>NC_139152.1:101070784-101813284 GCF_964270905.1 Leucopleurus acutus
TTCCTTCCCTTTGCTCTGAAACCAGACGGCGGAGTCGGCGGGACCTTCCAGAAGATCTTCCTGCTCTCTGTCCGTGGGGACCCCTGGGGGGGCCACCTGATGCCCCGTCACTGAGGCCCCAAGCGCGGGGTCACGGCCTCGCCTCCAGCGCTGGCCTGCTCGCCTGCGTTTGGAGCTCCAGCACCTCCTGGGCAAGTCCATTGCTGTTTTGATCCGTGGTGCACTCAGTCCCCCGAGGCAGCTAATTAGTCCCCTGGCGTCATCCCCTCCGCTGGGTCAGAGGAATGGCCCCAGGGCAGGTGTGCGTCTGTGTCAAGCAGCACTGAGTTTGCTCTGCCAAGTGGCCTTCCACGGGTTAACCCCCAACGGTTTGTGTTTCATCTTGGGTTCATTTGAAGCAGCAAATGTCAGGAAATGTCAATGTAAAGATCAATCGTCTCTTTCTTCATCATTTCAAGACATTTTAAAGACAAAATCGGGTCAGTTGAAACCTAATCTTCCGGTGGATTGTGCTTTCCTGTGCTCCCGTGGGTGGCGCGCCTGTTGAAGTGTGGGTGTGCATGGACGTGGAGGCGGATGGAGTGTCAGCTGGGACCTTTCCTGACTAGGAGCCCTAGGGGTGCCGGCCCCTTGCCGCGCAGTCTAGCGTGCCATCGTGAAGCTCTTAGGAAAGAGGGCTCGCACGGTGCCGGGTGGGTGGCAGGGCCGTGGCTGGGTGCGCTCACGCCCCACAGGGCAGGCAGGTGGGCAGGGGTGGCCTGGCCGGGAAGGGCGGGTGGCAGGAGTGGCCGAGGCCCACCTGAGTGCTGCCAATGCTGCAGTGTTGGGCCCTGGCCTGCTGCCGCCCTGCAGTTTCAACAGGGATCCTCATCTCTGCCACCACGCCGCCCCCAGCAGAGGGGGAGCGTGACCTGGGACAAGTGTCTGTCCACACAGGAAGGACGGCGGGGAGCTGCGGGGGGCATCCCGGGCCGAGCATCTCAGGAGGCAGACCTTGCCTGCCCTCAAGCCCGGGGCTCGAAGCCTGCAGGGCAGGGCAGGGGCCGGACCGGGCTCACAGGATGGGAGCTCTGCCGGCCGTGTCATCCGGTGCTGAGATGTGCCCTGTGCCGGTGGGTCGGGGGACCCGTCAGTGAGCCAGCAGGGTCAGGGTGAACGAGGCGTAGAGGCCGGCGCTGGGTTTGTAGCCCGGAGAAGCGAAGGCTCTTCCGTGGCAGGAGGGAAGAGAGACGACCCCGTGGCCGCACGTGGAGTCGGCTTGGGTCCTTCTGTACCGCGGCCTCTTGCGCGCTCGTTACGATGGCCGCGGGCTCCTTTCCATCACAGGGACGGGCCCCGTTATTGTTGGCAGGAGGCCACGTCCGCTTCGTGGTCCGTTGGAACGGTGCGATGCCTGCGGCAGCACCTTCTCTGCGGGGCAGGAGGGGCTGGGCCGCGGAGGGAGTGACCGTCCATGTGCCAAACTTGCCGATAGAGGTGCCTGGTCTCGGGGAGTGCCCGGTACGCGTTGTCTCTGGGGCAGGTGGTCCTCACCCCCCTGCCGTCCCCGCCGCGCGCAGGCCTGGATGACTCGCCGATCTGCGGGATTCTCCTTGACGCCCACCTGCCCCTCCTGCCACGCCAGTGTCTGCGACATGTTTCCGTAGTGCTCCGTCTTCGCCGAGGACAGGCCCCTGTGGGTGGGTGCGCGTGGTAGTCTCAGCGAGTGACGAGTGGGAGGGGAGGCAGGAGCTGGCCGTCCCCACCCCTCGCTGGGTTCCCGCCCCCCACCTCCACCCAGCCCCCTGGTGGCCCCTGCCCTCCCACGGGTCGTGTCCCTTTAAGAACTGCCCTCTCCACGGGCGTTTGAAGAACAGAGGTGGGAGTCTTTGTCCCACGACTGTCCCCAGACACAGCTGTGCTCTTATTAAATCAGCCCTCACTGCGGCGGGTCCTGCTCTCTCTGGGGGATGAGCACATGGAACCCGAGCCCGCAGGGCCCTGCTGGGCCTGGTGGCCCCGGGGCTGCACCCAGGCCGCTAACTGCCACCTGGAGAGCCGGCGTGCCGCTCTGTGTCCACGTGTCACCAGGCCACACCTGGCCACACCTGGCCTTGGGCCCGACTGAAAGTGCACATCCCTGTACGGACAGCCTGAGCCGGCAGCGCCCGCGGGGCAGAGCCGGGGACCTGTCCACACCTGCTCCCCATGCCCGGTTTTCTTTTTCTCCTTGCGGGGATGCCGTGACGAGTGCTGTCACCGCTTCGGTGGTGATTCTCAGGCTCTGCGTTGCTCGCCCTGTCACGATGGGCTACGTGCTCCTGAGCCCCGGGCGTGGCCGGGGTCCAGTAGGAGTGTTAACGAGAGCTGAGGTGAGACAGTGTCAGCTTTTTAGTTACGCGGCCCTCACTGAAGTTCAGATGTGAGGATTCTCGCGTGGCGGTCCAGCGGTTTCCCTTCAGGTGTGGCATTTCCATCAGTTCTCAGAAGACGGCTCAGCAGAGGGTTTTCGAACAGAAAGCGGAGAGGGGTGGGTGGGGTTGGCACTGTCCCCACGTATTCTTGCCCAGTCATCATAATTTTTAAACAAATGTTAAAGCTACTTATGTATATATATTTTTAAAAGATGGAAAGTTCTAAACACCTTTTCACCTAAAACAAGCCATACCTTCTCCCCACCTTCCCCTCACGTCAAAAGGTGCCAGTTTCAATCTTAGGTTGTCTTTAGTTTTTGTGTTTTGTATTTACCTGTGTCTTTATAAATAGCTCTTTCTTTTTCTTTTCTTTTCTTTTTTTTTTTTTTGCGGTACGCGGGCCTCTCGCTGCTGTGGCCTCTCCCGTTGCGGAGCACAGGCTCCGGACGCGCAGGCTCAGCGGCCATGGCTCACGGGCCCAGCCGCTCCTTGGCATGTGGGATCTTCCCGGACCGGGGCACGAACCCGTGTCCCCCGCATCGGCAGGCGGACTCTCAACCACTGCGTCACCAGGGAAGCCCTAAATAGCTCTTTCTTGCTTTATTTAAATAACGACTTTTCAATCAGGAAGGGAAGGTGCGGATTCGCTCTTGCCCCCATGGCCCCCGGCTCCCGGCGTCCTGGTCAGAGGGCGGCCTGGCCGGGCTGCCCCTTGTTGGGGCCAAGTGCCGCTCACGGGAGTCAGTCGGTTCTCTCCTGTCACCCTTGGACTTAGCAGTTGTGTCCCCACGTTGCGAATTCTTCACAGGTTCACCCCCGCCGTGGTTTATTGGAAGTGGCAGCTTCTCCAGAAATCCCACGAGTGGGCACTGCACACAGCGTCCTCCCGGCGTCCTGCCCAGGGCGCTCCCGCAGCCCGATCCCCTGCCACCCCCAGAGTCCAGGAGCACGGCGGGGAGTCAGGGTGAGAGAGGACGGGACGGCCTGGAGGGTGAAGCCGGCCTCTCTGGCCGTTGAACACGCCGCTCCACGCTCTTCGTGCCCAGCACTGCTGCTGAGAAATGTAGTGCCATCGTCCGGGCCTTTATTCCCTCCTTTCTGCCCATGGCCCGCCTCTGGGGGCTTTTGTCCATCCCCCTCCTGAGGCGTCTGGTGAGGTGTCTTTCTGTCATCCTGCCGGAGTGGTCATTGGGCCCGTTCAGTCTGCAAAACGCCAGGTCTCCATCTCTGGACAGTTTCCCGAGCTGTGAGCTCAACGCCATGCTTCTCTTCCTGGGATCCTGGTCGATAGTTGGCGTCCCGGATGGCCCCTGGCTCTCAACCCCAGAGGTCCCGATCCGAGGGACTGGGTGGCCACGGTGACGTGGAGGTGCCGCCACGCACGGGTGCCACGGGTGGGTGCTCAGCTCCCTCCGGCTCCGGTGTCCCGTCCTGCTTCTCTGGGTGCAGAGGAAGTGTGTTTGCGATCTTGCTGGAGGGTAGTGTCCTTGGCAGGTGGAAGTGGGTTCCTCTCGAAGTGCGGAAATGCGGAATCTGCTGCAGGGGCCGGGCCAGCAGTGAGCCCTCTCCGCGTCCTCCTGACGGCGCTGTGACACACACAGGGGTGTGAGCTCCGTGGCTGAGCCGCTGCTGTTTCCCGTAAGATCCACGACCACAAAGCGGACAAGAAACTCCTCGGCCTGCCGCTGCCTCTCTCCTGGCGGGTGGGTGGCATCTGCCTGGGCTGAGCCCTGGACACACGGGGAAGACGGAGGCACTGCCTCGCGCAGCAGGGACGCTGTGGGCACAGCGGGGCCACCAGGCCTCCTCTGACAGATGAGGCTGGAGCTGGGCCCTTGCCGTCCGCCTCTCCCGGGGTTCACGTGCTCTTCCTCTCGGCGGAGGCGCTTCTGACCGTCAGTGCGGAGTGACCAGGAGCCGGCTGCCAGCGCCCCTCTGAGGGCTGCGCCTCCCTGGGGGTCACCCCAGCTGGGGGTCCAGAGTCAGCTCGCAGCTCAGACCCCTAAAGCTCTCGTCCTCAGTCTGCAGGCGAGCCTGGCCGGGCCGAGGGTGGCCGTTTCCCACACCCCAGCCGTGCCAGGTGGCGGCGTGGCGAGGCTGGCCGGGCCGAGGTGGCCGTTTCCCACGCCCAGCCATGCCAGGTGGTGGCGTGGCGCTGTTCGTCAGGCCTGGGAGAAGCTTCAGGACCCGTGGATTACCTACATGACACACTTTGAACCGAGGCCGCAGCCTCCCTGGGGTGGCCGTCGAGTTCACGTGGAGAGTCAGCCTCACTCAGGACCCAGTTTGGGCACAAGCTTGGGGCAGGGCGGCCACCGCAGTCTCAGGAAGCAGCGTGTGGTCTTTGCGACTTGGAGAAAATGGGCTCCAAAGGGTGAAGTCAACAAACATTCAGGTGACGTCTATAAAAGTAACGTCCTGTCCATTTCATTCGCTGTGCAACTTCATCTTCCTTTAAACGTGTCGATGTTCAAGCATAAACGTGGGTTCGAGCTCGTCACTTCACAGCGGTCCCGGCGCCCACAAGGGCTTCTTAGGAATCCTAGCCGATCTTAAGTTAAGCGAATTACTTGCCGCTAAATAATTTCAAAATAATAATTTTTAAAATCCTTTTATGCTGTATGAGAAAAAGTGTATTTAGCGTGAAGTTTGGCTGCATTTTAATTGCTTGTTATGTGGCACCTCTGAAAGTCCCTGGGTCAGGGACCGAGCAGGTTGTGAGCCCGCCCTGCTGAGGGCTGCTTGGGGTGGCCGCCCCCAGGCCCCAGAGCCTGAGCGTGACACAGGTCCCCAGAGTTTGCCCAGCAAGGGCTGCCCGCGGTGCAGGCTGTGGCTTTACTATTGGGTGCCTCTGAAGGCCCAGGCAATTCCAGCTTGTGAGGCAAAGTTGGGATCGGCTGGGGAAGTGACTCTGGTTCTGCAGGGCTGCTTTTTAGGACCCCTGGGAGCACTGGTGGGTCGTCCCTCCTCTCCTGTCCCTTCCCCCTCCCTCCCCTCCCCCTCCCCACCTCCACCTGCCCTCCCTCCCCTCCCTCACCCCTCCCCCATCCTCTCCCTCCCTCCTCCCTCCCTCCCCTTCCTCCCCTTTCACAAAGGAAGAATTTCTCTTTCCTGGTGGAGAGTGACATTCCACCCCCAGCACTGAGGCCCTTTCCCTCCCTCGGGGCCTGGATTGCATCCTGACACAGCCCACTTGGTCTGGAGGTTTCCCAGCCGAGCCTCCATCAGGACGAGCCTGCCCTGCCGGTGAGGTGGAGGGCAGCTGAGAGCATCTCTCTCCCTGCTCATTTCTGCTGCGAATTAGTCTTGCTATTAAAGAAAAAAATTACACCCACCATTCAAATCATTAATTGAAAGGCCCTTATTATCTCATTAATGGTGTGTGATATCTAAGGTAGATCAACTCGGAGAAGCTCATCTGTTCAGTCCCTGAAGAAATGTAATTACATCTCGGGCCTTATTAAAACGTCTCCCTCACAGCGCCCCCCCCCCCCCCAGGCTGTCACGCGGTCCATCCTGCCACCTTCCACGGACACCCGCACGAAAACACCAGCGTGGAAGCACCACCACACAGGCCTGGGGGTGGGCCTGCCGCCCCGCGTGGCTGTGCTGGCCGGGGTGTAAGGGAAGCGTGCGTGGCTCTTGGGCCAGCTGGTCGGCGGCACTCTGCCTCCCCAGGTGCCAGTGGGCCCCGCACTGCTTCGAAGCCTTCCTGAATGTGGGCAGGTCTGATTCGGGATTTTCCGGTGGCAAAACTTGGAGGGATGGAGTCAACCCTAATAGGCTCAGCAGCCACTTACGTGGGCTGCCAAGGCGGAGAAGCCTGTGCCGCTTCCTGTAAACCTGGGACAGAAGGAAATCAAACGTCCCCCGGCCGTGTCCTCTTGCCGAACCCGGGATTAGCTGGGATAGCCGCTGGCTCCTGGGCTGCCTTGTGGAAGGAACCCCTGTGCCTCGCGGTGGTTCCGTCCTCTCTCCTGGGTCCTCATTTAACCACGTCCTGGGTTTCCATAAGGCCATCGCGCACCCCCAGGCCCCCAGGGCTCTGTGCCGGGGAGGGGTGGCCGCGGGGAGGGGAGCGCGCTCCGTTCATCCTTTAGAACGTGGCCACGTGCCAGCACCGTCCTGATAGGGCCGTCCAGGCTGGAGGTGTTGGCCAGGGGGAGCCGTTTAGGGGCGGCCCGGGTGGCTGGGTGGAGTTGGCAGAGCAGGTCCCGGGCAAGAGCAAACGGTTTGGGGGGCCTCAGATTCCCCCTTTCAGGCTGGAAAACGAGGCACAGAGAAGCGCAGGGACCGCAGGGCTCGGATGCCAGCTTCCTGCGGCTCCCAGCCATGGCCACCCCTCCTCAGCCCCATTGTGGCCACGGTCCTGGCCCAGGCCCTTCCGGGGAGGCTCTGGTGGGTGGCGGGAAATGTCTGGGGGATGAAGCTGTACACACGCCCCCTCGGACCCAGAGACTTGGGGCACAAAGAGCCCAGGTGACTCAGCAGTCCTGAGCTCGACCCCTGGCCACCACCCCCTGTGTGACCCCGAGCGGTGGCCACTTCCCCCCCTGCCCATCCCGGGACCAGGTCCCAAGAGGAACTCAGAGAGCAGCAGGGGGTGGGGACTGTCTAGCACACCTGGAGCCCTGGAGCGGGGACTGCTGCGGTCCAGGCGAGGTGGTGACCGGTGGCACGCTCACCCCCCGCAGGCCTGGCTCACCCATTCCGGCCCCTGGAGGGGGTCCAGCGCAAAGGTAACAAATCGACCACAAGGTCCTGGGCTCACCAAGTCCTCTCCCCTCATGCCGCATAAATAACAGAGATGAGATGAAACTGATGGAAGTGCTCGAAGAAATCTGCCTTGAGATCCACTTTCAATCCTCAAAGCTCTTGATCTGTACGGAACGTTCATTTTGTTGCCCTTATTAGTTTGAGGATTTTCAGGGCAAACACGATAGGATTTCTTAATTCAGTTTCGGGGTGTTTGCTTTTTGATATATAGCGCACAGAAGAAGTTGCACTGGTCTTGTAATTCCTCGCGCAAAGGAACAGTATTTGGTCTTCTCTTCTTTAGTGTGTGTGATGCTCAGCTGGGCCGGCGGGGGCGGGGGTCCAGCTGGACGGGATGCGGGAGGTTTGCAGACACCCGGCCTCCCGCCCTTCTTCGCGCCCCTCACAGCAGGCAGACGGGACACCTGCTGCCTCTTGTCAGGGAGCTGAGGACCCCGCCATGCCCCCCATCTTTCCTTCTCTGCTGGGGCAGGCTTTCCTGGGGCTCTGTCTGCGGGAGCTGTGCTGCCCCTGTCCCCAGCCTCACACTCTGCGGCCGAAGCAGGGACCCCACCCTGCTGAGCACCTCCAGCCCCCGGCGAACCTCACAGCCGAGACCAGAGTGTGTCCCTGTGTGGGGTTCAGCGTCTTCCTCTGAGGGATGGGGACCTGCACCTGCTCTCAGGATTGTCACGGATGCAGGGGGAGCACAGGTGCTCGTGGAGACTCATCACTGTTGTCACTGTCACCTAAAGGACTCCTAGTCCCCTGTAATTCTGAGGCCCGCTATCTTAGTCAAGGAGTTGGGAAGGTAGAGCATCTCAGGGTCCCCCCAGGCCCCCCACCCTTACTGAAGGAGAACGCCCAGAGTTACAGCTTGTGAAAGTGACAGTGGAGGTACTGGGCCGCGCCCACTGCGCTCTGTGTGCTTTGTGTGTTCCGGCTAAGGACACACGCCCCACCCCACGTGCCCTTGGCCTTGCATGGCAGTGGGTCAGGCAGTGGACCGCGGGTACCTGAAGCTGGGCGTGACGTGGGTGTGTTTTCCTGGAGAAGCTATGAGAACCGTGTGTCTGCAGTGACCCCACCGCCCCCCCGGGGCCCTGCTTGGCACGGTGTCCCTTCGGGGGTGAGGGCTCCAGCAGGTGCCTCCCCTTCTCGTCCAGGCCGGCACATCCTTGGAGGAGCCTCCTCGGGGTGTCAGTGGACAGCTGTGTGCGTCCCAGCTGCCTGTCTGGCAGGAGCCTAGAACCCACATGCGGCCGGCTCTGGAGGCTGGGGCCATCCCCCCTGGTGGCCCAGCCTGGATTTGGGCCCCTTGGCCTGGAAAGACCCTCCTGAGTCCCACACCGAGCCTTTGCCAGAAGCTGACCTCGTGTGTTTCACTGCTGTGTGTCCACACTGAGTCACCCCTGGGCTCACCAGTGACCGATTAGGAACCAGGACTCAGGCCTCCAAAGGCCACTCCCCCAGGAGTAACTGCTGGGTGGGGTCTGGGTCGGAGGTTGCTGGTTGGAGCATCTCAGAGGATACAGCTGGCACTGGCGTGGTACCACGTGCGGCCACACGTCCCACACACCCTATCCGGGGTACGCGCCCAGGACCCACGTCGCCCGGGCACTGAGGTGCCCTGGAGGACCCCAGCTCCTTCATCGCTGTCATAGCGGGGTTGCCACCCTTCTTGTTCTCCACAAGGAGCTTTGATACTGTGCTCCCACGGGGTCCCAATAGGGGCCGTGCGGAGGGTGACCCATGGGGACAGGTGTGAAGCCACCTTCCCCAGGGGTTTCAGGGCGACGGGCCAGCCCCTGCCTGCAGACTCCCTCATCTGCTCTCGGCCACTTCCTGTCCGGGGGCCAGTTCTTGCCGTGGGCCTGCACTGGTGCTGCCGTAGCCGACGTGCACGTTTGTACTCAGGCGTTGCTGCGGGGGAGAGGCTTGGCTCTTGGTGCTGGTTTTGTTTTTGTTTATAATTTAATTTATTTTTATTTTTGGCGGTGTTGGGTCTTCGTTGCTGCGCTCAGGCTTTCTCTAGTTGCGGCGAGCGGGGGCTACTCTTCGTTGCTGTGCACGGGTTTCTCATTGCGGTGGCTTTTCTTGTTGCAGAGCACTGGACTCTAGGCCTGCAGGCTCAGTAGTTGCGGCATACAGGCTCAGTAGTTGTGGCTTGCGGGCTCAGTAGTTGTGGCTCGCGGGCTCTAGAGCGCAGGTTCAGTAGTTGTGGCGCACGGGCTTAGTTGCTCCGCAGCATGTGGGATCTTCCCGGACCAGGGATCGAACCCATGTCCCCTGCACTGGCAGGCGGATTCTTAACCACTTCACCACCAGGGGAGCCCCCAGTGCTGGGTTTATGTTTCCAAATAATCCCGTTGGAATAACCTCATTCTTGCTGGGACGTGCACGCCAGCCTGTGAACCTGTCGCAGAGTCAAACAATGTGATGCCTCCTGTGACATGGTCGCCCTTGGTTAGAGTCGCACTCTTAAGTACCAGTCTGATTCTGCACGCACTCCCCCTGCATTGTTAGGTGACGCCTCTGTCACGCTGGAGACAGAGCAGGAGAAGCGGCCACAGCGCCCCCAGTGAAGCCCAGCGACTCTTAAGGCGATTCCTCCTCCTTGGGAGCAGTGACATGATTTTGAGCAGAAGTTGAGCTGCATGTATTTAGAAATCAGTGGAAATAATCAGATCACACAGGCGCTGAGTGTGTGTGTGGAACTGTTGCTGCTTTCCTGGTGGCCAGTTGGCTCCACCTGTTTTAAGCTGGGTCTCCCGGGTCACGGGGGGCGGTTCAGGAAGCGGGCTGTTTACCTGGAAGCTTCCCTGGTGTGGCAGCCGGCCAGGCCCTGGGGAGCTGTCCCTGCCCGGCCTGCCCTCCACCTGCAGCCCGGCAGCCAGACATGGTGGCCCTGGGGGTGGTCCTGGACGCTTCAGTGTTGCTGCTCTGGGCCTGGGCTGGTGGCGGGCCACTTGCCACGTGGTTCTTGGTGCCGAGGTGGTGCGTCGGTCCTATGAGAACTCGACTCCCCCCCGCCACCACCACCAAAAAAACATGCCTGTCCCGACTGCCTGCCAACAGGCGGCCCTGAGCGGGCGCTAGTTCGAGGTGCCTGGGATTCAGATTCCACGCCCGGGGTTAGGGCCTTGATCGGGTCACCTGTCCTCACCGTCCTGCCCCCCCAAGTGAGAGGCCCAGATCCCAGCCCTCCCAGGAGCTGCCCCATGTTCTGTGTGTCTTTTGCAGAGCTACTGCGCTCTCTATATGTAACATTTTAATCCTTGAAAGAGCTCTGCCAGAGGCTGGGGTTGTCCCTACATCTGGGGTTCAGAGATGGACCACCCAGGGTCACACAGCTGACCAGACCCCAGGGCAATCCAACTCCATACCTGGGCTCCCAGCCACACCCCAACCCGCCTGCCCAATCGCAGGCAGCACGATTCTGCGAGGAGAAATGGGGCTGAGACATTTGTGCCAAACACCTCTTTCAAGGTGTAGGTTTTTCCTTTGTTGGCCACGTTTAGTACTGGGGATTGGATTAGTATTGGATTAGTATTAGTATTTAGTATTGGATTATTTTTTTGTGCTGCGTTTTCCTGGGGAGGGAGGGAGAGAGGCAGGAAAGGAAGGGAAGGGATCGACTTGGCTAATATCTTAGTTTAAAGATTACAGTTTATGTGTCAGATTCCACTAGTTCCCAAGTAGCACTCACTGGATAAAACATGAATGTGCCTGAGATTCCTGCGC
This sequence comes from Leucopleurus acutus, assembly GCF_964270905.1. Lineage (NCBI taxonomy): Eukaryota > Metazoa > Chordata > Mammalia > Artiodactyla > Delphinidae > Leucopleurus > Leucopleurus acutus. The sequence goes on from NC_139152.1 coordinate 101,081,677, forward strand.
TATGAAATGGTTATCTGGATAAAACATGAATGTGACTGAGATTTCTGCGCTATGAAATGGTATCTGGCACAGGATGTGTTCGCGTTTTTATGCGTCAGTTTGATCAGTAATGGTGCTAATGGAACATAAGCCTCCCGTGTGCTGGGCCCTCTGCCGGGCGCTGGGAGCACGTACGGAATCTGGTGTAGCTGTGGCCCCACAGGCTCAGGCTGAGGTTGGCTGCTCACGGGACGAGCTGGCTTCCAGTGGGAAGGTTAGAGCCACAGCCTACTTTCAGGACCATCCCAGACGTTGTTTTGTTTATTATTTTATCTGTCCATCCTCCTACCTGCCCCTGCATCCATCCACCCATTTATCCACTCACCCACTGATCCGTCCATCCACCCACCCATCCGCCCACCCATCCATCCACCCATCTATCCATCCACCCATGCATACACCCACCCACCCACCCATCTACCCACCCACCCATCCATCCATCCACCCATCCATCTGCCCACCTGCCCTCCACTCAACATTTACTTGGACACATGCCCTGCTGCTCTCAGTCGAGTACGGTGAAGTTCCAGAGGCTGCTGGGCCTGGTCTGTCCGAGCCTTTGCCCTCAAGGCACTGAGTCATATGGTAAAATCATATAAAGGCCCTGAGGGTGACCGCGCTGTGGAGACAGCATAAGGAACCACACACCTCCCCAGGATGTGGCTCTGGAAAGAGAACACCCGAACCGAAGCCTCGGCCTCCAGGAGGGCCTCTCCTGGAAATCCTGCCTCTGTCTCCCGGGCAGGGGCCATGCCAGTGGATCAGGACCTGGGAGCCAGCTCTTTCCTCACCCCCAGTCCCAGCTTCAGCCCAGCGGTGTCCCTTCTGTCGCGAGACCCTTGGCGGAGCAGATGAGGGTAGGGGGCGGAGGAGAATCTCCTCTTTAAACACCTTTCTGAATTGATGAAGACTGAAGAGACACTTTTGCCTCTAAAAGTCCGTAAATCTCAGGTCCAGAGTACTTGACGGTGATCCTTTAAGATTCCTGAAAACAAAAGGAAAGTGTCCTAACGCCAGGCGACTTACAGCCCGGGTCTCACTGGAATCAGGAGGTAGAAGCCCTGCCGTGCAGCTAGTTCATTAGTTTTGAACAGTTTCCAGGAAGAAGCTTGCACTTTAAACCTCACCGTCGGCGCACTTGTCCTGTAGCTCAGTGGATGGCGTCCCCCTGGAGGGATGTTTGCGCAGCGCCCAGTGTCTGGGAAGCAGGGGCTTGGATCACAGAGCCGGGCGTGGGGAGCCTGGGTCCCTTCCCTGCCGCCCTGTCCTCAGGCTCCCCTCGGCCCCGCGTGCTCTCTGCTGCGCGTTCTGGGCCTGCACACGCAGGAAGGGCCCTGGCTGGAGGAACCTGCCCAGGGCTCAGTCCCTGGGGCCTGGCAGAGACCAGGGAGGAGGCATGGGGGCCTTGGCATCCAGGAGACACGGCAGAGCCTCCCGGCTCACTGCCCCGACGCGTCTCCTCCTTTCACGTGTGTCCTGCTCCACGGGGGGCCCTGGCCTCCCGCCAGAGGCAGCCCTTTAGTCGGAGGGCCCCATCACTCCTGGTCAGGCCAGATGCCCCTGGACGGAGGGTCTCAGGGCATCGTGTACTTGGAGGGATGGGAGGCGCAAACCTTCCGCCAGCACCCAGGGTAAGGGTGTTCTAAAATGTCGCTGCCTTTGGCTTCTTTTGTAGAAAAAGAGCCCGAACCACCCAAATCCCCATCCCTCCCCCTCCCTGCAACCTTCCTGAGCCGAGGTCAGAGCCTTGCACCGGGGCTGCCGGAGGCCCTCGGTGGAGCTGCACATTGTAAGTGAGCTGTAAGGGGACGTTTGTGACCCCAGAGTTCCTCTCCCAGAGTTTGTCTACTTATCCCAGAAGGTTCTTTCCCCTTCCCCCGAGGGGAAAAGGCCCTTTCGTCTGCAGCATAAAGGCAAGTGGGGGGCGAAGGGCGGAGTAAGGCAGCTTCTGCTCACCCAGGGCCCACCAGCCCCACCTTCCAGGCACCGCTGGGGGGCTCAGGAGGTGATGGCAGCCGGGAGGGGCCCCCAGGAAGGTGAGCCGCAGGTGCAGGGGAGCCTCGTGCCCACCGGCCAGTGCCCTTCCTCGGGACCTCCTTCTCGGTCCCGTGGACGTGGCCCGACCGGCACACGGGCCCCTACACGCTCAGCTCCTGCGGACTCTGGAGCGCACGGGTCACTGCAGGGGGACGCGTGCAGGAGCCCAGACACGACCTCAGTGGCTGAGATCCTGGGCCTTGGAGTCAGGGGATCGGAGCATTTGGTGCAGCCGAAGCCCTGCTGTGCAGACGGGGGCTGTACGGGAACTGCGGGGGAAGGGGCGCGGACATGGTGGGCGCACACCAGCCGTGGGCTCTGTGCATCTGCCCCGTTCTCCCAGCAGCACCACAAGGTCAGTGCTGTCGTCGTCCCATTTACAGCTGGGCCGGGTGAGGCACCCAGCTCACCCCCTAGCGAGGGCAGCGCTGGCGGATGGCACGGGCGGCCTGGCCCCAGAGCCTCCACGCACGCCCCCTGCCGAAGGGCGGCTCGGGCGGGCTGGGGAGGTGTGGTCCGTCTGCCGAGGGGCCAGAGTCGTCGCTGACGCCACCAGATGACGGCTGGGCCCTTCACACAGGCCTGAGCCAGGGAGCCGGGGGATACCCAGCAGGGAGGCCCTCACCTGCCCCAGGTCGCTGTGAATTCACTTGTTCAAAGTTTCAAAAGTCTATAAACGTCTCAGCAAGTTATCGGATCGTTGGCAAACTGATTCTAAAGCTCGTAGGAAGGAGGCAGAAGACCCAGATGGCCCAGACAGTATTGGCAAAGAGCAAAGATGGAGGCTGACGCTGCCCAGCATCCCCATGGACTGTGAGGCTGCAGACGTCGAGATGTTACGCGACGCACGTTCGTGTGCCCGACGCGCAGTGAGGCCAGACAAACCGAGCCGTCGGCGTTTGGAGCGAAGAGAGGTTTATTTCAGGGCCACACAGTCAAAACGGGTGGCTCGTGCTCAAAACAGCTCCCAAAACCCAAACTCCCCAAAGGGTTTCAGCAAAGCGTGTTCAAAGGCCAGGTGAGGGAGGGTGTGGTCGCAGGGTGTGTGGCAAAAGAGGAGACACGTAGACCACTGGGACGTAAGAGAGAGCCCGGAAATAGCCCCGTAAACGGAGTCAGCGGGCCTTGGACGAGGGGCAAAGGCAACACAACGGAGCAGAGGTGGCCTCTTAGCACGTGGGGCTGGGACAGCAGGCCATCCCCGTGCGGAAAACTGAGTCCAGACACGGACCTGCCACCTTCGCTAGATGAACCCAGCGTGGATCACAGACCCACATTTGAGACGCAGAACTTACGAAGCTGCTGGAAGTCGACCTAGGAGACAACCTGGGTGGCCGTGGACACGGTGATGCCGTTTCAGCTGCAACACCAAAGACGCGATCCTGGTAAGCTGGGCTTACTCAAATGAAATCTTCTGCTCTGTGAAGGACAGTGTCAAGGGCGTGAGAAGACAGAGCACAGAGTGGGGGGAAATATTTGCAAAACGTGTCTGGCAAAGGGCTATTATCCATGTAAAATGCCCCTTTCGTGCCTCCAGGCTCCTCCCAGGAGCCCACCAGGAGGGCCTGAGTGGCTTTGAGTCCACTTGCCACCCTCAGAGGCGATTGTATGCACGCGCGGTGCTCTCACGCCCCCGTGGTCCTGGGCGCTTTCCCCACATCTCACAGGGTGGCCCCAGCACACGCTGGCATGAAAGCGGGCCTTGCGGGCCGAGACACGCTGCGCGTTTTCCCTCCCGGCCTCCCAGGCAGCGGGAAAATCAATGTGAGAACATACTTGAACAGCTTGGGAAAATTAATCTGTTTTACAATGTGTATGACAATGAAAATATCATTTTGCTGGTGAGTCTGTGAAACCAGCTCTGCTGCAAGTCGGTACCACCAGCGGTCCGGGTGCAGCCTCTGCGCGTGTGGCTCACTGTCATGGAACATCCTGGTTCCATGGGTCCAGCTGTGGCCCTGCTGGCCGCCTTTCTCCCCGGTGGGCGAAAGTCTCGTGTCTCAGCTGTCATCTGGGCTGAGAGCTTTCCTGGGGACTGGGCGAGTTCACCAAGGTGTTGTGCCTGGAGGTCTTGGTGGTCCCTGGTGGCCTTCCTGGAAGACCCCCACCTCCCTGGGGTTGAGGAGGACCCTGAGCTCGTGGGAGCCATAGTGGCCTTCCCAGCGGTCTGTCTCTCTGAGCTCAGCCACTTGCAGAAGGAAAGAGCAGTGTCTCCACTGGCCAGCCCTGGGGCTCCTGGGCCCCCTGGCTGTCTCGGGGCAGGCTGAAGAGTGGTCGGGGCCCCGAGCGTCCCCATCAGGCTGGCCCTGAGGCAGCCCACCTCATGGGACCCTGTTGTCCCCTGTCCAGCCGGCCGGGTGGCCTTTTCCTGTCTCCTCGGCCATCTGCCAGCTGTGACTGCGTGCCGGCCACTGGAGGGCGCCCTGCTCCAGAGCCCGGAGCTCTGTTATCTTCCCCTGAGGAGTGCGGGAGTCGCATCTGCAGCAGACCCTGGAGATAAGTGTCTCCTTTAGGGCCTTTCTTGGGAAGGAAGATGCCCCCGCCGTCCCCCAGGGGCCCTGGACCGGCCCGCAGCACATCTCGGCGCTCAGTTCGGGTGGCCGGGGATGGGCTCTCGGGGTGCACGCGGGACCTGACGGTCGTGGGACGTGCCAGGGGACACCCTTAGAGGAGGAGCTGAATGTTGGTGTCTCTCAAGGGGAGAGCGGCCTGGGTGGGCTTGGAGCCGACCAGAGCCAAGCCGCAAGGACCCCAGCCTGCGGGTCTGGGCTGTAGGGCCAGCACCAGCGCCAGCTGTTCGGTGGCTGTGGAGAGCAGGGTCGCTGGGGGACGGTTTTCCTTTTTAAGGCGAAGCCGGTGTTGCGGCCGTGCTGGTGATGGATTTGGGGTGGGCTGGGAAACCAGGGGGCCCCGTGGTCATCCACCAAAGGGTGGTGGTGGGCTGGGCTGGGGTGCGAGCGAGGCAGGGCGGAAGGGCCCGGGGAGCCGGGGTGGGCTGGACCCGGGAGGGAGGGCTCGGTCCTGGGAGCAGGGGTCTTACCGCTGTGGCGAGGGCACCGTGTGTGCGGGCTACGTGCCCCCGTCTGTGGAGGGAGGGGAGGGAGGGGGAGGGAGGGGACACATTTAGTTTGGGAGCCCTTACATGGTGTGTGATGGCAAGCGGCATACAAGTGCAGAGGGGTGCAGGCAGGCACAGGACATGCAAGGACGGGGTTCAGGGACAGCTGGGGGTGGGGACAGGGGTGCGGGTGACCCTGGATCCAGGGAGGGCGGCCCCCGGCCCTGAGACGCCTGGCAGGGGGAGGGTTCACCAAGGAGACTGGCAGGATGGCCAGGGGGATGGGCAGTGAACTGCAGGCAAGGTGGGGCAAGGGGGTTTCAGGAAGGGGTGGTCAATAGGGAGGACCGGCACTGGGGGGACACTGGACATGGGGCGAGGGCCACGTGTGGGGAGCCACATGGGCTGGCACCGCTGGGCTGACGCCGTCCCTGCCCCAGAGCCTGGCAGGGTAGCCCCCGGGGACGTGGGAGGCTGTGGGAGCTGCCGCTAGCCTGTGCAGGCAGCACCCCCGGGGCAGGGGGGGCGGGTTCAGATGGCAGCCTGCAGCAGTTCCCCCACCCCCACCCCCACCTCTGTCCCGTGACCCCCTCCTCTGATTTCTCGGGCGGGGTGTCGGGGGGGCGGGGGGGGGTAACGGCGCCACCTCCAGGCTCCCGAGCCTTCTGCACGGCGCCTTCCCTCTGCACGCTTGGAAGGGGCATCTCTGCTGTGTGTAGATAAACACGGGCCTGGGGCCTTACCCCCGTAAGTGGGCGTCCCTCCCAACCGGGCGTTCTCGAGGGGGCTCCATGGACAGCATCTCCATCTCTCCATCGCACCCCGTCTGCAACCAGCCGCCCGGCCCTCCAGCCCACGAAGCGGAGAGGTCCCTGCGGGATGGAGCCGGCTGTAACTGCCGTGCCAGGATTTTAAATATCCTCTGTGTGCTGATCAAACGCCTCTCAGCCGTGCGTATGAAACGCAGCGCTCGCTCGATTGGGGCACTCATGTCAAGCTTGTGTTTTCAGTACCCAAAGGTGTTTTCTCTTTAGAATTCCTTTTTTGGCAAAGAAATACGAAATTAATTGCAAGGAGAGCGCACCTCCCAGGGTCCTCAGAAGATCGCTCTCTGCGGTGTCACCTTCCATATCCAACCTTCTGGAGGGCTGTCACCAGCCAGTGGGTCAGCCTGGCAGCTGGCCGTCCATCCCAGCCGGCTGTCACCGTCCTTCTATTTTTAGCCCTGGTTTGGTCCAGAACTTGACAAGATTTTCAAACTAATAACTGGATTGTCAAAGGAATCAGCTGTCACAGGACCATCTGGGAGGGAGGGGAGAGGGAGGGAGACAGGAAGCAGCCCCAGGGCGCCCAGCACGGCCCTGATGGCCTCCAGCTGCCCAGCCCCTCCCGGAAGGTGTTAGGACCCGAGCCTCCCCCCTCCCCACCCCCCAAGACAGCAGGGGCTCTGTCTTCCTGGACGCCGGGGTCCGAATCTGGTGGGGACGCAGGATTGGACGTGGCGAGTCGGGCGCCCGAGCGAGCATTGGCTGGGAGGAGCAGCGAGCCGGGCGGACTGACCTTTGCAGGGCCGCCTTCATGTCTGCTGAGTGTCAGGGTGAGTTCTGTATTCTTTGATCTCCTGGCTAAAGGGCATCGAGTGTGATAGGTTAAAAATAAGGGAAATAAGGGTGAACTTTTCATAGGGAATTTTCATACTAGGGCCTCTGGGGCCCTCCTGGGGCTGGGGCTGGTGCAGGAGGCGGGGGGGGGGGGGTGCCAGTGGAGCGGGACAGGGCCTTTGGAGCATCATAGCCCTGTTCGCCCCCAAATCCTTCTGCCCACCCAGGGGGCTGCCCGAGGTCTTATCCTCTGGTCAGCTCTCAGCTCTAGGAGGAACGACCAGGTCAGAGCCTCGGCTGTCTGACCTCCAGCCCAGGGCTGTCGGGTCCCAAGGAGGCGTCCCTTTAAGTGTTGGGGGGAGAGCAGGGGGGCACATTTGAGGGGGGCAGTCCCCTCTGAGCATGTGGCCTCTCAGAGAGGCAGGGTCTTGCAGAGGTCAGGTTCAGGGCTCAGGAGGGTAGCCCTGGGGGAAGCAGCCCTCCCAGCGCCAGGCGTGAACTGAGCGGTCAATAAGATTCCTGGGGTCCCAGATTCCTCTTTCCCAGGTGGAGCGTGTGGGAGCCCCGGGATTGGTCGTAGACACGGTGGGGAGGGGAGGGAGCCCGGGATTGGTCGTAGACACGGGGGGGAGGGGCGGGAGCCCTGGGATTGGTCGTAGACACGGGGGGGAGGGGCAGGAGCCCTGGGATTGGTCGTAGACACGGGGGTGGGGGAGCCCCGGGATTGGTCGGAAGGTCAGCGTGTAGCCTGGTGCTTGGCACAAAGTGAACTCTGGGCCCAGGGCAGCTCGTGGTTGACCACTGACTCGAGGGACAGCTCTGGGACCTTCTCTGAGTGGTGACACCCGAGGTTCATGTTTGTCCTTGCCTGTAGCATGCCCTTCCCTGTAGCAGCCGTCGCCACGCAGGGGACAGAGCCCGGCCTGTTCCTGCAGACGCCGTCGTGTGGCCCAGGGCAGGGTCCCGTCTCCTCACGCCGACGGGAAGGTCCTGGCTGAGGGAGCAGACAGTGGGTGGAGGCGTAGAAAGGAGAGAGCCGTGGACTGGATGGTCACGCGTGACTCCAGGACCATGTGCCAGACGCACGCCAGCTTCCCGACTCATGGTGCCGTGCCCGCCCTGTCCCCCATCCCCGGGGGTACCCAGGGAGGCCCGGCCAGAGCCCCCGGAACCATCAGAATTGCCCGGCAACCCGCTGCTGTCTGCGCTGCCGACAGTCGCCGCAAACCCGCTTCAGTGTAATTTAATCTCGGCTCCTTTTTTTCTTCCCTTTTACACATGTACTGACCAAGAACAGGTATTTTATGTTGAATGTGGATTCAAGCCCCAGCAGCCCCTGCACAGGCAGGAACACAAATGACCTGGCCTTGCACCGGCTGCCGGGCACTGGGTTTGGGCCTGGACCGTGACCTTTGACCTTTGGAGGAGACTCGCCTGGGTGGGCAGGGGGGTGGGAGGCTGGCCACGCGGGCCCAGACCAGCATATCCGCCCACAGAGGGCAGGCCTGGGCACAGGTGCCACACAGATTCCAGCCACGGCTGCTCTGTGTGACCACCACTCTCGTCGTCTGAGGTCCTGGTAGCCGGGGCCATGGCCACAACCACGACGAGGGTGGTGACGGCCATGGTGGCAGTTCCCGCGTGCCGGGCATCCTGCTAAATTTGTGTGCGCTGGGTACTCAGGTCCTCAGCACAGCCCTGGCAGGAGCTGCCTGGCACCTCTGAGGCGGTGACGCCCCCAGGGCCCGCCAGGTGTCAGTGGGATGATGGTGACATGGAGATGATGGACCACAGGGCCACTCCTGCACTGAGCGTGGCTGAGTCACTGCCCCTCGGACCCTCCCGGCCTGGAGGTCACTCCTGTCACTATCCCCGCCCGGCAGACGCAGCCTTGGCTTCCAGAGTTCCCGGCCACCTGTGCTCTGATGTTGCCCAGCCTCGCGGGGACAGACCCGCCTGTGCACAGGCGCCGAGCCGCCCAGGCCCTGGGCCAGGCTTCCTGCCTCCTCCGCCTCCGGCTCCTCGCCTGGAAGGCTGAGGATGTGGGAGAAATGCCCGAGGCCCCAGCCTTGCCCACCCCAGCCTGCGTGTCCCCATGGCGCCCCCACATGGCGCCCAGGGCCACCCTTCCGCGGCAGGTTTGCTGGCCGAGCTGCACAAGTGGCCGGAACATGGTGGGGAAGTGAATTAAACCAATCAGGCCTGTCACCTGCCGTGTCAGCGCGGGGCTTGCTGTTCCGTCTTCTCAGTTAAGGCGAGAAAATACTCGGAGTTCGCATCTGGGCCTTCAGCCCCGTCACGATTAATTCACTCGTCTCTGCGCGTGGCCAGGCTGTAAACTCCTGGCCTCGGTGTGCTCTCCCACGTGCGCGGAGCCGGCCTTGACCTGGAGCCTTGGGGCGAGTCCTGCGCCTGAGGGTTTGCAGAAGGGAGCGTGGTCGGCACCGTCGTGGCTGCTGCCCCGGAGCAGGGGGCTGTGCTGGGTGTAATCAGAGCAGCATTGTCCGCTGGAGAGGAGCGCCCGCCACGAGGGAGGGCTTCTGGGAGCCTCGCAGAAAGGGGAAAACCAGTGAGGTTCATATTTTATTTAACCCAGTACATCTGTAACATTACCTTCAACCTGTGATCGATATTAAGGTTAAGGAACATTTCGCAAACTTTTGTTCGGACCAAGTATCTGAGATCTGGAGTGTGATCTACCCACATCTCCACCGAGACCCCCATAGCGGGGGGACAGACGGGGGGCCGCATCGAGAGCCGCCAGCCAGTCTCGCCTGGCCGGACCCCTGCGCAGAGCTGAGCGTTGTTCACCTCGTGATCCTTTGTCTGGCCCCCGAGGGCAGAGCTGGCCATGTGATGGCGCGTGTGCCCTGACGCAGAGGCAGGTGGAGTGAGGGGACCTGTCTGCCTTGCACCCAGAGCTGCTCTTCCTTAATCGACTGTTTGGGGCCGTTTTGATGACACGCAGTGCCTTTTGTGCCAGACGCCAGAATTGGACGATCCAGTCCACAGGCACTCCTTCAAGTCCCCTCAAAAGGGTCCCACGCGGCTCCCCGGTCGGGGTCCTAGCCACAGCCCGTAGGTCGACACGTGTGGTGTCTTTCCTTCCTCAAGATGCCGGCGCTGCCTCCTCTGAGCTGCTGTCCAGGGAGGATTCCATTTCGTCTTAAGCTTGTTTGCCAAACTCCCTGGCGTTTCCCACAGATAGGAATTTATTCGGCACAAACGCCACTACTGCTGCCGTGACGATCAGCCCCCGCCGCGAACAGTGACTGAACTAGTTGAATAATAGCGGCAGCAGGTGACACTCATCCTGTGCTTTTTATATCCTGGCGCAAATTAACAACCCACAGAGGGAGGCGCGTTACTGTCCCCATTTACAGATGAGGAAACCGAGGCATAGAGAGCCAGGAGACCGGCGTGGCTGAGTGGTGCAGGGCTGGATTTGACCCCGCGTTCAGCATCCTCTACAAGTGCGCGTACCTTTAGCCGACTGTGCCCTAGTGACTGTTCACAGGTCGGCACCGTGTGCTGTGTGCTTCATGTCGGGGACATGGGGGCACGTGGACCTGTTGATGTCACAGAGGAGACAGAGCACCCCATGACGTCGGTGATGACACCAAGGATGTGCTTCCAGGGTTCTGCGGGGTCGTGATGGGGGTGTGCTGGGCTTGGACCTGCTCCTCTGTGTCTGGCTGTGTGTGGGCTTACTGCTGGGCTCACAGGGGCCTCACAGGGGCCAACCAGACAGAGAACGTGGGGTCCTGAGAGGGGACCCCTGCCCACCTTCCTGGACGCCACTGTGTCACCATTTCGTCCTTCCTGGGAGGGACAAAAGAGATAGAGATAGTCATACTTTGCAGATGGTAACGTGATTCCTGTCTCTGGAAAAATGAAACTCTTTTGGCAAGGAGTCCCCAAAGCCGGAAACATTATTCACTCTTTAACGTTGGAAGGCTCACCTCTTGGAACCTACGCAGAGGCGAAAGTCAGAGCGGGAAGGACTCTGTGGAAAAGATGTCCCCGGCAATAGCCCAGCTCAGGGCCCCGCCCTTCACCCTGCCCCCTCGCTCCCCCCACTGCCGTCAGCCGCACCACAACGCCTGCAGGGCTACCTGTGGCCGGGGTGGTGTTGGCGGGGCCTCCGCAGGGGACTGCCTGGTAAAAGGGACCACCAGCCACGATCCACACGCTCGCGAGGTGACATCCAGAGTGCCCAGAGGACAGTCAAATCGCTCCTCATACCGAGACCCCAGGCAACCTGAGATTCGGGGCCGCTGCCCTCTGCGGGGCCGGGTGCTGCGGGCCTCCAGACTCCGGGGTGACCGTGACCTTGCTGGGGGCTGAGAACAGCAGGCCTCCAGGCTGCGCAGCGGGGACGGCACCATCGCTATGGTCCCTCCCGGCCACCGCGGACAGCACATGCCAGCATGGGAGGGCACGGTGACACAGGCCGATGGAGGGGGTGGGATGCCCCGGGCCGTGGCTTTGTTGCCGTGGTGGCATCTCGTGGACACGGGAAGAAAAGAACCACGGGGATGCGACTTGTCTTTGATTCCTCACAACCTCAGTGTTGTGAGCAAACCTTCCTTTAACTTTTATTCTGCAGACGTGGTCACAGCACTGTTTACAGAGAAGTTAAGATTAAAAACGGAATTGCCCTCGCGGGCTGCTGGACCGGGCCCTCCCTGCCACCATCGCAGGGGCTGGCGGGTCCCCTGGGGTGTGACCCAGTGACAGCATCGTGACCGATGGCCCTTTTCCCGAATGATGTGGCTAATAGATGTGCCGTGGCTCCCAGGTCGAAGGTGTTGCTGCCTAGCTCGTAAATAAGACAGGCCTTTTTAAAAAAATATCTGCATTTAAGGGCATGTTCGGCTGTGTCCCCTGCCTCTCGTAAAGGTCACCCGGACAGATTTTTCCTTCTTTAACATTGCAGGCTGCGGACCACCAGGCATTTCTATTCTCTCTCCGTCCACTGAACCTGGGGGACTAAATTAGATTCTGAAATTGAGTGTGCAGTAGAGTTGCTGAGCTACTGCAGTGGGAGGGTATTGCTTCTCACCTTGCAGGTAGCGAGGTCATGATAATATGAAGCGAAGTGGATTAAAAATAAAATCAAAGGTATTTATTTACGACCTGCTCAGAATTGGACTGGCGTCCGTGTAAGCTGCATCTAATGGTGAAAGACAGCAGATTGGTGTTGATACGTCCCCGGGGACGTTCTGCCAGTGAAGTTTGCTCCATGAATTCAATTTAAAGGCCCCCAGAAAGTGTCCAAAATGCAAAAGGAAATGGGACCGAGGAAGGGAAAGCAGCAACAGGGAAGCCGCACTGGCAGAGCGTCCTGACGTGTGGCTCTCCACTGGGGAGTGGGGAGAGGGACGTGCGCTGCGGGGGGGCATCGTGAGGACAGCAGGCCGGGTACAGGCCCCGCATCGCCGAGCGCCAGGCACTGGCGGCCCCAGTGGGAGCTGGGGCCCTTGTCTCGATGGGGAACCCGGGGCCCCGAGGTGGTCAGCGGCTGGTCCACCAGCCGGGAGGCAGCACAGCCAGCATCTGAGCCCAGGCCTGGCTTCTGGGTCTGAGCCCTGAGCGCCCCCCGCGGCTGGGCATCCCCGCCCAGATGGCCCTGGGCCCCAGAGTGCCGGGAGGCCGGGGGCGTGCGTGCAGCCCGGCTGTGTCGCGGTGCTGGCACTGCCCTCCGCGTCCCAGCAGGCCTGGGAGCCTCCCGGGGGGCTTCCTCCTGGCTACAGGGCGTGGGGCCCTCGGGCTCAAGCTGGGAGGGGACACGATTCTCGGGGGCTCGGCGGCCCCCCAGGCTCACCCCGCCGTGGCCCTGTGCATTTCCTCAAGGCTCCTCCCGCGGGGCCCCTGCCCGACACAGCTGGCTGCCCCGTCTGACCCAGGCTGTCTCTCTCCCCCCAGGAGCTGCTGCTCTTCCTCCAGAACCTGCCCACAGCCCACTGGGGCGACGAAGACGTCAGCCTGCTGCTGGCCGAGGCCTACCGCCTCAAGTTTGTCTTCGCGGACGCCCCCAATCACTACAAGAAATGAGCCCGGGCCCACCGCCGTGGCCTCCCCGCCCCGGGCAGCACACCCCGCTGCCGGCCGGCTGAAGGCCACGGCCAAGGAGAGGCCTTGCTGGAGCGGCTGGCCGGGACGTGGTCCAGGGCCTGGCGAGGGCCAGGCGGCCTCTGTTTTCTGAGATACCAAAGAGAGCCAGGGAGGGTCCCGGCCACGCGGGGCCAGAGAGGGGCCGGGCGTCCCCCTCTCCCGACCCTGGAGCATCCTTGCCAAACGCCCACCTCGTGGAGCCCCCAGCCGGGGCGGCCTGAGAGGCAGACCCTCTCCAAGTGGCCTGCTGTCCGGGTGCCGGGGGCAGAGGGAGGTGGCAGCCATCTCCGTACCTACCTGGAAATGTAAAAATTCTGTCCTGTTGAGTGACGGAGAATAAACGTAGACAAAGTCGCAAGCGGCGCGTTGCACTAACCTATGGAGTCTCTGCTCTCCCAGGCCTCTGGCAGCAGGCGGGTCTCTGCAGCTTCGCCACTTTAACTTTGCCGCGCACCTGCTCCTTGGCCTAAACGCGGCTGGAAGGCAGACGGCGAGGCTGGGGGGCCTCTGGCTGCAGCAGCTGGGAGCAGAGTGCGGCCTCCAGAAATTGCCTTACTTTCCATCCATGACCTCTGGAAACAGAGAACCGCCCCGGCTGGTCTGTCGAGGAGCCTGCGCGGGCGGGAGCCCTTCCGCTGGGTGGTGCGGGGCGTCGGGCGGACGCTCAGCCGCCAGCCGCAGCCTCGCTCGCCTGGGCCACCTGGACAGGTGGGTCCAGACGCTCCAGCTCTGTGATCGGAGCCGTGAGGGGCTCCGCTGCTGCACCTGCACCCACACCGCGGGGGCCACGTGGCCCGCGCCCCTCTGCTTGCTGCGTCTCCGGGTGTGTTGTGGACTTGATCGCTGCTGCAGTGTGTTGGTCACTGGGGCCGTGAGCCCAGCTGCAGAAGGTGCCAGACCCGCCCTGCCCTGGGCTCTGCCGGGGCTCGTCCTGCTTCCCCCACATTGCCCGCCCTGGCCAGAGAGCACCTGTCACGGGCATGTCGCCCGTGGGGACGTGGACACCCCCGTGGAGCTCTAGACCACAGCCATAGCCTCTGAGCCCTGAGCCCAGGACAGGCTCCTGACCTCTGCCCCAGACTTTCATCCACGCGCAGGCATCTCTTCCCACCACTGCCAGCCCTCCCGGGGCAGCCCCGCCACCACCCATCTTGGCACAGCTCAGGTGCCAGGTCGCTGCCCAGAGGCTGTGCAGCCGAGGATCAAAGCACACAGTTGCACGTGTGTGATGCTGTGCATTCCTTATTCTTGGCTCGTTACATGTGCGTGGAAATCAGCACAAAATGCTGTGTAAGCGTCAGAAGCCCCCAGATCAGCGGAGGGACCTGCTAGCCTTAGAGCAGATGGAGAGCACCCCTACTGGCCGGTCCCTGCCCCCCACCCTGGCATCAGGGGTTCCTCCCCGCGCAAGGCCCCCGTGGCCCACTGCTGCTTTCCTGCCGGGCGTCCAGTTCCATGAAGGCCCGTCCTGCGTAGACCCCGGGCACTGCCCACCGCGGCTCGGGTAGTCTGTGCAGCCCAAATGCTGGGGACGCAAAAGATGTCCCCTGGAGGCAGTTGACTTTTCAACTAGGAAGCATCTACGAAGTTCAGTGAGGCTCTGTGCGTGTCTCCATGTGTACGTAAACCTGGAACTGAATGCAAGGGGTGTTGACGGGGTCCTCGGAACCTGAGCCAATCCGTCTGAAGTGATTAGAGGCTGTTCTGTCTGGAATACAATGTGCGAAACACGGAATAAAGATGCAGTGAAAATCCAGCCTTGGCCTTTGATTCGGGGGCTCTCCTGAAGGAACAGGGTGCCCTGGCCGGGTGCTGGGTCACAGGTGGCTGTCTGGTCTGAGGCCGGGGGAGAGCTGAGAGCCAGGGGCACTGGCCCAGCCCTACAGCAGCCTCTGGACAGTCCGAGTTCTGGGCCTTTCCATACAGGCTGTCTGCAGCGTGCCAGGCCTGGCGTTGGGTGCGGCACCCACAGTCTTGCTGAAGCCCATCAGGGCCTCGTGGGGACCTGAAGGTGCAGGCGGCCAGACTAAGACTCGAGCTGAACCCCAAGCCCAGGCTGACCGGCTGGGGGTCAGGCTCCAGGCCGGCCCGGGACAGGAGGGGCCTCCCCATCTGGCCACCGTCTGTCAAGTGTCTACTTGGGGCAGCCACCCGGGTCTGGGGCCCACTCCTCCCCACTCCTAGGACCCAGGACACGCCCATCTGCCCTGACCCCCAGCCCGGGGTGTCCAGGCCCCTCCTCAGCCAGCCCCCATCCTCCCGGTTTCTCAGGGCTGCTTTCATGGTGCTCTGTCCTCCTCTGGGCGCCCCACGTCTGCCCTTCCCCCGCCCCCCCACGCTGGGGGCCCCCGCAGGGCAGCACTTCGCTCTCTGCCGCCTTGGGATGAGGTTCCCTCCCCATGGGTGGGCTGGAGCCCCCCGGGCAGTGGTGGGGGGCGTCTGTTTACCTCTCCTCCCCGCACGAGCCTGCGTCGAGCCGGGCGGACCCTCGCAGACCCCCGGTGCCGGCTCGAGGCCACAGAGTGGAGACACGCTGCCCACCCCCGTCGCCACAGTCAGGAGGCGGGAGATGCCAGGCTCCAGGTCTCAGCTCAGCAGCTGGTGACGGCTGTCATTTGCTGTCATTGTTTGCTGGTGTTTGTGGCCCAGCGGTTTGCTCCTCAGGCCCGCTTTGGGGTCCGCGAGCCCCCAGGGGTGGCCCAAAGCCCAGGGGTCTGAGACGAGCCCCTGCCCCTCTGCATCTCGCCCTGCCCGGCACTAGGAGGGGCCCTGCCTGTGGGCCCCACGGCTGAGACGGAAGAGCGGGAGGCTGGGCCCTGGGGAGGTCTGGTGCCAGGGAGGGTGGGGCTCTGGGCGTGGAGGCCGGAGAGGTCTGAGCGATTTGTGCTTTTGGAAGGACTCACGGGGGGTCGGGGGCGGGCAGGGCTTTCGTGCTGCCGTCAACTGCGAATCTGAAATGGGAGAATGGCCCCTGTGTTTGAGCAGCCTGGTTCCCCTGGCCACGTGGAGGCGTCTCTGCAGGAAGGCGGGTCCCGACTAAGCCGCGCGGAGCCTGAGACTGCGGGCCCGTCCAGCCTGGGCCGGAGGTGTCCGCTGGGCCTGCAGCCCCGCGGGGCAGCTCTCAGGGCTGGTGTTCGGTGGAACCTGCTCAGAGTGTCGGGCAGCTGGGCCCTCCCTGAGCCTCCCCGGTCCTGCCCGACCCAGCTGGCCCTCTCCCCTCTCGTCCCCTTCCCTCCAGTGCTACCCTAGCCCCATGGGGTCTGCCCCTCTCAGCTGCAAGGCCTTGTCTCACTAGTCCTGTAGCCTCACCCCAGCCCAATCCCTGGCATGGAGAGGATCTTCACAAGGATGGCCGAGGGGGTGCTCGCAGCCACTCTGTGACCATGTGACCGTGCACGAAGCATCTAACCCTTGAGCCCGTTCCAGTGACAAACTGAGGCTAAAAGAACTATATACCCAGGTAGATTCCAGATGAGTGGATTTAAATATTAAATAAATCCCCCCAAATGCTCAAAATAGAAATAGATATTTTTATACGCAGGAACAGTGAAAGGCTCTCTGAGCACAATGCCAGTGGCAAAAACAATAAAGGAAAAGACTGATAAACATCTATAGTATGCACCAGGGAGAAATGCTGCACAACCAGCAGAGCTCTAAAACCTCAATAAACATGGGCTTCCCTGGTGGCGCAGTGGTTGAGAGTCCACCTGCCGATGCAGAGGACGCGGGTTTGTGCCCCGGTCCGGGAGGATCCCATATGCCGTGGAGCAGCTGGCCGCTGAGCCTGCGCGTCCGGAGCCTGTGCTCCGCAACGGGAGAGGCCACAACAGTTGAGGGCCCGCGTACCGCCAAAAAATAAATAAATAGATAAACAAAGATAAATGATAACAAACAGGTGAGACAGGCTGAAATTCCTTAATATCTACCGAGTGCTTGAAAATAACTGGAGACAATAATTCTTGGAAATAAAAATGGGCACAGCACAGAAAATAGGCAATTCACAAGAGGAAGAGATACAAGGGCCTGACAAGATGTTCACGTCATTCATAGTTTAAAAAAGTGAAAAAGAAGTCACAAAACGTCTGAGCAGCTGAGCGACCCTGTGGCTAAGTTTGCGGTAAGTTATTAACAGCAGCAGAAAACCAATCCGCTCTTTCAGTCCTCCTATTTTTTCCGGAAGATTTGGCAATGATTTTTGTGTTTTTACTTTAAAACTGTGATGTATGCTAATAACAGCAGGCCACACAGCACAAATCCAGGGACAGTGAGTTGTCACAAGGCCGACACCAGGAGCCACTGTCACCGTCAAGAAGTAGCACATGGCCCGTACCCGCGGTGTCCCCGGGGGGCCCCCTCCCCAAGCGGGACGCCACCTTGACTTCTGACACCATCGTGTGGTTTTGTTTGTTCCTAAACTGTGTTATCTGAAGGAATCACATGGACAGACTCTTGCAAACAACTTTTCTGTTGGTGAAGGTATCCCCGGGGCTGGGCGGCTGTGGTCCATTTTATCTCTTGCTGTCGTTTTCTCTCCTCTGAGTGGATCACAATTTACCCATTCCGCTGTGGGTGGTGGACACTGGAGTTGCTTCCGTTTCGGACCTGTTGTGAATACTGCTGCTCTGAACATCTGTGTGCACGTCCCTTGGGGGGACACGTGCCAGTTCTGCCGGGTGTGCATCTAGAGGTGGAATTCCACGGCCACATGGGGTGGGTATGTTCCACTTTAGCAGATGATGCCAAACTGGTTTTCCAGGTTACGTTCCCACCGGTGGGTTACGAGGGTCCTAGTTTCTCCACGTCCTCACTGCCAGCTCTTGGTGTGGTCAGCCTTAGCCATTCTCAGCCTTAGTTTCTGGTAGTGGGATTCTTCGGTCGTTATTGCCGAATGACCACTGCCCTCCCATCCTTGGTGGTACCCACTCACCTGGTTTACTCGAGAACGTCTCAGAAAATACAAGTTTAAGAAATTATTTTAAAATGTAAGGATAACTTTTAAAAGAATAGAAGTAGAGAGTATAACTTCCAGGAGAGGAAAAAGAAAGCTAATGAACAAAACTGATCGAGTCAAGAGAAGGTAGGAAAGGAGTTGGGGAGAAGCAAAGGAAAAATAGGGTGAGTAGGAAATACTAACATGGTCCAAAGAAGTTCAGATAGATATGCAAGTGATCATGATAAAGAAATTACTTAAACTCACCTATTGAAAAAGATTCACATTATACTTTTAAAAAACCCCCATAAGATCCAACCATATACTATTTACATGAGATACACCTAAGACAAAACGTCACAGGATTTGAAATAAGAGGATGAAAATAATAAATGTGATCCAACAATATACTATTTACATGAGATACACCTAAGACAAAACGTCACAGGATTTGAAATAAGAGGATGAAAACGATAAATGTGAGGGAGATACTAACCAGAAGAAAGCGTGGCTGAGAATATCTATATTCCCCTAAAAGGTATTTGAAGAGCATTCACAAGGACAAAGGGTTGTGTCCTATGATGAAGAGACGGCCTCGGTGAGTCATGGGCCTGAGTTAATAGGGCGACACGACCCCAACAGAAAGCAGAAAATGACGTTTCCACAGCATAAACGGATAGGTTAACACATCTCTTACAGAAAATGTGGACCAAGGGAAGAAAAAAGTTTTAAAAAGAGAGATTTAAATAAAAATGATGGTTTGATGTAATAGAATTTTGCTCTCCACGAAGAGATTACACATTTATTTCCGGCACGTGAAAAAACATTTACAAATGTTTGGCCTTTGTAAGGGAGATTCCAGTAAACCCAAACCCTCAGCAGTATACAGACCTGTACATTCTGTCCACAATGCAATGATATTAGAAATTCAAATCAAGGAGAACATTTAAATGCCAAAGCCCCCATATACATATAAATAATCATAAAAATAGAATCATACTGGAAATTACAAAATGATAGTGAAAGACTAAAATATCAAAACTTGTGGGGTGCAGCTAAAACAGTAAGTAGACGAGACTTTATAGCCTTACATGTTTTATTGAAAAACAAGTATTTAAAAGAATTTAGCTCAACATTCAACTTAAGCTGGAAGAAGAATAAGAGAGCAAAAGTGCAAAAAAAAAAAACCCATAAAGATTAAAATAATAACTATAGAAGCAGAAGTTATTGGAGTAGAAAAGAAACACAAATAATGGAAAAGACTGGTAAAACCAAAGTTAATTTTTAAAGTAGACTAATAATGTAAGCAGGGATCTTTGTTTTGCAGTTGGTTTATCTCCAGCGTTAGAAAGAGCACTTATACACAGTAGGGATTAAATAAATGTTTGTTGAATGAAAAATAGACAACTATTTCTAAGGGATAAAATTCAACCATATTAACCCAAAAAAAAAGGAGGCAAACTGCAGGTGCTTAAAAATCATAAGCAACAGAGAATGAGAAGACAAGCCACTGACCGGGAGAAAATCTTTGCAAAAGACAAATCTGATACAGGACTGTTATCCAGAATACACAAGAACTCTTAAAGGGCAAAAGAGCTGAACAGACACCTCACCAAAGAAGATTCGCAGATGGCGAATAAGCACATGAAAAGCTCCGCGTCCTGTGTCATTGGGGAAATACAAATTAAAGCAGCAGCGAGACATCACTACATACCTATTAGAACGGCCAAAATCTGAAAACTTGGCAACACCCAGTGCTGGTGGGGATGTGAAATGGCACAGCTACTTTGCTTTTATACAAAAAAATTCATTTTATTGGAGTAGAGTTGACTTACAATGTTGTGTTAATTTCTGCCATACAGCAAAGTGACTCAGTTAGACATATATACATTGTTTTTCATACTCTTTTCCATTAAGGTTTATCCCGGGATATTGAATATAGTTCCCTGTGCTCTACAGTAGGACCTTGTTGTTTATCCAGTCTGTATATAATAGTTTACATCTGCTAACCCCAAACTCCCACTCCATCCCTCTCTCACCACCCACCTTGGCAACCACAAGTCCCTTCTCTGTCTGTGAGTCTGTTTCCGTTTCATAAGTAAGTTCACTTGCGTCATATTTTAGATTCCACGTACATGTGGTATCATATGGTATTTGTCTTTTTCTTTCTGACTTACTTCACTTAGTATGATAATTTCTAGGTCCATCCATGTTGGTGCACATGGCATTATTTTGTTCTTTTTTATGGCTGAGTAGTATTCCATTGTACATAGGTGGTACAGCCACTTTGGAAGACAGTTTGATGGTTTCTTACAACACTAAACATACTCTTACCATATGATGAAGCAGTTATGCTGAAGCTCTGTGGTTTTTACCCAAAGGAGTTGAAAACTTATGCCCACACAAAAACCTACAGACAACTGTTTATTCATAATTGCCAAAACTTGGAAACAACCAAGATGTCCTTCAGTAGGTGAATGGATAAACAAACAGTGGTCCATCCAGACAATGGAATATTATTCAGTCCTAAAAAGAAATGAGCTATGGAGCCTTGAAAAGATATATAGGAACATTAAATGCATTAGTAAGTGAAAGAAGCCAATCTGAAAAGGATACATACTGTATGATTCCAACTCGATGAGATTCTGGAAAAGGCAAAACTATGGAGACAGGAAGAAGACCAGTGGTTGCCAGGGATTGGTGGGGTGGGGGTGGGGGGTGGAGGAGGGGGGAATAGGTGGAGGACACAGGATTTTTAGGGCAGTGAAAATCCTCTACGTATGATACTCTGTTGGTGGATACATGTCATAGACATTTGTCCAAACCCACAGAGTGTCCGCCGTGAACCCTAATGTCAACTGTGGGCTTGGGTGATATTGATGTGTCCGTGGAGGTAATAAATGTACCCCCTGGTGGACGATGCTGATAATGGGGGAGGTGCTGCACGTGTGTGTTGGGGGGGTACATGGGAAATCGCTGTACTTTCCTCTTAGTTTTGCTGTGACTCAAAAATTTCTCTAAAAAAAGTAATCTATTAATGAAAAAAACTCATAAGTGCCCCCTACGAGCAGCTGTGTATGAATTTGAAAACCTGGATGAAATGGACAATTTTGAGAAAAATTACAAAAATTGACTCGAGAAGGAAATAAAAACTGAGTAGATCAGTAATCGCTAAATACCTTGAACAGGTAGTCACACGTCTCTGTTTCCAAAGGCCACATGCCAGATGGCTTTACAGCCTGTTCTACTAAACCCCAGTGACCAGGATTTAGCAAAACAATGCATCAGGTGGAGGCCCCAGGCACAGCTGGGCGTGGGGTTGGGGCTTGAGGCCTTGGCCGCACCTGACCAAGCGTGGCCATGCCAGGTGGCCTACGCGTTTACAGCTGTGAGGTTGGCTTTTGGCTTCTGCGGCCTGGGCAGGGGCTCTGGGTCCCGGAGGAGCTGAAAAGGCTCGCGGTGGGGCTTTAACCGAGGAGCGGTCCTGGGGTCTGGGGAAAGTGGGGTCTGGGCCCCGGGGAGCAGCTGCTGGCTGCAGCCTGACCTGGGCCCACACCCAGCAGGGTTGGGGCTTGGGGGAGTGGAGGCCAGGAAGCAGCCACAGAGGGAGGTTACGTGCTGCTTTTAACGTTTCCTTTATTTTGTTTCATTGAGTCTGCAGGCTAAGAGGCCACTGGCCCCCAGGCCCCCTGCCTGCTTTGGGGTTAATAATGCAGCTCTTATCTAGAACTCATTAGGGCTGGGCCGCCCCGAGTTCACATGGTTTTGAACTGGATTCAGGTGTCATGGAAGCAAATGAGGACCTCAGAGTGTCCCGGTTAATTACAACCTGTGACCAGGGCCTTAGCGTTTAGCGACCCAGACGAGGGGGTCGAGTTATCTTACAAACAAATAAAAAGAACGGGGGAGGCGCTTACTGTCCAGAGAATACGGCCTCTTCTTGGATGGAGGTAGAGGAAGGGCTTGGCGGGTCTCAGCTTGGAGGGAAATCAGGAGAGGCGCTTGAGGAGAGACAAGGAAGCGGAGACGAAGACTGGATGGGGGCGGGCGAGGAGGGAGGTTTCCAGGGGAGACCAGCGCAGACTGAGGTGGACAAACTCCCGAAGCCAACGTGGAAATTTGAAACTGAGACGCACCCAGATGCACATCAGCGAAGGGGCGTCGGATCTGGACCGAGGAGACCAGCGGAGGGGGCGGGTCCTCCTCCCTCCGAGGGGTGGGGGTGGGGGGACTACTGCAGCAAGTCCGGGAGAACAGCGGCCAGGCCTGTGGGCGCTCCTCTGTCTGTCTCTGGCGCAGGGACGGGTGTTAGTCGGGGAGCAGCACCGAGGAAGGCGGCTGGGGTCACACTTGCCGGCCCCCGCGTTCACGAGAGCCAGTGCCTTCCATCAGTCGCCCTCCCTCTCCCCCACCCACCCCTCCGTTTCTTCAGAGCCTGGACCACCATCTCCACGACCGCTAGTTCAGGAGCTCAGGGTGGTCCCCACCGGGCCTCTGATTTGTCCTTGATAATATTTTAGGAGCGAATGAATGACAATGTTTGGGGCCTCCTGGAGAGGCCAAGGGACTTTCCAGGGCCCTATAGCCAGGGAGGCCTGGGCTGGCCTGGACCCTGGGCCCCGCACAGCGACCCCACTGGCGAGGATTAAGAGTCCACTCCAGGGGTCAGCACCTGAGGGTCAGAGAGCAGAAAGGACGTCCAGGCTCACCCAGTAAGTAAGGACAGTGATGCCTGAGCCCAGGGAGACCTGACCCCAAACCCATTCTTCCCCAACAGTAATCCTCCTTGGTTGTCCCAGTGGAGTCAAGGCCGCAGGGCAGAGATGGCCACAGCCTGGCCTTGGTTTCCCAGGTGACAAGTGGTGGGAAGCTGGTCCCTGCTCCTCTCTCCAGCCTGGAATCTCTTACTAAACTTTCAGTGGCCACCATCCTCCCAAGGCCACTGCTGTCTGGGGATGCTAATGGTGAGAGGGGCCCAGGGACAGCCGCCCTGACCGGCTATTAAAAATAATTGGCCACCCACAATGCGAAGAAAAAGGTGTTCTCCTTCAGTTTGGCTGGAAAATGTGAATTCTTCTCACGTTGCCATAGAAACCAAAAGATGTTCCTGGCATCTTTCAGATATTTAACTTTGTGAGCCCAAGGATGACCCCCTGAGCGCTGCACGGCAGCAGGGGGCTGCGGGAGGGAAGCGGGAGAGAGATGGGGGCAGAGGGAAGGGTAGGGAGGAAAAGGGAGGGACAGAGAAACGGGGGAGAGATGGCCGTGGACGGGGCTGGGGGAGCCTGAGTCCCTGCCGGGAGAGCGCCCACAGGGCGGTGACCACAGAGGGCAGCGCCCCAAGCTCTGGGATGAGAGGCCGGGCTTCTGTGGGGAGCCTGAGGTCCTGGGCGGTAAGGGACAGTGGCCGAGGTTTGCTTGGACCCCTGAGTCTGGTAGCGCCACGTCCTTCAGGGTAGCCGCCTGCCCTCCCGGCCTCAGCGCTGGTGCCCCCGATGCCCTCCTCCCCCGGCCGCTGCCTGCAGCTCCCCTTCCGGCCCCAGTGCCCTGCAGTCTTGTCCGGGCACCTTCCGCCTTTGCTGGGACCCTCCCTCTGCCCGGAATGTCCTCCTCCGGCTGAGAAACCGCTGTGTGTCTTTAAGTGTCTAAGGCCCACTGTCAGGGTATCCGCACGTGGCTCCATCCCTGTCCCTGGAGACGCTCCGCCCCGCTTCCTCCTCCAGAAGCCCCACGTAGCGCTGGCTCCCACACTTGCCTTAGGTGACAGCAGGGGACCTGCCACCTCTGCCCCCTCCTTCTGGCAGGGAGTGGCCTCAGCCTCGGCCACCCCAGGCCCAGGCGGCTCCCAGGAGGAGTCCGGGCGGGGGGGTGGGATGAGCTGGAGGTGCCGTGCAGGAGCAGCCCCACCAGCTGTATGGGAGGCCCCGGGCCCACAGTGCCAGGCGGTCAGGGGTCCCTGCAGCTCCTCCAGCGGTGACAAGGCTCCTGGCCACGGGGAGCTGGGGTGGTGGCCAGCCGTGCTCTGGTCATCCCCAAGTGGACGTGCGCTTCGTCTGGGGGCTGTGGACGGAGGGAGTGGGCCTCCTGGGGGGTCTGGGTGCAGAAAGGGGGCGTCAAGGTGGGCACGGTGCGGCGTGGGCGTGGCAGGCCTGACGTGGCGGGCACACCTGCCCAGCTGTGGCCACCTCCCTCGCTTCTGTTCTCTCCTCACAGCTCTGTGAAGACCATTTCCCGCTTTTATCCCAGTTTCAAAGAATGTGCTTAGAAATGTCTCTGGCATTTTGCTAATAGCGGTGGGAAGAATGGAAGAAATGATCAGCCTCCCAAAATCACAGCTTCAGATCGAGCTGGTTTAAACAGCAGAATTTCCAGATTCGAGGCAGGTGTGAAGATGTAAGAAACACCGATCCCTGCTTTTCAGAGGTGGGGGGAGGAGGGCCTGCCCTGTGGCCCAGGATGGGTGTGTCCTCGGGGGGGCGGATGTTGCCGGGTGAGAAGGGTCCAGGTGTGCTCTGCACGTGACTTCCAGTCTTCTCTGCCTCTCTGTCCAGATGTGATTTTTCCACCACGAAGGTGGTGGAGGCCAGTAGCGAACTGGGAAGCAGAGGAGGGGTGGAGGGGGGCCGAGTCCCAGGAGCTGGGGTGGGGCTGTCTCCCCAGTGTCTCTGAGCCCCACCTTCTAGGGTCCTTGCAAAGCCCCACCTTCTAGGGTCCTGGCCCCGCTCGCAGCTCCTGCACAACTGTCTGGGCCGCCTGGTCACTTCTGTCTGTTCATCCAGAAACGGGGTCCCTGTGGCCTGCAGGCCTGCATCCTCTCCCTCATCTTTCCCTGGACCCAGGGCCGGCAGGAGAGGGGCAGCACAGTCCCCTTATGCTAACTCCTTTGCCCTTTTTACAGAGGAGGAAACTGAGGCCCAAGATGGTGGGGGAGGGGTGTCTGGTGACTTACTCAAGGGCACACCATCAGCGGTGGTGGAAAGACCGCCTGGGGCGGTGGGTGGGAGTGGCCGGCAGGATGTGGCCCGGGCGGGGGTCCAGCAGCCAGTGGACTTTCTCCCCTCCCCCATGTGGGTGTTCTCACAGGGTCCTGCCCCCTGGGGAAGCCGAGTCCCCGTCCCCCGAGTCACCTGCCGCGGGCTGAGGGTCCCGGCCCTGCGTGCTCACCAGGGCTGCCGGACCAGAGCCGGGAAACCGTGCTCCTGCAAGGTTTCCATCGATCTGCCAAAGTAATGTGTTAGTTCTCCACGTCGCAGGAGATGTAATGAACTGTCAGCGGGACGAGAGGACTAAAGGAACGACTAAGATGTCTTTTATGGTGTCATTACATCTTATAATAAGATTTACTTGTCAACTTAAAGTGTCATAATGTAGTCATCTATTTGGTAGACTAAGGAAGACGTGTGGTTCAAGGTTCCGGCTGCAGTAATTACCCTGGAAAGGCGAGAGCGCGGCCTCCCACTGCACACCCCTCCGCCCCCCGGAGCTCACCGGGCCCTGCGGGAGGGCGGTGGGCACCCTCCTTTCCGTCTGACCAAAGGCTCAGTGATTTGGGTGCAGCCAGGTGCTGGGCAGGGCACAGCGCAGTCCCGGGGCCCTGGGGCCCGGCTCCCTGTGGACTTCTGCATCTAAGCCTTGCTCACGCACGCCCTGCGTCCAGCCCTGAGCTAAAGCCGGGCAGGGGTGGGGGGGGTGGGGGGAGGCCAGGGACTTGTCACACTTGGTCTTTGTCCGGCTCTCAGCCCCGGGGCGTGAATGACGCTGATAGAGGGCTGGAAACGGTGCCCTGGGGGCTCATCCAGCCTGAGAGGGCCAAGGACGTCTTTGCTAAGAATGGGACCTTTCAGCTGGGCCTTGAAGGATGAGTAGGAGTTTGTTGGATAGAAGAGGGCATTCTGGGGAGAGAGAAGAGCACAGGCAAAGGCGAAGGAGGGACCAACTGGAGGTCCAGCCTGGAGAGGAGCCTGTGGGGGGGGGCAGGGAAGAGCGGGAGAACAGGCTGCAGAAAGGCTGGGCCCAGCCCCTGGGGGCCTTGAACACCATGCTCGGGGCGGGGGGGAGTTCATCGTGTAGCAGCGGTGCAGACAGGGGAGTGGCACGTTTAAGGGGTGTCTCTGGTGGAGGGGAGGGGCCGCCCCTGCCTTGACCTGAGACGGGGGTGCCTTGTGAGGAGCTACCGTCAGGCGGGGTGGGGTTGAGGCTGGGTCCTGGACATGTGACCTCGGAGATGCCTTTTGGGTGAAGGTGACTGAAGATGTTGGATAAAGGGACTGGAGTCTGCAGGGGGCCCAGGAGAGACATGCACATTGGGGTCCCAGTGCCTCCATGGCGTTCAGTCCACAGGGCGAGTGCTCCCTGGGAGGGAGGGAGTGGAACCTCAGAGCTTAGCAGGTGGGCGGGGCTGGGGGGACCCCGCTCCTGCACCCAGAACCTGTGGGCAGCTGCCCAGCCCCTCCCGCGTCTCCCCCAGGTCAGGAGGGTTTCCGTCCAAGCTTCGTGTGGGGCCTCTGCGCGGGCTGCCCAGGGTCCAGGGCCCCCGCGGACCCCACTGCAGGCGTGCCGTTCCTCTGGCCTGGTTTCCATGAGGGTGATTTTCGCTGACCTGCAGAACTTCCAGCGGGACAGAGCGATGCTCCGCTCAGCCCACTGAGGTCATTAATTTATGCAACGCGGCGGCCTCATCAGAGAGGGTTGTCATGGTAACGTTAACAAACCGTAAACACCTGCTGGACCCGAAGGTGACCACTCCATCCGTCTTCCTGGGGTGGGAGGGGCGCCTGCGGGGGTATTTCTCCTCTGCTGGCGCAGCCTGGAGGGCTCGCTCTCTCCCTGGGGGCTGCCAGCTGCTGAAACAACATGGATCTGTGGGAACCAGTCACAGTGACGGCTCTGCGGGGCTGCCCTGTCCCCGTCCTGCTCTGCGGTGCTGAGGCCCTAGTCTTCTCCCTCCCTGGGGGCTTGGGCGTGGCCTCCACTTCTGGGGGGCTCAGCTGAGGGCAGGTGAGACCCCGCCGCTCGGGACCCGAGACCTCCAAGCTCCTAGGCCAGACCCTGTATTCCAGGCTGGACTCCAAGGCGGTCTCCCCTGCCCACCTCATCTTCTGGTTCAGGTCAGCCTTTCCAGTGACCTGAATCCTCCAGCACCAAGCTCCTTCCTAAGGTGTCCTTGCTAAACCAGCCCCTCAGGATTCTTGCCAAAGGCAGGATTTAGATGCCAGGGGCTGTCTAAGCCATCAGAGGACCCTGACTAGTTTGGTCAAGGGGGCCGTCTTAGTCAGGAGGCAAGAGGGGGTGGGGCTCTGGCCCGAGGGGCAGTGGTTGCCTGGACAGAAAGGTGGGTGGGTCAGTGCACAGCCAGGCGCAGAGGCCCAGCACACGCTGGGGGAGGGCGGCTGCTGGGGCGTGTTAGTTACCCCTGGCCCTGGGGGCAGAGCTGCCGCCGCCACACCGCCAAAGGTCTGCTGAGTTCAGCCATCCTTGCAGGGGCCTGAGGGGCCAGTCGGCCTCACACCCGGTCCCCACCCGCTGGCTGGCCACCCTCGAGCCACCCCCACCTTTCCCAGTGACACAGACGGATCCAGAGCTACAGGGAGTGAGCTGCCCGCCCGGCCCGCAAACCCTGGAGCGGGCAGGCTAGTGGCCATCCATCCCTGAGGACTTGGCGCCCTGAGTCACGCCCCGAGTTCTCCAGGATGCTTTTCACACGTAAGCGTCCATTTACTGCGTGTTTTCTAAAGGAATCGTGTGCTGAGCCAACAATGAATTGTCAACAGCTTTCAACAGGCCAGTGATAGAACTCATGGGCATTGAAATACCCTGAAGTGAGTAGCCCGTTAAGAAAGAACCGAAATTGCTATTTTGTTGTCCTCTTAGTTAGTTATAATTTTCAATTTCATAACATTCCAATTACCGGTAGTTAGGGAACGTGTGTTGGGTCTCTGGCACCCTCGTGGCAGCCCTCCTTCCCTTGGGGTCTAATCAGGTCCCTCCTAGTAGCTTCCCGCCGCAGACCCCGCGCTCCCCCATACTCCGCGCTTTGGCTGCAAATCCCAGCTCTGCACCAAAGTCTCTCCCTATGGCAGTAGCTCGTATAAAGTCTGTCTTGCCGTTTTTAACAAGCATCTGGTGAATAATTTATCTTTAACATCATTCAAGGCCTCCTTTCCAGCCACTGTGCTTCCCTGTTTCTGTATCATCCACATTTCCTCCCATCCTGGGCCCTTCCCACAGCATCCACACAGACGGAAACAGCCCATCCTAGAAAGCACTCCCCGGCCTCACCCATTTCTAGCCCATTCTACCCTGTGTCTCTGCCACGGAAGCCCACTGGCCACGCTGCTGTCCTGCAAACACACCAAACACTGCTGCCCTGGGGCCTCTGCTTGTTCCTGGGCCTGGTGTGTCCTCCCCAGACACCTGCAGGGGTCGCCCTTTCATGCCCGTAAGTTCTTTGCTCAGCGTCACCTTCTCAGGGTTCTGCGACCCCTGGGTGAGACCCATCTCTGTCCCCGCACGCTCCTTTCCCCGAGCGCCGGCAGCCAACTGGCCTGTTGTCTCTTTGCTCCTGGGTCCCTCTCTCCTGCCAGCTCACTGTCAGGGCCCAGGGCCAGGCACTCGGGAGCCACTGACTACGTGTTTTAGGACTGGACTGGATTCTCCCACTTGGGAATTTCATGGGGACGTGGGAGAGCATGTCCGGTGGCAGCAGGGTTAGATATGGGACGATCTCGGGAGAAGCTGGGGTGGGGAGAGGCCCTGAGTCACCCCTCATGGACCACGGTGGAGGGGAGAAGAACGCGTCCGTGGGATCAGAGTGTCCCGTGGGCCGGCAGCCTTGTCAGGTCCTGAAGACACTCAAGGAGCTCATGTTCAGCCGGAAACCCCAGTAACTGCGGGGTCCTGACAGGTCTCCATCCCTGGCAGCCTCTGAGCTGACCCGACGGCATGTTCTCGACCTCGGCAGACCTTCTAGGAAATCAGCTCCCACACGGCCTGGACGCTGTCCCTGAAGTCCCCTCCTGGCTCATCCCCTCCTGCAGCCCAGCCCTGCAGCTGGAGGCCAGAGCGTGCTCCCCATTCCCCCATCTCCCCTGTTGGAGGGCTGGGACCCCGCCTCACGCATGTCCTCTTTTCCAGCCTCATCCTTCTCTGTCCCCTGTCACCCGACTCAGGTCCCCGAGTGCCAGCCACCCTGGCCCCGCCTGTGGTCTTCATTCCGGACCCTCCGCCCCCTCTGTCCTGCCTGGACCAGGGGAGACCCCTTTGTGTGAGCATTACCAAGCATTTGCCCTGGGCCCGCCAGGGTCACCCCTACCCCCGGAGCACCCAGATTCAGCATTTCCTTAATGATGCCATATACTTAGGGAGATGATCCAATTGTCAGTCCCTTACTGCCGAACGGGGACGGGAGAGAGCGCTAGTTTTCCCCCTTGTTTATTTTATCATGGGCTATTAAGCTCAATTCTTTGCTAAAGAATTCATCAGGCATCTGGTCAATTATTTTGGGACTTGTCTTCAGGGAGGACGGTTTCTTGCTCAGTAGGGCTCTGTCTCCACACTGGCTGCTTCAGAAGTCATCTGGGCATCGGCATGGCCTCAGCCCGTCTCCGGGACGGAGCTGACGCAGGGACCACGGCCCTCTGAGGACGGGGGCCGGGGGTGGGCACGAGCCTCTCAGGGCTTGTGGATTTATTCACGTGAAGAGCCTTATGAACGTCTACAAGTGAAATCCTATTCAATCGTACATGTCAAGGATCGTCCTTTTTCGGGGTTAAATCTCATGAAACTTGGGCTGACGTGTACACGTAGGGCTGGTGCAGGTTAGAAACTGGCTCAGGCTTTGGGGCCACACGTTTCATCTCTGCACTGACCAGCTGTGTGGCTTCAGGCTGGTTACTTCTCTCTGGACCCAACTTCGTCGTCTGTGAAGCGGTGTAACTCTTGCGCTTGTTGGATTGTGTGGGGAGGGGCAAAGGGGTCAGGTGTGTCAAATGGTAGCTTCTTAGAGATGGCGATGGTGGCCCCCTTTGTCAGATATTTGGTCCTGTGGTTTGTCCCCAGGACTCCAGCTGAAGGGAATACAGATTGGGTGACTCTGTGTGTGTACATGGGGTGTGGGGTGTGTGTGGATATGACTATCAAAAATGATTTCAGGGGCTTCCCTGGTGGCGCAGTGGTTGAGAGTCCGCCTGCCGATGCAGGGGACGCGGGTTCGTGCCCCGGTCTCGTCCGGAGCCTGTGCTCCGCAACAGGAGAGGCCACAACAGTGAGAGGCCCGCGTACAGCAAAAAAAAAAAAAAAAAAAAAAAATGATTTGAGGAGGTGATGAAAATGTACTAAAACTGACTTACGGTGCTGGTTGCACAACTTGGTAAAATAAATCATTGAGTTGTACCCTTGAAAAGGGTAAACGATATGACATGCAAAATACGTCAGTAAAGCGACTTTTAAAAAGCGGAGCGGGGAAAGGAATTCCAGATTTCCAGCTCACGATGGTGGTCTGAGCTCACAGCCTTCACTCTTTTTCCGCCCCAAACCTCATGTAAATGACTTTAAAAGGTAAAAATAAACAGCAACACTGGGGAGCAGGAGAAGATGAATTAGTGGATCCGAAATCCTGAGAAAATCCTGCAATCCACAGCATGGATGAGACGGACTGACGCAGAAATAGGGCTGCCGAGAGAAGTTGGAGCAGGCAGCCCAGGCACTGGAGGAATGGCTGCTGATTTCCCAGTGTCAGCCTCCAAACCCCCAAGCCCCCAGAACGTGGTGGACAAAAGTGAAAGCAAGTGTCCATGGAAGGTGAGAGGGAGGGAAGGCAGAGGGCTGGGGAGCTGGCTGGTCCCTCGGCCACAGACGGGCAGCGGAGCCCGGGCTAGATGGGCAGGATGGGCAAGTGGGAACGATTACTCCATGAGGGCACCATGGCTGCCCGCACCACGAGCCATGGGTGAAGCCCATGGCCAGGCTTGGTAAAGTCACTGACTCACGGCCGCACTGCTGTTTACGTGCCATCCAGGGCCGCTTTCCTGCTACGACGGCCTAGCTGAGCAGCTGTGAGGCTGTAGGGCCTGCAACGTTGAAAATATTTACAGAGAAAAGCATGGTGGCAGCTCCCAGGGCCACTTCAGGCCACTTCATCAGACACGGATAAAAGATATACTTATCTATAGAAAGAGTGGTTCCGCAGGGCAGTTAAATCCTCGAAATCACATCTCCAACATGACCCGGTGGTCAACTAATCCTCGATGAAACGGGATTAATACAGGAAACAGAAGAGAATTGTAAATTTCTAATTAGCATCTGCCGGGAGACCCAAAAGGATATCATGTCCGTGAACCGTGAAACAGGAGCCGGGCACAGTTTTTTAATTGGGGGATTAAAGAACAAGAAAGAGATCTTTGAAATTAAAAAACATGATTACTAAAACGCTGAAACTCCAAAGAAGCTGTGGATAACGTGGCTGAAACCCAAACTGATGAATTAGAGGTGAAGCCATTTAAGCCTCTTGGGGCAGAAAGAGAAGTGAAAGATGGAAATTGTAAGAGTTAGGTTGAGAGACAGGGAATATAGATCCAGGAGAAGAAGTATCACGCCAGTGGGGTCCCAGGGGAGAGAAGGGGGGAAAAGTAATTAAAGAAATAAGAGAAGAAAATTTCCTCTGAGGTGGGAAGAGGCTTGAGCCTTCACATCTTGGCTGTATGAAGAAGGAATCATGGGAGAATGGCACACTTTACATATATCCGTACATCCTGGTGAAATTTATGACGGCAAGGATTAGAAAGACCTTGAAGATTCCAGAGTAAAAGAAAAATAGATTGCTTAAAAAAGGAATAAAGGTCCACTCCTGCTGGCCATTCTCATCTGCACTGGCTCCAAAGTTGTGAAGAAACGGGACTTCGAAACTCGAATTCCTTATCCAGATAACATATAGTTCCATTGTGAGGAGAAAATACATGTGTTTATCTATTTTGGGGGATTTGAAGAGTATATCACAGCTGTTCCCTCTGGGAAAAATATAATTGTGGAGTAGCATCCAGTAGAATGAGAGAAAAAGACAAGGGTGGCATTGGGCCACAAGAAACAAGGGTGAGCAAACAGACAACACGTAAGTTATGTCCAAATAATTACTGAGAAAATGAGATTTAATGCCATTGTTAGAAAATAATTCCCCAAATAGATGGGACATAACGTTCCAAAGTAACTGGCATAACGTGAAAGAAAATTAATAACATTCTGGAACTAAAATTCTGAATGACTGCAATAAAATCGTGCCAAATGTCTTGTCACATTCAAGCGGTAATTGATGGATACTGATTAACTCTTAGAGTTGATAGAAATGTGTGTGTTGATATTTTATTGATTAGGATTCTTTGGGTTGCATGGAACAGAAACCCAACTCAACCCAGCTTAAAAACCATGAATATATTGTGAGGACTCTGGGATGTCTCATAGGACCCAAGGAGAAGACGCAGTTTGGAGCTCAGAACAGAAGGAGCTGGAAATCCAAATGTGTGTCTCCACCCTTCACATCTTCTCACCTCTGCACCAGCATCCTTCCCTCTGCACCAGCATCCTTCCCTCTGTACCAGCATCCTTCCCTCTGCACCAGCATCCTTCCCTCTGTACCAGCATCCTTCCCTCTGCACGAGCATCCTTCCCTCTGTACCAGCATCCTTCCCTCTGCACCAGCATCCTTCCTTCTGAGCAGTTGGGCTCCTCAGCTGCTCAGGCCCACGAGGGCAGAACACAGCACTGACGACCCGCACTTTGCATCTTCCTCCATAGGCACTCCACGAAATGTCAAGTTCATCTTCTCAGTTCCAGCTCCCAGACCTCTCGAGAAGACTCTCATTGGCAGAGCTCAGGTCAAGCGCCCACTCCAAAATCAACCAGCTGGGGCCCCAGGGCAAGACCAGGTGTTTCCAGGGCCGATCCAGACGCACAAAGAGGTCAAGGAGGGGATTCGCCTCCTAGAAGAGGGGTGGTGCTAGGGCACGCAAGCCCACGAGCGACCACCACCGTCCACCCCTGGGCTGCCGGGCACAAGCCTCTTCACCCTCACACCGCCCCGCTTCACTCCCGTGAAAGCTCCGCCCACTAGGACGCTGGTTGGAAATCAGGTCCAGGCGTTTGGGGCATGCAGGTTCCCGGGCAGCAGCGGCAGGAAGGGGCAGGTGCTGGGAGGGGCCTCGAGTGCCACCTGGCATCCAGCTCCTCGGTGCAGAGCCAGAAGCAGCATCAGCAGCCCCAGCTGGGGACCAGGGTGCAACAGTGAGCAGAACAGCCGTTCCCACGTCTGCAGGTCCACAGGAGAGAGAGACACCCAGCTCAGACTTGTCGATAATCACGTGGCTTTAAATTAATGCCCCAGACCCTCGGGCACCCAAGTCGGCGTGGACACACGCATATTTGAAAACCTTGGCCTTTACACCAGCAATGCACAGTGTGTCTCCCACGTGGAGGGATGTCTCCTCACTGCTCTTTTGGGGACTCCTGGAGAAGTCCCTGGAGGGGAGGGAATAGAGTCAGGCTCTGTTTGGAGGCTGTGGTGATTCTTTTTTGTTTTGTTTTGTTTTGTTTTGTTTTTTAACATCTTTATTGGAGTATAATTGCTTTACAATGGTGTGTTAGTTTCTGCTTTATAACAAAGTGCATCAGTTATACATATACATATGTTCCCATATCTCCTCCCTCTTGCGTCTCCCTCCCTCCCACCCTCCCTATCCCACCCCTCTAGGTGGTCACAAAGCACCGAGCTGATCTCCCCCATGCGATGAGGCTGCTTCCCACTAGCTATCTACCTTACGTTTGGTAGTGTATTTGTCACAGCTTACCCTTCCCCCTCCCCGTATCCTCAAGTCCATTCTCTGGTAGGTCTGTGTCTTTATTCCTGTCTCACCCCTAGGTTCTTATCTGACCCCTTTGCACCTGCTGTTCCCTCCGCCTGGGACGCCCCTTCCCAGGGTCCCCCCTGTGGCTCCTAGACTTTGGTTACCTGCTGTTGCATAAACAAACCTTAAACTTGGTGACTTAAAGCAACGACCATTTTATTGTCTCAGTTCTCCTGTTAGTGGGCTCTGAGGGCAGTCACCCCGGGGGGAGGGGCTGGAGACCACCACCGGAACTGGCAGGTGTGGAAGGGGAGGGGGTGGCCCAGGGGGCATGGCCACTATCCCCAAATGGGACATCCACCCCAGGTTCCCAGGCAGCCCAGCCTCCCTGCCCCAGAACCTTTCCCCCCAGTTCTGGTGTGTACCTCTTGTCCTCTATCCCCCTGCTTTGTGACTCCCTGCCACCTTCCCCTCCGCCCTCATGCTCCAGAGAGTTCCAGAACACACAGGGGGCCCACTGTAACCCTCTCCCTGCATGAACTGAACACGTGAGGACCGTGTCAGGATGAGACTGTGCAGGATGAATCCGGCGGAGAGGGTCCCTGCCACCCCCAGACCCCGCCCCCAGAGCCTAGCAGCGGCCCTCCCGGGTACCCCCGGCCCCTCCACAGACACCTCCTCTCCAGGAGGAAACATCTGTCGCCTTGAACATCTCACCCTGAGGATGCCAGGCAGCCAGGCTGTCGGCAGGGGGAGGGGTAGATCAGGAACAGTGTCTGATTCATTTACTGGGGCCTCCAGGGGAAAATATCTGGAGATGGAGCGAGCCGGCATCTGAAAAGCACCGCGATAAATGCGTCAGATCACAGAGCAAAGCGAAGCGGCGGCTTTGCTGATGAGTACTGAGGCTCCGAAACTCTCACGAGACAGTGGCTGGGCCCGAGACAGACTGGGGCGAAGGCTGAAGCAGGGGCTGCGGGCTGGAGGGCGCTGGATCCGCCCACTCTGTTTGCTTCCCTCGATGGTGGGATCATCCCCCTCCAGGGAGACCTCGTGGCCTTTTGTTTCCAAGACGATCTGACAGGTATGAGCTGCCGGCTTATTATCAGGCTGCCGTCTGCCTTTCCTGTGCCGTGGGGACACCCACCTGGGGATGAGTCTATCTGGAGGGTGAAGACGGGGGCCAGAAGCTCAGACCCCCCAGCCGGGAGAGCCTGGTGCCCCGTTGGCCACCAGCCCCCTTGTTTCCTCTGGTTTCCGGAGCTTCCCAGTGGAGAAGACTCAGTGCTGACTCTCATTCCCATCTCAGGGGGGGTAACACTGAGGCCCAGCCAGGCCGGGCAAGGTGACCACGGCCCGACAGACCTGGGACGGTTTCCCTTCCGTGGCAGCCTGTGCCCTGGGAGGGCAGCACCCACTGTGGGCCCGTCTCAGATGCCTTCTGCAGAGGCGACCCACCAGCCCCCTGGGCAGTGGAGGGCAGACCTGTGTCCCGAGGAAGGCCGGGAGTGGGAGGGACCGGGCATAGAATTAAGACGTCAATAATGAAAGATGGGGGGACTTCCCTGGGGGTCCAGTGGTTAGGACTCCGCGCTTCCACGGCAGGGGGCACAGGTTCGATACCTGGTCGGGGAACTAAGATCCTGGAAGCTGTGCGTCACGGCCAGTAAATAAATAAGTAAAAATAATGAAAAATGGGATTGATCACGAGTTGGTTTCAAGTAAGGAATAGGACAGACCTGGGTTCCAATGCCACCCCCACCGCCGCCGGCTGTGTGACGGGGTTGGGGCTGGTTTCTCAACCTCTCTGTGCCTCCATTGCTTCAGCCGGAAAAGACGATAATGAAAGTATGTGCTCCCTTGGGGGGCCGTTGGGAAGATTAAACCAGGAAACGGAGTTTAGCCCAGTGCCTGGCACATCGTAAATGCTTAACAAGAATTCTCAACTCTTGTTATTTATATCTGTCATCCCCTGCTTGCAGCAAATTATCCCCAAATTTAGCACCTTAAGACATAACACACCATTCACACCAGCTAAGACATGGAAGCAACCTAACTGTCCATCGACAGAGGAGCAGATAAAGAAGACGTGGCACATATATGCAATGGAATACTACTCAGCCATGAAAAAGAACGAAATAATGCCATTTGCAGCAACACGGATGGACCTAGAGATTGAGCGAAGTAAGTCAGACACAGCAAGACAAATAATCATGATATTGTTTATGTGTGGAATCTAAAAAAAAGGGTACAAATGAACTTATTTACAAAAGAGAAGTCGAGTCACAGATGTAGAAAACTAACTTATGGTCACCAGGGGATAAGGTGTGAGGAGAGGGATACATTGGGAGATCGGGACTGATATATACACACTACTGTATGTAAAATAGATAACTAATAAGGACCTGCTGTACAGCGCAGGGAGCTCTACTCAGTACTCTGTAATGGGAAAAGAAGCTAAAAAAAAAAAAAGAAGTGGATTTAAAAAGATGTAGCAGATGTTTATCATTTCACCGTGTCTGTGGGTCAGGAGCACCTTGGCCGGGCACTTCTGGCTTTGGGTGTCCCGGGTGGGAAGCTGCTGTCAAGATGCGGGTTGGGGATGCTGCCCCCTGAAGGCCCCCACGGGGCTGGGGATCCGCTTCCAAGAGGGCTGTTGGCAGGAGGCCTGAGTGCCTCACCACGTGGGCCCCGCCAGGGGGAGCTGACTTCCCCAGAGGGAGTGACCCAGAGCGAGGATGGGGGAAGCAAACCTCTGAGGTCACCGCCGTCTCTCTGCCATATCCCACTCGTCAAAAGAAAGTCTCCAAGTCCAGCCACGCTCGAGGGAGGAGATTAGTCTCCATCTTTCAAACGGGAGAAATCTAAGAACTTGGTGGACATATTCTAAAGCCACCGTGTTATCGCCAGAAGAATAAGACCAGATCTCAAGGGAAGGGGGGCAAGGGAATTGTCTAGAAAGGCCCGTGAAAAGAACTAGAAAGTAACTAAACGCAAGTTGTAACATTCTTGACTTTCTGCCAAGAGCAAGGCTCCCACTGCCCTGCTGATCTGGGTCTCCCCGTGGAGGGGGGGGGCACCCCGCCAGGTCACCCTGGACCCTCGGGCCAGGCAGCCACGCCCAGGGACGGAGCGTCTGGGGAGGAACCGGCCGCCAGGCCTCCTCGTGGACTGTCCCTCCCTGTCACTGTGCCCCTGAACCCGGACACCACAGGGACGCCTGCCCTGGCTCCAGAGACACCTCCACCACTGCCCTGAGGGCCCCATCCTGGGGGGTGGGGCCAGGGCCACTGTGCCTTTCAGGAAGATCCCTCGGGCTCTGGAGGGGCCGCTCCAGGAGGGAGGGTGGGAAGCTGCTCTGGGGGAAGAAGGGGGGGCGGGGAGGGGAGACCAGGGCAGGGAAGGCCTAACAGGGGTGGGGAGGCTGCAGGAGAAAGGGGAGGGGAAGGTCCTACCCAAGGGTCCCGCCCACCGCCCACCCTTCCCCGGGCCTGGACACACTCACCGCCTGGGTCCCTCCATCTGCCTCCCCTAACTTGGGGGGAGCTTGGGTGTCCCCACTAAACCAACAGCAGGAACTGCCTCTCATTTCTCCCCTGCTCCCCAGGCCAGGCAGGGTCTCTGTTCCAGGTGCCACCCCCACCCCGGGGGAAGCACAGGACTGCCCTGGAGGGAAGCAGGGAAAACATTTACAGGGTTCAGTCACGTTGGGTAAGCTTTCCTGGTGTGAAATGACTCCGGATGGCCCATGTCACACGTCACAGGCACAGGTCTGGAGGGGAGGAGAGGCTCCAGAAGCGGTGACGGGGGCTGCACTTTGAAGTGCTACAGTGCAGGTGGGTTACAGATGGAATATGCTGTCTGATATTTAAATTATGTTAAGTCAATGAAATGGACAAGAGGTTTAAAAAGACTCCTGAAAAACGGAGAACCACAGGTTGAAAAGAAAGCAATTGTAGCAAAACAAGGAGGAAGAGGAGGAGGGAGAGAGGGAGGGGGAGGGGAGGGGGAGGGGAGGGGAGGGGGAGGGGAGGGGAGGGGGAGGGGGAGGGGAGGGGAGGGGAGGGTGAAGGGGAGAGGGAAGGGGAGAGGGAGGGGAAAAGGAGGGGGAGGGGAGGATGAGGAGGGGAGAGGGAGACGGAGGGGGAGGGGGAAGAGGAGGCAGCCTGTCCCATCAGCCCTGGGTGGCAGCTCCTCTGTGGCCCCAGGAAGACCTAATCAGAGGTGACAAGGAGTCAGAAGAGGTGAGGGGGAGGATTTTGAACCCTGGATTTGCTTCCCCTTGGCCTGTGGGTATGTTGTGTCCTAATGAAGGTGGGATGCCACCAGATTGACACATTTAAACCAGAAAACAAAGGAAACAATTTCTCCAATTTCTCCACAATGTTTAAAGTCATGCAGCACACATTCTCCCACATGGTAAAAGTTTACCGAACGTCATGGTCAATGTCCCGAAGCCCCTTTTGAGGTTTCCTTGGCAAGAGACACTCGCTGCGTGCCTGGGGAAAAGCCCCGCGCCCCCCGCGCAGGTGTGCGGCGTGGCCGTGCAGGGGGGCCGGGGAGGAGCTCGGGGCCCAGCACAGGCGGAAAGTTAGTTTCCATAGTGACAAGAAGCCAGCTTTGGGCTACTCACCAAAGGACAGATGGGCAGAAAGGATATATTCTCAAAGTGAAGGTTTGTTTGTTTAAAAAAAACAATGTTTTGTCAAGAAAAAGCTCAGGGAGAGGGGACCTCCCTCCGCCTCCCTCTCCCCCTCCTCCCCCCCGTCCCCCTCTTCCTCCTTGTTTGGCTACAATTTCTTTCCAACCTGTGGTTTTCCTTCCTGACGGGAAGGCTATTGGGCAGGATTTCAAGAAGGACTCGGGGACTGGGTGACGGGCCATGTCACCCCTACAAGGCATCCTCTGCTCCATCCATCCATCGCCTCCAAGTTGAAGGCAGAACTCAGAAAACAGGGAAAACAAAACAACATCAGTGGAACCTTCCAGTACTTCGTACTTAGATCAGTAGTGAGCCTAAAATATTCCGCACACACAGAGGCCTCCCAGCTGGTGGTCAGATCAGCCCATAGAGATGCGGCCCCTCGGCTTCTCTGAGAGGAACTGGGCTGCCAACTTCCCGCCCCGCCACCTGCCACCCAGCAGGTATGTAAAGGGATCATGAATCACTCAGGTAAGGGTGACAATTTCGACAATGACAGAGAGACAGATACCAGTCTTCTGAGCTAAGGACATAGTTTGAAAATGGTTTTGGCCTTTGGGAAATGTTTGCATTGTTGTGTGTTTATCTGTTTATAAAATTCATACCTGCCCACTTAAAACACTCTAGAAAATACTGTCTAATCAGTGGAAAAACCTTTATGTGAAAACTTTCCGTGTGATCTCCTGGGAGTATCTCAGGATCTACTTTAGAACAATGTCGCTGAGTGTTGTTGTTGTTTAATCGGGACTTCAGCTGGGATTGGGCCACATATTTGAAATATTTGGGGAGAACCGATGTATTTACAATGTTCAGATTTTCCAGCAGCGTGGCATGCCCTTCCGTATACTGATGGAATTATTTTCTCAGAAGAACTTACAGTTTTCTTTTCACACCACTGCTGAATATTTTTTATTGCAGCTGTTTCTAGGTGTTACTTTTTTTTTTTTAATCTGTTGCTATTTTGAGTGGAATCTTTCTTTCCCATTATGGACACTAACTGGTCATTGCTACTCTGTAGGAAAATGAGAGATTTTAAAATATTTATTTCGGGACTTCCCTGGCAGTCCAGTGGTTAGGACTCTGTGCTTCCACTATGTGGGGGGCTCGGGTTTGATCCCTGGTCGGGGAACTAAGACGCTGCATGCTACACAGTGCGGCCAAAAAATAGAAATAAAAAAAAATTCATTTAGAATCTGGCCAGTTTGCTAAACTGTCATTCATTATAGGTTGTTTATGCTTCTCTTTGAAAATCACTTCTCTTGGGTTGTCTGGGTATCCTTGGTAAAACTCGAAACGGTTACTGCTTCCTTTCTAGTCATTATACCTACTAGGTCTCTGTTATGCTTTGAAGCATCCGCTAAAACTTCAGAAAACGGCAAAACAATAGTGCGAACGTAGCTTCCTTGGTTTGCACCTGTCGTTAATGGGAATGCCTCCGGCACGTCCCTGTGAGGCATCGTGTGGAACGCTGGTCCCTCTGGGGGGGCCCTGGTTTTCCAAGAGACTTGACGGGCTTTGAACGACTGCCTTCCGGGACCTCTGTGGGCCCGGGGTGGGGAAGGCAGAAGTGCCTCCTTATTGGACCATCCATGTGACTGGCGTGTGTTCTGATAGGCTCCTATTCTGAAAGCATCCTGACTTGAGCTGCGCCCCCCGCGGTTGGGCCGTTTGTCGGCATCAATAGTTGTTTTGTTCAGTTGCCTGAGGTTTCTTCCCTTCCACTGGGGGGGGGTGGGTGGGTCCCAGGTGGGTCCCACCCCGGCTCGCCTCGCCTTCTCAGGAGCTCTTGTTGATTATTCTTTATATATATATAAATTTATTTGTTTTATTTTTGGCTGCGTTGGGTCTTCGTTGCTGCGTGCAGGCTTTCTCTAGTTGCGGCAAGCGGGGGCTACTCTTCGTTGCGGGCTTCTCACTGCAGTGGCTTCTCCTGTTGCGGAGCATGGGCTCTAGGTGCGCGGGCTTCAGTAGTTGTGGCTCGTGGGCTCAGTAGTTGTAGCTCGCGGGCTCTAGAGCACAGGCTCAGTAGTTGCGGTGCATGGGCTTAGTTGCTCCGTGGCATGTGGGATCTTCCGGGACCAGGGCTCGAACCCATGTCCCCTGCATTGGCAGGTGGATTCTTAACCACTGCGCCACCAGAAAAGTCCCAAACCTTAAATATCTTGTACTATATAGTCTATGTTATCGTATTTTTTTCTGTGTCACTATTACTTTTGATAATTTTGTATGCGTATGTTTTGTCTGAGTGGTTACATTTCTTTTTTTGTTTGTTTTTTTTGCGGTGCACGGGCCTCTCACTGTTGTGGCCTCTCCCGTTGCGGAGCACAGGCTCCGGACGCGCAGGCTCAGCAGCCATGTCTCACAGGCCCAGCCGCTCCGTGGCATGTGGGATCCTCCCGGACCGGGGCACGAACCCGTGTCCCCTGCATCGGCAGGCGGACTCTCAATCACTGCACCACCAGGGAAGCCCTACATTTCTTTTTTGTTGAGGTAAAATTGACATAACATAAAGTGAACCATTAACCGTTTTTAAGTGTATAGTTCAGTGATAGTTATGATTTTTAACTGTGCATTTATAGACTATTCATAATCATTCTCCATTTGCTTTACATCAGCAGTTCCTTTACACTCTTAAAAACCATCAAGGACCCCAAAGAGCTTTTGTTTATGTGGGTAATATCTATTGATACCATATTAAAAACAAAAAACTGGAAAATTTGAATTATTTCACTTAAAAATCACAATGATAAACACATTGCATGTTAACATAAATAACATTATTTTAATGAAGTATAACTGTATTTCTAAAACAAAGAAAAAATTAGTAAGAAGAATAGCATTATTTTACATTTTTGCAAATCTCTTTTGTGTTTGACTTAGGAAGACAGATGGATTCTCACATCTGCTTCTGCATTCAGTCTGTGATAATAGATTGTTTGCTTTGCATTTTGAAGAAAACCTGGCTTAACACAGATATGTAATTGGAAAAGGGAGGGATGTTTTGACAGTCTTTTCAGATAATTGTGGATATTCTTCTTTGGCAAGTGGTGGTTCTTTAAAGGTTGGTTGTATTGTGGAATCTGAGACCATATCAGTGACCTTTTTTTACTCTGTTACATTAAACCCTACGTGTCTATTTTGCATTTTGACTGGATCATTTAGCCCTTTATGATTTTGTAACATCATGCACTGTGTCATTTGGAAAATGACCTGAGTTATGCAAATATTCCAAATGTTGACACTTTACATTATACATTATCAAAAAATCACATTTGTTAAACCTAACCAAGGAGGTGAAAGACTTGCACACCGAAAACTACAAAACACTGCTTAAAGAAGACGCATTTATAAACGGAAAGAGAGCCATGTTCATGGATTAGAAGACTGTATTGTTCAGATGTCAATACTACCTAAAGCAATCTACAAATTCAACACAATCCCTATCAAAATCCCAATGACTTATTTTTTGTAGAAGTAGAAAAAAAAATCTTACAATTCATATGGAATCTAAATCCAAATAGCCAAAAATAATTTTGAATAAAAAGAACAAAGTTGGAGGACTCACACTTCCTGATTTCCAAACATATTACAATGCTACAGTAATCGAAACAGTGTGGTACTGGCATAATGACAGACAAATAGACCAATGTAAAAGAACAGAGAGCCTGGAAAATAAACCCTTGTGTATATGGTCAAGTGATCTTCAACAAGGGTGGCAAGACCACTCAAGTGGGAAAAGAAACTCTCTTCAACAAATGATGCCGAGAAAACTGAATGTCCACATGCAAAAGGATGAAGATAGACCCTTATCTTACAACAAGCACAAAAATTAACTCAGAATGGATTAAAGACCTAGACATATGACCTACAACTACAAAATTCCTAGAAGAAGACACAGGGGAAAAGTTGTATGACATGGAACTTGGCAATGATTTCTTGGAGATGATGTCAAAAGCACAGGCAACAAAAGCAAAACTAGACAAATGGAACTATATCGAACAAACACTTTTATACATCAAAGGCCAAAATCAACAAAGTAAAAAAGGAGCCTCTGGGATGAGAGAAAATAGTTGTAGATCATATGTCTGATAAGGGGTTAGTATCTGGAATATATAAACAACTCCTACAACTCAACAAAAACAACAGAAGTCGGATCATCCAGTTTTAAAAATAGGCAGAGGACTTGCATAGACATTTCTACTAAGATGACATACAAGTGTCAACAAGCATAAGAAAACACGCACAGTATCATTAATCATCAGACAAATGCAAAGCAAAACCACCGTGAGGTACCAGCTCACACCCAGGATGGCTACTATTAGAAAAATTACAACAACAGCAGGAAAAAAAGTATTGGTGGGAATGCAGAGAAATTAGAACCCTTGTGTACTGTTGGTGGGACTGTAAAATGGTGAACTCACTATGGAAAACAGAATGGAGTTCCTAAAAAATATTAAAAATAAAACTATCATACGATCCAGCAATTCCACTTCTGGGTATATACCCAAAAAAGTTGTAAGCAGGTTTCAAAGAGATATTTGCACACCCATGTTCATAGCAGCACTATTCACAATAGCCAAGAGGTGGAAGCAACCTAAATTTCCATTGATGGATGAATGGGTAAACAAAGTGTGGTCTACACATATGGTGGAGTATTTTCATCCCCGCAAATGAAGGAAATTCTGTCACATATTACAACATGGATGAATCTTGAAGACATCATGCTAAGTGAAATAAGTCAGTCACAAAAAGACACATACTATATGATTCCACTACTATGAAATATTGAAAGTGGTCAAATTCATAGAAACAAAATA
Organism: Leucopleurus acutus; assembly: GCF_964270905.1. NCBI lineage: Eukaryota > Metazoa > Chordata > Mammalia > Artiodactyla > Delphinidae > Leucopleurus > Leucopleurus acutus. The sequence goes on from NC_139152.1 coordinate 101,124,808, forward strand.
GAATAGATGTTATCAGGGGCTGGGTGGGGGAAAGGGAGATGTTATTTAATCGGTATAGAAGTTTCAGATGTGCAAGATGGGAAATTTCTGGAGATCTATTTCAGAATAATATGCCTGTACTTAGTGCCATTGTAGTGTACACTTAAAATTTGTTAAGATGGTAAACTTTATTTTATGAGTTTTTCTTACCTCAATAAAAATAATCAAATTTGTTAAGATCACCACTGATCTCATCAGAAAAATCTTTAAAAGTATTAAGAAGCTATGATTTCATGATGTTGGTCACAAGTTTTCCAACATTATAATTTTCACACACCCAAAATTTTATCATTGGCAACAACTACTGTCAGTTGTTTTCCTTGAATGACAGGCTTCCTTCATTTTTGAACAAAGAAAATACCTGCCAACCACCCATATCTGGATAACCATATTTTGTCAGTGTTCTCTTAAGTAAAAATTGCATTCCATGAAAAAGGAGCTGGTTCAGCTCATAACTCACATGTTTGTGCGAGAGCTTTTCCTGAAGGTGACAGCAGTGCTCAGTACATAGCTGAACCGCTTTCTGAATACTTCCCGTTTTGTCAAGACCATCTCCCATCATCTGGGCTGCTGTAACAAAATGCCCTAGATGGGTGGCTTATGAACAACAGAAATTTACTTCTCACAATCTGCAGACTGAAGGTTTGAGATCGGGGCACTAACTGGGCTGTGCTCTTTGGTGAATACTCTCCGCCTGGTTCACAGACGGCACCTTCTCACTGTGTCCTCGTGGGTGGGAGAGGCGAGGGAGCTCTGGGGGGTTCTCTTTTATAAGGACACTAATCTCATTCATAAGGGCTCCACCCTCATGACCTAAACGCGTCCCAAAGATCCCCACCTCCTAATACTATCACTTTGGGGGATTAGGATTTCAACATACGTATATCGGGGAAAAACAAATATTCAGACCATAGCACATAGAAGGTTGGGAATATGTGCCTTCAAGCACTGGAACCTAATAAAATTAAAATTTTTTTGCTGCTCTTCAGGGACATTTTTTCCCCTGCAAACACATGGCAGTAAATAATACAATAGCTGCTGGTGCAGTTGGTGTCAGTGCCTCAACTGTGCTGAGGGTCGTGCCAGCCTTGCCTGCCACTGATTTTGCACCATCAGTGCAAATGTCAACCCAGTTGTTCCAGAATAAATGATGAGCTTCACAAAGTTCTTCTGCAGTGTGAAGATTTCCTCCCACTCGTGTTTGGTGCTGAGAAGACCCAGAAGGGAAGATCTTAGGTGTGAGGTGGTGCCGATATGGGACCAATGCACGTGGATAGCGTATCTGCGTCTGTGGATATTTCTGTATGCAGGGCAGAGTTCACCTCTGCTGACGAACTGTTAACTCAGTCTCCATGTTTGCAGTTAAATATTTACACGACGACTTAACCGTGGTGCTGGGCAGTGGAGGGCTGACTTTCCGCCCAGTGCCGCTAACTCTGCATGGCGCTATTAGTCTCCCCATGATGCCCATGTCTCCAGCTAGTGAAATGGTAGCTCCGTAAGATGCCTCAGTGGCTTCTTAATTTTACTTTGAGAGATTGTAATGCACAATTTTGGCTTTTAAAGCTCTCATCACACTTATGTTTAAAACATTCCATCCCTTTTTTCTTTACACTCCGAATGCCTGGCCTCAAGCTGGTGCTGCGGCTTTGCCGATACCATAATACTATGTGAAAGTGTTCTGTTGCATAAGACACAGTAAACATTTATAAAGAAGAGGAAATAGCTTTCACCAAGTTTTTGTTTCTTACTTATACTTTCACCCAGTTTCCTCTCATTCATCATTTTCAGCATTTTTCAACATGGATGGTAAAAACGGGGTCTGAGAAAGTGAATCCCCTCCTCTTCCTTAAGCCAAAAATTCATCATTAAATATAAGAAAAACTTATTATAAATAAATTTTAATTTTAAAATAGAATATTATTAAATTCTAAAGAAGGCAATTTTGAAAAAAATTTTTTAATTTGGAAAATTTTCCCCCAAATTAAAATATTTTTGTAAAACAAAACAAGAAAGAGAAATAGATTTGAGTTAAGGGAAAAGGAAAATTCTTCTAAGAACTGGTTAGCATTGTCCAACAATAAGGCAGTTGTCCTTAGGAGGAGCGAGTTGCCCATCATTGGAGGTAATCAAGGACAACAGGAGACTGGGATACTGTGGAGGAGGCTCATGGTCCAGTGGGAACTTGGGCCCAATGGCTTTGAAGGTTCCAGAGCCCTGGTGGTCTGCCTTCTATGCCCGCCATCCACTGCTCCTCCTAAGGTCTCCGGTGGCCCCCTCCATCTCCAAATTTGTGTCTTCCCCAGAGCCCTCTCACTACTCAGGCTTTCTGCACTGCCAGAAGACTTGGAACAAGCTCCACTTTGAGCCCCTCCCCCTGGTTTGGGAGACACCAACAGCTCTGGGTTCCTCCTCTCACTCCGCAACCGTGGAGCTCGGTGGCCTCCGTCCTCCACCCGAGCCGTGGGCCTTCCCCCAGCTCGGTCCTCGGGCCGCCTCCTCCTTCCTTCTGCAGGCCTGCGGAGATCTCAGCTTCCCGCTGACTGGCGCTTTCTGGGTGGCTGCAGGGGCTCTGGACCCTCCCACCAGAGCGGGCGGGGCCATCATAATCTGAAGCACCAACGCCCAGCCACGGTGCCCTAATTCAGCAACCCTCTTGGCCGCTTGCAAGGGGATGCTCCCTCCTCTTTGCAGCGCCAAGGAATTGAGGCTCCAGGGTGCTCGGGAATTTGCTCCCGATTCCCCTGGCAGGAAAGGGCAAAGCTGGGGCTTTGGCTCGGTGGGCTCCCTCGGAGGCCTGTGCTTGGCATCTCCGCGCATCTGCTTAGGAGGATGTGTAGGATCCGCAGAGGCCAGGGAGGAGGGGGAGAACATTCCAGGCTGAGGAAACACCGCAGTTGAGGCAGGCAGGGTGGGGCACGCCTGGGGAGTGGGCCCCATTCAGCTCAGGGCAAGGCCGTGGGGCCTGCTGGGCGGATCAGAACAGGGGGTGAGGGGTCCCGGGCCTCGTGGCAGGCAGTAGAGGGGACAAAGGGACCCCAAGGGATAAGCCCTGGGGCATCCAAGAGAGCAGGGCCTGGGAGGCACACCTTTGGGGCTGGCATCCCACGCTGCTAGTTTGGCACACCGCTAGGGAGGGACAGGCACACAGACAGGGCTGCTCCCCCTCGGGCGTTGGAATGTTTTTTCTTTCAGAGAACCGTCTTCCCTTTACAGGATCTGAGCACCCTGCCCACACGTGACGGCCAGCGTGGGACTTCTCTTGCTTTAGCAGTGAGCAAAACAGCCTTCAATTCTCAGCGCGCATTTTCACTCAAACTGCACGGTTGCCATAGCAGAGTTCAGCGACCCAGAACTTCGGCACGCGTGCCGGATGTCAGCCTCTCCAAGGACACGACAACGACAGCTCTCTGGTCCACAGACCCACGGGGGCTGCTCGGAGCCAGGGCCAGAGGTGACCCAAGAGGCTCCACCGCAGGCACATTCAGAGACCGATGAGGAAGCACAGAGACCAATGGGCCCGAAGCGCTGGGTTTCAGAATCACGGCAGCCCTTCCTCCCAGCTGCCTCCCGGGCTTGGGCCCTAGCGCAGGGGACCCCTAACGGAGTCCCTGCACTACTTTTTTCTTAAAAAGAAGGAGTCAAAGATAAAGGTTCATTCCTATCTTTGACCTCAGAGACTTGGAGACTAAAGAATAATTCTAACAACATAAAGGCAAAGTCTTATAGAATTAAAAACAGGATTGATCCTTTCAAAATCACTGGTTAAGAATGAAACCCCCTCTGGGGCTTCCCTGGTGGCGCAGTGGTTGAGAGTCCGCCTGCCGATGCAGGGGACACGGGTTCGTGCCCCGGTCCGGGAGGATCCCACATGCCGCGGAGCGGCTGGGCCCGTGAGCCGTGGCCGCTGAGCCTGCGCGTCCGGAGCCTGTGCTCGGCAACGGGAAAGGCCACAACAGTGAGAGGCCCGCGTACCGCAAAAAAAAATAAAAAGAATGAAAGCCCCAAATGACCATATCAACACACAGAATTTTTTTTTAAAGAAATAAGCATAAAACCAAAAAAAAAAAAAACCATAAAACAAAGGTATAGAAGATCAAACATATTCATCTGGGTCATAAATAAATAGATAGGCATAAGGTCTTTCCTAAAGGAGAAAACATTTTCAAATTGGGTTTAAAAATATTCACCTATACATCCACCCATCCATCAAGCCATCCATGAATCCTGAAGGGGGTCCTGAAGCAGCCCTGTGACTTAGCTCCAGCCCCACTCTGCGTCAGTCAGAGGCAGTCTTGATTGCCCAGGGAACCAGCGGAACACACGCTTATCCTTGCTTCTGGTAACATAAATCTATTCACTCATCATCCATCCATCCACCTATCCACCCATCCACCATCCATCCGTCCGTCCAGTCGTTTATTTATGAAACACTTCCTGAGCATCCTTCTGTGTGAGGCCCCAGGATTCAGAGATAGTTCTGCTGTGGTTCTCACCCTTGAGTCTTTCAGAGCCTACTTGGTGAAGGCCAATCTGTAAACAGACATATTGACAAATGTGGTCAGGGTAGTGGGGGTCCAATGAAGGGCATGTCTGCTGGGGAATCAGGAGGGCTTCCTGGAAGAGGTGAATTGTGAAAGCTGGGCCTTAAGAGATGATTGAATGCTGGTCTGTGAGCAAAGGGGCTGGGGAAGGGACCGCCCACTCAGAAGGAACAGAGTGCATACATACCGTCGGCATGGAGGGCAGAAGGAACCTGAAGGGGGGGGGCAGGGAGTAGCAGAAGACAAGGCTGGAGAGGTTGGGGTTAAGGGACATATCCTGGGGTCACTGGTTTCAGGCTGAGTAGTTTGGGCTTTATCTTGTGGACAGTAAAAAGCTCTGAAGTCTTTAAACACAGCGTGATCTGATGACATTCGCCTTTTATAAATCTCACTGGGATGGTGACAGTGTGGAGGATGGCCCAGGAGAGAGATTGTGGGCTTGGGTTCTGCCATGACAGTGAGAGTCCCAAATCCTCAGCATACTAGGAAGACACATCTGGCAAAGCCTGTGAACATATAGGTCAGGTGGTTGCTATGGAAACATCAGATGTTTCCCTTCCTATGTGAGCAGGGTGGGTATGGAGCAGATCAACAATTACCTTGGGTTTATAGGCATGAAGGTGGAGCTGGGCTGCCCTAAATGAATATTGCCAGTGAGATATGTGTCACTAATCTCCTCTGAGTGACACTTTGCCCAGAGAAGGCCATTGTGTCAGGGATGAGCAGAGATGGAGCTGCCCTTTTCATCCTGAGGGCGACATGGGAAGGCACTGAGTTCATTAAAGCTGTTTAGGTCAATTACACCAATGGGACAAGTGACCTCACATAAGTCTGAGATGCAGCAGTGACTTGACAGCGGAAATGTGTGACAGAGACTGAGAGCAAAAGAGTCCCTCAATTCCAGAGGAGGAGGATCCCTTTCAGGGCACCTATTGCAACCTCATTTGATGGGTGAAAAAAATAGTAACAACAACAACAAAGTAATGATAATCATGATGGTGGTGATGATGATGGTGGTGATGATGGTGTTGGTGGTGATGATGGTGGTGATGATGGTGGTGATGGTGATGGTGGTGATGATGGTGGTGGTGGTGATGATGGTGGTGATGGTGATGGTGGTGATGGTGGTGTTGGTGGTGATGGTGGTGATGATGGTGTTGGTGGTGATGGTGGTGATGGTGGTGTTGGTGGTGATGATGGTGGTGGTGGTGATGGTGATGATGGTGGTGGTGATGATGGTGGTGATGGTGGTGATGGTGGTGTTGGTGATGATTGTGGTGATGGTGGTGGTGGTGGTGATGATGGTGGTGTTGGTGGTGATGGTGGTGTTGGTGGTGATGATGGTGGTGACGGTGTTGGTGGTGATGGTGGTAGTGGTGATGATGGTGGTGATGGTGATGATGGTGGTGTTGGTGGTGATGGTGGTGGTGGTGATGGTGGTGATGATGGTGGTGATGGTGGTGATGGTGATGGTGGTGGTGATGGTGGTGGTGGTGATGGTGATAGTGATGATGATGATGATGGTGATGATAGTGATGGTGATGGTGGTGATGGTGGTGATGGTGGTGATGATGGCAGTGATGGTGGTGGTGGTGATGGTGGTGGTAGTGATGGTGATGGTGGTGATGATGGTGGTGGTGATGATGGTGGTGATGGTGATGGTGGTGATGATGGTGATGGTGGTGATGGTGGTGGTGGTGATGGTGATGATGATGGTGGTGATGGTGGTGATGATGGTGGTGATGGTGGTGATGATGATGGTGTTGGTGGTGGTGATGATGGTGGTGATGGTGGTGATGATGGTGGTGATGGTGGTGGTGGTGGTGGTGGTAGTGGTGATGGTGATGACTATTAACACTTATATTGTGCCTAATATTTTCTGCCCACTACTGTAAACACTACCTAAATTAACTCATTTAATCCTTACAAAAGCCCTATGAGGGGATATTTTTATTCCTGCTTTTCAGGTGGGGACCCTGAGGCACAGAGTGGCTAATGCATCTTGCCCCATGTTGCACAGCCCACTAAGGCTAGACAGCACTGGCATTGTCCCGATCCAGCAGTGTACGCTGGAGATAGAAGGCATTTTGGAAAAAATTGTTAGCCCTCAGACAAGGGTGAGAAGTGGGATCATTCTAAGTGACTGGTGGTTCTGCAGAGTGTTTGCCCTTGATCCGTGCCTAGGCTGGGTACCCAGGCGTTGTGTGGAAGGTGGGATGCAGAGGCAGGGAGGATGGTGCAGGCTTAGAGCTGCTCCGAACCACATGCATTCTGAGTGGTTCCCGGGGAAGACAGAGCGCTTTGGGCTCAACATAAAGGGGACCTTTACCCCCACAGATCCGGGGTGGGAATGAAGAGATCACACAGGGATACTGTGGGCTTCTGCCTTCAGAGGTGTGCAAGGAGAGCCTAATGATCACGTTGTAAGGGTTCAGGCTTGGTGACTTCCGTGGCCACTTTCAACTTTGGGATTGTATTGTCCCCATTTCACAGATGGGGAAACTGAGGCTCCACGGGTGACTTGTCCATGGATGCTCTTTCCATTTAGCCACTGCTCCGAGCTGGCAGACGGGAATGCTTCTCTTCCACCTCTCATGTTTCCATGCGGAGGGACATCCTTTTGTGTAACACTCCTGGACCCAGATGGGGAAGAGAGGGCTGTTCTGCAAACCTAACCCTCTGGGGGCTGGGATCCTGCTTAGCCTGACCTGGCCTCTGCCAGGAACTCAGGGACCAAGTGGCTCATAGGGAGGACATCCGGGCAGGGCATGGGGTCTGATGCAGTGTGATCTTGGGTAGACCAGTCACCTGCCCTGAGCATGGATTCCTCACCTAGAAAGCTGAGCTACGTGAGGATGAGGTACAGGTTGTGGGAGCTCATGGGTGTTAGTTGAATGATTAAGTGTTGGCTGGGAGGTGCGTCTGTACTGCAGTGCCCTGGCTGGGCAATTTCCCCCCAAGGACTTTCTGCTCCCCGAGGCCCCCCAGGGCATCCCAGGCTGAGGGGCTGGAGGGTCCCTCCTCAGAGTGTCCAAGCACCCTGGCTCCTCCCTGGGACGGGCACCTGCCTGAGGGTCTCTGCCCCCCGCCTCCACCCCCCGCTGGCCCTGTCCATCGTTTTCAGCTGTGGGTGTCCATTCTTCATATTTCCTGGCTCCTCTGTGCACCTAACAGCTGGTGCCGTTTGTTCTGGGTGATTTCCCTTATTTATTGCCACATTTTCGGGAGGCACATAACTCTGTCTTCCAGCCATTTTACTGCAGCCTCTTTAAATGGAAACAATTGATCAGGCCCTTGCTTTCCTCCTTTTGTTCCAGTCCCTCCTCCCCAGCTGCCTCACCCCACCCCTTCTCTTTCAAGCAGCAATTAAATTTAAATCTATTTTCTCTAAAGAAAAAGATTAATCACAGTCTCAGGCCCAGGAGTGTCCCAGAGTCAAGGGGACCTGGCAGGACACACAGGGCTGGACAGAGGGCAGCTGACTCTGCCCTTATGGGGGGTGCAAGTCCCCAGCCCAGCTCCTGCCCAAGGCAGATTTTGACCCCACTGGGCGGAGGCCTCATAGGTCACAGGGAGCATGACCAGCGGGTCACGGGCATCATGGTTCGTCATGGAACGCAGTTAAATGGGCCGTGGGTCAGGCAGGATGCGCAGGTGGTGCCCTGGCCTTTGAGAGGGGGCTGAGGTCATTGCCTTGGCTACTCTCGGGGTCCCGTGTCCGTGTCCCAGGCAAGGAGCTGCCAGAGGGGACGCATGTGTCATTGGCATAAGGATGGTGAGCTTCCGGGCCCTGCTCATCCTTCCCTCTTTTTTTAGCCACGAGGAAGCTGAGGGCCAAATCTGCAGTTGAGATTCAGGAGCTCCTTGTGGCCCGAGGCACATTCTGTCCCCTCGAGAGTGTCAGGCTGCCTGCCCTGCCCCCCTCCCCGTCACCCTGGACTCCTCCCTGGTGCTTCCCTGGTGGCTCAGTGGTTGAGAGTCCCCCTGCCGATGCAGGGGACACGGGTTTGTGTCCCGGTCCGGGAAGATCCCACATGCCGCGGAGCGGCTGGGCCCGTGAGGCATGGCCGCTGGGCCTGCGCGTCCGGAGCCTGTGCTCCGCAACGGGAGAGGCCACAACAGTGAGAGGCCCGCGTACCGCAAAAACAAACAAACAAAAAAGAATGACCAGATGTGGTCATTGCTCGTCCTGAGTCCGTATGCACCTCCTCTCGTCTGCCCAGAGCCCAGTGAGCCAGTGACCACCCCCTGCCCCGTCCCGGATGTATGGAGAAAGGAAGCAGCCAGCAATGCCGCTGGGGAGTTCACGTCCTGTCTGGAGACCCCTAGGAGCGGGTGATGCAAAAGACCAGTCAGCCCAGTTGTTTCACGCGGCCAGTTTCTCAGGCCCCTGAGCCGCCCGTGGAAGGAATCACGCAGTCTGTGTTCTGGTGTGTCCGGCTCTTTCACTCACCCTAATGTCTGTGGGCTGCTCCCACACTGCTGCAGGTGCCATGGGCTGTCCCCTTTCACTGCCGAGTAAGTCCCTCTGTGTGGACGGAGGGCAGGTGGTTCACTCCCCTGTCGATGTTTCCAGTTTCTAGCTATTATCATGATTTCTTTTTTGGTGGCCATATACATCCTCTTAGGTATATTCCTAGGAGTGGAATTGTGGGGTCGTGTGGTAAAAGTATGCTTAATTTCAGTATACACGGTCAAACAGCTTTCCAAAATGGTTTAACCATTTTACGTTCCCACCCGGAGGTGTATGAGCGTCCCAGCGGCTCTGCATCCTCACCAATGCGCCTCGCTGTCAGTCTTTCTTTCCTAACCCTTCCAGTGAGTTAGAAACTATATCTCATTGTGGATTTAAGGCAATGAGTTTGAGCACTTTGCCTGTACTTATCGACCACGAGTCCATTTCTTTTTGTGAATTGCCCATTCACGTTGTTTGTCCCTTTTTAATTGGATTGCTTTTTTGTTATTGATTTATGGCAGCTCTTTACATATGATACTTATGAGTTCTTTGTCAGAAATGTGTATCATGTATATTTTTCCTGATCCGTGGATTGTTTTTCACTTAATAGTGTCTTTGATGAGCATAAGTTTAAAATTTTGATGACATTAAATTTATATATTTCTTTATGATTACTTCCTGTGTCCTCTCTAAAAAATATTTGCCTACTCCAAAAGAGTGAGGATGTTTTCTCATGCTTTCCTCTAGAAGATTCATATTTCTACCTTCCACGTTTTGGTCAATGATGCATCTTGAATGAATGTGCGTGTATGGGGTGAGGGAAAGATCAAAGTTTATTTTTTCCATATTGTCAGCTAGTTCCACGACTGTGTGTTGAAAAGACTCTCCTTGGTCTGCTGAATTGCCCTGGTGCCTCAGTTGACTATATATGTGTGGATCTATTTCTCGACTCTCTTCCATTCCATTGATCTATTTGTCTGTTTTGCACTAATATCACACAATCTTAATTATTGTAGCTTTATGGTAAAGAGAGTGTCCTCCAACTTTATTGGGTTTTTTTCAAAGATTTTATTGGATATTCTAGGCTTTTTACATTTCTCGATTCATTTTAGAATTACCTTTTCAATGTCTGTAAAAAGACCTGCTGGGATTTTATTGGGATTGGATGGACTCTATAGACCAGTTTAGGGAGAACTGCTATCCTAACAAAATTGCATTTTCTAATCGACGAGTATGGCAAACCTATTCAGGTTTTGAAAACATTAATTCCCCTCAACATGTTTTATAGCTTATAGTGTAGAGATCTTCCATATCTTTTATTAGATGAATTCTTAGGCATTTGATATGTTTGATACTATTATAAATGGTATTTAAATTTTTCATTTTCCAATTGTTCATTACTAATATATAGAAATAAAATTAGTTTTTGTATATTGACTTTACATTTTTGCTAAATTTGCTTGTTACTTTTAGTAGTTTTGTCATAGATTCCTTAGGCTTTCCATATACACAGTCATGTTGGCTCACACGGACAATTTTGCTTCATCCTGTTCAATGTTTTTTGCCTTTCATTTCTTTTTCTTACTTTCCTACACCAGCCAGGACCTTCCCAATGATGTCAAGTAGAAGCAGTGAAGTAGGACATCTTGCCTTTTTATTAGATTGGGGAAGTTTGTTCTGTTACATTTTGCTGAGAGTTTTCTTTTCAATCATGAATAAGTGTTGAACCTTCTCAAATGCTTTCTCTGCATCTATTGAGATGATAATATTTTTTTCTCCTTTATTCTGTTGAGTTGGTGAATTACACGGAGTTTTAAATGTTAAACCAACCTTGCACCTTGAATAAGTCCCACTTGTTTATGACACACGCACACACACAGGTTTTGGTTTGCTAATACTTTGTTCAAACTTTTTACATGATTTTATTGTTCTGTAACTTGACTTGATTCTAATTTTATACCATCTGACAATGCTGCTTTCTAATTGGAGTGTCTATTCCATTTACATTTAATTAAGTTACTGATAAAGTTGAGTTTACATTACTTTCTTGCTGTTTGTTTTCTATGTGTGCCATCAGTTCTCTGATTCTTTACTGCTTTCTTTTGGATTCACTGAGCATTTAAAAATATTCTATTGTATGTCCCATCTTGACCTTTTAGTACCTCTTTCCTTTAAAGCGACTGTTCTGGGTAATACAACATAAATCCTTAAATGATCACAACCTACGTTGCATTAATATTATACCACTTCAAGCACAATTTTAAGGACATTACAACGGTGTAAGTCCCTTTAACTCCCCTTCCTCTTGTGCTATGATTGTCACATATTTTATTTCTACATGTTATAAACCCCATAGCATGATGATATCATTGCTTTAAACAGTCAATAATCTCTGTTCATTCATTCTGAATTCATATTTTCCTCTAAATTATATAACAAACTTACAGTAAAAATTTAAAGTTGTCATGTGCTAATTCCAACATCTGGGTCATCTGGGCATTTACCTCTACTAACTGTTTTTTCTCTTGATTATTGGTCACATTTTCAACCAAGAGTCCAACTGACCTGGGGCTCTCTCTCTCACCTCTCATATCTTTTTGTTCCTCTCTGGTTTCAAATGCGTTGAGGATGGGGTCAGGCCCTCTCCTTCTGCAAGTACCAGGAGACCATGTGGATCTCTTTTTGCCCTCAGCCCCAAACTCCAATTCCTCTTGCATCCTCCATGAAGGGAGTGATCTCTGTGGTCTTATCAGGAACTAGCTCATTGGGAATTAGCTACAGGTTTTTTATTTTGGCTGCATTGGGTCTTTGTTGCTGTGTGCGGGCTTTCTCTAGTTGTGGCAAGTGGGGGTTACTCTTTGTTGCAGTGCTTGGGCTTCTCATTATGGTGACTTCTCGTTGTGGAGCAGGGGCTCTAGGTGCGCGGGCTTCAGTAGTTGCAGCACGTGGGCTCATTAGTTGCGGCACGTGGGCCCTAGAATGTGTGGTCTTCAGTAGTTGCAGTGCATGGGCTCAGTAGTTGTGGTGCACAGGCTCTAGGGTGCTCGGGCTTCAGCAGTTGTGGCTGGTGGGCTCTAGAGTGCAGGCTCAGTAGTAGTTGTGGCACACGGGCTACGTTGCTCCACGGCATGTGGGATCTTCCCAGACCAGGGATCAAACCCATGTCCCTGGCACTGGCAGGGGCATTCTTTTTTTTTTTTTCTTTTTGCGGTATATGGGCCTCTCACTCATAGAGTCTGCGGCCCAGAGGCCTCACAGGCTCTCCCTGCAGGGGACTCTGCACCTAGATGACCTGGGGGGTTCCAGGTGGCCTCTCCCGTTGCAGAGCACAGGCTCCGGAGGTGCAGGCCCAGCGGCCATGGCTCACAGGCCCAGCCACTCTGTGGCATGGGGGACCCTCCTGGACCGGGGCACAAACCCGTGTCCCCTGCATCGGCAGGCGGACTCTTAACCACTGTGCCACCAGGGAAGTCCTAGTTACAGCTTTGATTAGTTCTAGTTCAACCATGGTTTCCACTCTTTTGAGAATAAAATCAGACACCATCTCACCCCCAGCAGGGCCTGGAATCTAAACACCATGAAACTCAAGATCTTGCTCTGCTTTCCAACCTCACCTCCATCTGCCTCTAACTTCGCAATATCAGGTGATAGAGATTATTTTTACCTTTGGGTCTCTTTCAAATACCAGCCTGTCATCTAAAAAAGAACATATATATAAAATATATTATATATGTGTATACACATATATGTATTATATATGTACAATACATGTACACATATGTAATATAGTACACGTATAAATGTGTAATATGTATATGTGTGCATATATGTATATATTTTATATGTATATATAATTATATATGTATAATATATATGTATAACTGAATCACTTTGCTGTACACCTGAAACCAAGACAACATTGTAATTCAATAAAAATTTTTTAAAAAAAGGAAAAGAAAAAAATTCCAGTCACATAAGCCCGTGGTGCTGAAAGGGGTTGGCTGGTTTCTCCTTGAGCCTCAAGTGTCTTGGCCTATGGCAGGCAGAGGAGTGAGGCCCCAGCCTTAGTAACTACCCCAGATATAATGGCAGCCATTACTGTTCGCTCACTTATGAAGGCCTTGTCTTTCTCTGAAATTTGCTTCATTTCGAGGGTTTTTTTTGCATTTGTAGCTCTATGAAGGCTTATCAAGTATGATTCTGTAGTTTGTGTGGTATTTTCTTGCTGTTTCTGTAGAGTAATGGTCTTTATTTTCTACATCAACTAGAAGCAGGACTCCACTGTAGACATAGTTTTTGGTGCATTTCAGGAAGATGGGAGACACCACCAAGCAGAACAGTGGGAGAAAAAAGACTCATGAGCGCTGATGGAGGGTGAGTGGGACCCTGAGCCTGTGGGAAACGGGTCCCCAGGGGCCCATGCCTCCACTCCTGAGTCCCCAGAAAGGCAGGGGGCTGAGCCTGGTCCTTCCTCAGACAACCTGGGATGCCTAGGTCCTAGGTCAGCAGCAATCCCAGGCTCCCAGAGGAAGAAAATGACTCCCCTGTGGGGGATGGTGACCTGACTGGAAGCCTTGCAGACCCCCAGACGCTGCGACCACGAGCGTATGAACTACCTCACTGTGACCATTTCACCAGCACCCCAGGAAAGCAAATGCCGTGGGCGAGAGGCAGCAAAAATAACACGACAGATGCGCCCCCCAGGAGTGCACGCACTGGGATGCTCGGATTCGGAATGTGAAATGGATGTGTACAAAGCGTTTGAAGACGGGAAAGCTGGAAGCTGTCAGTGAGGGCAGGACCCTGGCTGAGGGGGCTTTGTCTGTTCAGCCAGAGCAGGGCTGCGGCCCAGAGGCCTCACAGGCTCTCCCTGCAGGGGACTCTGCACCTAGGTGACCTGGGGGGTTCTAGGGAGGTCACCTGGGAGGAGGATACCTGGGGGGGGTTACCTGGGAGGAGGTTACCTGGGGGGGAGGTCACCTGGGGGGAGGTCACCTGGGGGGAGGTTACCTGGGGGGGAGATCACATGGGGGAGGTCACCTGGCGGGGGGGGTCACCTGGGGGGAGGTTATCTGGGGGGGTCACCTGGGGGGAGGTCACCTGGGGGGAGGTCACCTGGCGGGGGTCACCTGGGGGGAGGTCACCTGGGGGGAGGTCACCTGGCAGGGGTCACCTGGGGGGAGGTCACCTGGCGGGGGGGTCACCTGGGGGGAGGTCACCTGGCAGGGGGTCACCTGGGAGGAGGTTACCTGGGGGGGAGGTCATCTGGGGGAGGTCACCTGGGGGTAGATCACCTGGGGGGAGGTCACCTGGGAGGAGGTTACCTGGGGGAAGGTCACCTGGGGGGAGGTCACCTGGCGGGGGGTCACCTGGCGGGGGGTCACCTGGGGGGAGGTCACCTGGGGGGAACCTCGGAGGTTCTCTGGCAGATGACTCTAGTCCCTAGGTGACCTGGGAGGAGTCACATAAAGTCATGTAGTCCAAACTCTCCATTTTATCTAAGGAGACTGAAGGTAGAAGGACTCATCACCACCTCCAGGCTGGGGCAGGTGTGGGACAATGGTCTCCTGACCCCAAGGCTGGGAGGCCCAGGAACACTGTGACCAGGACTTGGGCCTTGAGGTTCTATGTGACGCCGGTACCTAGCTGAATTCAGTTGTGGAGCATGAACCCCAACACGGGGAACGGGAGCAGCCTCTTGGGATCCCAGCAGTCTTTCTGGAGGAGGGGCTATTTGAGCAGGGCATTGAGGGATGCATAGAAGGCTGAGGGGAGGGTAGCATCATTGGCTGAGTAGCGGCCACATGCCATGTGGAGCATTTACCTGCATCATCTTGTACAGGGGCGACGTAGCACAGTGTTCACTGCCCCGCCCTTGTGGCCAGGCAGCTTGAGTTCAAGTCCTGACTCTGCCACTTACCAGCTGGTGGTCCTGGAGAGGTCATCAGCCAGCTGTCCTCCTGTGACGTGCTCAGCTCCACCTCCTGCCCGCAACTGAAGACACTCAGGATGTGTGCCCTTGGGCCAGCCTTCGGGTTCTCTGAGACTGACTTCCTTGGGGGAGACATGAGGAGCCCACCCAAGCCCTAGGGGACTTTCTGTTCCCAGACTAAGCTCCCTGCCTTGCCTGCGGCTGCCTGCGGCTGGGGGTCCGCAGGTTGCATCCTTGATGACCCTTCAGTGGGAAACCCTGTGTTCTGGGGCTGGACACAGGCATCCTCTGCTGGACCACGGTGACGGCTTTACATCAACGCGCCAAGTTGTCAACTCCTCGACAGCCCCAAGTGGAGCTTAGTCTCAGGATGCCGCCCCCGGGGAAATCCTGTGAACTGCCACCTGCCCGTCACAAGAGGAGGCAGGCTCGAGCCCAGGCCTCGTTGGCACCAGGGCTTCCTGAGTTCCACGACGCAGGAGTCGGTGGGACTGTGCCGGGTCTGACGGGGGGGCAGTGCTCTGGAATGGGGGTGGGGTCTCCTAAGTGCAGTGTGGCTGCAGCTCTCAAGGAGAGAATCTTGGAAAGAGTCTGCAGAAATGCAGATCTTCAGTTGCTTCTCGCTGCTCTGGAGGGACCCCCAGGCTGCGTCCCGGGGCCCAGGGGTCCTGACGGACCTGGCCGCTGCCCCATCTCCAGCAGCAGCTCCTGGCTGGCCCAGTGCTGGTCAGATTCACTTCCTCGGAGGTTGTCTGATGGTGTTTTGGCTTCAGGTGTGAACGAATCTGACACCGGCCAAGCCAGAGTTCCAGCAAACCCAATACAGACTTGTCCTGGCAGGTTTGGGGGGCACAGAGGGGAGTGAGAAGGGCCCCCAAACCCCAGAGAACCAAGGACATTTCCCAGTGGAGGGGAGGTCAGTATGGTGCGGAGTGTGGGACATTCGGCCCGGCCGTTTCTACCAGCGTTAGTTGTCTCGGACCAGTCACGTGATACCCAACACTCGGTTCCCCTCCCGTCAGATGGAAATAATGCCTTTTGTTCTGGTCTAAATTAGCAGTAGGGGCTCTAAAGCAGCCCCCATAGAACCTGGCCCCGATACCGTCTTTTCTGTAATAATAATGATACCAACACTATTTTACTTTGCTATTTTATTCAATGCTCACAGCTCTTTATGAGGAGAGCATGGCCGGGTCTTCCTTGTGTCCACTTTACAGACGAGAACACTGAGGCACAGAAGACAAGGCATGCAGCCGACGAGGGGCAGAAGCTCATGGAAACTTGGCGTTTGGGGTCCTGGTGCTGCCTCTTCCCTCCAGGCAGTGATGCCCCATCATACAGCCCTGAGTCTTGGAGCCGCCACCAGAAAGCAAGCCAGTGCTGGTGACGTGGAGAGCTCAGTCTCTCTACACCGGTGCCGAATTGAATCTCGGAGAGAGAGTTTTGGGTGGAATAGAAAAGAATAGCTTTACTGCTTTGCCAGGCAAAGGGGGACACAGCGGGCTCCTGCCTTGAAGAGCTATGTGTCCCAACCTGGGAGGATTTTTTTTTTTTAATTTTTAATTTTTGGCTGTGTTAGGTCTTCGTTGCTGCGCACGGGCTTCTTGTTTCGGTGGCTTCTCTTGTTGCGGAGCACGGGCTCTAGGCGCGCGGGCTTCGGTAGTTGCAGCATGTGGGCTTCAGTAGTTGTGGCTCGCGGGCTCTAGCGCGCAGGCTCAGTAGCTGTGGTGCATGGGCTTAGTTGCTCCGCAGCATGTGGGATCTTCCCGGACCAGGGATCGAACCCGTGTCCCCTGCATTGGCAGGCGGATTCTTAACTACTGAGCCACCAGCGAAGTCCAACCTGGGAGGATGTGATGAGGAGTTTTCTAGCACTAGTTCAAGGGTGGGGTTGCTGACAAGATGAGGGTGTGTGCAGGGTCTCAGGTGGTCAGTCTCCTAATCTTGAGGAGTTTCTCTGGTCCCGCTAATCTCGCCTCAGGTGGTTTCTTGGCTGCTCTTGCTTTGCTCAGCAACTGTCTGAACCTGCCCTTTGGAACTCAGGGAAGGTCACGGAGGCTGCAGTCTTGCCTACAAGAAACAGGGGACAACAAAAAGCCTTCTGTGCCCACGAGCCCACAGGCCATCCTCCCCCCCGCCCCACCCCAGTCTTACTGGGACCCAGGAGGTGGCGTTGTTGTCTGAGCCACACAGACAAGAATTCCAAAGGAGGCTCCGGAAGTATTTCATCTCTGCTGCCGGATTCAGTCCCGGTTCTGTTTGGACTTGATCTGTTTGGGGACGGACGAAGGAGCCCTTGGGGTCACACCAGCTGCAGCAGCTGTCATGACACGAGCCGAGACAGGGCCATCGGAAGAAACTGCTTCTCCTGAGCAGTCAGACAGAGATGTGGGGCTGAGTCCCGCTCGGAGGGAAGCTTTGGGGCTCATCAACCTTCTGTCAGTGCCGTTGGTGCGACGGGCAAGGGGCTCAGGCAGCGGATGGGTGGCAAGGATCCGGCTGCGGGGGAGAGTTTGGAGAAGCAGGACCTGAGGCAGGACTACTTCCTCCTCTTGCTGCACCAGCCCACGAGTCTGATTTACTTCTGCAGAAGTGCATTCGAGGGTCGAGATGTAACAGGCGAACAAGCAATGAGGATGCCGGGATTCGGGGCCATCCTGGGCTCGCAAAGAGCCTGTGTTCTGAGTAGACCTTTTGTTCGGCGCGGCCATAATGAAGGGGGGGAATTGGCAGTAGACGCCCAGAGAGTGCTCTAAGTGTCCATTCTAAGTGGAGCATTTTAATCGAACATCCGTGTAATTTATTTGAATAAAAATGTGTGTTCTTTCACAACCCAGCTCTCTCCCCAGTCTTTCCATATTAATAGACCATTAATACTCTATGAATGGGTAATCTTCTTGGAAAACAAATGCAAGGACATAAAAGGGAAATCATGGTTGTTTAAACTTCGAAACAAGTAATTGCTGGGGAAGGGAGAGCTGTGTTCTAGGCTCCAGCTTTGGGAGAGGGGAGGGGGGTGGAGCTGGACCAGGAGACTCATGGTGGGTCCAGCCACTGTCTGAGCCTCTGAGGGTTCTGCACCCCGCTGCACGCCCTGACCTGCAGAGGGTGCCCTAGAATCCCTGTGGCTCACGGTCGCCCACAAGGGCTGGATTTGGTGTACAGTCAGCTGCCCCAAGCAGGGAGGGCCTGCCAGGGCAGGTACAGGTGAGAGGCTAGCCAGGAAGGGAGCCTGATGGGTTGGGTTCCCACCATCAGGTATATGGGGGGTGTCAGGGCCAACCCTGTGCTCTCTTGGATTACAGAGGTTCAGCCACACCTGTCCCCTGTCCCCTGCAGTGTGGGCTCTGTCGGTCCAAAGAGCCTCCCTGGTTTTCGGACCTTATGGTGGCGGAGGACCCCAGGCTTGGGCTCTGATGTCCTTTGCCAGACACTTCCCTGGATCCAACTCTTTTTTTAAAGAAATTCTTTTGTCTTTACTTATTAGTTGTTTTTGGAGTATAGTTGATTTACAATGTTGTATTAGTTTCTGGTGTACAGTAAAGTGATTCAGTTATACATATATATAAATACATATATATTTTTTTTACATTCTCTTCCATTATAGGTTATTACAAGATACTGAGTATTGTTCCCTGTGCTATACTGTAGGTCCTTATAGGTTATCTCTTTTATATACAGTAGTGTGTATATGTCAATCTCAATCTCCCAATTTATCCCTCCCTCCTGTTCCCCCCTGGCCTGGTACCCATAGGATTGTTTTCTACATCTGAAACTCTATTTCTGTTTTGTAAATAAGTTCATTTGTACCATTTTTTTGGATATAAACGATATCATATGATACTTGTCCTTCTCTGTCTGACTTGCTTTGCTCAGTATGACAATCTCTAGGTCCATCCATGTTGCTACAAATGGCATTATTTCATTATTTTTTTATGGCTGAGTAGTATTCCATTGTATATATGTACCACATCTTTATCCATTCCTCTGTCAATGGACATTTAGGTTGCTTCCATGTCCTGGCTACTGTAAATAGTGCTACAGTGAACACTGGGGTGCCTGTGTCTTTCCCTGGATCCAACTCCTGTGAAAAGTTCTCTGTAACTCTGGATGAGACTTCCCACTCCTGGACCTCAGTTTCCTCACCTGTCAACTAAGGTGGCTGTGTTACCAAACCAAACTTGGGTCTGCTAGGCTGTGCACCCTAAAGCCAGTCTACTGACACGAGGTCATGCGTGGTGAAGGAAAGTGCAGCACTTATTGCAGGCGCCAAACAAGGAGTCCAGGCAGCTAGAGCTCAAAAGGCCCGAACTCCCCGAAGGGTTTCAGGGAAAGTTTTCTGACGACAGAGTGAGGAGGGGGTTGTGGGGTGTGTGATCAGCTCGTGGACTTTCTTCTGACTGGTTGGTGGTGAGGGAATCAAGAGCCAGCATCACCAACCTTCTGGTTCCAACCGATCTGGGGTCTACATGCTTTCGGGCAGCAGACAGTCAACTTCTCCCACCTGGTGGGGGTTTCAACCTCTGCCAAACGCCTCAGAGGATGTGACTCAGAATATCATCTCCAGCCCTTGAGGAGGAACTAAAGGTCCTTGACTTTGTTTAATGGCTAAACTATTATTATTTTGTCTTGCTTGGCTGTTTTCCTTTGTTCCTGCATTTTCTCACTTTTCGGATTAACTTTATTCTTTGGAACTCGGGGAAGGCTTAGGAAGCTGAAGTTTTTCTACAGACAAGAGGCGGGTGGAGGACATGGTGGGTGGGGGGTGGTCTGCTCCAAGAAGGCCCCATAGGGTCCTGCTGGGTTACATTTGGACTGGATGATGCATGCATGCATTGATTCCACAATTAAATCAAGCTACAAACTAAGCAGTGGGCTGACATCTCTGCAGTCAGGATTTTATGAGGGAACAGACAGTGTTTGAGGTAAGAAGGACAAATTCAAACTCACTTATCATGTTTCTCGCCAGCCTGATGCTGGTCAACCTAATTATTCACTTGGAACAAAGATGTGTCTGTCCATCCATCCGGGCTTCTGATGGCTATTGGAAGCACCAGAGTGTCTGCAGTCCCATCAGGATGCAGCCGCGACCCAGCTGTGCATGTGGACGGAGGAGGTGATTTATTCCTTTCCACTGGTCCACAGCTCTAAGAGAGCCACTGGCTGTGCGGCGCCAGGAACACCCAGCAGTTCAGTGTGATGATGTCTTGCACGCTGTGTCAGTCTTCTTCCCAAGCATTTATTGGGCATCTGTGGCTGCCAGGTGTGGAGATGGGGCTCCGAGATGGGTAAGAATGGAAGCACCAGCTTCCAAGGTGGGGAGCCTGTCTGCTTTGCTAGGACTGTATTTTCAGCACCTAGGACAGTGCCCAGTGCCCAGTGAGTGCTCAGTAAACATTGTGAATGAATGAAAGAATGAATGGATAAGACCCTGTCCCTGCCCTCTAGGCTTTCCAGTGTGGAGGAGGAGCCGGAGAAGGTGGTGACCAGGGTACAGTGTGATGCATGGGCTGATGCTCTATGCCCAGGTCTCAGCTCCTCTCCTCCCCTCCCCTTCCTCTCCCCCTATTTCCCTTCCTCTGCTCCCCACCCTGACTACCCTCGTTGCTCCCTCTTTGAGGCTCCCACCAGATTTGGTGTCCAGCTGTGCTCTGTGCAGCCCTGTGCACGGTCATCATTCCTGTGTGTTCGTCCCCTAGAGTGGGACTCCCCGAGGGCCTGTCCCATCTCGAATTGGCTTCCTTGGCCCCAGCACATGGCACAGAGTCAGAATGACTGATCTGTCTCGGGAAGGAGGTGGCCAGGGAAGGCTTCTTGGAGGAGGGGGTTCGCATGTGCCATTTCACATACCACCAGTCGGGGCTGATGGCAGCACTTCAGGGTGGACAAGCCTTCCTGGGGGTTGAGCACAGGGTGGTGCTGAGCAAGCTGCAGTTGCCCACCATGCTTGGGTTTATCCATGTTCTCTCATTACCACTGCGCAGGTGGGCGTCTGACCTGGCCAGGAATTGCTTTCTGCAAAGTGACACCCTTTCAGTAGGGGAGGGGGAGGGACAGGGAGCAGGGCAGGGAGTGGAGGAGGGTCCTCTCCGGCCAGTTTCCCTGAGACTCGAGGATAAGATGGTCCTCCAGGTGGACTTGCCCAGAAGCCTGGCATCTGAGGGTCCCAGGATGCTCTGGGGGCTGGGCCTGGGCGTCATCCTCGGACATCACAGCAGCTCTCCAGGATGAACCCCGCAAGGATGAAGGGACATTCAGGGAGGCTGCTCGGGGCCCCCAGCTGGTGCTTTGACACCGAAGTCCAGGGGCATCTTGGCTGCACTGCTGTGAGTCCCGGCCTGGAGTGGACATTTGGGCTGGGGACAGTGTGTGGGGACTACACAGCATGAGAGCTCAGCAGTGAAGCTGTGTCTCCGGGTGCCATTGTGGCTGGGAATTGCCACTCTGGGCTACGGCATGGCTGTCTCTGCATGAGCATTCAGAGCATCAGAGCACCAAGGTCTGATGTGGGTGGATGAGGGCTAGTTCCTGTGTTATGAGGGAGCCCGGAAAAGCAGCCTCCAGCTTTGCAGCTTCTCTGTATCCCATTCAGGCTGATGCTGCCATAGGGACCTGTGAGATACAAGCCCTCCTGCTACGGAGACGGTGGCCGGCACTTAACACCTCCTCCCTCTGCAGGATAGGGTGTCGGGGAGGGGCCCCGGGACCACTGTGTCCCACCTGCAGGGAGATCATCCCAAGGTTGGCACCCCCATGGCAGCCTGGACTTCTCTGCTGCCCAACTGGGCACAGGAAGGCCTGGCCTAGAGAGACGGGTGGGTGTGAGGGTCTTTCTGTGCCTGGAGCTTGACGGAGTTTGGGGGTTCAGTCTTTCCTTCCTGCTCTGTCTTGCCTGGTGGGCTTGGCGTCCCCCCTAAAGCAGCCTGGGGTCATGAGGCTCCTAGTGAACCTGGCTGACCCCTGACTCTGTTTCTTGCCAGCTCTGTGGCCTCATCAGGTCCCTTCTGACCTCTGGGCCCCGTTTCTAGTGATGGCAGGTCTCGAGCAGAGCAGAAATCATACCTAAAATGCCACGTGTGGGGGAGTCAAAGAGCCACCTGCTGATGGTCTGTGGTGCATCAGCCAGTGTGTGTCCTTCTCAACACCCTCCCAGCCAACTCTTCCCTGGATCATTAAAATAATCTCCTCTCAACTGTCCTCAATGGCATTAAATAATGATAACAAGATGGAAAACTGTAGAGCTGCCCAGGGATGGTGACAGACGTGAACCTACGTGGTCCTCACGCAGCCCCAGGACCCTCGGGCCATCAGTGTCCCCACCTTCCAGATGACTGGGATGACACCTGTGCTGGTTTCTCTCAGCATCCGTGCCAGACCTTTCACCCTTTAAATGTGGTCCCGCACTCCCGAGCTGCATTGAGGGGCGGGTTTGGTGGACGCCGTGAACACTCTGAAGACGGCCAGGCCTCAAACCCGCCGGCTCCTCCATCCAAGCCCTAGTCAGGTGTGAGCCGGCAGGTCTGTGATTAGGCAGCCCTGAAGGGTCTGCAGTGGCCACGCTCCCTGCTGCAGGCAGCACGCCTCTCCTGAAAGCAGTAGCTGGGGATGTGTTGGCTCCATTACCAGAATTTGGAATCAGCTAAATTATTCCAGTTTTATGCCATCTTTACCAGATGCTTCAAAAAGAAAATCCATTAATTCCAATGATGGTTTAATCATTTTCATCTAATTTATGGAATCGTAATAGAGCTTTTGAAGTTCTTCCTGTTGCTGGTGAAACGACATTGCTTTGGTGAAACTGGTGTCATGGTAAAAACAATGTTCTTTGAACAGACCTAGAGACATAGAGAACAAACCAGTGGTTACCAGCGGGGAGAGGGAAGGGGGAAGGGGAAATATAGGGGGAGCAGAGTAGGAGGTACAAACTATTGGGTGTAAAATAAACTACAAGGATATATTGTACAACACGGGGAATGTAGCCAATATTTTACAATAACTATAAATGGATTATAACCTTGAAAAACTGTGACTCACTATATGGTACACCTGTAACTTACATAATATTGTACATCAACTATACCTCAATAAAAAAATAAGGAAAAAAACCAATGTTCTTTGTAAATTAAGTGCAGAAATGGGCTAGGGTTCTGGTGATGCATTCAGACAAGCTGTGATGATCTGCCAACCAAACAGAAGTGGTAGCTGTCAAAATTTGAAGCTGTTATGTGTGTGCCCAGAAAGACTTGAAATAAACAACTTTGTGATCAAGTTAATGTTAAATTCTAAAGAACCTACAGTTTAATTTTTTCGGCATGGTAGAACTTTCTTTCCTTTTTCTCATTATCAACCAGATTTGAGAAATGTTTGAGCCTTTGCTCAAAATATCAACTCAAGTGTCCTATAATGGTACTAAACATTTTTTTGTAAATAAATCCTCTCAATGTTGGATGCAGTTGTATAAAATCAGTTGGAAATGTTTAATTGAAGCATTGAATGGATGCAAGCCACAAACGTCAGGAACATTTTTCACCAATTGCGGTTATTGCAAACAAAACTCGCCTGCAGGTAGACAGTGAAATTTATCCCTAGAGGAGCCAGGGGGAGTTGGACATGGCGTAGCGGGAAGCTCAGTGTACGAGTTTTTATTTTGAGATTCTTATTTAAACCTTGGCATATCTTGACACACAGGAAGAATCTTTAAACGAAGCTGCTATGTTTATTTGGATAAATTGATGATGTGGGCAGGAATGGAACCTTGTGCAGAAGGCCCAGGACTAGGAGTTTACAGTATCTACGTTTGGTGAAACATCCAAAGGATCGTGAATAGAGATGATGTATTTGACATATTTTGTCATGAAAATACATGCATTGAAACACGGTACACTGAATGGAGGCAAAAGGCAGGATTTGTGACAACTTTGCTCCTGGAATCTCTCCACATTTCAATGCCAAAATGTTAGAATTGCAAACACCCTCCATTTCACAGAATTACTCTGAGCTCACCAGGTACTTCAATTCCTGTAGAGAGATTTTTAAATAAAAGATATGGCCTATTGAGAAGAGTCAGGTGGAACGTTAACAACTTAAAAACACAATCGGAAGACTGCTACGTGCAATTATAGGAAATGTTTAAGGTGACATAATCATATTAAAAGTACATTCTTCTGAAAACGACTACTTACCCAGTGTGGATACGTAGAGGAAGGAAAAGGACTAAAGGAAGTAAGTATGTACCAAGAATAATTTTATTTGGGGAACTCTAGTTAATATCTTGTAATAACCTATAATGGGAAAGAATCTGAAAAAGAATATGTATCTATAACTGAATCACTTTGCTGTACACCTGAAACAAACACATTGCAAATCAACCATAATTGAATTTTACAAAGTAATTTTATTTTCCTTTTTAATATTTAGATAATAAGAGAAAGAATTTTAGCTCCTAATGTAGCTAGAGATCCCTATTTTTCCTCTACTCTCCCCAAATTTCTGCCATTTTTTCATATTTCTTTTTCTTTCTTGTTTTAATTAAGTACTGAGCAAAATCAAACTAATATATATCCAGTAGCTGTAGACGCCCAGACACCACGGAGCACCCTGGCATAGCACGACCTTAGGGAATTAGATGTGACCTTCGCAGCCCCTGGGTTTGTGCTTGCATCCTGCCCATCCCCCCTCCCCTGGGAAGTAACCACTGCCCCGGAGTTTTGTATTCGTCGTTCTCTTACTTTGCCCCTAAGTTAAACAAGTGCGTGTCTGTCTACAGTGCATCTCTGGCTTGGCGTGTCTTGGGCTGTACATAGGGGAATCAAGGGCATTTGCTGTCTGACAGTCCATCCCCGAGAGCCCACCCAGCCGTCCTGTTGTCCATGCCCTGGTTCCTTAGTTCTCCCTCAGGAACGGGATCCCGTTGTGGAACCAGCACAGAATTTAACCCGTCCTTTCTCCTACTGATGGACCCTTTGACTGATTCTAGGTTTGTTTAGGTTGATTTCCTATCGGGTACTGAATGTCCTCTGTCACTCGTGGGAGAGTTCCTACGGCATACGGCGTACACCCCAGGTGTGTAACTGTGAGCCTGTGAGTGTGGTTTTAACTCCACCAGGTGATGCCAACCTCTTCTCCAGGTGGTTGCCCACTGGCAGAGCAGAGATGGGTATTCCACATCCTACTCAACACTTGTCATCAGAGCCTTACATTTCTTTCTAGTTTAGTTGGTGTGAAAAGACATCTTATTGTTTTTTTAACTTATATCCTCATCCTATTTTAATGAAGCCAGCATTTAGTCTCAAGTGTTTATTGCCCATTCGGATGGGTCTTTGTAAAGCGTAGCTCTGCTTACGGCATCTCCTTCCCTCCCTCCCCCAGAAACCCTGGTTGTTTAAGACATTCATGTCACGAAGCACCCCCTTCTGCTCAGACTCACTTCTCACTCCCTAACTTCCTGAACCCCCTGAACTGGCCGCCCCCAGGCGCCGTGTTCTCTTTCTTCTCCAAGCCTTTGCCTGCAGTGTTTGCTCTTCCAGAAAACTTCTTCTGGAGCATCTTCCTTCTCATCCTTCAAGTCTCAGTTCAGGGTGTCCGGCCTCCGGGAAGCAGTGTGTGTGTGTGTGTGTCCCCGTGTGTATCTGTCCATGTGTGTGTGTCCGTGTGTGGCGTGTGTGGCGTGTGTGATGTGTGTGGCGTGTGTGATGTGTGTGGCGTGTGTGGTGTGTGATGTGTGTGATGTGTGTGTGTGTCCCCGTGTGTATCTGTCCATGTGTGTGTGTCCGTGTGTGATGTGTGTCCCCGTGTGTATCTGTCCATGTGTGTGTGTCCGTGTGTGGCGTGTGTGGTGTGTGTGTGTGTGTCCGTGTGTGGCGTGTGTGGTGTGTGATGTGTGTGGTGTGTGTGTGTGTGTCCCCGTGTGTATCTGTCCATGTGTGTGTGTCCGTGTGTGGCGTGTGTGGCGTGTGTGGCGTGTGTGGCGTGTGTGATGTGTGTGGCATGTGTGATGTGTGTGGCGTGTGTGGTGTGTGATGTGTGTGATGTGTGTGTGTGTCCCCGTGTGTATCTGTCCATGTGTGTGTGTCCGTGTGTGGCGTGTGTGGTGTGTGTCCCCGTGTGTATCTGTCCATGTGTGTGTGTCCGTGTGTGGCGTGTGTGGTGTGTGATGTGTGTGTGTGTGTCCCCGTGTGTATCTGTCCATGTGTGTGTGTCCGTGTGTGGCGTGTGTGGCGTGTGTGATGTGTGTGTGTGTGTGGCATGTGTGTACTGGGCTGTGATATAAAATGAGTTTTGTGCTGAAGATCACTGTATGAGTTTCCTTCTGCTTCTGTAGCAAATGCCCACAAATTCAGTGGCTTAAACAGTCCACACTGATTCCTTCTCAGTCCTCCAGGTCAGGCGTCTGAAGTGAGACTCACTGGACTAAAATCAAGGCCTTCCTGGAGGCTCCGGGGGAGAATCTGTTCCCCTGTTTTTCCAGCTTCTGGAGGTGCCGCGTGCCTTGACTCACACCCCCTTCCTCCCTCTTCAACGCCGGCAGCGGAGAATTTCTCTGACTCTTATGCTGTCACATCTCTGTCTGACTGTAGCCAGAAACGGTTTTGCAATTCTAAGGACTCACGGGATGTGATTGGACCCACTTGACTGATCCAGGATAATCTCCCCAGTGAGGATGCTTAACTCACACCTGCAAAGTCCCTTCTACCATGTAAAGTACCAGATTCCCAGGTTTGCAGGGTTAAGATGTGGACATCCTTGGGGACCATAATTCAGCCTACATAGTCATGGTCAGAAATATTCGGAAGCCACGAGGCCAAGTGACCCCGAGAGCCCTTTCAAGCCCGGAGCTTCTGTGAGTAGAACCTCAGTGAACCAACCAGCAGCCTCTGTGGTTTGTATCTGCTCCATCTCCTGCCCTGTCACCCACTTCATGGAGAGTAACAGAAACCTGCCGGGTACAGCAGTCAGTTAGCCTTAAACCCAGGACTCTCAGAGCCTCCAGGGGCTTCCAGAGCCCTGGGAAGCTTCCTTGTCCACAAGTGAAGACAATCTGGCCAGAAACGGGAGAGCCTTGCCCCTGGCCCCCCACTGCAGGTGAGGCAGGGTTTGGACTAGTACCCGGCTGCCGTTGACACCAGGCCGGGGTGAAGGCAGGGTGGTGGTGGAATGTTCTGGAAGCAGGCTGGCCTGTGCCCAGCCATTCGTTAATTGGATGAACGTGGCCTGGCTGCTTCCTAGAGTCTCAGCTGCCCCATCTCTAAAATGGGAGTAATCAGGCACATCTCCTAGAATGGTACATCTCAGATTATTTGAGAAAATCTGTATAAAGTGACTGGTTTACAGAAGGAGCTCAAAAAAAAAAAAAAAAATCCGAGTTTCCTGTGGAGGTTTGATCTGTCAGCCCCATTTCTCCATGCCTCCCCACCCCCTCTGCTTCCACACCCTGGCCGTGCCTCGTCACAGGGGTCCTCCCCACACCTTGCCTTGGGACTTGGCAGGTGACATATGGATACAAGCGATGGTGTGCCAGTTCTAAGCCTTCCAAGGCCTCACGTGCTTCTGTTTGCCCTCTGCCATCGCCACTAGAAGACCACACCTTGGCCAGCCTCGTGGGCCCAGAAGGAGGATGGAAGTGTGTGGTTGTCCCAGGTCCTGCTGCTAGAACAGAACCCCCAGCCTGGGCCAGACAATCCCGGCTGACCTGCAGACGCAGGATCGGCGGGGCCACCGAAGCCCACCTGCAGATGCCTGAGAAATCCACGCTCACTGCTCATGCCCTGCCGAGTTTGAGGGAGGCGGTTATGTAACAGTAGCTAACGGCTACATCCCCCGTTCCTATTCGTTTCCGTTTCTTCAAACTGAGAAGATATTTCACTATTATAATATTTTAGAATCAACTGTGTCAAGAGCCCCGCTCAACGCCTGATGAGAACACAGGTCACTCGCTGGGTCTCTGCTGGGTTAGCGTCAGGGACTCTAGTGGCTGAGGCCCCCACATCGACATGCCCTCAGCCTGTAGTGGGGTCATGAAGCATCTGCTGAGTCAGTGAGCCATGGGCCTGAGTGACGCATTTTCACTTCTGATTTAATTATTGATTGATTCTGCCTCGATGGCAAAAAGGTCTCTGTGCGATGCAATTAGCTCCTTGTACTGAAGCATTTTGATTGTCTAATGATTGTCTCCAGCGCAGCCCAAGCATGCAGCCCACTTTTAATTAAACTAATCTGTTAGGAGAGCCAGCCTGCTTCCTGACCCGGCCGATCTCAGCGGCACAGTGGGGAAAGAGCTGTCTGGCTACCTGGGCACAGCCTGTGGGGTCCAGGACCCTGCGTGGCATTTATGAGTCATGATAACATCCCGGAATTGAAATCCCAGGGAGATCAGTCAGCTTAACAGCTCTGTCCCATCCCTTGTTGCCTTGACAAATGTAGGGTTGTCACCGAGCTCTCACTGCTCCCAAAGGTCACAAGTCAGGGGACCCCTCTGTGGCATGAAGGGTCGGGCCAAGAGCAGAAAGGTGAGCACAGGCTTGGGGTCAGGGTCGAACGCCTTGCTTTGTCCTCCAGCAGCCCTGGCCCGGGAGAAAGCTATCGATCCCTCAGCGTCTCCATCTATAACATGGGGTAACAGCCCAGGTCTGCAGCCCTCAGCTGAAGCTCTTGAGGCAGCTGGGTTTCCATTCCACAGCTTTTCTTCTGGAATTTGGAAGAATAATCCAGTGTGGACTCCATATCACTACCCTGGCCAGTGGGTCCAGGGCAAATACCGAGTCCTTAAAGAACGTGGTAAACAGATTATACGCGGTCTCTTGAGAATTCAGTTCAGATTTTGTTGCCACATAAATTGTGAAAAGTCTTTCGGGTTTTAGAGCTCTTTGGACTTTGGGATTTGGGGGTGAAATGCTAGATGCGTATCTATCTGATTCACAGGTTCTTGTGAGGGTGAAGTGAGATCCCAGGGGCAAATTGTCACACACAGTGGGGGGCACTTAGAAAGTTTTCAGTAAGGTGTCATTTCCTCCCATCCATTCCCTCTGGGTGGGCCAGCCCTTTTGGGGGTGTGGAGACAGCAGGCACGGAACGCATCTCCAGATGGATTTGGGTGGATGTTCTAGGCTCTAGTAACTACCTTGCCAGGAGGAGGTGTTTGCTTCAAGACACACGGAAGACAAAATCAAACGGGTGATGTTCACTGGAGAACAGGTACCTGCTCATCAATAATTTAAAACCTCCAAATTAAAACACAATGAGATATTCTCCTTCAGTTCTCCAGTTTGTAAAATTTTAAACACTGCTGATGTCCAGGGCTGGTACAGCAGTGGGAAACAGCTTCCTTATACTATCGATGAGAATGAAAATTAATCAAATAGGCACTATTTTTTTTTTTTTTTGGTTGGATTATGTTTTAGTTTCCATCAACATTCAGCATGCATTGGATATTCTTGACTCTGTAATCCCACTCTGGGACTCTACCCCACAGAAGGAAATGCAAAAACCTGTGTGCCGCAGGACAGTCATTGCAGCACGGTTTGTAATTCCAAACTAGCGGAAGGGACTGCAGTGTTTATTGATGGGGAATGGGTGCCTATATCAGCTGCACGCATATTGTGGACTATGATGCAGGTGGTAAAAAGAGTGCTGTAGATCTGCGCTGGAATGAAAGCACATGAACCCCAGTCTCTCACCTGTAAAATGAGGGCTTGAGCTGCCCCTACTGAGGGTCCCTGGAGAGGCCATAAAGCTTTGGACACAGTGCCTGCCGTAAAGAAAATGCTCAAGACATAGGTATTAGCTGTTTTCTTGTTGTTTTGATGGTGGACTCGTAGGTGCTGGCTCATTGCCGTGTTGGATTAGCTCTGTGATCCTGAATTCCTGGCTCTGTGTCTGTCCGTCAACTTAGGCTGAGTTCTGCTGCAGTGACAAACATCCCTCCATCTGTGCTCATCGTGAGGGGCTCAGCTCTTCACCCTGGGACCCCAGCTGGGCCCCCTCTGGGACATTCTGGTGTCAAGGAAGAGGGACAGAGAGAGCGAGGAACCCTACAGAGGCTCTTAATGGACTTGCACTCACATCTCAAGGCCAGAGTGAGCCCAGGGGCCGTACCCACCCCCCATGGGACAGGACGCACAGCCTACTGCAGTACGGGCAGTACAATTTTGATGATGATACAGTTAACCACACTGAGTGTGTAAAGAGTAAACCCACACCCTTTTCCTGATTGATTCTGTGAGCGCTGAGGGGTGTGTGCAGGCTGCCCGCGGGTCCCTGGCTCATAGTAAGAGCATCCCTTCCTTCCTGCCTCCTTTCCTGCCTCTGGCCTCTCCTGCCTTTGAGGACCAACACCAGCTTTTGTCACATCCCCACATTTTAAACTCCTGAGGAACAGGTAGTGGCATCTTAGAAGATATTTCTGATCTTGGTTTAGATAAGGATTTGAAAATCTCCAATCAGCTGATTCTGATTCTGAAGATACGGGAAAATGTAACAGACATCATTCATTTGCCCCGAGGCTGGGTGTTTGGGAATCTCTGAGCGAGGGGAGGTGTCCTGGCCCCAGGACGTGGGGGAGTGGGGAGGCCCAGGGCCTGCAGGAAGACACTCTGGTCAGCTCTGGGCTGCCCTCGGCCCCCTGGGGTCCCCCGGAGGATCCTGGAGACCCAGGGGTCCCAACGTCATCACAAGGGTCCTGATCAGAGGGAGATTGGAGGGTCAGAGGCAGAGAGGAGGTGTGGCCGTGGAGGCAGAGGTCGAACGAATGGGTCACGGGCCAAGGAACGTGGGGGACCCTAGGAGCCTGAAAAGACAAGGAAGTGGGCTTTCCCTGAGCCTCCAGAAGGAACGTGGCCCTGCCAGCCCACTTTGGACTTCTGATCCCAGAGCTGTAGGACAAGAAACCCATGTGGCTTTAAGCCTCTTGCCTTCTCCCAGAGGCCACCGGAGACGAATAAAGGAAGGGCCAGCCAGAACCGGGTCCAGGCGAGGCAGAGCTGGCCCAGCTCCCCAGGGCTGTGGACACGTTGCCTCCTGTCTCAGCCCGGGTTTCTCGTCTGAGGTGGGGAGCGCTGGCTGCCTGGCCCTGCTCAGGGCTGCTGCGGGCTGCAGGGGGTCGCGAGCATCATGGTAAATTTCCAAGGATGAAGTGCTTTACCCCTGGGTCCCGGCTAAGAGGAGGGCTGGGGCTAAAAGGGCCAGGCTATTACTGGCCAGTGTTCCAGCACCTTCTGCTGCTGTGGCCCCGAGTCCTGCTCTCTCGTGCCAGGAGAACCAGCACCTTCCCATGGGGGCCCCGTTCTCTTCTTTGCTGTCCCCTGCCGTTCCTCAGGAGGGGGCCACAGAGACGTTCCTGCCCCCTCACCCCCCGATGACGTGGCTCTGCAGTAAAACCGCCCCCTCGACTCCCTCTGGCCCGAGTGGGGTGAGGCCCAGGCCCCTTACCCACGGGTCCCACCTGGTTGCCTATCATGCTGGGCTCTTGGCCGGGTTCCGGCAGGGCTTTGCCTTCCCCCGGACGCGGGTTCCCTCCTTTGCAGACCTGTCCTAGTTTGTCGTATGCCCGGCGCCGTGCTTCTCTCCTTCTCATGGACACATGTGTCCTCCTAGGCCGTCAGCTTCTCAGTGACAGCGCCTGACCATCTTAGCTCACCCTTGCATCTCCTGCACACAGCACGGGCTCCGTGAATAGCTCTTGAGCGAATGACTGGCCATATTTCTGGACTCACCTTTCTCTACTTTTAAGAAAACCTGTGAATCCCCTTTGCTTTAGGACCAGGCATCACCGACTCTGGGAAGGCCCCCTCGATTGCGCAGGCCTGGGTGGGTTGTTCGCACAGCCCCGCACCAGCCCCTTTGGTGTCACGTGCTCGCCTGGGGGTCTTCGTTGCTTCTCCCCCTGCGCCCTCCCCGCCCCCCACTGGCCACGCCCTGCGCACAGGAGTCGCTAAGGGTGCATTTGCCGGGTAGTTCACCGTTCATTCAACATGTATTTGCCAGGTGCCTGCTTCGGGCCAGGGAGGGACTGCTCTGTGCCCCAGGGACCCTGCTGTGACCCAAACAGAGATGCCTGGCCCCTCAGTACCTTCCCTCTAATGGCAACGGCGGGGCCTCTGCTGGCGTGTGGCATCAGCAGACGCTGCCCGAGTGCAGACATAACTTCTGTTTTGTCACCATGTCTGGCTGTAAAAAGCTGCATTTTGATATATTTCCACGGGTTAAAGATTTAAGATGCCGGGTCTGGGTGAGTGGTGGGGTTTGAATAATGCCACTTAATAGACAGTGGCAAGTGGAAGTTGCTGCATTTGCCAGCAGTGGGCTGGCTGTCCTGCAGCCCCCTCTGCTCCGGAAGCCCAGCCTCGGGTCCACCCAACAGCCCCTAGGCCAGCCAGGTGCTGGCCTCTGTGCCCTGTGTCACCAGGAAACCCACTTGCCCTAGCCCATCCGGCCTTCCCTCCACCTGCACAGAGCCAGTCTCTGCAATTCCCACAAAGGCCTAGAAAAGTCCCCAGTCTTCTCCCGTCCACTTTTCTCCTCCAACTAGTTCTTTCCATCTTGAAAGTTAGCGCAGTTTTGAATTCGAAGCTGGGGCCGCCGAGGGATGGGCACGGCAGGCAGAGGTCAACACGCCCTTTCTACAGTTTTTCAAAACCAAACCCTTAAACTAACTTGGGAAGAATATTGTGCCGGGTCGTGGTGCCCAAACTTTGGGTGAAAATGAAGGAAACGAGGCGTGGAGATGGGTTTGGGGGAGAAGCAATGGAACCCGCTCTCCTGAACGGAGCGCCGCCCCAGGCGTCAGTGTCCCCGTCTGTCAAGGTGGGTGGTGGGTGGGACGCTCTTCAGGCCTTCCCTGCCCTAACCCTCTGTGATTGGTGGCTCCCGTGGGAGGGGTGACTGGACAGAGCTGAGTTATACCCGGGGACTCTGGAATGACCGCGAACAATCTTGCCCCCCTGAGCCAGCAGGGGGCCGCTGGTGGGGCTGGGCGAGGCAGGCTTTCTTGCTGACTCAAGCTCTGGCCCGACCCAGCCCCGGGGGGTCAGC
Organism: Leucopleurus acutus; assembly: GCF_964270905.1. Lineage (NCBI taxonomy): Eukaryota > Metazoa > Chordata > Mammalia > Artiodactyla > Delphinidae > Leucopleurus > Leucopleurus acutus. The sequence goes on from NC_139152.1 coordinate 101,157,803, forward strand.
CTTAGGGCCCAAATGGTTCTCCAGCCAACTGAGCTGGAGGGTTTCCTTTGTCTGTTTGCCTCAAACCCTGACCTGAGTCCGAGGACTTGTCAGCCCCAAGGGAGGAGCATAGAGGCGGAAGCGGGCCCATGACTCCTGCGCCCCGATGGGCAGCGTGGAGGTGGGCCCAGGTGGGAGCCACCTGGAGCCCCGTCTTTGTGCAGCGCAGAGTGTCACGTGAGAGGCGCATCTGTAGGTGCTGAGCCAGCGGGTTCCAGCTCCTGCTAAGCAGCAGGGTCATCAGGGAGCTTTAAAAACCAGTCCCTGAGCTTCATAAATCCAGATCCCTGGATCGAAATCCCTGCACTCAGGCTTGGAGAGCTGAGCCTTTTATGTCCCTCTGTGAGGGGCTCGGAGCCGGGTACCTGCCCAGCCCAGCTCGTCCCGCTGTCTGCCACTGGGGCACCAGCCACCTTGACTTAACCGGGAGTTGTGCCCTCTGTCATGCCCTGTGCAGGGCACCAGGGCTGCAGAGCTGGAAGCCTGTCCTTGGGCATCTGACTGTGCTCTGGGGCTGAGAGCTGAGTACTCAAATGGCTATAATATGGGGAATGGGGCCGTGTGGAGTGGCACCAGCTGAGGGCTGGCCAACACTCTCCACCAGGCTCAGGCTCCTCTGAGCCCTTTTCTTGATGTGGCCTCGGCCCAGGCCTTAAGGACTGCAGACTCCAGTCCCAGCAAGAGACGTGAACTCACACTGGCATCGTTTCTAGCAGCTCAAGGCCCCTTGGGTTCCTGGCCGGGGAAAGCTCCAGGCTGCCACGAGAGATGGCTGTTCCCAGCACCGGAAGATGGGCCCTGTCTCCAGCCTCCGGGGGAGGGGGGAGCGTCACTTGGATCAGCCCTAGATGGCAAACCCAGGTGGCTGCCGCATGGACCAGCTCCCTGCTCTTTGTAAATTTCCACTTCTCTGCCTCTGCTCCAGCCCGGCTCCACCCTCCCTCCACCCTCGTCCTCCCTCTAAGGTGCCCAGTCACCTCTGCACAGGTTGAAGGTGAGCTCAGTGTACTCTGGACGTTCCTCTCTATTGCAACAGATGGAATGAAATCTGTTTCCGTTGCCTTCAACTCGTGCCGGCCCTGTTAACCTCTGCCGGGGTTCAGGGGCCCCTCTCCGATGAGTGGCTTTCGGACAGGCCTGGGTTTGGAGGGCCAGCTGGCATGTTCACGTCCTAGCAGTGAAGGCCTGTCCATGGCGTCCCAACGGAGGCATCGGTTTTCCTAGGCGTCAAAGCCCTTGGTGAACTCACTCCTTTTCTAGACCCGCCCGTAGTTTCAGTCTTTCAAGGTTGGAAAGATTTTCAAGCTCATTGGGGTCAGCTGTGCTCCGCGTCTTGCGAATCCCCTGGGGTAGCCAGCAGCGACCTTCACCTTTGCACCTTTGTTCTGCTTTCTTTTTTACACCCCATCTGAACACTTACTCTGGGGATTGTTCTCCCATGCCCACGTGGTCCCCAGGGGGTTGCCTGGGACCCCAGCCCTTTCCCAAAAAAGCAGCATGGAAGGCATTGTTATAGATGCCCTGGACATCTGTGGTTCAGCCCCTTTACCCCCTCTGGCAGCAGAGTCCCTCTCTGGGGGACTCACAACTCTTAGTCCTTGTAGTTCAGATAAGCTGTCCGCCTTCCGTATCAGGATGAGCAAGACACCCAGGGCTGGCCAATCAGAGCCCGCGGTAATTGGTTCAGAGAAGAGCACATGACTCCAAGCAGGCCAATCAGAGTATGGCCTGGGAACTTTTTTCCAGAAAAATTAGGACCCTTGAAAAAAGTTTAGTGTTAGTAGTTGTTTATTGAGCATCTACTGTGTGCCAGGCATTGGGCTAGGGGTTTGCGTACATTGTTTGTAATCCTGACAAGTACTGTACCTGTAGTAGTCATGGTTCTATCTTTGTTACAGGTGAGGAAATCAAGGCTTGGGGAGGTTGTGACTGTCCTGAGGCCATCTGACAATGTTTGCAAAGCCAGGCTGGGATTTCAAGCCTGTTTGCCTCTTTGTGGCTTTCAGACTCGCTTAGTAACTAACGCTGCCCTCCAGGGTGCCGGAACGTCCACGCCCAAATGAGAAAGTTCAGTGATATGTACCTATGAAATAAATGTCTTTAAGAGCCACGTCTGGAATCTTAACAGCTCTCAAGGCCGTTTCTAGGTACTGGTCCTAAGAAAAGAATCCAAAGTCCACACAAAGACTTAGGAAGAGTACTGTTTATTCATCACAGAGTAATTCGTGAGAGTGAGAAATTAGAACCTGCCTAAATGTCCTATAATGAGGAAGTGATTAAGTAAATTATGCAGCCAAAGATGCTTACAATGACTTTGTAATAACACGGGGAAATGTCCAGCATATTAAGTGAGGAAAACAACCGGGTAAAAAAATTTTGCTTGCAGGCTGATCTCATCCATTCAAAATTACAGATCGAAAGATAGATATATTTTTTAGAAGATTGAAATAGGCCAGTGTTTCCACAGGGGTTTTCTCTGGGTGGTGAGACGTACGCTCGCTTTTTATTCATAGTTTCCAAAATTTCCAAAATGGGTGAGTATTGTGTTTACAGTCAGTGCAGAAGAAAAGATGATGCTAAGAATTCTGATAAGGGAAATGTCAACAGGACTTTCATTCTCAACTGAGCTAGTAACATCCAACCCCCAGGCCAGAGGCAGATAAACAATGAGGCCAGTTTGCATTGGAGCAAGGTTTTGGGTTTACAGTGTACTTTCCTGTATGTGACCTTTTCTGGTAAGCAGACGATTTCCGTGTGGTAAACAGGGCAGGTTCTTTTTCTCAGCCTCATTTTCATTTTGTTTTGTTACTGTCATATATATCGTACATTCAAAAGAATGCGTAAAATATAAATACAGTTTACAGAAAGGTAGCAAGACAAACACCCACTCATCTACCGCCTAGGTTGGGACGTAGAATATTCTGGTACCTTAGAGCCTCTGTGTACTCCTTCCTAACCCTTCCCTCCTTCCCTAACATTTGTGGGGCTCGGGGCAAGAGTACAAACACAGCCCCACACACCGTATGTCGAAATCTTTATAAATTATAAATCAAGTTAACGAACTGTTAAATAAAAAATGTTCTAGCCTCCTGCTTTGACAAATATACCTTCATAATAACAAAACTGAGAAGGTGTATAGAATTACGGGTTATTTTTTGATAACTGAAAGCTGGCAAAATATAAAAGAGAACTGAATTTAATTATTATTGCAGAGGCCTGGGTGTCCTGTTGATGGGCCAATAATGCTTGAATGAGTAATAGAACAAAAACATGCATAATTTTTAAATAGTTGTGTGTTTATTCTATAAAATTTATTTTCTTGCCTTCATTTCAGCACTATGGCTAATTATATTGTTATAATTAAGATTTTTCACATAATTTGCATTTTATTGACAGTAGTGACAAATTAGACACCATATCTTGAGTCATTGTTGTTCTTAGATAAGTTTTTAAAAATTAATTTCAGTTTGGAGAAACTTTTTGATCTGCTGAGGCAGTAGTAGCTGGGATGGTCGATAAAACCCTTAAAGACAGGTATTGAAGGAAATTAACCAAATTTCTTTGAAATTTTACTTATAAGGTTTAATCATTGTAATGGGATTGACTATTTTCTTTTCTTTTCTTTATTTTTATTTTTGGCTGCATTGGGTCTTCGTTGCTGTGCGCGGGCTTTCTCTGGTTGCAGTGAGTGGGGGCTACTCTTCATTGCAGTGCGCGGGCTTCTCATTGCTACGGCTTCTATTGTTGCAGAGCACGGGCTCTAGGTGTGCGGGCTTCAGTAGTTGTGGCACGCGGGCTCAGTAGTTGTGGTGCACGGGCTTAGTTGCTCCGTGGCATGTGGGATCTTCCCGGACCAGGGCTCGAACCCGTGTCCCCTGCATTGGCAGGTGGATTCTTAACCACTGCACCACCAGGGAAGTCCCTATTTTTTTTTTTTTTTTAGGGATTGCATATTATACATAATCATTAACACAGGAAACATCCTATGTTAATTTCATCATATAAAATCACAATCACTTCTCTCACAGTTTTCCTCATGTTTCATTGTCAATGTCAAGATTCCTGCAACATTGCAAAGAACAGATACCAAGCTTCATTCATGTTCCATCTAATTCTACATACATGTAAACAGAGAAGAGTTACCGAAGGTTGCAAAATCATTCCCAGCTTCCGTGTGTGACACTTACCTGTGCCTCCTGACTGGTGAGACCTTTGGAGACAGAAGTGCTGTCCAAGGAGAGGCAAGAAGGTGGTCCCTCAGCACTACTGGGCGGGATGGCCTCCTAACAACTGAATCGAAACGATGGACATACAACAACTTGATGCCAAAAACTCAGCCTCTGTGCACCGGGGCTGGATGGAATCTCAGAGACAGTTTTGGTTGAAGCAGAAAAAATTAGCTTTATTGCTTTGCCAGGCAAAGGGGGACACGATGGGTTCTGTGCCCTGAAAAACTGTGTGTCCTAGCCTGGGGGATTTGGTGAGGAGTTTCATGGTAATGGTTCAAGGCTGGGGTCGCTAATAAGGATCAGGGTGTGTGCAGGGCCTGCACTCCTTTAATCTGGCCTCAGGTGTCTCCTGATTAGTTTTTCTGGTTCCTTTAATCTGGCCTTTGGGACTCAGGAAAGTCATGGAGGCTGGAGTCTATTCCCTACAAAGAAGAAACGGGGGACACAGAGAGGCGTCTGTGACCAGGAGCCCCACAGGGTCCTGCTTGGTTTCAAACTGACCACATCCACGCTATTTGAGGGAAGACTTCGACAACCAGACTTTCCTCCCGCCCTGTGATTTCTCCTCCCAGACCCTCTGTCTCTGAAATCAGTGTCTGCCTCTGACAAGAGGGTAGCACAGCCCTGCACCCTGGTGGTAGAGCCAGGGAGGTGGGAAGGGCTCCTCAGGGGGTTTGGGGCACAGGTCTGGCTGGGATGGAGTGAGGGGTGCACCCAGGGGTCCTTTAATGAATGACTTCTGGGGGATGTTTCTAATATCTGGAACCCCCAAAGCAGTGAGCCCAGAGCAGGGACCCCTCTGTAGGGCTCCTTTGGAGGAGGAGCCTGACTTGTCTCATTCCTTTCTTGTCTTTCTGGATCATCCAGGACAATCTATCGTGAAGTACTGAAGACCCTCAGGGCAGCACGTGCATGACGTGTGAGGAAGGGTGTGTCATCCCCTCAGAGGAAGAGATGCTAACAGCCTCGAGGCTGCCCTCTGGTTTCAGCTTCCCTGAGGGTTTGCGAGACCCTCCTGGGAAAATCGGTGGGCGAGGCCTGAGCTGCGGAGTGGCTTGTGTTTCTATTTCGTGGTTTCTAGACCAAGTCTCTGCAGAACGTGGCTGTGGACGGCCCTGAGTGCTCTCAGAGGTCCTGCAAGCAGAGGGTGGCAGGGAGGTGGGGCTCCTTTGGGGTGTGGCCAAGCCCAGCTCAGACCATGACTGGAGCCAGTGTCTGTCCTTAGGTTGATAGGACAGGATGGTCTGTGCATCTAAGCCCGTCTGTCTCTTGGGCTGGACCATCCCAGCCTGGACTGTCACCCTCCATGCTGCTCTCCCATCTCCCGGAAGGACAGGATGGTCTGTGCATCTAAGCCCGTCTGTCTCTTGGGCTGGACCCTCCCAGCCTGGACTGTCGCCCTCCATGCTGCTCTCCCATCTCCCTCCGGGGCTCTCTGCGTGGCTCCCTCACTTTCTGAGTCTGTTGCTTCTTTTCTTCTTCTACGCTTTGGTTTTGCTGGAGCCGTCCCCCAGTAGCTGCTTGGGGACCAACGCGAGGAAGTTAAAGTTTGAGTCCCCGCGTGTCTGAAATGTCATCATGCTACCTTCATACTCGTCTGAGTGATTTCCTGGGCAAAGAATTCTAGGCGGGAACTATTTCCCACGAGAATTTGGGACGCTTCACTTCACCGTATTCTGGATTTCAGGGTTGTCGCTGAGATGTCCAAATCCATTTTGCTTTTCCGATTCTTTGCATGTGACCTGTTTTCTTGCCCCTTTGTGGCCCCATCTGGAAGGCTGAAGAATCTTCCTCATGTGGCCTGGGTTCTGAAATTTCCCAGTGCCGTGCCCTAGTGTGGGTCCATTCTCATCTGTCTGTGTTGGGCACTCAGGGGCCTTTTAAATTTGTGAACTAATGATCTTCCTTCCTGGAAAGTTCTTGTGCCTTTTTTCTTTTATTTTTGAGCTTGCAAACCAGTGTTTTATTTTACTGTTCATTGCATTCAATGGGTGGAGGAAAAAATAAAAAGCTGTCTTGTTTCCATTCTGAAAAGAAGTCAGAAGTCTAAAACCAGCTTCTTCCTTTCACACAACGGGCGCTCCTGTGGGCAGTGGCCGATCTGACTTTCCACTTGGGCCTCCTCTGCCCTGGTGGCCATGAGCAGGGCCTCCTGCTTCCAAAGTCTCCTTTCCCAAGTTGATTTTCCTCTGCCAACCTGAACTCCACTAGCAGCTAAGGAGACTAGGAGGGCTGTGAGCTCCCTGAGGGCACAGGGTTTTGTTTTGTTATTTTTGTGGTACGCGGGCCTCTCACTGTTGTGGCCTCTCCCGTTGCAGAGCACAGGCTCCGGACGCGCAGGCTCAGCGGCCATGGCTCACGGGCCCAGCCACTCCGCGGCATGTGGGATCTTCCCGGACCGGGGCACGAACCCGCGTCCCTTGCATCGGCAGGCGGACTCTCAGCCACTGCGCCACCAGGGGAGCCCAGAGGGTCCGTTTTGTTCATCCCTGGATCCTCAGGGCTTGTGTGCTGCCTTGCAAACAGGCATCACATGAGAACTCCCTGCCTGGGACCTGCTGGTCCTGGAGTGTCTCCCCGAGAGGCAATGGCAGCTCACCCTGGGGACATGGACACCGGCGGCAGCCACCCCTGGGAACTCAGTCTACCATGGGGACCCAGTTGCTGGCAGTTCCACAGAGGAATCCTCCCCCCAGCCCACCAGCTCCAAGACCCAGTGCAGGGAAGCTCCAGGCCAAGCAATTAGCGGGCAGGGACACAGCCCCACCCATCAGTAGACACGCCCCTAAGACACGCCCCTCCCCACCCCAAGCCCTCAGCCACCTCTGGACAGAGCCCGCCCACCCTCTCTTGCCTTTTAAGGGACGCCCTCCCCTCCATTGTCTTTGGAACTCCTGGCTTTCTTTCCTGGATGCAGTAGCTCTTTCTCTGAGGATACAAAGGGAAATCCACTTCTTCCTCAAGCCTCACTTGCTTCCTAGGGACCTTTCCTGTGTTTAGTTTTGATGCTGAAAACTTGGCCTCTGCGCACCAGTGCTGAATCGAAACTTGGAGACAGAGTTTGGGGTGAAGTAGAAAAGAATAGCTTTATTGCACTGCCAGGCAAAGGGGGACACAGGGGGCTCGTGCCCTGAAAAACTGTGTCCCAACCCGGGAGGATCTGGTGAGGAGTTTTACAGCCGTGGTTCAAGGGCGGGGTTGCTGATGAGGGTCAGGGTGTGTGCGGGGCCTGCGCTCCTTTAATCTGGCCTCAGGGGGTCTCCTGATGAGCTTCTCTAGGTTATCAAACTGTGATCTTCTCTGGAATGAAGAACGTGAACATCTTCCATTTGTTGGGGGGTTTTATGAAGAGCTCAAAGGTATTGTGTGTATCCCTTGAGCATGACCGGGGCCCTGCCCCAAGGCTGCACTGCTGTTTCTGGGCTGCCCCTCCCTTGTCTCTGCATCCCCCGCCCCAGTCCTCTTCATTTCTGTCAGCCCTCCCTTCACCTCAGCTTCCAGAAGTGCCTGGTTTCTCAGTTTCTAGCTGTGCTGGCCTGACTGGTCCTCGAATTTCCAGGCTGCACGTTTGGGATCTGGTCTTCTCAGGCCAGCGAAATCACTTACCAGCCATAGGCTGTTCTGCAGTTTCCAGCATCTTGCTTTGGAATCTCCTTTCTTGGTCTCCTAAGCTTAAAGCCCCCCCTTACTGACGTTTTGGTGGAACACTGGGAGGGAGTGACGTACTCTCCCGCATTCTACACTTCACCTGCCAAAGCCCACTTGCTCTCGCGGAGAATCCCAACGAGGATGAGGCAGGTCCAGAGCTTCCGGCGGTGATGTCACCGTGACACAGAGGGAGCCTGATGGACAAAGCAAAGTGAGCTGAGAGATGAGAAAGGAAACAGCCTTCTGGCAAGAAGCCTCCTCGCGGCTTCAGGGTCCCGCCGATGGGCCCCGAGGGATCTTGTGTTTGTGATTACTGCTTGTTTAGTGTAGTTTGACTTGAAATTCTGCCAGATACAACTGAAAGATCCCTGACCCATACTTTTGTTTTCTCTAAATTTTATCTGCTGGCTGTGCCATCTGCTCCCCTCTTCCTAACCAGGTATATTCAAACAGCACCTTCTCAGAGAGGCCTACCTACTGAAACAGCACCTGGTTCTCTTCTGTCTCCCAACCCCCTCCCCCTCTGACCCAGCCAGGACCCCTCCAAAGATGCCACATACACTCAGGGAGCTGCAAATGATATGATAAGATGGAAGGGCAGGGGTTGGTCAAGTATGGCCCGTGGACTGAATCCAGCCCCTAGTCTGCTTTTGTCAATAAAGTTTTATTGGAACACAACAGGGTTCATTCCACTGTATATTGTCTGCCACCTTCACCCTGCGATGGCGGAGTTGAGTAGTGGTCTGCAATGTGTAAAGTATTTACTGCCTGGGCCTCGATGGAACTAGTTTGCTGAGGTCTAGAGTCTAGTGGCTGAGAGGACGGCAATCAGACAGGCTTGCGTTCACATCTTGGCAAGGTCACCTGTGCACTGTGTGACCTCGGGCAGGGGATCTAGCCTCTCTGAACCAAGCCTCTCTGCATCTTCAAGCAGGTGCCTGCCTCGTGCTTGTCGGGGAGATTCAGTCCTGCAGTAACAGATGTGTAACCCAGACGCCTGTGGGCGCTCAGCCCCAGCAGTGAACTTCTGTTCACACCCAAGGCAAGTTTCCTGGAGCGTCCATCGGCCCCATGTGGGCGGGGCCGCTGCCCTGTTTACTTTGGTCCCTCAGTGTGTCGTTCACTGAATGAACTGATGGAAATGACCAGTTGGCCTGGCCTCCCTGTGCCCCTCACTGCAGGCCTGAGATCTGACTCCTTCCTGCCCACAGGCCTGGCGCCCCCAGGGCCCGGGGGGTGGCGGGAAGAGAGGCAGGGTTCACACCATGAATGCCTCGGCGAGACCTGACGGGGACAGAGCTAGATGGGGCTGCGTGCAGCAGTGTGGAGAGTCAGGAGCCGGGCTCTGCAGGATGCGGGTGGGGGGCGGTCACTGGCCAGCGTGATGTCCGCAGCAGGCTTTGAGCTGCACCCACTTACCCCAGACAGCCGTCCCCAGCCACTAAATGAATAGTGAAAACTACTTGTAAGCCTGGAACCCCACGGTCAGCCTGTCCCTCCAGTTTCTAGCTCTGGGCCTCTCCCTCCTTGTCTGCCGGGAGGACCTACCCTTGGTAGGCTGTGCCTCGGTGAGCATGGCTCTTCCAGGAGACCAAGCAGGGATCCCCTCGTGGTGACCAAGGAGAGCCTAGGGTCCCCATGGCCTTCCCACCAGCCATGGAAGGTTCTAGGTGTCTGACGCCGTGGCTCAGTGGCTCAGCCTCCCGGGCGTCCTGGCCACACGGGGTCCTTGGTGGCATTGGCACCCCAGTTCCCCAACTTTACAGCGTCAGCCTCCTGGGCCCAGAGCACATGGTCCCGTGTATGAAGAGTTTTCCTGGCGTGGACTGTTCTTCCCCTTTGCAGCCTTTTCCTAGGGCAGAGGGGGTGCCTGATTGCATATGTAAATATGCTTCATTCTTTGCTGTGTTAGTTTCCTGTGGCTTTAATTTTCTTATTCTTTTCTTCCAGATAAGACTGAAATCAGTTTAAGCAAAGAAATTATTCATTAACGGAATGGTGTCAGTGTTTGGTATTGGAACCACCTGAAGTCAATTAAGGATCAACAGAATTAATTATTCTCTCTGGGCTGAAAGCAGGAAGTGGGAACTGGGAGAAAAGGATCTCTCCTTAACTCATGGCAGGGAAGAGACAGGATTTTAATAGACCTGGGTGGCTGCATGTTAGCAGCTCCACGCTAAATGGTTGAGGCCTGCGGGGGGCTGGTTGTCCGCACCCATCCGCAGAGAATGGAATCTCAGCTAAAAGTGAGCTCCAAAAGGGAAACCCCAAAGGGACAGGAGGGCGTGCACCTCAGGCACAGGATTTGAGGGGGTCGCAAAACTCAGTCATCAAGATAAAGAATCGTTCAGTGCAATGTTTTAACAAGTGTTAGAGAGGGTGTGGATGGGAATCTTCAGTGGCGCAGACACTGTGGGAAACAGTATGGAGGGTCCTCAGAAATTAAAATAGAATCTCCTTACTATCGAGCAGCTCCACTTCTGGGTATAAACCCAAAAGAATTGAAAGCAGGGTCTCAAAGAGACATCTGCACCCCCATGTTTGCTGCAACATTATTCACAAGAGCCAACATGTGGAAGCGACCCAAATGTCCATCAGCAGCTGAGTGGATAAACAAAATGCGGCCTTTACATCTAAGGGAATATCGTTCAGCCGTAAGACAGAAGGAAATCCTACCGTTTGTGACAACGTGGGTGGACCTGGAGGATGTTACGCTGAGTGAGATAAGCCGGGCACAGAAGGAAAAATGCTGTGTGATTCCACTTACACGTGGAATCTGAAATAGCCAGACTTAACAGAAGCAGAAAATAAAATGGTGGTTGCGGGGCTGGGGGAGGGGAAGGGGGAGGGGCTGCCGGTCATTGGGTACCAGGTGATGGTTACACACCAGAGCTCTGCTGTGCACCGTAGGGCCTGCCCTTAACAGCACTGTATTGTGCACTTAACATTTTGTTTGACGGTAGATTGCGTGTTAAGTGTTCTTACCCCCAAAACAGAAGAGACAAAAATCAGAAAGCAAGGGACACAAGGAATCTTTGCTTTTTGCTATTACCATGAACATGGGATGGTTTCACAGGTGTTTGCTTACCTCCAAACTCATCAAATTGTATTCATTAAGTATGTCAATTATATTGAAAGCTGAGCAAAAAAAAAAAAAACCATTAAAAAAATCAAAATCAGTGCAAAATAATGTGCAATGGACAAAATGTCAAAATTTTAGGTAAAGACACAGCCTGTTGTTTGCCTTGTGACCTTGCAACGGGGTCACGTGTTTCCAACCCACCTGCGGCTCTGGGCCTGGCTGCCCTGGTGTCCCCCTGGGTCACTTGGGTTTATGAGGGTTGACGGTGATGCGCCAGCGATTGGGCAATATGGGGCTTTACACAGAGTCACGTTCTTTGACTGTCGGGTTTTTGTTCACCTTTCTCACTTGGTTCAAGATATGAGAGGATGTTCTGGTGAGCGTGTGTACTGATGAAATGTCACCCCCTCGGCTGGCCTGGCCCGGGCTGGCCTCTCCCTTCACTGGCTGTGCACTCTCGGGCCTGCTCCAGACCTCTCTGATCCTCAGGGCCTATAATTAGGAAACCTGGAACAAAGCATCATGGACCGAGCCGCCACGGGATCAGATGACATGACAGATGGGATGCATCTCAGCAGCGTTGGGCCTCCGTGCAGCACGGGGTCCCTTCCATCTCCTTTGGTCACCCACACAGGACAGGTGAGGGTGGTGATGGGCCTGGGGTCTAAGCCCACCAGGCTCAGGCCTGGCTTGGACCAGCCACAGAGCCTGGCCTGGGGGTTCTCAGGAAAGGCCTGCTGATGTGCGGGCCACGGGGTTTCTGACCTCATGTGACTCTCCTGTCGCCTCCTGGAGAGCTGGGAATTCAGCCACACCTCTAAGCCCTGGGTGGCCCATGCAGAGACTGCCCACAGCCCGCACCTGTCATGTGTGGGAAGGTTAGGAGCCCTGAGGTGTCCAAGTGAAAAAGAAAAGAGGCCCAGCAGGCAGGGCCAGTGGGGATGGAGGGGACGCAGAGGGATGGGGGAGACGCAGGGGGCTGGAGGGGCTGGAGGGCAATGGGGGATGCAGGAGAATAGGGGATGCAGGGGGATGGAGGGGATGCGGGGGGGATGGGCTCCCGCGGGAGACGCTGCCAGAGGCTCTTTGACTGGGAAAGCCCTGCCCTTGGGTAGAGGGAACCCAGGAGGATCCCCCCATCCCCGGCCTCCAGCCTCAGGCCTGGCTGCGGTCCCCCAGGGGCCCGCCCAGCCTCGGAGGCTCAGGGGGGCCTGAGGAAAGGGTGAGAGGCCCCCCACAGTGGAAAGCCTCCTTTGGGCTGGAACAAGTCCCCAAACCAAAGCAGTCACGGGAGCTTGTGGTGTGTGTGTGTCTGCACTCGCTCACATGTGTGTGCTCACGCCTGCGGATGCCTGTGTGTGTATCTGCACACGCACGTGCACGTGCCCATGCATGCCTGCAGGCTTACATATGTGTGAACACGCAGCTGCCCACACGCTCTGCGTTTGTCCACCTGGTGCCTGCTTGTGCTTATGCGTGTGTGCCTGTGTGCATCTGCGTGTACAGGCACATGGTACCTGCATGCACACGCACACGTGCAGATGTATGTGCTCATGTGTGTGTTCTCACAGTGCACACACCCACATGGTGCTCACCTGTATGTATGCATGTACCCACACATGCACTGCATGCACACGTGTGTGTGTGTGTGTGTGTGTGTGTGTGTGTGTGTGTGTGGTACCAGCACTTATTCTCTCCTTCTCCTTCACTCAGGGAACCTGCCGGGCTGGCCGTAAGACCTCTATTTGTCGGTCTGGCCTCCTGGACTCGTGCAGTTTCCAACCAAAAGTGCACCTGCTTTGGGCACCTGCTGCAGAAAGAGGCTCGGATCTGTGAGGCTGTGGGCCCCTGGAGGGGGCATTGCCAAGGGAGACGGAGCCTTTGGAGCACGAGTGCGTCTGGGGGAGGCTGACAAGTTCCTTCTTTCCTCCCTCCCTCCCTCCCTCATTCCCTTCCCTGACAAGTGCTGGGTAAGGGTGAACTGCTATAACTTACCGTTTGTCCATGGGATGCCTTCCACAGGGACCTGCCCGCTACACTCCTCTTATAATTCAGAATCACAAAAGAGTGCACTGATCTTGCGAAAACAGCCATCTTCCATTTTATTCCAAATGCAAATTAAATACAAAAAATATTTCTCTGGGAATGTAAATTGCCACAGCCACTATGGGAAACAGTATGGAGGTTCCTTAAAAAACTAAAAGTAGAGCTACCATATGATCCAGTGATCCCAATCCTGGGCATATATCTGGAGAAAACTCTAATTTGAAAAGACACTTGCACCCCTATGTTCATAGCAGCACTATTCACAGTAGTCAAGACATGGAAGCAACCTAAATGTCCGTCGACAGATGAATGGATAAAGAAGATGTGGTACATACACACAATAGAATAATAGCTGTAAAAAAGAATGAAATAATGCCATTTGCAGCAATGTGGGTGGATATAGAGATTACCATACTAACTGAAGTAAGTCAGAGAAAGACAGACATCATATGATATCACTTATATGTGGAATCTAAAAAATGGTACGGATGAACTTATTTATAAAACAGAAATAGACTCACAGACACAGAAAACAAACTTGTGGTTATGGAAGGGGAAGCAGGGAGGGATATATTAGGAGTTTGGGATCAGCAGTTACAAACTACTGTATATAAAATCGATAAACAACAAGGACCTGCTGTATAGCACAGGGAACTACATTCAATATCTTGTAATAACCTATCATGGAAAAGAATCTGAAAAAGAATATATATATATAAAAATATAAATATATATATGTAAATGGAATCACTTTGCTGTACACCTAAAATGAACACAACATTGTAAATCAACTATACTTCAATTAAGGAAAAGAAAAAGTATTTCTCTTTTTACTCTGGCCTCCAGTAAGCTCAGAGCTAGATTTTGGAAACTTCTAAAGTGCGTGGAAGATTTTCCGTTTTTTATTTCTTTGCTCATCTATCGGGTTTGATAGTTTGAAATAGCCTAAATGAAGATTGTTCTTGTAATTCTCAGCCTGAAGCCCTTCTCAGAAAAACTTGATTATACACATCCCCAGGTCCTTCTTACAGAGAAAAAAGTAAATAACATGGAATTATTCAAATTCTGGTTGCTTATTGACGGGAAGCGTGAGCGAATGGCTGTTGTCCGGGTGAAATGGAGCCCCGGTGGACTCTGGAGGGTTAAGGCCCAACGCACAGCACCGGCCCTGCCTTCGTTTTATTCACCTCTAAATCAACATTAGAAGTCTCTGAACTACCAGGAGGAAAGAAAAGACTTAAAAAGGCAAAGTATAATCCAGGAAAGCAATGATTTCTCGGGCTATTTGTCACTTCAAGTGCAATACATTAACAAAGTGCTGTAATAAGAAGAGCTACTAAAAAATGATTTATTGATACTTTAGACCCGTTAAAACAGGTTAATGTCAATACAATTAGCTCCTGGATCAAGGCGATCCGCTGTAGAGGGAAACTTGATAAAACAGCATCAAACACCACTTCATCAAAGATCGGGGAGGGGCTGTGAGGACTTGAACTACAGCGAAGGGGAGAAAGAAAAGCTCTCTTACGGTGTCCACCCCGAATCCCTTCTGTGGTCCTCATGGATCTCGTCTCCAGGACTCCACGGGCCGGAGTCCGGGCGGCTCTGAGAAATGGTCAGTTTATCTGGAAGGCACGAGGCTCTGCCATCTCATGCGTGGATGACTCGGAGGGGAGAATACCCAGCAATTGTTAAGCTGGGAAAATGGGCAGGGGATTGAGGGGTCCGCCATGAGCCCCCAGCCACGAGCAGTGCTCTAGAGGCGAGCACGGGATGGAGCCTGGTCTTCCTTGGTCCAGGGGTGCAGCTGGGACCGCCTGGCGTGGGGGGCCCTCCGTACTTGCTGAGCTCCTCAGCACCCACCTCTGCTCCCAGGGGCCACTCTTATGGGGAGCTGGACCGAGTCTGTGTGGCCTTCAGTGTCCCCTGGCTGGTCATCAGGCTGTTCTCGCCACCATGTGAGCTGGGATGGCTGCAGTGTCACCACCCCCATCCTCAAAGAGGCGTTGACAGTGGCAGTTCCTCTGCTAAGATAAGAGGGCTCAAGGTAAGAGCTCAAATGGCACTGCAGTGAGTGTGATGACATTTCCATCCCCTTGCCCTGTCCGTGATCCACCTCTGGGGTCGTGTCCTAGGCTCCACAGATCTGTGTGCAGGACCCTCTTATGGACACAGGTTCTGCTGCTCGAACCCCAGGGTTCAGGAGAGAGGGTCCGACTGGGCCTCTGTGGACCACCACCCACCACTGGTCCCGTCAGCCTTGCCCGGCTGGAGTCAAGTTCTACAGACGGGGTGGTAATGGCAGGCACTCTGGTCCAGCGACTGTTTCCCATGATAGAAGAAGGGTCAGTTTGGGTTAATGTAAGTGCCCGAGAGAGAAATCTCATGAATATTGGTGGAGTCCCTGTACCAGAGCCCTCCTGGCAGGGCCTGGGGACCCACAGGTACTTTGGGATGAATGAGCGAATGAATGAGCCCGTGAGGAGACACCATCTCAGCACCGAGAGGGATGCAGCTCCCTGGGATGCTGTCCGCCTCTGGTGAAGGGCAGGAATCCTCTCCACAGCCCCCTCCTACCCCAGGTCGGAATCTCAAGCCACTTCCCTTTATTTGCCTGGCACGGTCAGCTGCCCGCGGGGCGGGAGGACAGAAAAGCAAGGCCGCATGCCCGTGTTCCCATGTGAGGGCCTGGGAGAAGCAGCTCACCCTGTCCTGCACCGGCCAGGACGCCCCGGGCCCGGATCCCCCTCCCTCGGTGGGGGAAGAAAGGCTCTGCCCTTTCTGGGGCCCGTTGGCTCCTGGAACGAGGAAGCCAAGATGAGCATGGAGACGAAAGTGGCCCCCGTTCCCTGGGACACAGCGGACCCGTTGGAAAAGGTCCTCTTGTTCTCTTCTCTGCCGGGAGCCCAGGAAAGTGAGGCCCTTCCTTTCAGTTTTCGGGACTGATTGCTCTGAGTGTTCTGAAGACTGTCTCTTCCTGAAGTGAAATTCTCCTCCTGAAAAATCACACGTCACAGGATTTTCTAGCCCTTTCCCATCTCTCACCTGAGGCCCCAAAGAGCTTTGCCAGCCCTGGTGGCCTTGGTGCGACCATCGACAGCTGTTACCCCTGTCACCTTGGGCGCTGCTGTCTGAGGCCAGGCAGGCCCGGGCTGGCTCAAGGCCCCCGTGCGTCCCTGAACCGTGGCATCTAGAATCTCATATCACCTCTGGGTGCTCCGGAGCAGGTGGCTTCAGCAGGGAAAATGATGGCAGCAGGGTTGGGGAGAGGGCGAGGGGGCTGGGAGATGCTCTCCCCCACCACCATGACACTTGGAAAAGAGAAATGAGCTTGTTTTCTGGGAGGGAAACAGTCCTTCCCAGAATAGATGAGACCTGGAGAGGCGGCCTGGCCTCCGGATAGAGGAGGAAAGGTGAGTGCCTTGGGCAGGGCAGCCAGCCAGCCAGCCAGCAAGGGCGAGTGGGGTCAGACTGCTCCAGGCTGTCCCGGGCTCCACGTTGCCCCGGGGGCCTTGGCTTTGGGTGTTGAGGCTTTCGATGCTGTGGACCAGATGGTCCTTGGGGCCGAGGTGGAGGCTCTGGGGTCCTCACGATACCCAGCCATTCAGTCCAGAAATAGCCTGGACTCCCTTAGGGGCAGAGCTGGAGCCCCTCTGCTTCCACGGGGGGCTTCCTGGAGGGAACGGTGGTCTCCTGCATGTGGAGGAATTGGCACCTTGTTTCCAGTCCTCTGCCCCGTTCTTGGAGGGCTCACCCACCTTGGGCCACCTGGCAGGTGGAAGACGGCTTGTCCCCCCCAGGACCAGCCCAGGGCTCTGACCACTCCTGCTGTCAGCATTCTGCAGGGGTTCACCCGCTGCTCTAACCAGGGCATCCATGGGAGGAGGGACAGGAGGCTGTGTCCACTACCCTCTTCCCAGCACAGGGACAGTGCACTGTGTAGGGTTGCACTCAGCAAACCAGAGGACCGGAAAACTGCCTGCAGTTGATGGCCTCTGTGCTGGGTCTCAGGAGCCTGGGTGACTCCAGCTGGGGGATGAGGGAGCAGGGGGCCAATGTGGGTCCGTATGTCCAAGGCGAGTGAGGGGGACTGGTGGGGACCTGGAAAGGTGGTTTGTGTCCCCTCCTGGGAGAGCCTTGAATGCCATGGGACCGTCCCCGCAAATACCTTTGGACACTCACCGTTCTTGCTTTAAATGGCGACCCTGGAGAGACAAGGGTTTTTGCCCAGGACGGTCAGTTCTTCAGGGTAAATGGATTGGCCACAGGGTGAGGAAGGATGGTGGGGAGAGTCTGATGTTAGGAGACCCTGTCAGCAGCCCTGGGAAGAGGGATGAGCTGGAAGCAGAGAGAGCTGACTGCCTGGGGGCGGGTGTCCAGAAGAGGAGGGGGCAGTTCTGTTTCTGAGATTGTCGCCTGGGTGACCTGAGGCTGGCAGGGAGTGGGAGAGGAAGCTGCCAGCCCCAGGTCACCCAGGCGACAATCTCAGAAACAACTGGTGAGCGTTCATCAAACACCTTCTCCGGACAGAGTTCCCTGGACAAGCCAGACTTCTATAGGAGCGGCCTTCTGGTCTACCCACCTCAGGGGCGTTTTGCCAGGGTGGCTGCCCTCCCCCCATCAGCCCTGGCATCTCTCTGGGTACCAGGAGGCAGAGTTGGGGGACACAGGCGGGACCCTGCAGAGGGGCCCCTGCCTGCTGAGTGGACTCAGTTCAGCCCAATACCCTCCACCACTTGGAACGTGGATTTCACTGCGGAGAAACTCATCTGAAATAGATATTTCTCTCCACCGCAGGAGGGATTTATTGGCAAAACTAGCCATCTATTAACATTATCTGGGGACTCTGCACTGGTGAGAATAGATACTATAAATCTTAGTTGTATGAAAACCCAGGAGCTGGAAGGCTTTAGTGGACAGCAAATAGAAAAGTCCAGGGAGTTCAGGCCTGTTTATTTTACTTAGAGGGAAAGAACATTCGGTGCGCAGCCAGGCAGGAAATGGGTTTTGGGGATGGCCCCTTAGCCTAGTTGTTGGCCCTGAAACTGTGGGAGTAACCGCTGCCTGCAATTCAAGTGGGCGGCTCAAAGGACCGTGTTCTGGAGCCGGTGGTGGAGGCTTCTGGAAAAGGAAGGCCACCAGGCAGGTGGCCGTGGGGCCTGCTGGGGAGGAAGATCCTGGTGACAGGCTGAGGGCAGCTCCAGTCCCCGGGGATGCGTCTGATTAGGGTTAGTAAGAGCCACAGTGAAACCAGTCGCCCTGGTGTGAGCCGGGGGCGGGGGCTGGGCAGGTGCCCAAAGCTCCGTTTGTCTGATGCTCTCCGCCTGTACTTTGCCTTTTGAGTGTCTGGGAGCAAAAGCATGGGATAAATGGGGGGGGGTTTGTCTTTTCATGCATTTCCTGTTGCATCCCCAGTGCCTGGGACGAGGTTGGGTATAGGGAAACCCCCAGCCCCTGCTGGCCGACCCCAGACCCACCTGTCCAGCCTCTCATTCCTGAGATGCTCCACATCCTTTAGTGGGTTTTCTCTCCACTTCGATCCGTCAGCACCTGTTTCTGCTGACGGCAGTCAGACCCTCAGCAGGTCTGCAGGAGTGAGGACCCACGGCCCTGGCACCTGGACACAGGGGCACCCGGCAAGCGGGAGTTCCTTACGAGGTGGAGGCGTGAAGGGGAGCAAAGGGAGCCTGGCCCCCCCTCCCCATTAGGCAGCGAGGAGCTGCCTCCCTGACAGGGGACGTGGTTGTCCCAGAGTCCCTGGCTGGGGACGGTGACCTCAGGGCCTGGGGCCCCGCAGAACCCACTCGTCACGAGGGCACTGGACTCCCCCTCCCCCTGCAGGAGAGGTGGATTGGGATTGGCCCTGGGCTAGCCTTTGCCTTGGCCTAGAAGGGATCTAACGCCGTGCTTTGGGACAGCACGCCTGCATCTCAGTCACTGTTACGGACCGAATGTGTCCCCCTCAAATTCATATGGTGAAGCCTAACCCCCCCGCTCATGTGATGGGGCCTTTGGGAGATGAACGGGTCACGGGGGAGATGCCCCCATGATGGGATTAGTGCCTTATAATGGGGAGGACACAGCGAGAAGGGGGTCATCTGCAGACACTGTGGAAGTCGGCTCTCTCCCCCAGGTGCCAAATCGGCTCCGCCTTGAACTTGGGCCCCCCAAGCCCCCATGGCAGGGAGAAATAAACGCTGTGTGTCAGCCCTCCAGTCTGTGGCATTCTGCTGCAGCAGCTCGAGCCGATGAAGCCAGTCACCAGCCTCTTCTGATCATGTCTCTTGCTAACGTGCCCTGAGTGGCAGGGGGACCACAGGGAGGCTGTGCTTGCTGACGGTAGGGGGCATCCTCAGCGGCCGGAGTGTCTGTCGACCCCACTCAGGCCCAGAGTGTCCAGGTGGGTCGCCATGCTCTTCCCGCCGATGGGGATCGGGGCCTGGCTCCCGAGACCCTCCACCCAGGCCTGGCCTCAGGCTTCCACGGCCATTTCAATGTCCCCCTTCTGAAAGAGCGGCACAGCAGGCCGGTGCCCGGATGGCAAGGCTGAGTTGCCCTCCTTCAGAAACATCAAGAGAGGGCTTGCCTGGTGGCGCAGTGGTTGAGAATCCACCTGCCAGTGCAGGGGACACGGGTTCGATCCCTGGACCAGGATGATCCCACATGCTGTGGAGCACCTAAGCCTGTGCGTCACAACTACTGAGCCTGCGCTCTAGAGCCTGCGAGCCACAACTACTGAGCCCACGTGCCGCAACTACTGAAGCCCGCGCACCTAGAGCCCGTGCTCCGCAACGAGAAGCCACCGCAACGAGAAGCCTGCACACCACAACGAAGAGTAGCCCCCGCTCGCTGCAACTAAAGAAAGCCCACGCACAGCAACAGAGACCCAACGCAGCCAAAAATAAATATAAATAAATAAATTTTTTAAAAAAAAGGAAAAGAAAGAAACATCAAGGGAGCATCCTTCCAAATCTCCCGAGGGATGCTGGAGGATGGGAAAGCGAAAACAGGTGGCTTTGTCCCTTTGTCCACTTCTCCTCCCCCCTCCCCCCACCATGACCTGCAGACGTCGGGAACAGGCACAGGGCAGCGGAGGGGCTGCTCCAGGATCAGGGCGCCACCCGGGCCTGGGGAGGCACCAGTTCTCCAGGCCTCCGTTTCTCCATCCACAGGGGCCTGTTGATGCAGTCTCCACGTTTACCCTCGGCCACAGATGCTGCAGCTGCCTTCCTGCCTTTGAGAAATGGACGTGCCCTTTCCTGGGTGATTGGGGCCTCAGAAAGAGGCAAGGATAATTAATATTGATGTGGCTTCAAATGTTAAAAGTTAGAGTTAAATCCAAAACAGAAGGAGAGGGTCATAGGTAACCAATTAAATGGTGACTTCTCCACTGCCCCTCACCTGCTTTGGAGGCGGACCGGACCTTGTCTGGCTCTGCCAATTAATAGGCCCTCACCTCCCTGCGCTGGGGACCTCAGGCGTTTCTGCAAATTTCAGGGAAAGGTGAGATCGGCCGGTGGCAGACACCAGACCATCTCCCATGGTGCAAATGCCAGGGAAGGGGAGGCTCCCGTCAATTTGCAGGGCTGAGGCCCAGGAGAGGAGAGGCAGGCTGTGGTACCCCAGCTGGGGTGTGAGGATTAATGAAGGGGGCTGGGAAGTTGAAAGAGCGCCGGCATCTGAGATGAAGCCCAGCGGGTTTAGCGAGTTCTGGATAAATTTCAAAAAGCAGAGATTGCGGGTGGTGAGCTAATTGCCTTGCACGGATGGGTTCGGAGATCGTGTCTATGCAGCTCGATAGAGCCGGGTGGAAGGAGAGATGGGCGGCCCACTGGAGCGCGTCGATCGGGCAGAGGGGGTGAGGGCCGGACCCCCGTGTCTCCCCCATTCCAGTCCTGTGGCTGAAAGACCACATTCGGACCCTCATTCTTTAAATATCCCCAAGTTAGAAATCGGTGGGTTTGTGAGGGCCCCTAAGTCGACTACGATTTGGGCCTGGAGGGGGCCCAGAGATTGGGGTCTCAGTCTTGGTGTTCAGCCCCGGCCCCGTCAGGTGTGAGCTGCCTCCATGCCGGCACACGCCTTCACGTGGACGACCCACTCCTTGTGACAACACGGTGGGGACTGCTCCAGAATTACATCCATGTTAGTGATGGGGAATCCGACACTCAGAGGGGCCAGGTGAGGGCCCTGAGGTCACCCAGCTGGTCAGTGGCAGAGGCGGGGCCCAGCCCGGGGCTTTACTCCTGACCACTGGGGACCACTGCTCCCCCTGGGGACTCAGCAGACGCTGGCTGTGACCGTGGGCTGTCAGGGAAGGTGGGTCCTGAAGATGGAGTTTGCCGGGAGCTGGAGGGTTGGGAGGAGAGCGTACATCCCAGGCAGAGGGAGCAGAGTGGGTGAAGGGTCCAGAGAGGGGCAGGGATGGGGCAGCTCCAGGTGGCAGGTGGGGCGTGTGGGGTGGGCGCTGCAGTGGGGAGCCAGGGAAGGAAGGGCCCAGTGTCCTGTATAAGAGGCAGGGCCCAAGGTGCCCCTGGGGTAACCTGAGGTGTCGGGGGTCAGGGCAAGCTGTGTGCTTTGGAACGCTCTTCCCAGGGTCTCCTCAGAGTGGAGGGGGGTGAGGTGGGCCAGGGCTGGAGACCCACAACTCGGGAGGGATTTAGGCGACTGAGTTCGAAGGACGCGGTGGTTGCCCGAGGCTGGGGCCGGTATTGGCATCTCCATTTCACAGATGGGAAAGCTGAGGCTCATGGTTTCTGCATCAGTCAGCTCTCAGTGTGTAACAAACTAGCCCCGCGTTTAATAACTCAAAACAGCAATCACTTCTTATTTCTCTGTGTCTGCAGGTCTGCTTGGCTGGCCTGGGCTGACTGGGCTCCATCCTGCATTGGGATCAGAGGGTGGGCCAGCTGAGGTCTGGCTGCGGGGGACAGCTTCCTTCTGCCCCAGCTGGTCTCTGGTCCTGCAGCAGGCCAGCCTGGCAGCTGGGAGGGAGTGGAGGCCCGCAGGGCCCCTGAGGCCAGGCTCAGAACGGGGTGATGCCACTTTTGCTGGATGCTTTGGGCCAAAGCAAGTCACAAGGCCCTTACAGATTCAAGGGGAAGCTCCGACTCCGCCTGTCCCGGGGGGGAGCTGCCAAGTCACGCTGGGAGGGGGTGTGTCCAGGGAGGGGACGTTGGGAGGGGGTGTGTCCAGGGAGGGGTGGGCATTCGGGCCAGGGGTGCAGGCAGTAGGTTCTGTAGAAGCCCAGAGGAGGGACTGTCAGATGCGATTGGCTGCTCAGGGAAGGTTTCTTGCGGGAGGTGGGACTCTCCAATCTCTACCCATCAGTGTGTCTTATAAAGTTTGGTTTCTTTGCTGAAATTTAAGACTCATTAAAATTTTCTTTAAAACTTGGAATGGCAGAAGGCAGGCTGCTGCCTCCCATGTAAGATGAGTTTATGAGCAGGCCAACTGCAAATTCATAATTAAAGGCATTTGACAAGAAACAAAGAGGACTGGTTTCCACTGGAGGTGTGGGGAGTTAATTACCGGTTTGTACTCTGCCGCAGCGGGCGTGTGTGAGATATCTGAAGTGGGGACGGCTGGGAATTCGCTGGGAAAATGCAGTGAAATGTATGTGCCAGTACTGATTTTGTCAATCGAGGTCCCCGCACTAGACATCTTAGAGATGAGAAAAGGTGTTTTGTGCTTGGTTTCTAACATGTTCAGAAACCTCTTTCCATGAGGCTCAGAGAGAGGACCCCCGGCAGCCCCTCTGGGATGGAGCAGGGCGCTGAGGACATTCTAGGTCGACTAGAGGTTTCGATGGGGCCCTGGACCCACACAAAGGTTCTGGGTCACTGTCTCTGTAACTGTCGTCCTGTGTGTATCATCCTTGCGTTTCCTGCACTCGGTGTGGTGCTCACACCCTTATGTGGGGCCCACTGGCTCCGGACACCTGAAGGTAAGTTGTGATGTGTCACACAAGCTAGATCCTACTGATTTCTTAAAATATTGTTTCTGGGGTACACAGGTGATTCATGCTCACCATATGTTATCTGGAGGGTAGACTAAGTAGCCCAAAGAGGAAAAGCGCCCGTATTTCAGAGCCCAGACTGCTCACCGTTACTCTCTGTAGTCACCAAGCCGCCTGCATTTCGACACCCAGGGATGAGAGCTAAGATTTTGCGGAGTGCCTTTTCTGGTTTAGTTTTTTCTTAAGTGCCCATGTGCACACACACAGAATATACACCTATGTTGAAAACCTAACTGCAGACGATTTGAGGTTACATTTCTTACTTTATAACGTCTTTCAAACTTTGCTCACGTCACATGCGTTCGTCTGCAGCTGTCCGTCTCATGGACGTGCCATTTCAATGGCCCCTCACATGTTACTCTTGTAAAGATGGTGGAGAGGACGATCTCGCAGGTAGGTTTTTGTTCTTTTTTTTTCTTGTGGTTAGACTGGGGTTCTGGGTTTTTGGGGAGAATCCCACAGAGGTGGTGTCCTCCTTGCGTCAGATGGTGCGTGTGATATCACATGATTTACCCCAGTGCCTCTAACTCGGATCACATGATGTTAACCAGGGTCACATGAGGCTCACCTGGCTCACGTGATTAAGGGACGTCTGCCAGGTGTTTCTTTTCTTTTCTTCTTTTTTTTTTTTTTGCGGTACGCGGGCCTCCAACTGTTGTGGCCTCTCCCGCCGCGGAGCACAGGCTCCAGACGCGCAGGCTCAGCGGCCATGGTTCATGGGCCCAGCCACTCCGCGGCATGTGGGATCCTCCTGGACCGGGGCACGAATCCGTGTCCCCTGCATCGGCAGGCGGACTCTCAACCACTGTGCCACCAGGGAAGCCCTCGCAGGTAGGTTTTTACACAAATCCATGAGAATGTCTCCAGGGAAAACTCTTAGAAGAGCATATATATTTTGGGATAAAAAATATGTATATTAAAATACCTGTGATACAAATTGTTCGTTTAGCTTCCAAAAAGCAGCGGTGGGCCGAGGGCCATTGTCCCGCACTCCTCTCTTCCATTAGGGTGGTGGGTTCTTGGGGGCTGGCTTTGGCTGCGGTGGGGAGAGCGGGGCAGTGAGCCAGGAGCCCTGAGGGAGGGTCTCCCGCTGCCCACGGCCTGCACAGGCCCAGCTGTATCCCCAGTCCCCACAGGAGCCATGGAGGCTGGATGCTCCCAGAGCCCGTCCCCGGGCTGAAGGCTCCAGGTGAGAGCAGGCCTTCCCCTCGAGGCTGGCTGACATGGGAGCGGGTGAGGCAGTGGGCCTCTGTCCCCACAGCAAGCCGTGTGTGGTGTGTGGAGGAAATGTAGCACCCTTTCAGACCAGCCTCTGACCCAACTGCCTCCCTGGGACCCACTGGGAACCGAGCCCCTAACTGGAGGCAGGACTGGGGGTCTTGGCCAGGCTCTGACCTGACCTACCCGGGACTCGGGACAAGCAACCCCACCTAAATGCCCGGTCACATAGGTCGTTGGGCTCCTCCCACTGGCAGCCTGGGTCTGCCTTTTGGGCCTGTCTGCCCTCTTTCTGCAAAGTTGTTTCCGACACAGATCCAGTGGTCTTTTGGGGTCAGGATTCGCCTGTTTAATGTTGACAAAACCTGCCTTGGTTATTTGCCCCATTTTACAGATGAGGCGACTGAGGCTCAGAGAGGCCCAGTTGCTTGCCCCATAGCCTCTGGCTGGAGTGGGGTTTTCCACGTGGACTCCCTGTGTCTAGGGACCCCTTTTTTCTTTTTTTTTTTTTTTTGGCTGTGTCGGGTCTTAGTTGCGGCATGCATGTGGGATCTAGTTCTCTGACCAGGGATCGAACCTGGCCCCCCTGCGCTGGGAGTGCAGAGCCTTAGCCACTGCACCACCAGGGAAGTCCCTAGAGACCACCTTTCTGACCCCGGGCCTGAGATCCCGGGAAAAACTTCTAAGCCCCATTCTTGTCCTGCAGACACAGGACCTGCCACGTTTGTAGAGCAAGCTAGAGCAAACTGCATGGGGCTGGAGGCCATGGCGAAATAGCCATATGTTTTCATATTGTATAATTTTAAGGAAAAAATGCAAAGTAGTAGTAGACAGACTGAACATTAAAACTTCAAAATCAAACCCTCTCAAATATTAAAAATCAGAGGCAGACACATGACCTTCTTCATGGCAGGTTTTTATTTGAAATGGTCTCAGACAACTCCTGAGTGCAGTTCGTCCAAGGCTAACTGCTGCTGCTAAGAGACGCCGGCGAGGCCTCCAGCAAACGGCCGAAGATCATCGATTGCATTTCTCAGCCGGGCAGAACCTCCTTCCTCACCGTTAACCAGAATCTGGATCATTTCGTGTCTAAATTGAACTCCAAGGGAGCACTCCGTCTTCCAATCTAGCAATCGTCTTTTTCTTTCGTTGACAAATATAATGTTGGAATTTGGGGTGATAATGCAAATGGATTTTGAATCTAATTGAACTTTTCATATCAAATATTTCAAAATAACGATGACGTTCTCAGCATCCACAGATGTTGCTCCCAGAGTCTTACTAATTCTTCTTTGGGATTCAAATTATAACCCTCACTGAACATTTCTGATGGTTTTGCTTCGAATCCATCAAGTCTATCATTAAATGTTTCCATATTTTCATATAGTTCTTGCAATTTTCAAATAAGTTCATTTCAGTGCTCAGACATGGCAGTGAAGTGAGCCGTTTTTGAAGCCAGTGACTTTACTTCGATAAATCAGCAAAAAAATAAAATCTATATTTTAGCCCTAAGCTCCGGACTTAACCTCCCCTTGGGTGCCAGCTTCTCTGCCTTGAGCGACCATGCGGGGCTCTGACCCCATTTCTTCCCAGAAAGCTGAAAACAGCTGGTATTTACTAAATTCCTCAGTTTTATCATTTCAGATGTACAGGCAAATTTTGCACGTAAGAACTTGAATTTGGAGTTTTCAGAACAAACTTTCCTACTTGTCACTGCAGCTATGATGAGATGTGCCCAGTGTTTCCATAATTTTTTTTTTTACAAATTTATTTATTTATTTATTTTTGGCTGTGTTGGGTCTTCGTTGCTGCGCGTGGGCTTTCTCTAGTTGCAGCGAGCGGGGGCTACTCTTCGTTGTGGTGCGCGGGCTTCTCATTGCGGTGGCTTCTCTTGTTGCAGAGCACAGGCTCTAGGCACACGGGCTTCAGTAGCTGTGGCACGCGGGCTCTAGAGCGCAGGCTCAGTAGTTGTGCCATGTGGGCTCAGTAGTTGTGGCTCGCGGGCTCTAGAGCACAGGCTCAGTAGTTGTGGCACACAGGCTTAGTTGCTCCTTGGCATGTGGGATCTTCCCAGACCAGGGCTCGAACCCATGTCCCCTGCATTGATAGGTGGATTCTTAACCACTGTGCCACCAGGGAAGTCCCTCCATAATGTTTTCCATAATGATGATCATTGATGTGGAGAATTTCATTCGCCCAGCAGCTGGTTGGGTCCTTTTTTTTTTTTTTTCAACACAGATGGTGTTTTTTAAAAGCGTTTTTCTTTAGGGATTGATTTCTGCAGTATCCAGTGACAGCCCCAAGCCCCTGGCTTTGTTGCTTTGACACAGCTGGTAGCATGACCGTTAGCTGTCCCAGTGTCCCCATGGTTTCTGTGGGGACCCCTCCCTTTCCAGGTGAGACACTGCAGCCGTCAGCACCCTGCCGGCAGGGGCTGGAGAGGAGGTGGTGGGACCTGCTGACCTGGTCTTGGGCCCGGCCCAGGAGTGTTGAGAAACCTCGGTGGTTCCGGAAGCTCTGGCATGGGGCCTCTGATGCTGTTTCTTATTTCTCTGACAGAAAATCCCTTCATCTTTCCTCCCCTGAATCTGTCAGCCTCGTATGCTGGACCCGTGCTCTACTGGATGAATGGCCCAGGCCCCTCCCTGTATCCAGACTCCCACCACCCCTCTGTCCTCCTGCATTACCATCTTCTACGTGCTCCTCTGGGCCAGGATGGCCAACACCCAGCTCCCAGGGCAAAAAGAAATCCTCCCTTGACTCTGACTCTGAAGCGCTCCCCACTTCTGCCCGTGGTTACCACCTCCAGTCAGTCACCAGACGCCCCCACCCTGCAAGCGACCCCTCCATTCCCAGGCCCCGTCCTCCCCGAAGGTGACTGTGACCCTGACCTTTATGCCGTCACTTACTCCTTGCCTTTTTCTATCCCTCTGTCATCCGCAAACAGGTTTCGTAGGTGTCTTCAAATAACATGGTTTAGTTTTGCATGTTGTAAGCATTTATGCCAATGAAATGATAGAGTACTTCTGTGTCTGGCTGGCTCCATAAGCTTTATGTTTAATCCCCAGAGCTGTGTGTAGCTGTGATGCATTTGTTTTTATCACTGATACTGAGATGCTCTCATCTACTTGCTATTAAAGAATATTCGGGTCCCGGCACGTTTATGAGCCTTTTTCTGTTGGGCGTGTAGGAGTGGAATCCTTGGTCGCAGAACACTTGCGTCTTTACATTTCTCAGGCAGTTCTGTTGCTTGGTTGTACAGCACCTTAGGATGGTCCCTGTTGTTCTGCATCTTCCCCAGTCATTTTAGCTCTTTTGGTAGTTTGTGGTCGTTTCCCACCGTGGTTTTAAATGTGCATTTCCCTCGTGGCTAATGGACCACCGTTTTCTGTGTTAACAGGCAGCTGGGGCTCTGCGTTTGTGAAGTTCTTGTTCACGTGTTGGGCCCATTTTCGGCCTGGATTTGCAGGGGTTCTTTATATATGTCAGATATGAGACCTTTGTCAGTTACGTGTGTTCCAAATACTTTCTGCCACGCGTCTTGCCTTTTCACTCTTTTACTGGCGTTTTTGGATGGATAGAAATACGTAATTTTTATGTGGCCAGATTCATCCAATTTTCCCTTGATGTTATTGCATTTTGAATTCTGTTCCAAAATCTTTCCCCATTTGAAGGTCATGAGGATATTCTCTTATATCACCACTTAAAAGCTTCATTAAGTGTTTTGACTATCACACTGGGATTTCAGTCTGCATGGAATCACTGTTTGGGTGCCTGGGAGGTGCCGGAGTCCGGTTCCTTTTTTTCCTGTGGGGATACCAGTTGTACCAGAATCGTCTGTCTCCTTCAGTGCTCCTCAGAACCATCTTTGTACTAAATCAGGTGTCCACCTACCCGTGGCCTCTTTCTAGGCCGATTACAGGAGCTCCATCTTGGCATCTGGCAGAGCAAATACTCTCACGCTTTTCTTGCTTGTCAACAAAGTGCCGGCTCCTCTTGCCCTTTGAATTTCCACATCCATTTTAGAACCAGCACACCGAGATTCACAGACGTGCTTTTTGGGGTTTTGATTAGCATTACAGAGAACTTATGTGTGGGGAGCACTAATCTTGTGTCCACGAATAAAAGCAAATTTTATTTTCTCCATTTTAAGAGATTCTTTTAAATGTCTCAATTGTGTTTTATAGTTTCCTGAATAAAGATCTTTTACATCTCTGTCAGATTTATCCCTTCTTCGTAGTTTTTTTCCCTGAGCTTTTCTCATGGAGGTATAATTTGCCTACAACAGATTACACGGAACTTAGAGTACAGCTCAATGAGTTTTGACGTATACATACACTCAAGGTAACAAGATCTCAATCAGGAAGTTTCCCTAGTGCCTCTTTCTGGGAAACGGTCCCATTCCTCTGGCTGAGAAAGCCACCATTTGGATTTCCGTCACTGTGGATTAGATCTGCCTGATTTTGAACTCTGTATAAATGGAATCCGACAGTATTTACCCTTTGGTGTCTGGCTTCTTTCATTCAACGTTTGTGCGATTTATCCATGTTGTTCTGTGTATCGGTAGTCATGCCTTTTAATTTCAGAATGGCATTTCACGGGATGAACACATACCATAATTTATCATGCACCTGTGGGTGGGTATTTGAGTTGTTTTCAGTTTTTGGCAATTATGAACGAAGGTGCTGTAAACATTTCTGGTAGAAGTCTTCGTGTGGATGTGTATTTCCATTTTCTTGGTTAAATGTCTGGAAGCGAAATGTCTGGTTTGTAGGATGGGGGTGTGTTTAACTTATGAGAAAATAGAAAAGAATTTTCAGAGTGGCTGTACCATTTTATATCCCCACCAGCCAGTGTTGGAGAGTCCCAGTCAACCCTATCCTCACGTTTGTGGTTGTCTGGCGTTTTAATCTCACCCTTCCTAAGTGAGAGTGAAGTGCTGTTCGTTGCGATTTTAATCTGTATTTCCCTGATGACTAAATGGTGTTGAGCATCTTTTCATGTGCTTATTGGCCACTCATATGTCTTCTTCTGTGATGTGTCTGGTCAAGTCTTTTATTCTTTTTGAAAGCATCTTTAGAAAGTTGTATTGTACATGCAATAAATTACAGTCCCTTTAAGTGTACCACTTGATGCATTTTTGACAAATGTACACATGAATGTATGACCACCACAATCAAGATACAGACTATTTCCATCACGCTAAATCCCCTCCTGCCTCTTTGCAGTCAGTTGCCACCCTAACCTCTGACCCTAAATCTCTGATCTCCTTTCTAGTACTAGGGATTACTTTTGTTTTTTCTAGAATTTTATGTAAATGGGATCCTACAGTAGGCATTATTCAGTATCTGGATTTTTTCATTGTGTGATGATTTCAGATTTACCACGTTGTTGCATGTGGGCTGTATATTGTATGTTCACTCATTTCTGTGGGGTTTTTGGTCTTTGTTTTTGTAGTATTCCATTGTATGTGTATATCATAATTTGTTAGTCCGTTCACCTGTTGGTGGTCATTAGGGTTGTACTCAGTATTTGTCTCTTATGAATAAAGCTGTTATGAACATTTATGTACAAGTCTTAGTAAGTGTTTTTGTTTATCTTAGGTAAGTACTAGGCATAAAGTGTCTGAGTCATAGAGTAGGCATATGGTTAACTACTTAAGATATTTCAAAGTGATTATAGCATTTAATGCTACTACCAGCATCGTGTGAGGGTCCTTGTTACTCCAAATTCTCTCCATTTGGTATCATATTTCTGCCATTGCAGTGGGTGTGTTGTGGTACCTGGTTGCTGTTTTAATTTGTATTTCTCTGGCGACTAGCGATGTTAAGCGTCTGTTTGTGCTCTTAGTGACTATTTTCTATCTTCTTTTATGAAAGGTCTTTTCAAATCTTTCTTCCATTTTTACTTGTCTTCTTATAATTGAGTTGTAGGAGTTCTTTATATGTCCTGGGTGCCAGTTCTTTGCTAAGATATATGGTTGCAAATATCGCCTTACCGTCTGTGGCTTGCCTTTTCATTTTCTCTGTGATGTTTTTGAAGAGGAGAGGTTTTGAATTTTATGGAGTCCAATGTATCCATCGCTCCTTTGATGTTCGTGCTTTCTGTGTCATAGCTGAGAAATCTCTGCTGTCTCAAGGTTGCAAAAGTATTTTTCTACAACTTTTATAGTTTTAGTACTTCCGTGTAACTCTGACTCATTTCAGTTCATCATAACAGTTACAAGCCTGTTGTCTATGAATAAAAACATTTTGCTGCTTCTTTTTCAATCAGGATGCTTTTTAGTCCTACTTCTTGCCTCATGGCCCTGGCTAGACCTCCAGTACAATGTTGAGCAGAAATGATGAAAACAGACTCCTCTGCACCGTTCTCAATCTTAGGGGGAAAGGGTGTGGTGTTTCATTATTAAATGTTATGTTAGCTGTAGGTTTTCGGTAGGTGCTTTTTATTATTTTGAGGAAGTTCCTTTCTATTCCTAGTTTGTGGAGAATTGTTGACACAAATGGACGTTCAATTGTGTCCTATGCTTTTTCAGTATCTATTGAGAAGAGCATATACTTTTTTCTCCTAGATTCTGTTAGTATGGTGAATTGCCTTGTTTTTTTGTTTTTGTTTTGAATGCTAAAACAACCTTGTACTTTTGGAATACAGCAACTTTTATATTTCGGTGGATTTGATTTGCTAAGATTTTGTTAAATGTTTTGCACATATATACATGGGAAATATCGGTTGATAGTTTCCTTTTCTTGTAATGTCTTTATTAGGCTTTAGTGGTTGGTGACGCTGGCTTTTCAAAGTAAACTGTGAAGTACTCCCTCTTCTTCCATTTTCTGAAAGTAATTGTGTAGAAGTGGTTTCACTTTTTCCTAATTGTGCTGTACAGTTAGTTCATCAGTGAAGTCATCTGAGCCTTGAGTGATTTTGGTGGCTAGATTTTTGTGAATTTACTTTCTTCAGTAGTTAGAGGGCTATTCAGATTTTCCATTTCTTTTTGAGTCAGATTTGGTAATTTGAGTGTTTCAAGGAATTTGTCTATTTCGTACAAGTAGTTGAATTTATTGGCGTAACTTTTTTTCATAATGTTTTCATATTATCTTTTGAATGATTGTGAGATCTATAATTATGTCACATCTTTCATTCCTGATGGCAAATTTATGTCTTTTATCTTACAGTCTTCATCAGATGTACTAGATATTTATCAAATTAGTCAATTATTTCTTTTTTTAAAAATTTATTTTAGTTATTTATTTTTGGCTGCGTTGGGTCCTTGTTGCTGTGCACAGGCTTTCTCTAGTTGCAGCGAGCGGGGGCTACTCTTTGTTGAGGTCCGCGGGCTTCTTACTGCGGTGGCTTCTCTTGTTGCAAAGCATGGGCTCTAGGTACACAGGCTTCAGTAGTTGCAGCACTTGGGCTCAGTAGTTGTGGCTCGTGGGCTCTAGAGCACAGGCTCAGTAGTTGGAGTGCACAGGGCTTAGTTGCTCCGCGGCATGTGGGATCTTCGCGGACCAGGGATTGAACCCGTGTCCCCTGCATTGGCAGGCGGATTCTCAACCACTGCGCCACCAGGGAGGCCCAAGTCAATTATTTCTAAGAACCAGATTTTGGTATAATCGATCCTCTCTATTTGCCTTTTTCCAATTATTTCTGCTATCACCTTTATAATTTCCTTCCTTCTAATAATTTTGCATCTTATATATTCTTATATTTCTTAATATATTTATATTATATATATATATTATATATATATATATATATATTTATAATATATTTATATTTCTTATATATTTCTTTTCACCTTAAGGTGAAAAATAGAATTATGGGCTTTAGACCTTCCTAATTTTCTGACATAAACATTTAAAGCTCTTAATTTTTCTTTACATGCTACATTGGTGGCATCCCACAAATTTTGATAAATTCCTTTTTACTTTTATGAGCATAAATTATTTCCTAATTTCCCTTGGAATTTTGGCCCATAGATTATTTGGATGTATATCATTTAATTTTCAAATGTTTGGGGATTTTCAAAATATCTTGTTCTGTTATTGGTTTCTTTTTCTTTATTTATTTTTAAATTTATTTTTGGCTGCTTTGGGTCTTTGTTGCTGCATGCGGGCTTTCTCTAGTTGCGGCAAGCAGGGGCTACTCTTCACGGCGGTGCGCGTGGATTTCTCATTGCAGTGGCTTCTCTTGTTGCGGAGCACAGGTTCTAGGCATGCGGGTTTCAGTAGTTGTGGCACATGGCTCAGTAGTTGTGGCTCGCAGGCTCTAGAGAGCAGGCTCAGTACTTGTGGTTCTCGGGCTTAGTTGCTCCACGGCATGTGGGATCTTCCTGGACCAGGGCTCGAACCCATGTCCCCTGCATTGGCAGGAGGATTCTTTTTTTTTTTTTTACATCTTTATTGGGGTATAATTGCTTCACAATGGTGTGTTAGTTTCTGCTTTATAACAAGGTGAATCAGTTATACATATACATATGTTCCCATGTCTCTTCCCTCTTGCGTCTCCCTCCCTCCCACCCTCCCTATCCCACCCCTCCAGGCGGTCACAAAGCACCGAGCTGATCTCCCTGTGCTATGCGGCTGCTTCCCACTAGCTATCTACCTTACGTTTGGTAGTGCATATATGTCCATGCCTCTCTCTCGCTTTGTCACAGCTTACCCTTCCCCCTCCCCATATCCTCAAGTCCATTCTCCAGTAGGTCTGTGTCTTTATTCCTGTCTTACCCCTAGGTTTTCATGGCATTTTTTCCCTTAGATTCCATATATATGTGTTAGCATACAGTATTTGTCTTTCTCTTTCTGACTTACTTCACTCCGTATGACAGACTCTAGGTCTATCCACCTCATTACAAATAGCTCAATTTCGTTTCTTTTTGTGGCCGAGTAATATTCCATTGTGTATATGTGCCACGTCTTCTTTATCCATTCATCCGATGATGGACACTTAGGTTGTTTCCATCTCCAGGCTATTGTAAATAGAGCTGCAATGAACATTTTGGCAGGCGGATTCTTAACCACTGTGCCACCAGGGAAGTCCCTGTTATTGGTTTCTAATTGAATTCTTTTTTTGTAAAATTTCGGTTTTAATATACTTTTAATTCTTTTAAGCATACTGAGACTTATTTTATGGTCCAGCATATGGTGTATCTTGGTAAATGTTTTATGTGTATTTGAACAGAACATGTATTCTGTTGTCACTGGGTGGAGTGTTAGGTGCCCCTATTCTAGCTGGTTGATAACATTGTTTAAGGCGTCTGCTTAAGCTCACTGATGGTCTGTCTATATGCTCTATTAATTACTGTGGGAAGAGCGTTGAAATCTCTAATTACGATTGTGTCTTTTTTCCTTTCAGTTTCATCAGGTTTTGCTTCATATATTTGGAAGTTCTGTTAGTTGGAACACTCACATGTAGGCTCATTATGCCTTCTCAATGAATTGATTCAGTCATCGTTATGAAATGACTCCCTTTATGCCTGGTAATGCCCATATTCCTTATGCATCCTGTTTGGCGTGGCATATATTTTCCATCCCTTTGCTTTCAATTTTTTTCTCCTGTGTCTTTATATTTAAAGTAGGTTGTTGTAGACAGAATATTGTTGACTCTTACTTTTCCATCCATAGTGACAATTAATGTAATTGTCCCTACAGTTGACTTAAACCTACCACTTTCCTATTTGTTTTGTATTTGTCCCACTGATTCTTTCTTTTTTCCTCTCTCTTTTCCTGCCTTCTTTGGATTGATAATTTTCTAATGGTTCCATTTTACCTGCATTAGTGGCTTTTTGACGGTGGCATTTATTTATTTTTAATATTTAATAGTTACTTTAGGGTTTGCACTACGTACCTTTAAGTCACCAGTCTCTACTTTTACGTGATAGCACACCGCTTCACCCAGAGTGTAAGAACCTTGCAGCAGTGTACTTTTCACTTCCTCCTTCTGTCCCTTTACAATAGTTGTCCTATGTATTTCACATCTATATATTTTATAAAACTCCAAATAGGTGTTTTATTTTAAATACATTTTTTAATTTAGAAAAAAAGGTTTTTATCTTTACCAATATAGTTCCCATTTCCACTGTTTTTCATTCCTTTATGTGGACCCATGTCTCTGCCTGGAAACATTATTCACCTATAAGTGAATAAGTCACCTATAAGTCTCTATTCACCTATAAGTGAATAAGTCACCTATAAGTCTCTATAAGTTTTTTTTTAAGTGTAGGTCTCCTGACAACAAATTCTCTCCGTTTTGATCATCTGGGCAAGTTTTTATTTGGCCTTCATTTTTATAGTATTTTTTCTGGATATAGAAATTTAGAGTGACTTTTTTTTCTTTCAGAGATGGCATTCCATACCTTCTGGCTTGTACAGTTTCAGATGCTGTGTCTGCTGTATTTCTTCTCTTTGCATAAAGGTCTTTCCACCGCCCCCCCCCCCCCCGGCTGCTTTTAAGATTTTTTTCTTTATCACTGGCTTTCAACAATTTTGGTTAATTTCGTGGTGACTTTGTATGGTTTTCTTTGTTTTTATCTCGAGCTTCTTGCATTTGTAGATTTATAGTTTTCATCAAACTCAGAGAAGTTAAAAATTTAGTTCTTTAAGTAATCTATTCCCCTCTCTCTGTTTCTGTTCCTTCTGGGGTTCCAAATGCAGGCATTTTAACTGTGTGATATTGTCCCAGAGATTACTGAGGCTCTATTCAGGGTGGCTTTTTTTTTTTTTTTTTTTTTGTGGTACACGGGCCTCTCCCGTTGCGGAGCACAGGCTCCGGACGCGCAGGCTCAGCGGCCATGGCTCACGGGCCCAGCCGCTCCGCGCCATGTGGGATCTTCCTGGACCGGGGCACGAACCCGTGTCCCCAGCATTGGCAGGCAGACTCTCAACCACTGCGCCACCAGGGAATCCCTGGAGTGTTGTTTTTGAGTTTCGTTGGTGGAATCTAGAGTAGCCTTTATCGGGGAAATTTTAGCCTTACTGCTACACTGTAACCCTTCTAAGGTCTTCATGGATCACTCCAGTCTTTCTACTCTTGAAGGATGGAATTAAAATATCTCCCACCCCTGTGTGGGGTCTGGGAGCTTTTCACTGTAGAGCGCCCAGCGGACTGGCTTCGTGCTGTTTTACTGTATACACGCAGAAACCAGTGTCCAGCCAGAGTCTCCACCAGATCCTTATGAAGGCTCCTGGAGCTCTTTCTCTGCATGGCTTCTTCTCTGGTAATCTGCCTTGCAAATTCCAGCTGCTGCAGCCTCCCCAGGCTCCGCTTTCTCTCTCTCTCCCCACTTCATCAAGAAGTCTATGTTCTGCCCCAAGAAAGCCAGGGCAGTCTCAGGACTTAGCCACATTTGTTACCCTATCTCAGGGACTACCGTCCTGCACTCTCTTTTGCTCCAACATTTGTGTATTTATATATACATGTGTATATGTATGTACATACACACATACATTGCCTATATACATGTACATATACACGCATATATATTTATATACATATGTATATCTATATACGTATGCATATATGTATATTCTATGTTTGCATATTTATATACATATGTATATTTATATATTTGTATAGTTTGAGAAGATTTGAAGTTGGTTAAGGTGAGAAGGCATATTCTACACTAATTACTTTTCATGCCCAGTGAGGGAGTATCTTTGGCTGATAAAAAATTTTCTCTTTATTTTTCTCATCAGTTTGATTATGAGGTGCACAGATGTGGGGGCCGTGTGCATGTGCGTGTGCGTGCGCGTGCGTGTGCGTGCGTGTGTGTGTGCGCGTGTGTGTGCGCGCGTGTGTGTGTGTGTCTTGATTGGAATTTGTTGAGATTCTTGCAGCTGTAGGTTGCTTTGGGTCAAATTTGTAAGATTTTCAACAATATTTCTTCAGTTGCATATTTTATACCCCTCATTTCCTTGCCCTTGTCTTTCTGGGACTCCAATTCCTTATTGGTTCTTTCTTTTTCTGGTATTTTCCCCCTCAGTTTCCAGAGGCTCTGCCACCTAACTAACACTGCCTCGCTAAGACGCTGTTTTCTGCGTGACTTCCATCCTGTGTGTGCCGTATCCCTGGGAAGAGCCGGGGAAAGAGACTCCCCCCGGGTGACAATCTTCTTCCACGTGTGGATCGCCACCCAGTTTCTGTAGAATTTTGTTTGCTCTCCTGTGATTTCAGCAAGTTGCTTTATACATCTTCCCCAGAGCTTATAATTGTCATCAGCAAGAGGATTCGTTTGAAATGGGCTTCTCCACTATTACCAGAAACTGAAAAGCATACGTATGTTATCTGGAGAAATTGTTTTCTGGTACGTAGAATTAAAATTGATGTTTAATATTGATTTATATATCCTGCTGCATTAGAAAAATCTTATATTAACTCAAATTACATAGTGCAAATTCCTTTGCATTACGTTTATATTATAGCATCTGCCAATAGTAAACGTTTAGTTTGTTTTTATTTAGTTTTTCCAGTTCTCACATGTATCATTTATTTTCCTTGACTCAATGCACTGCCTAGTCCTACTGTAAGACACTGGATGGAAGTTGTGATAACAGGCATTTTTGCCCCTTTCCTATTTCTAAGCCAAGATTTGAATAAGTCACCATTAAGAATATTCCACTTCTGGGCATATATCCAGACAAAACTACAATTTAAAAAGATACCTGCACCCCTATGTTCATAGTAGCACTATTCACAACAGCCTAGACGTGGAAACAACCTAAATGTCCTTTCCAGATGAATGGATAAAGAAGATGTGGGTTATAAATATACAATGGAATATTAGTCATAAAAAAGAATGAAATTATGCCATTTGCAGCAACATGGATGCACTAAGTGAAGTAAGTCAGACAGAGAAAGACAAATACCATATGTTATCATTATATGCAGAATCTAAAATATGACACAGGGAATTCCCTTGTGGTCCAGTTGTTAGGATGCTGTGCTTCCACTGCAGGGGGCCCGTGTTGGATGCCTGGTCAGCGAACTAAGATCCCACATGCCGTGTAGTGTGGCCAGAAAAAAAAAAAAGGACACAGATGAACTTATTTATGAACCAGACTCACGGACGTAGAGAGCAGATTTGTGGTTGCCAAGGGGGAGGGTGTTGGGGGAGGGAAGCATCGGGAGGTTGGGGTTATAGAAGTTTTAAGCCCTTATATATAGGATGGATAAACTACAAGGTCCTCCTGTACAGCACAGGGAACTATATCCAATATCCTATGATAAACCATAATGGAAAAGAATATTAAAAAATAATGTGTATATATATATATATATGTATAACTGAATCACTTTGCTGTAGAGCAGAAATTAATACAACATTGTAAATCAACTGTACTTCAGTTAAAAGAAAGAATAATACTTAGTGTAGGTTTTCTTGAAGACACACCTCAGATTAAGGACATTTTATTCTATTTTAAAATTGATTCAGTTACTTGTTAAAAAAAATCATGAATGAATGTTGAATTTTTAAATTGCAGTTTCTTTGTTTTGAGATGATCATGATTTTTCTCCTTTAACTGTCAGTGTGGTACATGATATTGATCAATTTTCTAATGTTAGAACAAATTTACACTCTGGGAATAAACAGATTAGGTCATTATGTAGTTGTTATCCTTCTTAGATACTTATTAACCCTGTGTTAATACTTCGTTTAGGATTTTTACATGTATGTTTGTAACTGACGTTTGCCTTTCATCTTCTTCTCCGTACTATCCTTGTCAGGTTTGGGAGCAGAGGTGTGCTAGTCTTATAGAGTGAACTGGGAAATGTTCCTTTTTTCTCACTTTTATCTGAGAGAATTTGTGTACGTTTGGAATTCTTTCTTCATTCAAGGTTTGGTACAACTTTCCACTGAATAAATTTTTGCCTAGAGTTTTCTTTTGGGGGAAGGTTTTTGTATTACCGATTCAGTAATTTTATTATTTATGGGATGATTTTGATTTTCTCTGTTTTCCTCAGGCAGATTTTTTAAAAACATATTTATTTCGTTTCCTTATTTATTTATTAACATTTGGCTGTGTCGGGTCTTAGTTGCGGCACAAGGGATCTTTGCTGAGGCATGAGGGATCTTTTCGTTATGGCACGCGGTCTGCTTGGGTTTCTCTCTAGTTGCGGCATGTGGGCTTCTCTCTAGTTGTGGTGCGTGGGCTCAGTAGTTGTGGCGCGTGGGCTTAGTTTCCCCTCGTCATGTGGGGTCCTAGTTCCCTGATCAGGGATCAAACCTGCGTCCTCTGCATTGGAAGGCAGATTCTTAACCACGGGATCACTAGGGAGGTCCCCTCTTCAGTCAGTTTTGGTATGCTGTATTTTCCTCGAAGTTAGTTATTTTCATCTACATTGCTAAAAATGCTTAACACAAGGGCAGGTTCTGCCTGCAGGTTCTGTAGCCATCACCTTTTTTATTCCTAATATTGGTTTGGTGTTCTCTTTCTTCTCCTCCCTCTCTGTCCCTTTTTCTTCATTAGATTCATCAGACATTTATCAATTCTGTTTGTTTTTTCAAAGAACTGACTGTTGTTTTTGTGACTCTCCTCATGTACACTTGTTTTCTATTGCGTTACTTTGTTAAGCACGTGGTTCAGTCTTCTGGGTCTTTCCTCCCTCCCCAGCCCACCCTGCTTGATGTATCAATTATAACGATTAGGGATTTGCCTTTTTTTGGTACGTTTGTCAAGTTTTGCTTCACGTATTTTGGGGTCATGTTTTTAGGTGCAAACTCAGGAATTATATATTCTTGGTGAATTAAAATGTTTATCAATATAAACAGCCAGGGTTTGTCTCTGGGAATATTTTACCCTCAAGTTTATTGATACAATAATGATATTCATTAGCAGCTTCCTTTCAGTTAGTGTTTTCAGATATACCGTTCCCCATTCTTTCCTTTAAACCCTTCTGTTTTCTTATGTTTAGATGTGATTCACAGAAACAGCATATAGGTTTTTAAACATCCTGCCTGACCATCTTTGACTTCCAATCAAATGGTTAAGTCCCTGTGTTAGTCAGCATGGGCCACCCTAACAAGGTATCACAGACTGGGAGGTTTAAACAACAGAAATCAATCTTCTCACAGTTCTGCAGGGTAATAAGGCTGCAGGGAACGCCCTGGATTATCAATCCGGATGCACTTCTCTGATTATTCCCTTAAAATAGAATCCCAGACACGTGTGAACAGGATTGCATTTTTTTCTAGGGGATCAGGTTGGGATTTTGTCAGTGTGGAGCATGGCGGGGAACACAGGCCTGCCTACCTCCTGTCCTGTCCATTGCTCCCTGGCTCTGAGGTAGGTCAGAAGGGCCGGCCAGATGGGAAGTGGAATAAGTGCATTCATCCCCTGATGCCCCAGGTTCCCTGGCAGGTCGGCGCTCAAAGCTTAGGCCTGAGACTTCGACAGAGACCCCTGTGTCCCTTCCCTCCCCCAGGATTCGTAACTTGGGAGCTGGCCACAGTCCAGCTGCTGGATGGTAGGTGGCCTTGGGGCAAAGGCCTGCCTGCGACGGGGGTGTGTTGAGTGTGGCCATGGCTGCAGCTGTGCTGAGGCTGGGCCCCGAGGCACTGCTCCCTGTCGGGGTAGGGGGAGACAGTGGGAAAAAAAAGCATGGTGGTCTGGGCCTCAGGGCCAGCTTGGGCTCAGCCCCTTCCCTCCGCCTGGAGGGGAGGGGACGAGAAGGCAGAGCAAGAATTAGGAGAAGGGACCGCACTCATTAGTAAATCCGCAGGAATCAGTCAGCTTGTGCTGGTCCCCAGCCACCCGCGACTTAGAGGCTAAAACAACATACAAACATTTAGCCCCCGATTCAGCAGGTCAGTGTTTGGGCCGGGCTCCGCTGGGAGGTTCTGTGGGCCCCTCGGGGCTCCCTCCAGTGTTGGTGGGCAGCCTCAGGTCAGCGGCCTGGCCCTGCTACTGGGGCTCAGCAGACTGTTGGCTGGAGCAGTGGGTACCAGGCCACGTGTCCCTCCTTACCCAGCAGACTGGCTCCCGGCCACCAGCAGGTTTCCAGGAGAACAAGTGACTGCCTGAGGCCTGGGCTCGGACTGGTGCACTGTCCATCCTTTCCAGCATGTTCTATGGGTCCAGTGGGTGGAGAAAGACGGTGCTTCCTGATGAGAGGAGCTGAAAGTCACCTGCACGGGAGCGCGGATATGGGCAGGGAGTTAGTGTGGCTACTTTTGGAGAAGATCTACCAGGGGCCCAATCTATGCCCCAGGGTTTGACCAATCAGACGAGCATCTTGTCCTTCTTTGTGGGAGGAAGGAGACTAAGGTGGGGAGCAGCTCCTGCTAGACGGCGGAGGGCGCTGCATCTCACCTCCTCCATCTTACAATCTTCTGGGCATCCTTTCCACGCCGGAGCAGAATGAGGGCCAAACTCTATGCCTGACTTAGCCCCCTCCTTCTGGAGTGCCGCCTTTCCACAGTCTCCACTGGGAAGCTTCTTTCCTGTAGTCAGTTCTGTTCTAAAATACATCGAATCACCTAGATACCGAGCTGGAAGCGTGTCCAATCTGCTGGGACCAGCACCCGGGAGGAAGGCTCTTAAATCAATTGGAAATCACTTCCATGTAATATGAGTGGACACGGTCAGGGAATAGAAATCCCTACCAAACCCCTGCTCTGAATAGGATGAAAAATTAGATTCATCTGAGAAAAGTAATCAGCAGGTGCTTGTGTACCCTGTTGGAGATCTCCAGGGGGACAGAGGAATCATGGCCTGCTGTGGAAGGAGGACCAGGGTTGCTCAGGCTCCCAGGCTAGTCGGCCACTCAGAGTGATGAAACCTGGGCTTAAACTTCCTGGACCTTCATTTGCTCAAGGCTGACGCAAGGATGGTAAGGCTTGCCTTGCTGGGTATGTGCTTCACCCATACCAATAACATGTGTGCCGCCTTTCACGTAGAGAAGGGATGGAAGAATGACAGCCATGGGCACCTCTTCATGGGAAAGCTCTGATATTTGGGGAGCCATTAAGGGTCCCTTGGCCGTGGTGGGCGGGGCCCCTCCACGGTGCTGCAGGCTGGCCTTGGGTCTCATGTAACTCATCTTACTGCACAGTCACAGCAAAGCACATAAGCGTTCTGTATCCTGCTTTATTTCCCTTAATATTGCAAGCATTTTTCACGTGGCCAGAGCTTGCAACCTTAAAAGGCATCAGAGCTGTGAACAGTAAGCCTGCACGGGCCAGGTCACTATTTTTTGATGTTTAGTTTGCTTCTAATTGTTGTTAGGGGTCATGTGACGATGGAGCCATGGAGCCTTCCTTCTCCCCCTGATTTTGGATGTTTATTTTTTGTCCAATTCCCAGAAGTGGTGTGAGGGCTCCACCGCTTCTTGACCTGTCTGTCCAAACTGCCGCTCCTAAGTCAGAACCAATTTAGACGGACACCAAGGACACATGACCACATATCGATTTTACTGAACGCTTGCCAGGATTAGGACTCATTTCTCAGCGGTTTTAAAGTGGACATAAAATATGACCACATTATTCGTTTTGAAAGTGTGGTGGTTTCGTGATGTGTCCGTTTGGCCAGGTGAACTACACTTCCCAGAATTCCGTTCGCGGAGGTTCTGGGCGGAGTGGTGGGTGGGTGAGGGCCTCACGTAAGCTGCGGAGGGAGGCGCGCGGGGTTCACACGTGGGACCCCCTTATCCGCTGGCCTGACTCCGGGGCGTGCGGACTGCTCCTGGTTCCTCCGGCTCCTCCAGCTTCTGGTCCAGGTGTGCACGTTCAGGTCCACGACAAAGGGCTGGATCCCCAGGACACCCACCCTGCCCAGGCCAGAGGCAACGGAAGGACGTGGGTTCCGTCCATCCTCTGGGCTCCCCCACCTACCGCCTTCTTCCCTCCGCGCCGCCTGCCCTGTGGACGTTAGCCTCCCTTGAGAGACCCCTTAACTAGCTCACACCCTTGTGTGAGGTCAAATCCCTGTAACAAATCCATCTCCCCTCCTCCTCCATGTCCATGTCCATGACCATGTCCACGCCCATCTCTGTCTCTGTCCTTACTGGTTCTGCTTCTCTGATTGGACCTCGACTGACACAAGCAGTACCCTTATTTGTGATTAAGCAGTACGTGGAGAAGCAAACAGCACATGCAGAGTTGGCCGACCCTCCCGGCCAGCCCGCGCCCAGCTCTCCTCTCCAGATGTAATTAGACTCGCTGTTTCTTGTGAATCTTGGAAAGTGAGTCCATGCACAGACAAGCTTATGTGTACCTGGTTATTTGAATTTTCACACAACTCCGCTTTTCACACAAATGGCAGCACATTGCATCACTGTTTTTGCTTTATTCTCTTGACAGTGTGTCTTGGAGATGGAACCATGGTATCATGGACAGCTACCTCGTTGTTTTTTTTTTTTTTTTTTTTTTCGGTACGCGGGCCTCTCACTGTTGTGGCCTCTCCCGCTGCGGAGCACAGGCTCCGGACGCGCAGGCTCAGCGGCCATGGCTCACGGGCCCAGCCGCTCCGCGGCATGTGGGATCCTCCCGGACCGGGGCCCGAACCCACGTCCCCCGCATCGGCAGGCGGACTCTCAACCACTGCGCCACCAGGGAAGCCCCACCTCGTTGTTTTTAATGGACTCCCAGTGTCCTCTTACACGAATGCATCATAACTGATTTTACCAGTCACGTACTAATGAGCTTTATGGTCTTTCCAATCTTTTGATATTATAAACAGTGCTATGAATAATGTCTTGGTAGACGTGTCATTTTGCACATGTGCTAAAATACCAGTAGGATAAATTTCTGGTTGGCGCAATTACTGGGTCAAAGGGCAAATGTGATGGGTGTCGTTACTCAGAGAGATTGAACCAGTTAGCCCACTTTTCTGGATCATCTCTTGTTACTTCCTCATTCTTTTTCCCTTCTGTCTGCCCCCCTGTATTGCAGGGGTCACAGCCTGGAGACTATTTCCCCCAGATCCTTTGGGAGCATGGATCTTGTTTACTGTCTGCCAACGAGGCCATTGGTATGAAATTCAGAAGCCCAGTAGAAGAAGCTGATGTCGGTGAGGGTGTGACATGTGGGTTTCCATGAAGGCTGGGTGAGTCTGTCAGTGGTTTTCAGGTGTGGCTTCCTGCAAAGACCATTCGTGTACAGCTGAGATGTGCAGTGGGGTTCCCCACAGCTTCTGCTCTCCTTAGATTCCCAAACACTCCAGAAGCTTCCCTGACCCTTACTCTTCCCGACAGTTTTGTAAGCCTTTCATTGCCTGCATGAAATCCCCTCTTGTTGAAGTACCTTTGTGTGTGTCCCCTTTTCCTGGCCAAACTCTGGCTGCTACATAATAGTATTTGGTATCGGTGCCCGGTCCATGGCTACACCTTCTAACCACAAAGTACTTGGCAAGTATTTTGTCCACATTTGAGGGCATCAAACTGAAAACTGTATCTCACTGTAGTTTTAATTTCATAAGTGTGTGTTTGTGTATAAGGTTGAATAGTTTTTATATGCTTAGTACCATTTGTATTTCCTTTTCTGTAAACGGGGTTCATATCCTTGGATTATTTTTCTGTTGTCCTGTTGGTCTTCTTATTGATCTGAAGAACCCCCTTTTTTTTTTAAAAAAGAAAAGAAATAGCAGTTGTCTATGATGTATGGACCTAGAGACTGTCATACAGAGTGAAGTAAGTCAAAAAGAGAAAAACAAATATCGTATATTAACGCGTATATGTGGAATCTAGAAAAATGGTACAGATGAACCAGTTTGCAAGGCAGAAATAGAGACACAGATGTAGAGAACAAATGTATGGGCACCAAGGGGGGAAGCGGGGGGACAGGGGTGGTGGTGGGATGAACTGGGAGATTGGGATTGACATATATACACTAATATGTATAAAACAGATAACTAATAAGAACCTGCTGTATAGCACATGGAACTCCACTTCGCAGTACAGTAGAAACTAACACAGCATTGTAAAGCAGCTATTCCCCAATTAAAAAAAAAGGAAAAGAAAAAAGTAGTTGTCTGTGACATAAACTGCAAACCCTTTCTCCAGTTTATAGTTTGTCTTTTGATTTAGTTTATACATTTCTTGACACGAAGATTAAAATAATTTTTATGTAATCAAACCTGTTTCCTTTTATGGATTTGTGCTAACCTTAATGTGGCCAAGGCCGCACCACCAATGGCCCCATGGGCTTCCCTAGGTGTCTCTGCTCCCTTGAAGATTTTGACCATATTAATTATATCCTGATCTCCTGTGTTCTTACTCATTTTCCCACCTTGATCTGTCTTGGACTAGGAGATACGCATGAACGTTTCCTACCCCGATACACCCCTGTTTCCTCCGATCTTCTCTGAGCGCCTGCTCTGGGAGTGGCTTGACATTACGCTGCATGAATGTCCATACTTGCGGACGTCTTTGTGGATGGCCCCCTCTGCCATTATGAAGTGCCTTTTCCGTTTTGTATGATGCCTCTTGTCTCGAAATAAGCCCTCTCTGATGTTGACTGTTG
The DNA here is from genome assembly GCF_964270905.1 of Leucopleurus acutus. Classification (NCBI taxonomy): domain Eukaryota; kingdom Metazoa; phylum Chordata; class Mammalia; order Artiodactyla; family Delphinidae; genus Leucopleurus; species Leucopleurus acutus. Next base: position 101,202,535 of record NC_139152.1, read on the forward strand.
TCCCTGCATTTTGTATGCATTTGTCTTGTACACATCCATCTTTAACCTTTCTGAGTCGCTTTGTTTTCAAATTCAGGATGCAGCCTGAAGCTGGGCTTTCCTCCTGGCCCAGTTTAACCCCCTAGTGAAGCAGGGGTATGTCTGAGGTTCCTTCTGCTATACTTTCCACTTTTGATTGTGCCTTAAGAACGTTTTTCACCGTAAGTTCTTGGTGTCCTTTACTCTGTTGTGTCAGTTTATTTTTATCGTGTGGGAGTTCGTTTAGTGACTATCTTATAGTCTGAACTTCATATATTTACTGACTCCACGTGATGGGCAATTACAGAAGAAGTCCAACTCAACCTTCTCTGCGAACTTTACTTGGGTTTCTTTTCAAATCTCAGAGTTTACCTTTGCGCTTCCCCACATCCTTACACATCTAGGAATTGAGTTATCAGATTTAAATACATTTTTGTCTCTGGTTATGGCAGGTGAGGAAATCTGTGTCCTCATACCACCTCTTGAATAAGTTGTCCTTTCCCTTCCAGCTTCTGAAGGTACAATATTTCTAAACTGCTCTCGTATTTAACCTTCACATTTTCTCTGGTAACTGAGACGCCATGTTTGCTTTAGCTTTTCATTCGTAGTTAACAGTGTAAACGTGCTCACAGCTGCTTCTTTTGCTCCACTTTCTCCTTTTTCTCTTGGTTGGCCAAAGCTGTCTTCTGGTTGGTTCTTCAGGATGAGCTCATTTTAAGGATTTTCCTCTAGATTTTGAATTTTCAAAACGTACCTGTCCTTTGTCTTTATATTTGAAAGATACAGATTGGCCGGCTGTGAAGCTCTTGGGTTCCAATTCCCTTTTCAGGACTCTGTAGGCATTCTTCCTCCGGATTCCAGCGCTGGGTGTTGTCATGGTAACGACTGAGGCCGGGCTAATGATATTCCCTTTTATGTGACTTGCTTTTCTCTTTGGCTGCTGAAATAATCCTTTCTTTATCTAACATTGAGCAACTTTGCTAACACCTTGGCCAATTTTCTCCCCCCTGTGACACGTACCATTCCATCTGTAGACACAAGTCCTTTTTCTTGTGAGAACTGTTCTTGAATGACAGTAAACTTTTGCCGTTATGTTAATTTGCTCTCCATGTCTGTGCTTTTCTCCCTCATCCTCTAGGTCCTCGTGGATTTCCACTTCATTTGCTTTCTCAGTCAACTCTCACGTCTGTTACTGTGTTTTCCTCATATCTGCATTTGTCTCTGCACCACGTTCAGCTGGGTTTACCTTTTAGGTGTCGTTTTATGTTTTCCTTCTGCTTTTTCCCTGAACGCTGTCACTTTTCCCCCACCTCTTTGTTTTCTCTTGATACTTTTATCTCTGCTCTGAGCTCACGTTTATAGAACTGATTCTCCATTAAACGTAACATCTTTCCTGATCATGGTGAAATATGCGGTATGTGCTACAGACCGGCAAAACGTCCCCTGAGGGCGCAGGTTGTGTTATTTGGGGTATACTCCTCCCTGGCCACACTGGGTTATCACTTAATTCACAGCACAGCCTCCTTCCTCTGTCTGGCTCTTTAAGAAATGGCTTCCTGTGCATAGGGAATCTCAGTGGAATCCCTGGTTCAGTCCCTTTTTCCTACTTCTGGAGACCTATACACTTGGCCCACGGATGCTTCTGTCCCAGGTCTGTGTCCTGTTCACCTTGCCCAAAGCTGAGTGGGAAGTTTCCACTGTGGCTTTGGCTCTTCCCCCCAGCATCTACCCCCATGGGCCTTTCTTGGTCGCTTTCCATGCTTCCGTGGGGCTTTTATTGCATGTGGCCGTTCTTCCTCATACACCGAGGTTCAGGCCTATCGATATGTTTCTGTTTCTTGTTTTCTTTTGTGCTTTTTGGTTCATGTCTAAAAGGGGGAGGGGGAAACAACTGTCTTTCTCTTGCCATTTAAAAACTGCTTTAATTTTTATTTCAATTTGCATTGCATTGATTACTAGTGAAGCTAAATATTGATAATGTATTCTCTCTCTCTCTCTCTCTCTCTCTCTCTTTGTTTCTGGCTGAGCCGTGGGGCTTGTGGGATCTCAGTTCCCCGACCAGGGATCGAACCCGCACCGCCTGCAGTGGAAGCGTGGAGTCCTAACCACTGGACCGCCAGGGAAGTCCCGATAATGTATTCTCAGTACGGAATTTACGGAAAACCCAGTATAATGAGGCACAGGGTAGCACTGGGATTGATCTTATTTATGGCCATTCCGCGAGTCTTGAAACTCAGAACTTCCCACACTGGGAAACAGAATTCTCGGGCTTCTTCTCAACAAGGGAGGTACTTATAACAACAAATAGGGTTCATTTGATACGGCCTCTATAAAGACAACAGCAGAAGGATTTGTCACAGTGACTAAACCACACTTGGATGAAGTCAATCGTTTTCTCGAAGCAACCTAACATCATTATGTACATGACGACATCAATGACACGCCGAGTCCTCATTAAGAAACTGATGAGGCTCCGGGAACGTTTCTGCCTCCTGGTCCTGGTTCCCTTTCCCTGTCCTGACTCTGGGTCCCACGCGGGCCCTGCCCTGCGCTCCCCACTCTCCCAGGCTCTGTGACATCGCAGTGGATGGGCCACGTCCAATGAACCAGAGCCTCGATGCTCATGGTGAAGCTTCTCAGAATCCGCCACAGGCTCCCAGGTTCACACTTCCACCTGGAATCTTCCTCGGCCTCCCACGTCTACTGACCCTGACCCCGTGCAGAGCTGAGCACCGGTGCAGCGCCCGCTTCTTGGGCTCATCTATTCCGAGCACACGGGTGCTCCTCTGGTCTGCACGGCAGCCGAGGGAGGGTTTAACCTGCGCGTGTTCTTTTGGCAGGTCCAGCCCGTGTCCCGCCTCATGCCTCCCGTGGTGAGGAAGCCTATCCTGGGGTGTTTCCTGTGTCTCACGTCACCATCGCCCCAGGCCGGGCCCCGGGGTTTCATCCCTGATCACGTCTTGTGAGATGTGAGCCTCCCCGGTGACTGGTGCTGCGTCCTGCGTTTCCTGCAGCTTGGCTTCCGTGACCTCCCTGCCCCACAAGATGCAAGTGTCTAGAATCAACTTCCACAGAAGCTCAGAGAGCACCATGTGGGTCCCTGTGCTGCTGGATGCTTCCAGGGCCCTGGAGCCTGCCTGTGCTCAGGGTGGCATCTGAGAGGTGGCCATGTTGGACGTTGGGGTGCAAGCCTGGGGGTCATGGGCCCGGGCTGCGAGGGGGCCCTTCTCCTGGAGGGGTCCCCGACCAGCGGGCAGACAGGTGCTCCTGGTTATGCGACACTGCATGGGCGTCTGTCAGAGTAGAGGCTGGGCCGCGGGGCTGCCGGTGCCCACGCTGGCATGGTCAGGCTTGCTGGAGGATGCGTGTCGCGGGGAGGGGCGGGTGTGGAGATGGGACAGCGGTTTCCAACAGCGTTTGCAGAAAGGCCTGAATCAGGGCAGCTCCACGGTCGGCGCGGAAGGCCAGGGAGGCCCGGGGAGGGGCGCTCTGCTGAGGACGGGAGATGACAGGACTCGAGCTCAGTTGGATGGTGGGGAGGGTCCGTGCGTGTGACTGATCCCTCTGCTTTCCTCCCAACGTCTGGCTTTGGTAACAGAGACGAGTGGAGGGCGCTGGGCAAGCAGCATCCTCTGGCCTGCCCTCGGCCAAGACGGTGTTTGTGCAGAAGCTCTGCTAACTAGACGTGACCTGACAGACCCTCAGCACCCCGCTGGGTGGCGATGCTCTGATAAGGCAGCCGAACCCTCTGTCGTTTGCATTAGAAACATCCCGAACAGGGTGCCGGTCCACAGATTCACAGTAAAGCAGGAGGGAGGGGGAAAGGCAATGGCCCCTCTGTGCACAGCCCTCATCCAAAGCCCCTCCCACCCCCCTGCCCAGATATCAGGATGCGGAAGGATTTGAGAGACGTCCCTCAGGGCTCACTGTTACTGACAGCGAAGGGGGCTCAGGACCGCGTCCACCGGGCTCTTTGAGGAAAGAACACCATCTCCCCATCACTACAGAGCTTTCAAATTAATTTATTACAATTTGAGGGGATGCATTTGTTCTCATACACTTGTGATTTAAGCCTTGGCGGGAGCAGCCCGGGCAGCTGGGAGCTGAGGATGGAAAGGACCGGGCCCTGGCCCCTCCTCCCGCCCCCACTGGCTGCGATACCCACACCTGCAGGGCCTTGTCCCCGTCCCCCGGGCCCGGCTCCAGTCACGCCATCTGGATTCCGGGGCAGGTGCTTCAGCTGACCCAGTGTGGCCGCTCCCAGCTCATGTCACCATCCGGGCCTGGGTGTCCCTGTTGGTACAATGTGTCACGTGGACTAGATTCTCCCACCTGTTTATTCACCCCAGATGTCTGTGCTACGGAGGAGACTAAAAGCAAAACTTTCCCTGTGGCCTGAACCCCAGCAATTGCCAGGCGATTGCCCCTTCCCACTGGAACAGGTGTGTTAAAATGAAATGACCAAGGCTGAGCCGCCTCCCTGGGGCAGCCCTGTTCTCGGGGCTCCTGCTGGGACCTCCTTTTGATAGCTCTGTGAACTTAGATCAGTGAGGGAGGAAATGTCCCTCTGAGTCCCAGAGAATTTATCCTTGGGTTTCACCACAGGTGGATGGAGGCTGGGGCTGTATTTCTCTGCAGCCCTCCATCCCTGCCAGGGGGCCTCCCGTTCTCTGGCTGGAACCCAGCACTGTGGAGCTTGCAAAGCTCAGGAAATCACACGGCTGCCTTGATCACAGACAGAGGAAAGCCAGCCCTGGGGGGTTTGAAATTCTGCCTTCAGGCAGAAATGTGGACACGGTCTGGGTGCTGTGATGGCCCCATCCGGTTAGATGCTGCATTCCATGGGGGTTAGGGGGGCGTGAGGCCCTTTTAGTCTACGATGCCTGCATCTCCCTCGGGCAGCCCAGCCTGGAGAGGGTAGCCCTTCCCAGGGTGGGGAACCGAAGCAGGTGGGCCCTCACGTGGGCCCCGCTGTCTGATGGGGAAGTGAATTTATCAAGGAGTCACACATGTAAAATTCACGCTGAGCCAGGGCTGTGAGGGGGGCCTGGAACCGTGGGAATGGGATGGGGGCAGGGTAGGAGTCCTCAGGGAAGCTGCTAAGGCCACTGATTGGGAGAAGACCATTCCAGAGAAAAGGCGTGGTGTGTGCCAAGGCCCTGGGGCTGCAGAGAGTGCGGTGGGCCAGGGACGCAGTGGGCGTCGGCGTGGCCCACCGCAGGCAGACGGGGAAGCAGGGACAGCTGAGGCTGGAGGCTTGGCCTGCGGGGCTGGCTGCCAGGTCGAAGGTTCCGTCTCCACCCTGAGAGCTCTGGAGGCTTTGGACGGATGCGAGGAGGGACGCCCCGGGGTGGGGAGTTGGCATCAGAGGAGGTCGGGGCAGGCCAGACCCGGCACTGTGGCCCAGGAGAGGAGACGGGGAGGCAGGCCGGGCCTCCGGGGCCCTCTCTGGGCAGGTGGAAAGAGGGGGCACGAGGTGGTCCCCCGACGACTAGTGGGTGAGACCAGAGAAGCCAAGGACATCAACGGCCTTTTCTGCACCCCTGGTACCAGTGGGCCCCCCGCTACCAGTGGGCCCCCCGCTGGGAGACACTGGGAAAATGCTGGGAGTCGGGACCCAGAGAAGGAATCAGATGGGGAAGATGACACACAGGGCCTTGGGGGAGCGGGGAGGACGCGGGCTGAGGGCTGCAGGGCTTCTTGCATGGGAGACGACGGCAGACGCTCGTCGAGGGCCTGTCACGGTCCCTGCCCAGGTGCTGGGGACACAGCCGCCCCCAAGACGCTCACTTTCTGGTGTGACCCACCCACACATTTATTCCATTGTCACTATTGGTGACACACACGTACCAAGATGCACATGTAGAGTATGGTGATGCGTGTGTGGACTGCGAGGAAGACTACAGCGGGCGTGTGATGACGTGTAAGCTCCGGGCTCGCTGACTGCACGTGGAGGTGGCGCTCAGGCGCGTGTAGGGGAGGCTGACTCTCCGTGTAAAGCCTAGGAGACCCCGTCGCTGCCCTCAGACCTCGGCTGCCCCTCCCGTGGTAAACCTGCGAGCCATGAGCGTCTAAGGACCTCACCTGGAACTTACGGAGGCTGGAATCGTACCCACAGCCTCGGCTACCACCCGACACTGGGGAGCCCCAGTCACAGAGGAAAGGGACGTGCCCTTCTCCACCCAGGCAGGAGCCACACGGCTGGCGTGAGAGCCCGCACCTGCCCCGGCCCTTCCCTGCTCCCTCTGTCCCATCTTGCGGGGGGCACAGGGCTGGGGACAGCCTGGGGAGGTTGGGCGCGGGTGGCGGTGCTGGGCCGGCTGTCTCAGGGGCCAGCGTGGGGACCCAGGGGGCTTTGCTGGTGGGAGGAGGTGGTGCTCTCTTGGTTCTCCCCCAATGCATGGAACGTTCCTGAGAAAGTTCCCATTGGGACCTGGAGCCTCTTCCAGAGGACGCTGGGTGACGAGGGGTCGGGAGCTCTGCCGCCAGCTCCAGTGGGGGGTCCCAGGGTCAGGCTGGGACCGGTTCTTCAGGGGAGGGAGCAGGTGGGCCTGGCAGTTGACCTGGGTCCACGAGGAGACGCCCAGGGTCCATCCCGGAGCTCTGAGAACTTCCTCATGTCTCGGTGTTGCGTGATGGCCAGACCCTTAAATGGCTGGTGAGACCCTCACTCGGGAGGTGAGGGACATAGGTGGGCGACAGCCTGTCGGGGAGCTGAGACGGTGTTCACAGGGTATTAGTTTTCTGTGCCGGCCGAAACAGATGACCACAAACCAGGTGGCTTGAAACAACAGAAATGGATTCTCTCGCTGTTTCGGTAGCTGGAAATATGAAATCAAGGTGTCCCAGGGCCGCGCTCCATCTGGAGGTTCCAGGGGAGGGTCCTTCCTGCCTCTTCCAGCTCCTGAGACCTGTCGGCCACATCACTCTGGTCTCTGCTTCCGTCTCCCCGTCTGTGCATCCCCTTTTGTGTCTCTTCTGAAGACACCGTCATCAGATTCAGGGCCACTCTGATCCAGGATGATCTCATCGTGAAAGCCTTACCTTAATTACATCTGCAAAACCCTCTTCTCCAATTAAATCACATTCTGAGCTCCAGGTAGACACGAATTTTTCAGCGACGATGTCTGACCCACTACAGGGCCCCTTCCAGCTCTGTGAACAACCAAAGCACCCAGGACTCCGTTCCTCTTCCCGCGGCCCACCAGCCCCTCTGCACCGACCACAGCCTGCACCCTGGTCTCCCAGCCTCGTGCCCTTCAGCCAGCGGCCTTGCAGCAGCGCCGGAGAAATCACGTGCCACATATGGTGTGAAATCACACAAAGACCCCACTCTCCGCTGGCGAGATCCTGTGATCCCCATCGCGCTGGGCCACCCCATCGATGGCCCTGCGATGCCTCCCCTGCCCTGCGTCCCGGCCAGAGACAGGTGCACGCAGAGGCTTGGAAGATGCCTTTCCTCAGGCCTCCTGCTTGGAAACGTCTCTCCTCTGTCTGGAACACTGCTCCTGCGTGTGTGGGCACGGCTCCCGTGCAGCCTCACCTCAAGTCAGCTCTGCAAAGACTGCATCCCAGCATCGGCCTCGACGTCCCGCCGAGCGGGGTCCAGGCCCAGCCTCTGGGTGCCCGCCCGGCACTGCTTACGTTGTCGGGCGGGCAGGGGTTACTCCCAGAGATGCCTTCCCATCCCCCATCCGCAGCCTCCGCAGCAGTCCCAGCTCCGAGGAGGGACTTGGGTGGGGGACTGCGAAGGAGGGAATGAGTGAGTGGCCCAGGGGGGCCTCCAACTGGCTCAGACCGTAATCCCGTGCTCTCCTCCCTCAGAGCCCCCTTCAATCACTCCAACCCCTGACAGGAGCATGGCGGTGGGGGGACTGCATCCTTTCTCCCACCACACAGTAATTAAACCCTCCCCAAAGGTTACTTGCAAAACGATCAGAAACTCGAGAACAGGATCTCTGGGAGTTCAGGCGGCAGCCTCCCCTGGATCTGGGGCCATAAATCTTCTTTTCGGTTTGCAAATGATGTCTGCAGTATATCATAATTGGTGAGATGAAGAGCCCCAATTTTCCAGGAATGTTCAGGAATAACTCACTTTTAAAGACCACGTCCTAACAAGTGGAATGGGCCGATTATTCCAGGGAACCCTCCGAGAATCGTTGCCACACGACGTAGGGAAATATGCCCATCGCCAGGAGAGACATTAATGCCCATTTATTAAACACGTTTTTGAGGTTTTATTTCCATAGAAGGATTTGTTTCATGTAATACGTCCTGTGAAGGGCTTACAGTGCAGGGCCAAATGCAGCCCTTCCCCTGATTCCCCAGGGGCTGGGGGGTCACACCGTTGAGGGCAGGCCCTGTGAGGGTGAGGGCCGGCCTGGGGCAGATCAGAGAAGAGAGACTTGCACGTAGTGAGGACACTCTGATGGTGCCGGGGAGACTGGATCAGGCCAAGTGCCCGTGTCTGTGAAGGTCCTTGACTCATGTAGTGGCAGGTCATTGTGTCCCTGGTGTGATGGCAGGAGCATGGCCTTGGGGGAGGGCGACAAGTGGACCTGGCTTCAAATCTCTACTCTGCTAGTTACTATCTGTGTGACCCCGGATGGTTTTTCACCTTTCCTGGGTCTCAGTGTTCTCATCTGTAAAATGGGGCCGATACTACTTTATTTAGTTACTTGGATGTCTGCAGATACCTTTATTTGGGGCACTCTTCAAAAAACAGATCCTTTCTATGAATCAAATATTTTATTTTATTTTTTGGATTTTTTTTTTTTTTTAACCAAGAGCAAAGAAAGTTATTTACATAAATGTCGGCCAAACCTCATAATTAATGCACACTGGATTTCGTTTTTTTCAGTACTGGACCCACTTCCCATACTTTTTTTTTTTAATTATTAATTTTTATTTTACATTGGAGTATAGTTGATTAACAACGTTGTGTTAGTTTCAGATGTACAGCAAACTGATTCAGTTATACATATACACGTATCTCTTCTGTTTCAAATAATTTTCCATTTAGGTTATTACAGAGTATTGAGCAGAGTTCCCTGTGCTATACAGTAGGTCCTTGTTGGTTATCTATTTTAAATATAGCCATGGGTACATGTCGACCCCAGACTCCCAATCTATCCCTCCCCCCACCACCGTTTCCCCCCTGGTAACCGTAAGCTCGTTCTCTAAGTTTGTGAGTCTGTTTCTGTTTTGTAAATAAGTTCATTTGGGGTCGCTACTACTTTTTTTTTTAATTAAAAAATTGTTTTGGCCATGCCGTGTAGTATGCGGGATCTTAGTTCCCCGACCGGTGATTGAACCCGTGTCCCCTGCAGTGGAATCGCGGAGGCTTAACCACTGGACCGCCGGGGAAGTCCCGGGGTCGATACTGCTGTAGAACTGTGGCGAGTGAGGTATGTGAAGGCCCGAGCTTGGTCCCCCAGTGCTGTAAGGGCTTCCTCCTCTGTCTTCCTCTCCTTCCCTGTATGGCAGTGAGGACAAGACTCCTCGTGGCCTGCCCGATCCTCAGGACAGAGGTGACCAGGGGTCGGTCCAGGTATCCTGACCTGGAGTTTCCCGTGTCACCCTCTGTGGTCCTCCGGTGGACGCAGGGGTGGTAACCTTCTCAAGACCCACACTCACTGATTTTCTCATTTGAAACCGCCCAGATGCCAGGCCAGGAGCTCAGGAGGTGCAGACAGCCGGTCCACGGAGGGCCCTGGGGCTCGGGGTGTTTCCTCACCTGTGGGAAGGCAGGTGCGTCTGTCCACAGGCTCCCGGTTTAACCAGCCCCCCGAGCCCCAGGCTCGGATGGCGTGTGCTCACCCCCGCTGACTCCTGGGCCTGGAGGGGACAGCCTCTCTCCCCCCTCCCCCCACCCTGGCTGCCACTCTCAGGGATGCTCTCTATTCACACACGTGACGCCACTCAGAGATGGAAAAAACCAGAAAAATATTTATTCCAGAAACTCTTGTGATGTCAGGTTTTATTGTAAATACATTTGGTGAGTGACAGGCCGATAAATCTTGCCTGTGTAAGACGCTCCCTGCTCCGAGCCCTGGCCCCTGACTGCTTGTCATTACGGTGTGCGGCTCCGTCATCCAGTTGCTGCCCCCCCAACCCCGGTCTCAGCTCAGTCCCCAGCAGGGGTCCTCCTGGTCCCCTCCTGCCTTGCAAAGATCCCTTTCCCCCCATCCCTGCATAGGAGTGAGGCTGCCAGGAGCCAGGAGGTGGCCGGTCCCCCAGGTGTGTCCTGCGGGGCGGTGGGCTCCCGAGATGCCCCACGTCATCACTTCCAAGGTCCTCTTGGAAGCACTTCCCACCTCCCTTCTCTGGGGGATTCCCAGCCCCCTCGGCATCCAGCAGCCCCGTGGTCACGGGAAAACCTTGAGGGGAAAGATGGGCTGAGCAGAGCTCCTGGATGGGGCTCCAGAGACAGCGGCTGCCCTGACTCAGAACGTTTCTTGGGGCACGGTGTTCTCCCACGGCACACCTGCATTTGCTCTAGGAGCATTCGTTGACAACCTACGGGATTCTAGGCCTCTGACGCACGAGCTTCCATGAGCACGGCTGGTTCATTCACGCAGCAAGTGTCTACTGTGTGAACGACAGGGCTCATCCCCTGGGCCGGCCGTGTTCTGCCCTCCTGGAGCTGACACGCGTGTGCCCAGCCTGTAGGTAGGGGCTTGTTGGGGGGACCTTGGGGTCTGAATGCTGGTCGAGAGGGGCCTGGAAGCAAACCAACATGAGGGTGAGTCCCCCTGATGAGGGGCGAGCAGGGGGCTGGGTCTGCAACCTGGGGATAAACGCTGGCCTCTGGACCACCCAGAAATCGGCGATTCTGTCTCCAAGACTTGGAGGGGAACCCTTCCATCTTCTTCTCCTTTGAGGACTTTGCAGGGAAGAAAAGGAAAGTTCTGTCACCTTCAAAGTGAAGAACTGTGACAACTCTGCAGGTCCGACCCAAACACATTAGAGCCAGGAGTGTTTGGGGGCAGATAGAGAGCCCCGTAGGACGTGGGTCTGGCGGCTGTGGGCACGTGGGTGGCTGGGTTATACTTGAAGCCCCTTTTATGTCCCCCCAACAACTCCCTTCTGCCCCATCTCCTGGAGGCAGTAACACGAACCCCAGTTTGGCTGGCATTCTTTTTCTTCCTTTACTCTGTACATATCTGCACATAAACAGTATCCGGTATTGCTTGTGTGCTTAACGTTGTATATGAATGAAATCTACATGTTCCTTGAATTTTTTGTTTCTTTACGATCGATCCCAGTAACTCATTCCTTCGAACGGCTGCACAGCCTTGGCTACGGCTTAGACATCCACTCCTGCGCTCGTGGATACTTCAGTCGTTTCCCACCGTTGACTGCGCCCATGGCTGTCCCCCCCACCTGAATTTATGGGGCAGAGTTCAGTGGTGGGACGCTTCTAGAGGTGGGTCGGCCGCATCGTAGGGTGTGTAGGCCTCTTTGCTAGACACTGCTGGTGGTCACAGCTCACATGACTCCATTTTCCAGATGAGACAGTCAAGGCCCATGAAGGCTAGATAACTCGCCCAAGGTCTCATGGGCAGAGCCGAAATGCGAAACCCAGGCCATCTCGCTCGGGGCAGAAGAGGGAAACTGCAGGTTCTGTGGCCCCGGGGCCTGGCCAAAGTCCCCGCCCACTTTCTGTGCCACCACCACAAACACAAAGTCGCTGCTGCTACGCCCCTCAGCCGCACGTAGTGTGGTCAGACGGAGCCCACTGCCCATCTGGTGGATGCCATGGTGGTGAGTGGGCGCTTCCCTGGTAGTTAACAACGGTGGGCATCCTTTCACGCTGAATGTCTGTGGTGGTTGGTTTCCTGGCTCACCTGGGCTGCAGTCCCCACTTATCTCATCACACCACACCCAGGTGGTGCTGGGAGCGCGTTCTGTAGATGTGGGGGATCTATAATCAGTGGACTTGAAGTGAAGGATGACCCTCGAGTGTGCAGGTGGGCCTCACCCAATCAGTCGAAGGCCTTAGGAGCGAACGCTGAGGTTTCCCAGGAAAGAAGAGATTCTGCCTGAAGACCGCAGGACCTGCTCTTGCCTCGGTGTCCACCTGCTGGCCTGCCGAGCGGATTTCAGACCTAATGGCCCCATAACTGTGCGAGCCAATTCTTCAAAAGAAAGGATATAGTCCTCCTACTGGTTCTGCATCTCAGACTGACCCAGAGGCTGCTCACGTTTTCTCTTCTGTGAGCTGCCTGTGTATCTCTTAAATATTCCAAATGCTGATACCTGGTCAGTTCTGTTAGTGGAAATAGCATCCCCCAGGCTGTGACTTACCTTTGTGCTGTCTTTTTGAAAACAAAATTGTCTTCCTTTCTGGTTTGTGGGTTTGTGTGTGTGTGCTGTTAATATATCTCTGCCTTTAGGTCCTAAAGATATTCTGCCGTATTTTCTTTTAAAAACTTCTGTAGTTTTCTTTTCACCACAGAGGCCTTTCGTCCACTAGAAACGGACACGTGTGTCACGTGAGGTGAGGGTCGTGTGGGTGCAGCCCCTCCTGGGGGTCGCTGATGACTCACCAGGTGCAGCCGCGCTGGTCTCTGAATTGCGCACCTTGGATTTCCCGTCAGTTCTCCACATTCTGTGGAGCGTGCGGCCGGGTGGGCTTGGTGATGTAGGGAAACACTGCCCAGGAGAGGACACTAGATTCTACAATGTGTCTTCTTTTTTTTAACATCTTTATTGGGGTATAATTGCTTTACAGTGGTGTGTTAATCTCTGCTTTATAACAAAGTGAATCAGTTATACATATACATATGTTCCCATATCTCTTCCCTCTTGCGTCTCCCTCCCTCCCACCCTCCCTATCCCACCCCTCCAGGCGGTCACAAAGCACTGAGCTGATCTCCCTGTGCCATGCGGCTGCTTCCCACTAGCTATCTACCTTACGTTTGGTAGTGTATATATGTCCATGTCTCTCTCTCTCCTTGTGTCTTCTTAAAGGAGATTTTCTCTGACCATATAAAGTATTTATGCTGGAATTTCAACGTGGTGTGTTCGGAGACCTAAGAGGTTTTTACGAGATTACTGACAACGCAGCGGCTCTTCCCTTGGAACACGGCAGCGCCATCTGCCACCATCGCCGCTGGCCCAGTGCATCCCCCGCGAGGAAGCGGGAGGCCTGGGTTCCTGCTCAGCACGCACTTGCTGACTTGCTGCAGGATCGGCTGAGGATATATCATTTGAACTTATGAAAACAGCCTGTTCTTGCCATAAAATATTCCAGCAAAGCCTCCAGCCCCACACTCTAGAGGCCTGTGTCAGGGTTCGGATTTTATTTTATTTTTTGTACATGAACGCTCAATCCAGCGACACGTACAGAATAATTCATTTGTTGCCTACTGATGACGTGTGCTTTGCCTTGGTGTGCGTTCGGCTGGTGGATGTCGTATATGGAAAACTGTAGAAACAGTTTTAAGCCTGGAGTCTTTATCATCTTCCTCTGGAGAAGGTTTCCCACATTTCTGGCTGAAAACAGGGGCACTTAGAGCCCGGGGTGCCCTTCCTCCTGTCTCAGAGACTGAGTGGTCAGGAGCTGGGCTCTGGTCCCCGGGACCGCTCACCTCTTTCTTTGCTCCCAGGTCCTGGGGGAGGATGGGGGTCCCTGTCACTCTGTTAATTTCAGGTTTTCACTGGCATGTGAGTCTGTTTGTGTGCGGTGTGGCCTGTTCTACTGGCTTATTTCCTGTCCCTGGGTGGGCATCACACCCCTTTAATTGCTCTGCCCTTTGGTGGGACGAAACCCATCCCCTGTTTCCTAGTTCAGGATTTCCTTAGCCGATTCTGAGCCTTTCCTCCTCCAGGTGAATTCTAAGGTGAGCTTATCGACAAAGTAACCGGTTGAAGTTTGAATAGAGTTGAGATAAAAGTATGCCTTGGCTTTGGAGACACGTCTTCCTGATGCTGACCCTTCCCTGGCATGAGCACAGTACGCTTCCCAATTTAATCACTTTGTCTTAAGTATCCTGATTATATGTTCTTTAAAAAAAAGAATACATTTTATTTTTTAAAACAGGTTTAGCTTTACAGAAACATTGAGTGGAGAGTACAGAGCGTTCCCATATACCTCTCCCCCATTTTCCCTATTTTTATAACCGTGCTTTAGTGTGGTACATTTGTTACCATTGTTGAACCCATACTGATACGTTATTATTAACTACACAAAGGTTCACTCCATGCTGTCCGTTCTACGGGTTTGGATGAATGCAGTAATTCCATGTATCTATTGTTACAATCTCGTACAGACTAGTTTTCCTGCCCTAAAAATCCTGTGCTTTGCCTGTTTGTCCTTTATTCTTGCCCCCCAACCCCTGGCAACTGCAGACTCTTTTTACTGCATAACGTTGCCTCTTCAGAATGTCCTGTAGTTGGAATCACACAGTCTGTAGCATTTTCAGATTGGCTTCTTTCTTGTCTTCTTGATTTAGTTCCCGATACTATTACAATGTTAAATAGGCGTGGTGAGAGGAAAATTCTTGCCTAGGTCCTGATCTTAGCAGGTAAGCATCTAGTTTCTTGATATTAAGTATTATATCAGCTACAAGGGTTTTTTTTGCACATATACTGTCAAGTTGAGGAAATTCCCTTCTGTTCTTAGTCTGCTGAGAGTTTTTATCATGCATGCAGGTTGGGTTTTGTCAAAAGGGTTTTCTGTATCGATTGATATGATCATTGATCTTTCTTCTTGAATCTGCTGATGGGATGGCTTGTATTAATTGAATGTGTACCTGGAATAAATCCCACGTGATCGTGGTGTATAATTCTTTTTACACATTGTTGGATTCAATTTGCTAATATTCTGTTGAGGGTTTCTGCATCTTTGTTCACAATGTGTATTGGCCTGTGGTTTTCCTTTCTTGTAATGTCTTTATCTGATTTTAGCGTAAGTGCAATGGTAACCTCATAGAATTCGTTAGAAAATTGTCCTTCTGCTTCTATTTTCTGTAAGAAGTTGGAGAGGATTGGTATCATTTCTTGCTTATGTGTTTGATAAAATTGACCAGTGAAACCATCTGGGCCTGGTGCTTTCGTTTTTGGAATATTATTAACTACTGATTCATTTTATTTTAATAGATTTAGATTCAGATTGTCTATTTCCTCTTGTGTGAGTTTTGGTGGCTTTTGTCTTTGAAGAAATTGGCCTATTTCATCTATGTTATCAAATCTGTGGGCATGGAGCTCTTTGTAATATTCCTTTATTATCTTATGTCAGTGGGATCAGTAGGGATGACTCCTCTTTCATTATAGACATTAATAATTTGTGTCTTCTCTTTTTTCTTTGTTAGCTTGGTTAGAGGTTTATCAATTTTAAAGATCTTTTCAAAGAATCAGTTTTTGATTTCATTGACTTTTTCTATTGCTTTCCTATTTCCAATTTCAGTGATAGCTGCTCTAAATTTTATTATTTTCTTTTCCTTGCCTTAGGTTTATACGGGTTTTCATTCTTTAGTTTCCTTAGGTAGAAGCTTAGATTATTGATTTTAGATTTCTCTTCTTTTCTAATATGCATTCAATGCCATACATTTCTAACAACTGTTTTCATTATATCCCACAAAGTTTGATAAGTTGTATTTTTATCTACGTTTAGTTCAAAATATTTTAAGATTTCTCTTGAGACTTCTCTTATGAAGAAGACTCAGGTGTTGTATAAAAGTTATTTAATCTCCAAATATTTTGAGATTTTTTTCCGCTGTCTTTCTCCTATTGATTTCTAATTTGATTCCATTTTGGTCTGAGAGCATACTTTATATGATTTCTCTTCTTTGAAATTTCTGAAGGTGTGTTTCATGGACCCGCATGGGATCTATCTTGGTGAGTATTTCATGTGAGATTGAAGAGAATGTGTATTCTGCTGTGTCGGATGACCTATTCAATAAACGTCAATTAGACCCAGTTGATTGATGGAGCTGTTCAGTTCAGCTGTATCTGACTGCTTTTCTGCCTGCTGCATCTGTCCATTACTGAGGGGGGTGTTGAATTCTCCAACGATAAGAGTGAATATGTATCTGTTTCTTTTTATCAATTCTCTCAACTTTGGCTTCACATATTTTGAAGCTGTGTTTCTAGATGCATCCATGTTAGTCCTTGTTATGTTTGCTTGGATTATCCCTGATACTTTCCTGGTTCTGAAGTCTGCTTTGTCTGAAACTAATACAGTTTCTCCAGCTTCCTTTCGATTAGTGTTAGCATAAAATATATTTTCCCATCTCTTATAATCTATCTGTGTCTTTATATTTAATTTCTTGTAGACAACATAGTTTGGTCTGTTTTTTTTTAATACTCTGAAAGTCTGTCTTTTAATTGGTATACTTAAACCATTCACATTTGAAGTGATTCGTGACATGGTTGGATTAATATCTACCATGTTTGTTTTCAATTAGTTGCACTTGTACTTCATTGACCCCCCCACCCATTTTCTGCAGTTTTAATTGAGCGTCTTATGTGATTCTATTTTCTCTCCTCTCTTGGTATAACAATTATACTTCCTTTTTAAAACTTTGAGGTGGTTGTCCTGGAGTTTGCAATACACTCTTACAACTAATCTGAGTCTACTCTCAATAACACTAAATCAGTTCATGGGTAATTCAGGTAACTTAACAGAATATTCCCAATTACTCCCCCTTATCTGTAATATAATTGCTGTCATGCATTTCACTTATCCGTATGCAATCATCTCCCAACACATTGTTTCTGTTATCACTTTGAACAGTTATTTATTAGATCAGGTAAGATTAAGAAAAAGAAAAGATTTTATTTTACCTTTGTTTATTCCTTCTCTGAAGCTTTTTCTTTCTTTCTCTTGATCTGAGTATATGGCCCATATCATTTTCTTTCTCTTCAAAGAACTTCTTTTTATAGTTCACGCAAGGTGGGTCTACTGGCTACAATTTCCCTAAGCTTTTGTTTGTCTGGAAAAGTCTTTATTTTTCCTTCACTTTTGAAGGATAATTTCTCTGCGCAGAATTCTAGTTTAATGTTTTTTTCTTTTAACTCTTTAATTATTTCACTTCACTCCCTTCTTGCTTGCATGGTTTCTGATGAGAGGTTCAATGTAATTCTCATTTGTGTTCTTCTAAAGGTAAGGTGTATTTATTCTCTGGCTTATTTCAAAATTTTCTCTTTGATTTTTGTTTGTTTGTTTTCTATTTTAAATATGATATGCCTCGGTGTAGATTTTGTGCTATTTATCTTGCTTGGTGTTCCCTAAGATTCTTGGATCTGTGGTTTGATGTCTGTTATTAATTTTGGAAAATCCTCAGCCATTGTTACTTCAAATATTTCTTCTGCTTCTTTCTTTCTTCTCCTTTTGATATTCCCATTACATGTATCTTGCACCTTTTGATATAGTCCCACACTTCCTGGGTGCTCTGTCCTTCTTTTTTTTTCTTTGCCTTTCAGTTTGACAAGTTTCCATTTACTTATCTTCAAGCTTACTGACTCTTTCCTCAGTTGTGTTCAGCCTACTGATGAGATATTCTTCATTTCTGTTGTAGTGCATGTGATTTCTAACATTTCCCTTTGATTCATTCTTAGAGTTTCCATCTCTCTGCTTACAGTACCCATATGATCTTGCATGTGGTCTACTTTTTCCATTAGCATCCTTAACCTATTAATCATAGGTATTTTAAATTCTTGATCTGATTATTCAAAAGTCTCTGTCATACCTGAGTCTTGTTTTGTGTTTTTTCTTACCTTTTAGCATGACTTTTTGATGTTGTTTTTGTTCACATCCAGACCTAATATATCAGGCCAGAGAAGCTGAGGTAATTAGGCTTTTAGTGTGAGGTTTTATGTTAATCAGGCTCTTCCAAGAAATAAAAGAGGAGGGAGTACATTCCAACTTATTTTATGAAGCCAGTATTACTCTGACACCAAGACCAGACAAAGACATCAAAAGAAAAATAAACTACAGACTAATATATATTCCAAATATAGACACAGAAATTCTAACAAATACTAGGAAACAAGTTTAGCAACACATAAAAAGTAGAGAACATGGCCAAATGGGTTTTGTCCCAAAAGTGAAAGGCTGGTTTAATATTTGAAAATCAAATAATATAATATGCTATGTTAGTAGCATAAAAGATAAAAAGCAAAAACTATGTGATCATCTTCACAGACACAAGAAAAGCCTTCGACAATATTCAACACTTTTGCATAATTAAAAAAAAAAACTCAACAAACTAGGATAAGAAGAGGAATTCCTCGACCTGATAAAGGGCGTTTAGGGAAAAGCCACAGCTGACATTACAGTGAATAGTGAAAGATGGAATGCTTTCCTCCTAAGTTTAGGAACAAGAAAAGTATGTCTGCTCTTGACAGATCTCTTCAATATTATCCTGAAAGTTCTTGGCAGAACAACTAAATAAAAGGCATACAGATTGGAAAGAAAGCATTTGAACTATTTCTATTTGCAGATGATGTGAACTTGTATATAGAAAACCATAAGAAGTACCCCACAAGCCATTAAACTAATAAGCATGTTCACCAAGATTCAGGATGCAAAGTCAATATATAAAATCCATTTTATTTCTATACTCTTGCAAAGAACAATTCAGAAATGAAAGTAAGAAAGTCATTTCAGTTACAATAGCATCAAAATAATAAAATATTTTAAAATAATTTTAACAAATAAGCACGAAATGCATAGCCTGCTTACTGCAAAACACTGTTTTGCAAAAAGTGAAGAAAACCTAATAACTGGAAAGAAACCCCATGTTCATGGTTTGGAAGCATTAATATTGTTAAGATGGCTCCCAAAATAGATCTAAAATAGATCTCCCAAAATAGATCTAAATGTTCAACACAATCCCCAAAATAGTCTCTATTGCCTTTCTTGCAGCTATAGACCAGCTGACCCTAAAACTCACACACAAAATCAGGGGATCTAGAATAGCCAAAACTATCTTGAAAAAGAATAACAAAGTTGGATAACTTTGTTGAATAACAAAGTTTCTACAATTTTGAAACTTACTGCACTGCTACCATAATCAAGACAGTGTGGTACTGGTATAGGGTAGGTCTGTGGAATAGATTTGAGAGTCCAGAAATAAACCCATGTATCTACGGCCAGTTGATTTCTGAAGAGAGTGCCAAGACAATTCTATAGGGGAGATGAATAACTTTTTAATTATTGGTGTTGAGACACCTGGATTTCCATGCATGAAAGTACGAAGTTACACCAAAAATTAACTCAAAATGTAACATAGACAAAGGTTAGCTCTTAAATGTAAGAGCTAAAACTATGAAGCTATTAGGAAAAAATGTGGGTGTAAACTTCATGACCTTGGACTAGAGAGGCAGTGGTTTCTTAGATACTACCTCAAAACATAAGCAAAAAAACCAAAACACAAACAAAAAAAAGCAGAATAGAAAGATTAGTTGGACTTCATCAAAATTAAAATCTTTTGTTCTGCACAGAATACCACCAAGAAAGGGAAAAAGGCAATCTACAGAATGAGAAAAAATATTTGCAGATCATAGGAGGGACTTGTATCTAGAATATATAAGGAACTTTTAACTCAGTAGTAAAAAGATAAATAGCCCAATTAAAAATGGGCAAGGATTTGAATAGACCTTTCTCCAAAGAAGATAAACAAATGGCCAATCAGTGCATGAAAAGCTGCTCAGCATCATTAGTCATCAGAAAACTGCAAGTCAAAATCACAATGAGTTACTGCTTCAAACCCATTAGAATGGCTTTAATAAAATAAGATAGATAATTTCAAATGCTGGAGATAATGTGGAGAAATTGGAATCCTCATGCACTGCTGGTGGAAGGACAAAATGGAGAGCTTCCTTAGCACACAGGCTGTCAGTGCTGTGAACTCAATGTTTGTATCCCCTCCCCATTCATACCTTGAAGCCCTAATCCCTAAGGTGAGGGTATTTGGAGGTGGGGCTTTGGGAGGAAAGTAGGTCATGAGGGTGGAGCCCTCACGAGGAGATGAGAGCCCTTGTAAGAAACGACAGGTGAAACATGGTTACTTTCTTTACCGGTGGGGACACAGTGAGAAGGTGGCCGTCTGCAAACTGGACAGAGGGCTCTCACCAGAACCCCACCCTGATCTGGGACTTCTCAGCCTGCAGAACTGTGAGAAATAATTTCTGTTGTTTAAGTGCCCTCCCTCTCCCCACCCCCACCGCCCCAGTCCCTGGTCTTTGGTTAAAGCAGCCTGAGCTAAGAGAGGCATGTTCTCAGAGGATGAACAGAACTGCCATATGGCCCAGCAATTCCACGGCTTGCTGTATCCCCAAGATCAAGGAAAACAAGTGTCCGCACAGCAGCTTATACACAAACGCTGAGAGCAGCATTATTTATAACAGCCCCAAAGTGGAAAAAACCTCAGTGTTCATTAACTGATGAATGGATAAATCAAATGTAGTATGTTCATGAAATGGAATATTGTTTGGCAATAGAAAGAAATGACGTACTGTCATACTACAGCATGAGGAACCTCGAAAACATGCTGCTCAGGGAAAGACGTCAGACACAAAAGGCCACATGTTGTATATTTCTATTTCAATGAAATGTCCAGAATAGGCCCATCTATATATAGAGAAAGTAGGTTAGAATTGCCTAGGACAGGGATGGGAGGGGGAGAAGTTGGGGTAAATGGGAGTGACTGGTGGTGGGTGCTGGGTTTCTTTTTGTCGTGATGAAATGTCCTAAGTGAATGCAGGATTTATGAATTGTCTCAACAGAGCTGTTATGTAAAACATGAAATGATATGGTTCCTAAATTATGAAGACTTTGTTCCTTCCTTCCTAATTTAATGTTTCTATTTGATTAGTTTCCTTTGTTTTGGTTTGTTTTTCTTTCTTGTCAAGACATTTAGGCAAAAACAGGACAGAAGCAGTGAGAAAGGGCATCCTTGTCTGGCTGCTGCCTCTCATGAAATGGCTTCTACAGTTTGCTGTAGGTTTTCTCAAAGTCTGGATCACCTTAAAGAAGATGCCTTGTATTCTTTGCTAAGCATTTTTGTCCTGAATGGGCATTGAATTTTATCAAATGCTATTTCGGTATCTGTTTAGGTGATTGTGTTTGTTTTTCTTAATTCTGTTATTTGGGGGTGTCCCAATAATAGATTTTCTTATGATGACCTGCTTCAGAATTCCCATGATCATGCTTGGTAATGATATACAGTGCTACCTATGAATTGCTGGTATTTTTTTTTGTATTTCTGTGTGAGATAGCTTTATAATTTTCTCTTCTTATACTATCTTGTCCAGTTTGGGTGTCCGAGTTGGATATATTTGCTTATGTTTTTAAAATAAAATTTTATATATGGTAAAAGGAGATTTTATTTGGCAAAGGCATAGTCATTTAAACATTACAATGAAGATATAGAAGGGTAGCATTAGCCCCAAGTGTCCCTATGCTTGTGTTTTGTGATCAATTCCTCTCCGTTCCCCCAACGCTGACCACACCGGACCTGTTGCCCATTCCTAGAATACTTTTTCAGAATGTCATAGAAATGGAATGATACACATAGCCTCATGGGTCAGACCCATTTTACTTAGAAGAATGTGGTTCTGTCACCCATTTGTTGGCGTTAGTCAAGAACTGGTCACTGTGTGTTTCTGAGTGTATTTCGTTGTACAGATAGTTGATGACTCCATTGAAATGAATTCTCAAGTTTTGTGTAGGTTTCTGAGTCTTGACCAGGTCAAAGAACTTGTCTTTGTCTCTCTGTTTGTTGAAGGACATTTGGGTTGTTTCCAGTTTGGGGCTGCCATATATTCTTACATTCAGATTTTCGTGTGACTCTAAGTTGTAATTTCTTCTTACACCAAGGAATGCGGTTGCTGGGTCATTTGAAACTGTATGTTGAACTTTACAAGAAACGGTCTTTTTAGAAGAAACCTCCTCTTTTCCATAGTGGCTGTACCATTTGGCATTCCCACCAGCAGTGAGTGAGAAATTCAGTTGCTCCTTCTGCCACCTAACTGCCCCCTGACATTGTAGTTTTTGTTGTTGTTGTTGATTTGGTCTAGTTTTAACAATCCTAATGGGTTGAAGTGGTATCTCCTTGTGGCTTTTATTTGTGTTTCCCTAATGATCAATGATGCTGAGCACCTTTCTGTGTGCTCATTTGCCACCCATATATCTTCTTTGGTGAAAGGTCTGCTCAAAAATTTTTACCTTTTTTAAAATTAGGAGTGTTGTTTTCTTATTGCTGAATTTTTACGGTTCATATATTGCAGATACAAGTCTTTTGTGGGATATGTGATGTGCAAATATTTTCTCCAAGTCTGTGGCTTGTCTTTTCATTCTCCTAACTGTGTCTTGCCTAGATCCAAAGTTTTTAATTTTTGCAAAGTCTCATTTACATATTTTTTTCTGTTATGGATCGTACTCTCGGTGTTGTATCTAAAAATTATTTGGCTAACCTTAGCTCGCAAAGATTTTCTCCTCTGCTTTCTTTGAGGTTTATAGCTTACATTTTACATGTAAGTCTTTGATCCTTTCTGAGTTAGATTTTGTAAAAGGTGCCGGTATGGGTCAAATCCTCTCTCTTTGTCTCTCTCGCTCCTCTGGCATATGGATGTCCAATTGTGGGAAAGGCTCTCCTTTATCCCTTGAGTTGCCTTTGCATCTTTCTCAGAAATCAATTCACCATATTCATGTGGGTCTGTTTTTGGACTCTGCTCTGTTCCATTGACCTATATGTCTATCCTTTTGCCAACATTTTCTTGATTACTGTAGCTTTATAGTGTGTCTTGAAATCAGTGAGAACCGTTCAACTTTGTTCTTTTTTGCCCCCACAGTTGATTTGGCTCTTCTAGTTCCTATGCCATTTCCTATTAATTTCAAATCCTTATTCGCTTTTATTTGTTTGATGTATTAATTCCTTATAAGTTAATCTCTCATAATAACTGTAGATTTGGAAAATTCTCCTACAAGTTCATGGTTTTTATTATTTATTCTTCTTTTTACTATGTGATGTTCCTTTTTAACCCCTATGAAACCTTTTTGGCTTAAATTGTATTCCCTCTCTCTTGCTACATCCCTTTCTTTTATGTAGTATTTTTCATGTATGTGTATTTCCATCCCTTTATTTTCAGCTTCTCTGTGTGCTTTGCTTTCAGATGTGTTTCTTGTAGTCAGTAATTAGCTATGCTTAAAAATCCAGTATCGTATTCTGGAACTTTTACTCCATGATTTTCATCCTTTTGCATATCTTGAGATTCCTTATATGTTTAGAGTTATATCTGGATTATTTTATGTTTTTTTTAATCCTTTTCATTTCTTTTTCATTTTTGCCTTCTATAGGATTAATAGTACTATCTAAATTTGTTTTTTCTTTGTTGGTTTGGGTGTACTATATTTTAATTATATGATCTTAGTGGTTTTTCTTTACATTTTTTAATATTAAAATTTAACTGTACATTTTTTCTAGGGAAATGCAGGTACTTAATACATGCTTCTCCTTCACCTGTCAGTCACCTGTGAACCACTGAAAATCAGCTCTATGTAAATGTATTAACCAAGAGTTTATTTCCCACTATTAGAAAAGGGAAAAATTTATAATGTATTATATATCCATCCCAAACTCTCAACCAATTTCCTAGACTGTAGCTGAAACCTGGAAAAGTACCTATATAAAATTAAAAACCTAGCATATTAGGATATAAAATGTTTAAGCATCGCTTCCAGATCACCAACACTTGCTATGGTTGTTGACAAACCACTGCTTTGCAGGCAGTAATATATCTCGCTTATATGCTGTTCCGCAAACATTATGTTTGTCGTACGGCATGGCAAATCACACACAGAAATAAATAAACTTGTTGGAAAAATGCAGACTAAAATTCTTAATAAAACTCAAGGCCAGTTCCTTCCCGAGTGAGGTAGAGACTTGAAGCTCCAAGTCAACTGAGAAGAGGGGTGGATGAGGGTGGAGGTGGTTACTATATCCTGGTTGTGGAAGGGGTGGGCAAAGGAGCAGGGTGAAGAAGGGTCTTTGGGACAAGTCATCAGACTCAGGAGACCTGTGAAGGATTCTGTACCATTTAGGGGCTGCTGTAGAGACTTCTGTGGACGGGGGCTTGACAAATCTTCAGAGGAGTTGGTCAACATTTTTGGATGAGACAATTGCAAAATGCAGTCTTACTTCTTCCCTTGATGTTGACTTTCATAAATTTATTTATGTGGAGTTCTAAGAGATATCAGGCTTCTTGTTTCCTCCTTCTTTTGAAGCTGCCCATATGTCACAGTGAGATTCAAGGCTAATGTTTGACACTGCATCAACTTGGACCTCCTGGAGTGATGCCTGTCTTGGGACCAGCAACATCCCAGGTGTACATCCCTGCCCTTGGCATTCTCCTTAGAAGGAGGAGCCATTTTTTTTCATGTGCCACTAAGAAAGAAACCTGCCAAAGGTAAGGGGTCTGATTGGAGCCCCCTGCATAAACCTGGGACCCCAAAGGGCTGCAGCCTTGCTGTAAATGAGAAAGAAACCCACTGCGTGGAAAGAGGGAGCAAGGAAAACTGCTCTCTCCTCTGAAATTTTCAACCAAGTCTACATCCTCAGGTTTACAGTTTGAAATCAAATCTTAACCATACATTTTAACTTCAAGTGGTCATCAGTCAGTAGTACTCTCTGGTGCCTGGAAGGGCAAATGCAACGTCTCCCTGGGAGTTGTTTCCAATCTAGACTAAGAGTGGTCATAAGTGACTTTCAACTGTCACAGGTATTCTAATTTCGGAAATGTTAAAGGACAAAACAATGCACAAGGAACTGATGAAGCGCAGTGTGTGTGTGTGTGTGTGTGTGTGTGTGTGAGAGTGTGTGCATGCACACATGCACGTCCACATCTGTATATCTACATAAATCACGTTTCTCTAGGTGGCATTCAAGGTGAGTTCCTCAATGTCCTCTCCAATTCACTAATTCTCTCTTTAACTGCGTTCTGCCTAAAATGTGCTCCTTTTATAGCATATATTATTTCAAGAACCTTAAATTTTTTCCCTAGTTTTCTAGTTGGTTTTTTTTAAATGCCTGTCATTATTACTTCGATGCCTTTTTCATTTTTCTATAGTTTCTTGTACTTTTAAGCAGACCTTCTCCCTCATTTCCTTCTGCTATTTCTTTAAGCACTCTAAACATAGTTCTTTTAGTCATAGACTAATTGTTCCATGCAATTAGCTTCATCTGGAGTTGCTTCAGGTTCTGATGATCGATTTTGTTATCAGTTAGGACATTCCTGTGTTGAGGGTGAGAGGAGGTTTTGGCTTTTTCCCCCCACACCCCATTTTTCTGCTTTTGTGTTTGTCCCTCACCCTGGAGCACCCCCCAACCCCACACCAGGTCCTGGGGGGACTCTCTCCCTCGTGGTGCATCCCTCTCTGGTTCTTCCTGTTTCTCACCATCAGCTTATTGCTGGGCCTACGGATTCTCTCCTCTTTACATCTCTCTTCTCTTTTGTTCAAGCAACAAGTACTTTTGGACACCGACTTTGAACCAATCTCTGTCCTATCTTCTCTTTCCTTCTTTTAATGATCATTTTATGGAAATGGATCCTATTTTATTGATTATTGTTTATATTAAGTACTTTTATGAGTTCTGCTTTCATGTACAAGAAGGTTAGTGGAATGGTGTGTATTTCTATGAAGAGGTTCTTCTCTCTTCTCTGACCCTTAATGGATTACTACTTTACTTTCTGCAAGTCACTGTCCTTCTGTTATAATGTCAGTTCCTCATTCTTGTGCAGCACTTTGCAACCTGAAAATGCTTTCTTTTCCATCAACTCAGGTATCCTTTCAACCAGTTGCAATGGGCAGTAGATGGGGCAGATATTCATCCTGTTTTACAAGGGTAACCTGAGGCTCAGAGAGGTTAGGTCTGTCCCAGGGCCACCCAGCCAATAAGAAGCCAAGCAGAAACATAACTCAAACCATCTCCTAATTTAAACACCTGCATCAGGCTCTTCAGATGAGACTCAGAACATTGCCTGAGCAGGGGTCACATCTTCTTTCTTGGTATCCCTCCTTGGACCTAGCACATGTCTGGTCATGTGATACACTTACATAAATGAAACGTTTGACGAAAGTGCCTGGAAGAGAGTGGACTTTGTGTATGTCAGACAGGAACTGTGGCTGAACATGTCCTGCAGAATCCTGCACCCCTGCAGGCCCAAAGGGTGACCTGCAGGACATGGGGAAGACACATGCCTACAGAAGTGTATGAAGGAGGACGGGCTACTGCCGGCCCTCATTCTCTAGCAAAGGAGGATTTATGCCCCAGCCCCAGCAAAGGGGCTTCCAGGACCACTCACCACATTCATGTTAGAAAAAAAGATATCGATTCACATTACTGAGTTGACTGAAGGCAGAGGCAGTATTTATTTGGAGCTGTGCTTCTGACGTAATAGCACTTAGATTACAATATTTTCTGTAATTACTTAAAAATGACAATGCCTATTGAGTTAGTGATAAATCAGAGGCAATTTAAATAACCAGGAATCAAGGAGCATAAATTATGTGGGTTTCATCCCAGCCAACGAGCCATTGCTTCAAAGGGTGGGCAGTGTCTTGACACCCAGCACCATCTGGGGAGGGGCCAGGGTCCCGGGCTCTGACCTTGGCCTGTGGTGTCTGGTCCTCCTGACCTGGCCACTCTGGGTGTGGCGTGCAAGTACAGGCTGGAGCCTGGAGCACAGAGGAGGCTGGGCTGGTGCCGAGGGCTGTCCGTGTCCTGGGGCAGCAGCAGCGGCAGGGAAGAGGGCTCTGCCAGGAGTCCTGCAGCTCAGGAAGGTGGTGGCCACCTGAGCCCCTGGCCTGATGCCCAGGCTCCCCTCTTGCCTCCCCTGCTCACCCTGCACAGGTGCAGGCTCCCTCAGGGCAAGATGCACACATTTACAAGGGTCCTGGAGCTGCCTCCAATGACAGTTTGGTTTCTCCAGTAGCTTAGTAGGGCTCCACATGGGCTCTGGGCCCCCACTCTCTGCAGAAGTGGAGCGGGTGGTGGTTTCCTTTAGGGCTGAGAGGTCATTGGCTGGATGGGTCTGATTCCAGTGGATGGTGGGGAGAAAGGAGGTGATGTTTATCGAGCCCCAATCATGAGATGAGCGCTCCCCTGGCTGCCTTCTTTATGGCATTAATTCAAGCCATGTGCTTGCAAATAACAGAAGCAAACTCGGGTCACCATAAACGAGAAACAGGAGCTGGTTATGGGGATTCTTGAGTATCTCGTGTGATGCGAAGAGGAGCGTGGACTGCACCTTGGAAAGGGGGAAGGGTCAGACTAGGGTCAGATCGGCGTCAGGTCTGGGTCGGACCAGGGCCAGATGCGGAGAAGCATCTGTGTCTCTCCCCACTTTCTTCCTGCTCTTCGTGTGCACGTCAACTTTCAGCCTCCTCTTTCTGCAGTCGTGCCCCTGCTGCTTTGGCTTCTTGCAGCCCCCGACCTGATGGTACGAGTCCAGCCCCTGGAAGACAGGGGTTGTTCTTGGGCTCAATTCCGCATTCCCAGGGAAGGGTCAAGGGCCCACCCCAGTCCCATCAGGGTAGTGCTGCATCTACAGAACAACTGCCTTTGTCCCACTGGTGAGGACCAGCTGACATCCGAGGGGTCCTAGGAGCTGGCGCACACGTTCAAGGGTGCCTCCGACATGCATGCGACTTCACTGCGTTACTCAAGGTGGCATCTTACGGGTGTTACCAGGGAGGCCAGAGAACAAATTGTGCCCCAAGTGAGACAATGTGTAACACCCCAGCAGGATCTGAACCCACAGCTGCTGGGTCCAAGGAGCGTGGTCTGTCTGCCGCAGAACTCCACCCCCGACCATGCTGCTCTGAGCTCTAGTTGGAGGATGTGGCACAAGCAAAGGGCTAGGGGCAGGCCGGCCAGCACAGCAGGCAGCTTTGCCAGCTCCAACTTGTCTCCTGGAGTGTTTCACCTCCGGGCTGGTTAGGTAGAGGTGACCCTTTATCCTGCTGGTGGAACTGTGAGGGTCCCCCAGACAGAGCCGTCGGCAGGAATGTTCGGCTCAGGGAACAGGATGGGATGGGGGATGTGTGTGTCCACTCTGCCTGGAGAGGAGAATAAAGTGGAAATGAAGACTGGTACCCAGAGCAAGGAGAGCATAAAATTCAGTAATGAGCAAACGAGGAAATTATGTAATTTTTGTACCAAAGAACCCGGATTGGCTTCCTCTGTCCATCTTACTGGTGAAACGGCTGGCTTGCTGGCCACATAAATGCCCCCAGGACTCAGAGTTTTCACCCAAGATGGTTCAAGACCAAGTCTGCAAGACGTCAAGTCAAGAACATCTGTAATTCCCTTCAATCACCCAGATTAGTGTTTTCCGTTTTTTTCTCCCACTGTGACACCAAGTGTCTGAAAACACTTGGAGGTTTCACTCAAGTCTCCATTTTCATCATGGTACCTGGCCCGCCATCGGTACAGCAAATACAGCGTTACTAAAAAGGAGAGAATAGCAGAAGGTTTAATGGCCCTCAAAATCAAGGTCAATTTCCGTCTTTCTAAGTAACTTGGGAATTGTTTTTCCTCCAGTGTTCACATTTTCTAAGCTCCTTGATATTCTAAAAAACATGAAACTGACTCTGATTTTGAATCAAGCTTGTTAGTCTTGAAAAGAAAATAGCCGTGCCCCAAATTGAGAGCTAACGTGGTCTGGAAGTAATAATGAGGGGAGCCTGCCCGAGGAGACGCCTCACTCCTCCTGGTACCAAGACCCCACCCTCCTTCAACCTCACCCTCAAGTGCATTTGGAGCTGGAAAGACCCACGTTCAAGTGGCAACTCTGCCTTATACTGTGTGTTCTTTGGTGAATGGCTTCACATTCTGGGTCTTGGTTTTCTCATTAAACACTAAAAAAAGGATATGTTCGGGTTTACATCAGAGGATGGTTGGAACAAAGTGAACTAGCATATGCAAAATAGCTGTACGCTTTTGAAAACCCACTGAAATGTACTCTCTTTCTTAATGACACTAATAATTACAATCTCTATTCATTCTTCTCCCAAGCACTTATTCGGAACCTACTGTGTGCAAATTCCCTGTGTCAGATGCTGGAGGAAGGAACTGGGTTGAAACTGTCAACTTGCAAAGTTTGTAGTGTTTTTCTTGCAGGCTTGTTCTCCTGGAAACAAAATCACTATTCAGTATCTGGGACATTACAATAATACATTTTAATGAAAACTTAATTAATTTGAAAGGATGGCTTTGTTGTAAGTAGAAGGAAAGAAAAAAATCATTAAGAATTGGCAAAGGGAGCGAAAAATGCTTTTATAGAAGTCCATAGGAGACACAGAGAGAGACAATGAATATTTCTAAAATAAGAAAACATAAAACTTGAGTTCATAAAGTTATTTCCTTAATTTGGAAGGCTGTTTCTACTTGTTCCCTGATAAAAATAAAAGAATCAATCTCTGGAGCTTGTGCGAATGAATACGGAAATCAATGGAAGCTCTTTTCTTTTTAAACTGTTCTCCAGTGGGGTTCAGTGACGGGGGTTCATCTGGGGCTTCCAGCATTTGTTTGCTTTGGTTCTTGTAGTTCTCGTGGAAAAGCACAAATCTCAGGACCAGAAGCTCAGCCAAGTCCCTACAGCCTGCACACCACTCGCTGGGCCCCTTTGCTGGTCAGACATCTTCAGAGCCTCTCAGTTGCCTTCTGGGTACAGCGAGGGCAGACAGAAGGGGCTGCTTGATGAATGAAAGAGGCAGACCATGAATAAAAGAGAGGCTGAGCTCCAGTCCTGGCTCTGCCACTTATCAATTTGAGTTAATTTATTAATTCTCGTATCCCGAGCAGGTCCCAGTCCCAACGGGAGCCTTGGATTTCCCATCTCTAAGATGGGTGAGTTCAAATCCAGCTCTGACACTACAGCCCAAGCTCTGTCCCCAGCGCTATGTGGCATCCGACATGTTTGAAGAGTGAGGGGATGACTCTTCAGGGCCACGTGGTCAGATGCACAAGTCTCCCCCACGCCCATCTGATTCTTCAGGGTCCCCTGAATTGTTCGTGCTCATCTGTCGGGCCCAAGGTGTGCTGGTTAGTATTGAATGGCCACTCTACGGGAAAAAGAGCCTGGATTTATGAGGTCTGCCAGTTTCCATGTGTAGATACTCCACTCTGACCCATTGCAGGCTACCCACGAGGTGCCACTGGATGCCGAGTTGGGAAGGCTACTTCTCACCTTGAGCTGTGCAAGCTGGCTCCAGCCCACCACTGGTTAGGTGTCTTCCAGTGACGGGAACTCCGTCTTCGCTGGCTGACTGTGAGGTTGGGTCAGATGACATGAGCTAACAGTCATTGTTGCTCTTGAGCCAGGCTCCCCGCTCAGTGCTTTACACAGATTGTCTCATGCGAGCATCAGCAGAGCCCCAGGATTTGATCCCTGGGCACAGATGGTACCTAACCTGCCCAAGGTCATGCAGCCTGGAGGAGGTGCTGTCTGCATGACCTCAGCCTGTCTGACTCCATAGCCTGGCCTTTCCGGCCACACGCTACCCTAGATTTCAGCCTCGGTGCTTTCTGCTGCAGACAATTTTTCCAACCTGCAGAAAAATGCCTTGAAACATCAAACAAGTCCATTTACATTTGGTTCCCTTATTTTCAACTCATTTATCAAATTTCCCGACGATTATCCTGCATCTCTTTAATGCACCTGACCCATTCATAAACATATTGGTAAACATACTTTGATGGTGTTTTTCTTCACTCTGAGAACTTGCAGTTACACGCCATTAAGCGTTTTCTTTCTGTTTTGTTCTTGGGTTGGTCCCATTAACGGGCTAGAGTGCAGACATATGGGTCTTATATAAAAAAAGTGACTTTGGAACGCTTTTCTGTGATTAGGGAAAGAAACAGCCTTAAGTAGAGGGAGCTATTTGGAGCAGAGAGGTTTTTAATTAGGATGGTATTCTGGTGCTGAGTGACAGAGCAGTTCTTGAATAACAGAAGCAAGGACAGCTTTTCCTCAGAAGGGCATTGACATACACCAGCCTGCCAAGCTGATTTTTCAGGGAATTAAGCCCTTCACCCAAACTGGCAGAGACATGAAGCATTTGTCCAACTGAGCACGGTACAAAGTGCTTTGAAACACAAACAATTATCTGGAGAATCAGGCCACTTGCATTCAAAACTGGGTAATTTGTCCTCATCAGCGGCAGTAGTAGCTACAAAGGGTTTGATTCTGTGGGCTACTCTCCTTGGCCCTGGACAGACCGCCCCCAGGGAGATGGCAACCTCATGCCACTGAACGCAGTTTTAAATAAACTCATGATACGGAAGCACAGATTTGCAGACATCACTTGAGGTGAAATCAGCTCTCTGATGGTTAGCATAATGTAGCAGAAAGAGCATTTTTAACAAGTAATGGCATTGTTGTTTTCATAAAAGCGATAGCTACTCATTAAAAAATTCAAGCTGTATAAAGAAGAAAGCAACAAATGACCTAAAATCTTACTACTCAGATATAATCACACAATTAACGACGTTTCCTGTTATCTTATCTGTCATTACGTACAAACAGCCCACACATGGTGGCATAAAACAGGGACTATCTTGTTATGCTCCTGGGTTCTGTGGGTCAGGAATTGGGACTGGGGTGTGTGTCTCTTCTCCATGGCGTCTGGGGCCTCACCTGGGGAGACTCCATTGGCTAGGAGTGGCTTGATGGGCTGGGGGCTGGAATCTACCAGAGGGGCCTTCGCTCAGATGTTTGGTGCCTGGGCCGTGAGGACTCTCACCAAGGCTACCAACCTCTCCAAGTGGCTGAGGCTGTCCCAGTGTGGTGGCTTGGTCTGCAGAGGGGGCGCCCCAAAGGGAGGACCTGGAGAGTGAGTGGTCCAAGAGACCATGGCAGAGGCTGTAAACCTCTTTCTGACCCCCGTTAGATCACACTGTGTTCTCTTCATCAAGAGTGAGTCCCTGAGGTCAGCTCAGTTCAGGAGGAGGGAGATTAGAGACCACTTCTTGAAGAGGGAGGAACAAGGTCACGTGCCCAGAGCATTTGGGATGGGAGGCATTACCATGCTCATCTGCGAAAAATTCGCTCTACCGCCAGTGAGCACCTTTCCAGAAAGCTCTTCAGGCTTGGGTACAAACGCGTGATGGGTAGGTGGTAGTCTCTAGAGCAGGTGTAGAATCTGCAAAGGTAGATTTGTAGAAACACTTTCATAAGAATGGCATTATTTAATCATGCTTTCAAAATTACGAATTCATAAATTTAGCTCCTTTGGCATTTAACAGAAGAAAAAGAAACTGATACAAAATGGTAAGATTTGCCGAGCTTCAGATCATTTTTTTTAACCACAAGAGATATTAGTTCCTCAATGATCTCTCAAAGAATAAGGAAATAAATTATGAAAACCGTTAAAAACATGGAGTCATTATTTTTTAAGATACACTTTTTTTTTTTCAATTTTGGACAGTAAGAACTAACTCACGGCTAGAAAAAAAAATGCTGTGATTCTAGTTTTTACACAATTTCGTTCTCCCTTGCCCCCTTGCCCAAGTTTTGCTGTTTATATTATTTTTGTCAGGGTTTATGACATTGCCGTTCTAGTGCGTCTGTGTTCCTTAAGTTGTTTAAAAGTCTTAGTTATGTGTTAATACGGACTTGGAGATCAGTTTTTGATGTATGTGTGTAGGTAGATACGTAAGTATTTATGTTTGCAGTCCCTCCCTCCTTTCCTCCCTCCCTCCCTCACTGTGGCTTCTTCCTTCCTAGTTTCTTTTCTGGCTTCATCTCTTGGTCGGATGCATTTTATCTGAGAGATTTTCATCAGGAAGGGCTCATAAGGGCATTAGTTCCCAGATTCTTTGAAAATATGTTTGAAAATACTTGCATCTTGCCTTTGATCTGCAGTCACTTCTGTGGGGTAAACCGCTCCTGTGTTGCACACACTCCCTTCCCCTGTGCGGTGTGCAAGGCTCCCTTTCCTCAGCTCTGGAAGCGCAGTGCTCTGCCCATGTCCTGGGGACCATTTCACCTGCTCTGTCTCCTGGCTGCACTTAGAGGGCAGGTGCTGCTTTCTAATGGGTGCTCTGAGGCCTGAGGATGTCGCGGGCAGTGGAGAAGTGGTAGCTGGGCCAGAGCGTGGTCCTTGGGCTCCATGTCATGGCCTCAGTCCCGTCCTTCCTTCCCAGGGCCCTTCCTGCCCGAGCTGGCTCAGTGTCCTTCCTGCCTGAGCTGGGCCCTGCGTTCTCTCTGTTAAGCCCTCCTCTCTGCCTCTGTCCTTGGTGCTGCATCTGCGGCTGGGCAGGGAGGGGATGGGGTTGGGGGCGTCCGGAGCCAGGAGCTAAGCCGTAGGACAGTCTGCCCCAGCTGGCAGCGGACAAGCTCCATGTAACACCAAACAGAATCTGAGATCAGGGCTCCCAGCTTTGCCCGGTGTGGGTGGTGTGGGCGGCGTGCAGTCCTCAAGGTGGGGTGGAAGCTAAGGCAGGACAGAACTTAGAGGTTCATGACACTCTTTACCCCTTAACATGCCTTTGGGGTGGATTTAAAACTTCATGCTTCTCTGTGCCTCCATTTCCCCCTTTGTAAGATGGAAATCGTCATAATCCTCACCTCGAAGGGCGCAGAGGTGGGGCTGCAGAGTGCTGGATCCCATCTCCAGCGGGTCGCTGTCATGGTTACCGTGTCAGGGTTGGGAAGTACCATCATCTGCATTGTTACCCTGGTGCCCTGCCGTGGGGCCCTGCTGCCACAGAAGGGGACCCCCGTAGCTGTTGCCCCCTCACTGCTCCTTCTTGCTGCCTCTCCCTGGTCTTAACTCTGATCTGGGCCTTCCAGTTCCTTCCCTCTTGGGGCCTCTCTCCCCAGCTGTTCTCCCACGCTGCCCCCAGCCCTGCCGTCCCTGGGTCCCGCGGCCTGCTGGCGTCTTTGGCCTTAGACACACACCCTGGGCAGCTGCGTGTTGGTCTTTACTCTCACGCTGCCCGTTGGGGCCCTGGCTTTTTCCACTGAGTTTACAACATTAAGTGATGCCCAGGGCCCGGGCCCCATTGTCCCCCCATCAGCCATCGTGTTGCTATCTTAAATGGTTTCTACTAAGCGTCTCTAACCGGCTGCCCATAAAAAATGGAAGGAAAAGTATTCTCATTAAAAAGGAGCTTATCTGGGTTGTAAATGCGGGGCCGCTAATTGGGACCTAAATGCCACGGCGGGACTGTTGATTACTGCTGACGGAGAGAGCTGTGTGATCAAGGCTCATATTACCTCAGGCCACTGGAGAAGGCCGTACTGGGGCTGCCCTGCCAGAGCTTCTGGTGGGAACAGAGGGGCCTTGTCCGATTGCTCAGAAGCAGACCCTTGGCAAGCAGCTCAGGTGGGGAAAGAGCCTGGAACCAGGTCAGGAGGAGCTGGTGCCCAAGCCACCTCTCATTCCCGGAGCTCAGGGCACGGGGCCTGGCCTGGCCACGGTCTCGGTGACTCTCTGTAGGGTGAGGGTGAAGCCCAGTTCCTCTCCTGGAGGCAGGGAGGCTGGGCAGCTCCTGTGGGTCCTGGGTCAGAGGGGTCTGAGTGCCAGCCTCGCTTCTCCCCGCAGGAACGGTGCCTCCGCCTCTCTGCGCCCACTTATTCATCCCCAAATTCCACTAAAAATGCCCAGCTTGTGGGCCGTTGTGAGGGTGACGGGCCAAGCCCAGTGCTTGGCAAGCAGTACGCACTTCATGAATGGCTCTTTAGCTGTAATCAGTAGTAGCTTTTCCCGGCCCTTCATTCAACAGGTGGTTTCAGAGCCTGACCCAGGTGCCTGCTTTGCTGACTTCAGGGGACGCCACTGTCCTGTGCATTCTTTGTTCCAGCGGAGGCCACGGAGAGTCAATGAGCAAAGGGCAAATGGCCAAGACTGTGTCACTGTAGGGGCGCTAGTGTGCTGGGTGAGGGGGCAGGTCCGTGTCACTCTAGGGCTGTTTCAAAGGGACCTCTATTGGAGATGTCACTTAAGCCCAGACCCTGCAGAAGCTGGGTTGTCATTACGACACGGGTCCTCTGCTTGGGTCACCCGGCCCGGGAGAGCCTTGGCTGGAGCCTTCCTGACCTCCTTCTCCTCCAGCCCCTCCCATCAGGGCAGCCAGACAAGGATCCCACCTTTGCTTTTCGTTGACGCAGGATCCGGGTCAAAGGGTTTTCTTGCCCCTCCTCCAGCGGTCTGTGCGTCTCCCCTTCTTCCAGAAGCAGCGGGTTCCCCTTGTTCTTGAGGATGGGGGGGCTTTGGAGTCACGGGCTGTGCTTGGGGCTTTGCTCTGTGGCTGTCCATCGTCCCACGCGCTCCTGTTGTTGCGGGGACCCTCCCCCATGGCTCTGGCGGCACCCACTGGAGAAGAGCTTGTGGGTGAGTGCAGACCTCCTTCGGGTCTCGAGCTCCCAGTGATTCTGAACTGACACCCTGGCCACGGGCAGCCTTTAGCTTACCTCTTCTTGCCTCTATCCACGGTGGCCACCTCTTCTGCCCAGGCTCTGCTACTGGGGGAAGTTGTTCTTATTTTCTAGAATCGTCGTAATGAAATAGACTGAATATCTTTTTGTTCCTTTAAGATTTGAGACTTGATTGATGTCCCAACATTTCGTAAGTGTTTGACATGTGTGCTTGAAAATAGAGTTTATTCTGCTTTTTCTGGAGACAGGGCTTGATTTTGTAAGTCACTTTCTTCAAATTTTTTTCTGTCTTCACTGACATTTTCCTGCCTGTTCTTTGAGTTTCTGAGACATGTATTAAAATACCCTGTTTGATTGTGGGTTTGTCTATATCTCCTTGTAGTTCTGTTGATGTTTGTTTATTGTTTCTTGAAGTTCTATTCCTAGGTGCCCATAAATTTAGAATTTTTTTAAAGGTGTTTTTTTAAAATTAATTTATTTTATTTTTGGCTGCGTTGGGTCTTCCTTGCTGCGGGTGGGCTTTCTCTAGTTGTGGTGAGCTGGGGCTACTCTTTGTTGCCGTGCGTGGGCTTCTCATTGCGGTGGCTTCTCTTGTTGCGGAGCACGGGCTCTAGGCACGCAGGCTCAGTAGTTGTGGCATGTGGGCTCAGTAGTTGTGGCTCGCGGGCTCTAGAGCGCAGGCTCAGTAGTTGTGGCACGCGGGCTTAGTTGCTCCGCGGCATGTGGGATCTTCCCAGGCCAGGGCTTGAACCCGTGTCCCCTGTACTGGCAGGCAGATTCCTAACCACTGACACCAGGGAAGTCCTAAGTATGGAATTTTTATACCTTCCTAGTGCTTTAAAAATTTTATCATGAAGTGTTCCTCTTCATCTCTACATTTTTAAAACTTACAGTCTATTTTTTTCAGTATTTAGAAATTTATTCAAAAAATTAATTCATTTTAAAACAAAAATAGCAGTTTAGACAAATCTGAGAGTGATTTTTTAAATTAATAAATCATAAAATAGACAATTTATGGCTAGTATTATCATGGCAAGATAAAATACAGAGGTAAAAAATACACATGTATTTTTCCATTACAAAGGAAATCTGTTAACAGCTACAATAATTTCAAATGATAATTAATGAGAGACAACTTTACATTAACACATTAAAAAAACTACCTGAAGCTAATAACTAAGTCAAGAAAAATTAGATAATCTGCTTAGAATAACAGTTAAGAATTAAAACAATTGACGTCTAAACATGCTCCATTTTTAGATGATTTTGCTCTTAATTTTTATTTAAATTAAATTAAAATTTTTATTTAATTTTTTTTTCTTATTTATGTGCAGTCTACTGGTCTACTTTAACATTAACATATTTTCACAGCTGTGGTAGGGTTTGGTAAGATATATGTATATCCTATGTATATATACATATACTGATACACACACACACACACACACAGGTATATATATATATATACGTTTGTATCAGTATATGTGCTATAGAAATGTCTTTTTTCAACACCATGTGGGTACTGTTGGGTCTTGATTATTTTTTATCCGACATGTGAATCTTTATCTTTAGGTGGACAGTTTAGTGCAATTACATGTGATGCTATACCATGGATGAACCTTGAGGATGCTGTGCAAAGTGAAATAAGTGACTCGCAGAAAGCAGATGGTACATGATTCTGCATGAGGGACTGAAAATAGTCAAGCCCATAAGAGCAGAGAGTAGAACGGTGGTTACCAGAGCCTGGAGGGAGGGGGAGATGGGGAGCTGTGTGCAGACAGTGTAAAGGTGCAGTTATGCAGGATGAATTCGTTCGAGAGCCCTGCTGAACAGGACAGGGCCTGCAGTCAGCAACATTGCATTGTGCACTTACATACTTAACCTTAATTTCTGAAGACTGTTTCCACTGCGTGTAGCATTCTTGGTTGGCATTTATTTTCTTTTTAGCACTTTTAAGATGTCATTCATTATATCTTAGTTTTTTATTGTTTCTGTTGAAAAGTCAGCTGTTATTGTAATATTGGCTCTTTGAAAAAAAATCCGTCTTTTTCTCTCATTAAAAAAATCCTCTTTGTTTATGGTTATAAGCAGTTTTGCTGTGATACAGCTTGGTGGGGATTTTGTTTTAGTTTTCCTTCTTGGGCTCTGTAAGGCTTCTTGTTTCTATGGCTTGATGTTTTTCTTCAACTTTGGAATGTTCTCAGCCATTATCTTTTCACATTTTCTTTCTGACTAATTCACTCTCTTATCTCCTTTTGAGCTTCTGCTTACACGTATGTGAAATCATGTCCCTGTGTCTTTTCTGTTTTGTACCTGTCTTTCTATATCTGCCATCCTTTCGTACCTCTGTTTTTTTATTCTGGATATTGTATTTTGACATCTATCTTCTATTCACTAAATCTCTCTTCACCTGCATCTAATCTGCTCTTAGACCCATCCACTTAATATTATTTTCATAGCTGGATTTTTCAGTTTTAGAATTTCCATTTTTATACAAAGGAGTTTCCACTTCTACACTGAAATTTCCAGTTGTGTCCCGTGTCCCCTTGATCATTATAAACATAGTTATTTAAAAGTATTTGTCTGATAAGATCTAGGGTCCCAGTGATTCTGCTTCTGTTTTCTGTCATTTATTCTGGTTTTGTTTGTGTCATCTTGACTCCTTCTGTGTATAGTTACCATGTGCAGATGTTCATGTACCATGTACATGTACCATGTTCAGGTTAAGTTACCATGTACCATGTTCAGGTTAAGAAATCCGTTGAGGCCTGGATGACGTCTTCCTTCAGAGATGATTGTTATTTCTGTCCGTTGCTGTTCAGCACTGGCGTCTGGGGTCACTTCAGTCAACTCCAAGTGATGAGAGGATAAAATGTAACCTATATTCCCTGAGAAAAACCTGACAGTATTAATCATAATATTATTGATGAACTTTGAATCTTCAGACAAAAATTAGGATTTAATAACGCTTGCATCTGCTACCATGAGCTTGCCAGCACCCCAGTGCTTAAAGGCTTCTCTGATGAGATTCATGGTGATATTAACCAATGGGACTTCTTGATAGTGGATAATAAAATACGTCAACATTTAGAAAGCCTGCATGGCTCAGTGAAGCATATTAACCAATGGGACTTCTTGATAGTGGATAATAAAATACGTCAACATTTAGAAAGCCTGCATGGCTCAGTGAAGCAATAATTTCCAAATGGCCAATGCACGATGTTGTAAAACTACGTGTGATTAAAAGATCTACCTGAAGTGCAAGATTCAAAGCTTCTGATCTGGTCCTGGTTAGGATGAAGTCATCATGTTTGGTCTCTGGTTTCTGGTTTCATTGATGCTAATGTGTAGCCAAGGTAAGTGCCCCTTTCTTTTCCAGTCTTTTAATTTACAAATGGGGTGAACCAAGGCCCAGTGAGGGAAAAGGTGAGCTCAGGCAGGGCTGGGCAGACTCGGGTTCCCCGTTCACCATCAGTAATTCTGGAGAGAAAGGCTTTTTGCTGAGTCTCAGAGGCAGGCTTTGATCTTCTCCAGGGGTGCAGAGGGTGGGACTGAGCTGCGGAGTGTCATCGCAGGACAGAGGACAGCAGCTGGGGAGTGGGGGAGTGGGGGGCAGCCTGCCAGAACTCCATGGACCTTGTCTCCCACAGCAGACCCTTCTGTGGAGCCGGGTTCTCTGGCTGATCTCAAGGGTGGGGGGACATGGCGCCCATCTGGAGGGGTTGAGGGGGGCTCTCTGCAGAGGTGAGCCTAGACTTAAGGGCTGAGGTTCGTCCTGGAGTCAGCCCAGTGCGGGGATGGGGTACGTGAGAGGAAAGGGACGTCCCATGCCAGGGGCCAGCCCCGTGCCCAGATGGAGTTTGGCAGATGGCTGGAAGGTCCTTTCTGCAGCCGGGCCCGGTCTTCAAGTGTGAATTGGAGCTCAGGGAGCCCCGCTTTCCCTCCTCCCTCATGGTACACCATTCATCAGGAGCTTCAAGTGCCAAAGCCCTGAACATGGTCTTGAATATTTTATTTAATTGTATCTTCACAAACCCCGCGTAGTGCCACGGGGGCCCTTTCATGGCGATGAGGAAAATGGGGCTCGGAGGTGACCAGGGATCTGCTGACCAGAGGCTGATCCTGGACGTGAACCCGGGTCCACCAGGCTCCAAACTCTCCCACGGCCCACGCGCCTCCCCCTTTAGGCCAGCTGTCAGATGGTGAGGCTTGATCGGGAGCGTAACGGAGTGATTTCAGAAGAGGCTGCTGGTGGTTATTTTGGGGATATTGGGATGCAGCTGGGATATAAGTGTCTAAAATATCTCCTGTGAGACGGAGCCGGGCCTGAAGCTCTGAGACCTGAATTTCAGCCCTGATGAGGGCTCAGGCATCCTCAGGCAAAGCTAAACCCACCCCCAGGAGCCCGGGCCTTCCCTGCCGGGTGATGGCTCTCAGCCCCAGTCCGATGGTCTGGCCTTAACTGCTTCCTGTGGGCTCCTTCACGTGTTAATCACCTCACGGTCCTGCTGTACCTTTCAGCTCCTTCAGGGAAGTGTGCTGTGATTCTATTTCACAGACAAGGCCCTTGGAATGCAGCTGACAGGGGACAAGAGGAAATGTGCAGAGCACTGATTTCATCCATGGAGAGCACAGGTACCAATAAAAACTGAAAGAGACCTTCCTGGTCCTGGGACCCAGCATCCGGGTCTCCCCTCCTCACTGGAGGAGCCGGGCAGCCCACACTTGAATCCATGTCTCTACCTACTGGC
Source organism: Leucopleurus acutus (assembly GCF_964270905.1). Classification (NCBI taxonomy): domain Eukaryota; kingdom Metazoa; phylum Chordata; class Mammalia; order Artiodactyla; family Delphinidae; genus Leucopleurus; species Leucopleurus acutus. The sequence continues at coordinate 101,242,698 of NC_139152.1, forward strand.
TGTGTGACCTTGGACCGTGACTTAACCTCTCTGAGCCTCCTTAGGTTGTGGGAGGACGCACCGCTGTGCATGGCCTCTATCGGGAGGCAGGGGTGCCGAGAGTGGGCTTGGCCGTCTCTCCTGCACCCCGTGGAACCCTGCTCAGAGCAGGTCTGTCCTACTTGATTGAAGATTTTGAGGGAAACCCTAAGTGCAGAGTACGTTGTAGGTGCTGAGAAGTCTAGAAAAACTTCGATGAGTTAAATCTCTGCTCTTAAGTCCTTTTTATTTTTTATTTTATTTTATTTATTTATTTATTTATTTTTTGTGGTATGCGGGCCTCTCACTGTGTGGCCTCTCCCGTTGCGGAGCACAGGCTCTGGATGCGCAGGCTCAGCGGCCATGGCTCACGGGCCCAGCCACTCCGCGCCATGTGGGATCTTCCCGGACCGAGGCAAGAACCCGTGTCCCCTGCATCAGCAGGCGGACTCTCAACCACTGCGCCACCAGGGAAGCCCTTAAGTCCTTTTAAAATGCTGTTGGGTACAAAGAGAAAGGATGAGTATCAGTGTGGCCGTCCTCCTTCTCCTCCCCCCTCCCCCCTCCTCCCCCCCTCCCCCCTCCTCCCCTCTCCTTTTCCTCCTCCAGCCCTGTGAAATGTGAGAAGCATTCTCAGCTCATGGGCTGTGTAGGAGCAGCCCACGGACCGGGTCTGGCCCCCGGGCGGTGTTTGCCAGCATCCGTTCTAGAGTTTGGGGTCTTGATCGATGCCCGCTTCTCCCTGATCATCACTGGGGGCTCATCTCTGGCTTCCCGGCCTTCTCAGTCTCGGGTCAGCCCCTTCCTCTTGTGACCTGGGTTCGGGGTCCTCCCGGGGTGGCTCTGTGGGTGGGAGTGGGGACTGAAGCGCGCCTGCGTGTGCCCTCTCTCCCTCCCTCCCAACGTCAGCAGTGCTGGGGCTCAGAGGCTAATTTTTGTGGGTGCAGGTGATGTGTCAGCTTGTTTAGCTGTGGTGGTCTTTCATCGCCTGTGATTTTGGTTGAGACCGTGTGTTTCTGACTGAGTCGATGGCAGACCGTCCCAGTTGTCAAGTCAGCTTGGCCCATGTTGGCCCTGGAGGCCCAGGGCCTTTGCAGGCTCACGTCCCTCTGTGGGGCCCTGGCGCAATCCCCTTTATGATTCCTGGGCTGCGTGGTGACTGGCGCTGTGTCCTTGGCCCTGGCTCCTCCCTGCCAGAGGGTTGGAGACACAGAGCTCGGCCTTCTGAGAAGCGCCTGGAATGCCCGCCACCCAACTCCGCATTCCACCAAGCCTTCCTTCTCGTCTCTCTGCAGCTCCGTCTGCCCACAGGTCTCACCCACCAGCAGCCCGCTGATGCAGCTCCTAGCACCTCCCCTCTGGCTCACGCCATGCCATCCCCAGAGGAGCCCACAGAGAGGCCGGCACCAGGAAGGCTCAGACTTCTGGGGGGAGAGGCTGGTGACTAGGATGACGTACCTCTCTGGGCACCAGGAAGGGCATCAGGCAGCACGCTTAAGAGCACAGACTTGCAGACAGACAGAGGTGAGGTTGAAACTTGGGTGCCCTCTCTCCAGCTGCGGCCCCTGGGGGAGACACTAACTTCCGTAAACCCCCTTTGTAAAATGGAAGTAATTATTGCATCTGTGTCAGGGGTTTGCAAAGCACTTCAGTCAGTCCTTGGAACGTGGGGCTTCTGCCCTCCGTCTCCCCACACCCTGCTCTGCCTGTGTCTATCCCACCACACTCCACCAGTTCACGTGCTACCTAGCCCAGCACACACAGGTATGGACCATGCTCAAGGTCGGGCCTGACATTGGCTTCTAGAAGGTTCTCCATGCGGAGGACACAGCACCTGCCAGCAAGGAGCTCACAGTCCCAGGGAGCGGGGGGTGGGTGGGTGGAAGATACAATGTTCGTGCTGGTGGAGATACAGATGAAGATGGTACAGATGGAGACACCTGCCTTAGCAGAGCTGACGGCCTTCTAAGAGGGTATGACCTCAGGGGGTGGGGATGCGGGGCTCGCGGGGGTGAGGTGGGGGGGAAGAGGGAGGGAGGGAGAGCCAGTAAGATGAGCGTGTGCGTCCTTGCCGAGCCTGGCTGACCGCTTCCACTGGGGAAGCCACAGAACCATGACACCGTCCCTGGGATGGGGGGAACTCACCCCTTGGTTAAGGGTTCCTGACCTGGAGTACTGCGTGGGGTCCCTCCGTGGCATCAACTGAGAAGTCATCCATTCATTCACCCAACATTCAGGGACACCCCCTCTGTACCAGCCCCAGTTCCAGACCCAGAGGCTACAGGAGGGACCACAAGGGGATGATGCCCTTGAGTCCGGGGCTCCCACACTCCCTGCCTACCCCAGCGACATCCCACCTGCCTGTAGCCCCAGACCCTGTGGGCTGGCCCAGCTGATTTTCGGTCCAAACGAAGTTTCCCTCCAGCTGGGGTGGTCAGGGTTTGGAATGACCGAGCCTTTGTTCATGGTCAGAGCAGCAGTGGCTCAGCGCGCCAACTTGAGATTCTGGTAGGTGTCCGCTCCCTCCCTCCCTCCCCACTCCAATCAGAAGTGGCTTCTGTGTGGCTGTCAGCCACGCCTGGCTTGGCCTCTTGCCCTGAAGTCTCGCCTTGAGAAGTCTCTGTGGGCCCCGACTTGACCTGGCATCACGGGTGGGACTTAGGCCTGGCCCCAAACCCCCGCCTTCCCCGTTCCATCCTGAAGGGTCCCCAGAGTTGAGCTCCATCCTGGTCGTGTGGCTCCCCCACCCCTCCCCTCCACAGAAAGGGGTTCGTTCTGAACAAGGGCTCCCTGCTGGGGAGGGGGGCGCTCATGTGGACCACAGCCCTGGCTTTGCTGTCACCCACCTGGGGTCAGCTCTTATCTCTGCCTGTTTGCACCTGAGTGACTTGGCACAAGTGACTGAATTCTTCTGAGTTTGTCTCCTTACTAGTAAAATTTTGGATTGTGATGCCCACCTAGTGGTAGCATCACCAAGGCTTTCATGAAATAACTCACGCCAGCCTCCCAGGTCAGGGCTGTCCCAGAGCTGGGCTCAAAATACGTTGTCTGTTATCACTTTTATTATTAATGCTAGTGAGGGCGGGGGAGGTATACCCCTTCTCCCTGGCGGGGTCTCCCCTCACTCCCAGCAGCCCCTAGCCGGCTCTGGGTGTACTAACAACCCCACGGCAGCCTGCTCAGTTAGGCTGTGATGGGGCCTCACGGGAACAGAGAAAAGGGCAGTGAGGAGAAAATCTTGGATGACAATGTACTTTATTCATTTTTGTCTCGAGTTTTTAAAATAAACATTAAAAAAATTTAGTTATTTATTTTTATTTTTGGCTGTGTTGGGTCTTCGTTGCTGCGCGCGGGCTTTCTCTAGTTGTGGCGAGCGGGGGCTACTCTTCGTTGCGGTACGCGGGCTTCTCATTGTGGTGGCTTCTCTTGTTGTGGAGCATGGGCTCTAGGAGCGCGGGCTTCAGTAGTTGTGGCACACGGGCTCAGTAGTTGTGGCTCACAGGCTCTAGAGCGCAAGCTCAGTAGTTGTGGCGCACGGATTTAGTTGCTCCGCGGCATGTGGGATCTTCCTGGACCAGGGCTCAAACCCATGTCCCCTGCATTGGCAGGCAGGTTCTTAACCACTGCGCCACCAGGGAAGTCCCAAAAGAAACATTTTTCTGCTTTGCTCTTGAGGGCTTGGGAAGTGTGTGGAATGAAACCATGTGGGAGAGCGTCTCGGGGGGCTGGGGCCTTGACTCATGCTTGAAACTGGACAGCTTCTAGGTTTCTCTGCTCCCGGACGATTCTGGAGAGGCCGAGAAAACAGCGTGTGCTGTCACTTGGGCTCCCAATCATTCCTGGCGTGTCAGTGGCCCGGCCGTCTGGCTTTCAGAGGCACTGGGGACAGACGCTGTCCAGGTGACCCAGGCTGCCTCTACCCAGTCCTCCTCTGCTTAGGGGGCTTCCCTGTTTCCTAACACCACAGCCCAGGGCCCCTCTGTTCCTCCACTCCTTTTACGTGGGTGAAGATGGGCAGCGACCATCTCTAGACAATGGGCTGTCCTGCGCTTTGGTTTTTAACGGCCTCAGATGGTTCTTAGCAGCCCTAACTCGGACGGGGTCCGCTCGGGTCTCCCAAGGCCATGCCTGGACTGGCTAACGGAGGCGGGGCAGGAATTGCCCTTCTCTCCGCCTCGCCCTGCCCCCGCCTCCCTTCTTTAACCCCGTCCTGCGTTCTGTGATCCTGGCATGAGGACTGCGTCTCATTATTGCTGGCCGTGCTGGAAGCCTTGAGTTCCAGAAGCTTCTCCATAGTTCTGGGTGGAATGCAGCCAATTCCGGCCTTTTCTTTTGGAAAAGTAAGGAAATGCTAATTCTGAGTTTCTTATCTATAAAATCGGGATAAGAATACCTCACCCACAGAATGGTTGTGAGGATCAAACTAGGACAGCTGGCCAGGAGCCCGCTTGAGAATCTGGCCCACATTTAACTGGCATTGTCACGTCTGCTGGTGCCCTCACCAGGCTACAGGCATTGACTGTATTTTTTATGACTTATAGTCAATACGGTGAACTGAATTGACGGAGGATGCCCCTCCTGCTTCAAACATGCAGAAATGATGGATAAAGTACAACAGAAAATCGTAAATGCGTATAAACGCGAAAGCAAGGGAAAACCTCAGATACCAGAGGCAGGTGGGATTGAAGACCAGAGCGGGGGGCTGGGTTTAAGGGCAGTGTCATGAGTAGGGACGGCAGAGAGCTGGGATCGAGTCCCTTCATGAAGTCGGGGTCTGACAAAGGCTGTCAGTTCTGTGAACGGGACAACCAAGTGGGTGCCTGCTGTAAGCTGTGGGTTGCTGATTTCGTAATGCCAACCTTGGAGGTATAGAATTCATATTTGTACCAGACAGACCCTGAGGGGAGAAGTCAGGGTTTGGCCTCAGAAAAATGCATCTGGGACTGGTTGAAGCACTTGTCTGCCAAAGACACAAATGCCAAACCACTGCCCCCACCACAAATGCCTCCACCACCTAGGGTGCTCAGGACGCCCACGGACAATAATTCTCATGCAAGATGCACTCCGAGTGAAAAAGTACAGAGACGACACAGCACACGAATGAGTTCACATTCCAGGACTGCAGATGACAGAACAGTCTGAAGAACACTAAAATAAGTATGTTTAAGTGTTTCAACGAGACGAAGGAATGGACCACATAGACAAAAGTAGGGCATTGCGAAGACACTAAGCAGGTAGTTTCAAAAAAAAAAAAAAAGAACTAAAGGGAAATTCTAGGAATGGAAAATGTGGTCATTGAAAGGGAACAGAGGCTTTGTAGCCTCTGTTCCCATTTCTAAGGCCATTGTCTTAAGCATAGAGAAGTGTGCTGCTTCCAGTCTTTGGAAATATGATCAGGAAATGGAAGATGTGTCAAAGCTGCCATCTGCCATTTCCATTGTGAATTCACAATCTCCTGAGGGAGACGGGCCTTAGAAAATAAAAGTAACGGAGCGTTTGCTCGTCGCTTCCTCTGTCCAGACACAGAGCTAAGCCTTTTATAGGCACCAGCTAGATCAGTTCCGACCACCTTTCTAAGGCGTCTGCTACTGACTCGGCTGCCAGTGAAGAGGCTGGGACCCAGGGATGCAGGGACTGTGCAGTCCCATTGCTTGGGCTCAGTGGCGCTGGGCTGAACCCGGGTCTGTGGGATCATGTCATTGCTGCACGGTCAGCTCTCCACAGGGACACGCAGTGGAGAAACAAAGGCACCTGCCCACACACCCCTCGGCTCTGACCACGGCTATGCCTCACGTCCAAAGCTGGGTCAGTTTGCCAAAAGCATGCAGATCAATTCCCTCAGCGATTAATTTGGGGACATTCAACTGCTTTATGAAGGTTCTTCGGGGGGCACACAATTTCATTCTCCTAACTCTCTGACCACAGTCCCTGCCTCTCTCCACTAGCCCTTGTACTTGACCCTGTTGTTCATGGCGTCCCTTCTACCTCCAAGCATCCCCTTTGGGTGGTATAAACGGCTGTCAGTGAAAAACTTGCACTCCTAAGGGCAAATTCTAGGACACTAATTCAAGTCAGGCAGCAGTTCCTCGTGGTTGCCTGGTGCTCTGGGGACTCACTGATTTCTTTGCCACCAGGACCCGGCGAGATGCAGGTGAGGAGACATCCGTTACGCAGACTGATCAGGCTTCAGGGAATGGAGCGAGAATGCACCGACATGACAATTGATGGAGTTAATTGTAATTAATGATTAAGGAGCCCTTTACGAATTCAGGATTAATTCAAAAAGACACGTGTAAGGGTGAAAAACAGGTTCAACAATCTTTAAACGCTCCACATTTAATACATATTTATCAGAAGTACATTTTTTCCCCCAGACATGCTTTTGGAAGAATACATGAAAAGATGTTCTTAAAATATATCAAAGTACAACCTCCTTACACCAAAGGGAGAAAAAAGGGTAGGATTTGTCGACACATATGAATATGTTATGAGGGTGCTGAAGGTCACGTCAGCTGGGAATTAGGCCATAGACCGTGAGGAAAGTTGCTTTAAGTTTGCCGGTTTGAGGTAAAGTGGTAGGATGCCACCCTAAGCATGCTGGGCATTCTATCTCATAAAGGTAAGAGAAAGTGTGGATGTAGAGGAAGGCAGGGTTGTGGGGGTCCTCAAATACATTTCCAGTGAGAAGTGTTTGAAAAACCTGGAGTGTGGAAGACAAGAAGGTGGGAGACCTCTGCCCCTGTGGTCATAGCGAATTAAAGACCACTGCAAAACCTTTGCTGGTCACCCCGTTCAGAGGCATGACCTATGCCCCACCCCTTGAATCTGGGCAGGCTCAGGGACACCTGACAGTAGAGCATGGCAGAAGTGACACTGGGTCAGTGTTCAGGCACAGTCTTTAAGAGGCTGGTCACATTCATTTCCTGCCTCTTGAAATACTGGCCTCTGGCACCATTTCCTCTGGTACCAGGCCACCATTTTGTGAGGAATACCAGCTGCTCACCTGGACAGGCATGGAGGCCCCTGCTGGACAGCACTGCCGCCCAGCTCTGGCCTCCAGGCAGCCCAAGCCGCCAGCCATGTGCGTGAGCTGTCTTGGGAGTGCGTCCTCCAGCTTCTGTCAAGCTGCCCTGAGTGACCACACCCAACAGAGATGAGCCATCACTGCTGGGCCCTGCCCAAAGCACGGATTTGTGTGCAAAGAAAAATTCTGTCGATAGTTCAAAGCACTAAGTTTTTTGGTGGTTTGTCATACAGCAATAAAATAAGCAGATAAAAATCCATCAGAAGAACAGTGAGGGCTTCCCTGGTGGCGCAGTGGTTGAGAGTCCGCCTGCCGATGCAGGGGACACGGGTTCGTGCCCCGGTCCGGGAAGATCCCACATGCTGCGGAGCGGCTGGGCCCGTGAGCCATGGCCGCTGAGCCTGCGCGTCCGGAGCCTGTGCTCCGCAACGGGAGAGGCCACAGCAGTGAGAGGCCCGCGTACCACAAAAAAAAAACAAAAAAAAAAAAAAAAAAAGAAAAACAGTGAAATAAGCTATGTGGGAAACTCCTTTCCTGTCCAAACAGATATAAATGTGCTTATATATATATATATATTTAATAAAGTACTTATTAAAAAAAAGTACCTAGTCAGATTTAGCAGCAGCACTGGGAAATCTCCAAGACTTAGACAGTTAGAGAGAACTCATAGCCTAGCAGCGAGGGGTGATGGAGTATTAGACCCAGACAGACATCTTAGGAGCCGGGGTTCAATGCCTACTTTGGGTCTTGTGTGAAGATTAGAGGACCCAGAATTTATAAAGGATCTAGACCTGGGCTTTCTGCAGAAAGCTTAGAACAGGAAGATCTATCTAATTTATGACAGGAAACAGAACATCTCTGCCAGCTGGCCTGGAGAAGCAGACGAGGAACAAGCTGCCTTAGGCAGTGATGTTTTCTCCTAAAGAGTGAAAGCCCCAGGCCCAGGTTGCTCAGAGTCCAAATCCACACGGAACGACAGTGAAAAAACCCTGAAGTGAGACCTTAAAGTCCACTGATCTAGAACAAGTGAGCTCATAAAGCACCTCGGAAATACAGTCCTGTAGGAAAATCTTCCCATTCTTGGGAACCAGCAGAACGATGGCAGAGGAAAACTCTGCTGGAGGCTGAGCTGCTGATGCACAAAGTGCAAGGAGGATCCGCCATGATGGGGGGGGCAGTCAGCAGAAGACTTGTCGGAGAATTCACGCCTGAGGAGCTAGAAATAATAGAGCATCCTAATAGGGCTTTAATGACTAAACATGGCCAGAGAGACAGAGAGAGAGAGAGAATTCATCAAGTGGCATGAGGGCATTATTACAAGCAAAAGGATGTTGTTAAAAATAAAAACAAATTGAAACGAGAGCTTTGGAAAATCCAGCCAAATAATAATAATTTTAAAATCTCTAAAATAGATATTTCATAGGAACGGCTTTACACCTCCCTAGAGAGAAACAGAGTTCTGGTAGGTACACGTGAGCCCAGAAGACGTGGGATGCAGCTCAGAGAGGGCAATGCGGAAGCACAGGGGCTCCACCGCTGCTGTTACTCATGCATCCTCCACTCCCGCTGTTTCACGGGCTCTCAGTCCCAAGTTTATACGGAATTCCCGGCTAATGCTCTGACTTTCCGTTTCCTTTGTCCTCTGGCACAGAAGGGTTTTCTTTCTTCTTTTGAGTTTGGCTTTGTTTTATAAGACAGTTTTTGTTGTTAGGATTTATTCTGCGTTTCTATCTCTTTGGAGTAGGGAGAGGGGCATTAGCTCAATTCATCAATGTTTGGCCCTGGGGTCTTAGTAGAAATATCCTGGGGCTGCTCTGTCCAACACAGCAGCCACTAGTGATAAGAGCTTACGTACATTTGAACTTAAATGAATGATCATGAAACAAAATGAAAAATTCGGTTCCTCAGTTCCCCTAGCCAAGCTGTAAATGGTCAGTAGCTACACTTGGCCAGTGCCTGCTGGGCTGGGCTGTGCAGATAGAGGACGTTGCATCATTGGCTACACTTGGCCAGTGCCTGCTGTGCTGGGCTGTGCAGATAGAGGACGTTGCATCACTGTAGAAATTCTGTTGGTGAGCATCGCTCAGGATGTCCAAGAAAATCCAGACAGGGAGTCGTGAGGAGGGAAATTTAGATTCAACATGAAAGGAACCTTGTGCAGAGGGACAATGGACCCTGCAGTGTGTGGAATGATGCCCTGCTGGGGGCTGGGGGGAGACTCTTGTTTGGGTGGGAAGTAGCACCAGGTCTGCGAGATTCCTTCAGGAATCACTCGTGGGGGAAGCAGGTCATCTGCAGCCTTGGTAGCTGGGAGTCCTCAGCGAAGGCTGAGGAGGGAGCGGGGGACAGAGCAGCTGTTTGGCCCCTCTCCCCGCCTCGGGAGGGAGGAAACCTCATCTGTGGGATCTGGGCACTGGGAGCTCAGGGAGCTGTTTCCAGATGTTGCTGGATTACACCAGAACCACACCTCCAGACTGTAGCAACACCGAGTCATTCGTATGCACGCAGATTTGAACATGAACTGCGTTTCAAAATGAAGCAGAAACAGGGAGCGGCTTCTGGCCGCTATGATGAAGAGAAAGGAGCTGAGCAAACTGTTTAAACAGGAGCAGAAATAGTTGACTGGAGAAGTTTGCCATCACAAAACAAAGGAAATGGAGCATCTTCAGAGATGGTACCCCAGCCAGGCATCAGAGAGGAGCTGGATGCGCCTTTCAGCGGCAGGGGTAGCCAAGCAAGGTTTGAGCACAACGTGTCCTCAGTGGAAGATGTGGACTTGCAGCTGCAGTTTTCAGGGAAGCTGGGAAAATCAGCCAGCAGGGCAAGCAGGGCGCCAGTCGGTTAGTTTCTCATTTTGAAGCACCAAGTTCCTGGTGAATTCCAGAGTGATGCCCGAGGGTCCCTTCTGTTTAAGGTGGGGTGACAGAGCATTAGCCAGAAAGGAGGGCTGGGGTGAACCTGGAGCTGCAGGAGGCACAGGGCACTGTGGGCAGCGCCAGGGGCTGCCCTCATAGGGCCAGTCTGACCCAAATGGGTCACTCCCTGGCTCATCCCTTGTGCTGAGATTGGGAGTTTCAGGGATGTTCAGAACCTCACACCTACACCTCGTGGGGTTCACTGTCTAGTGGAGGAATAAGAAATAAAGAGCATGGTTAAAATCCATCCTGGAACAGGCTACAGTTGGGGTAAAACTTGAATTCTGTGAAGAGAGCAGAAAGCCTTTTCAGAAGAAGTAGCATCTGAGTTGGGGCAGGGGGGGTGCTTTCGTTTCCTGGAGTTGCCATAACAGAGCACTGCAAACCAGGTTCTTACAAATACCGTATGCTAACACATATATATGGAATCTAAAAATAATAATTAAAAAAAAGGTTCTGAAGAGCTTAGGGACAGGACAGGAATAAAGATGCAGATGGAGAAAATGGACTTGAGGACACGGAGAGGGGGAAGGGTAAGCTGGGACGAAGTGAGAGAGTGGCATGGACATATATACACTACCAAATGTAAAACAGCTAGTGGGAAGAAGCCGCATAGCACAGGGAGATCAGCTCGGTGCTTTGTGACCACCTAGAGGGGTGGGAGGGAGATGCAAGAGGGAGGGGATATGGGGATATATGTATGCATATGGCCGACTCACTTTGTTATAAAGCAGAAACTAACACACCATTATAAAGCAATTATACTCCAATAAAGATGTTTTTTAAAAAATGTATTCTTTCGTGGTCCTGAAGATTAGAAGTCAGAAATCAAAGTTTTGGCAGGGCTGCAGTCTCTGAAGCCTGTAGGGCGGCCCCTCCCCCGCCTCTCCCTGCTGCTGGTATTGCCCACATCCCTCGGCTTGTAGGAGCATCCTTGCAGGAGTCTCTTCCTCCATTGTCATGTGGCAGCTTTTCCTGCGTGTCTCCCTCTGTGTCCTAAAAGGACGCCAGTCATACTGGATTAAGAGCCCACCCTACTCCAATCTGACCTCATCTTAACTAATTACTTCTGCAATGGCCCTATTTCCAAATAAGGTCACATCCTGAGGCGCTGGGGGCTAGGACTTCAACAGATCTTTTGGGGGAATGTAAATGAACCCAGGACAGAAAGATAAGAGGAACTTCAGCAACTGTAGCAATTTAACCAAGTCAGAAACCTGGGAGTTACCCTACACTTGGTGCCGCTGGGTCATTTGGGAGGTCTTGCCCTCCCTCCCTTTCTTGTCTGGACTCTGCCAGCAGTCTTCTAATTGGTCTGCAAGCATGCCTCACCCCTTCCCTGCCCCAGCCAGAAGGACCTGTCTAGATATCACATTTGACCTACCCAGAATTCTTATGGAGAATTCTCTGTTGCAGGATAACATCCAAATGTCTTTCAGTGACACATGGGGCCTCTGCACTGCCTGTTTCCAGCCTCTCCACCCAGCATCACAGTTTTGCAAAAATAGCAGAGGTTTATGGACTTGTTACCACTCCCCAGGCATCGTGCAGAACGTGCATGATCTCATTTATTCCCGCAACAAACTTGGTAGGTAGATGGTCATGCCCACTTGCAGAAGGGGATGGAGACACGGCGAGTTTAATTAAATTTGAAATAATGTTTGTTGGAAGAAAATATGGCTCTTGCAGGTTACATTGCTAGTAATTCAAGGAGCCCAGATGCAAAACCCGGGCAGTCACGTTTAATGCACAGGCTCTTCACGCCTGTTTTTCTGTGATTGACGGCCCCCATCCCCAGCCTGCCAGTCCCGGATCTTCTCTTAACTTGTCTAAATACTGACTATTTGTACCTCCTGCAATGGGGGCAATGTGCTCTCAAGCTTCCCCACATCTTGTTCCTGATTTGGACACTTCTGGAACTCCCTGCCTGTGCTTGTCCACCGGCTCGTGCTTAGGGTCTTCCTTAGGACATGCCGTCACTTTCTCTCATTCAACGGACGACGGAGAAACCCTCCCCCTGCCCCTCCCCCTGCCCCTCCCCTCCCCCTCCCCCTCTATACTCTCTCCCCTTCCCCTCCCTTCCTTCCCTCTCCTCCTTCTCACCCTTTTCCTTCGGGCTTATTTTCTCCATTTATCCTTTCTGACCTCAGGTGCAGGGTTGGGTTAATCACACTTTCTAGTTCCTGACATGAAATATAAGGACCCTCTTTTTGTAAAAAAGAAATAAAAATAAAAAGAAGATTTAATACTTTTACTAGGTATTTAAATATATACTCATTCATGAGACATTGTTTAAAATTTTGCAAGATATTGGATTAATTTTCTTCTTTTTGTAAATGTTTCTCTACTAAATAGACTCATTAAAACATGTTTTGACCCAGGAGATACATACATACATACATATATATATATATATATATATATATATATTTTTTTTTTTTCCTGCTTGCTATTTGTAGTAGCTGGAAGTTCTGCAAAAACATAATTCTGCCTATTTTTTCATTTTACCATGATAGCCATTTAAATAATAGAGTCTTTGTTCTGGAAGAAACTTGGGTATCATTTTAGAATTAGTTTCTATTAAATAATAGATATATACAAGAGACACATGGTACACACGAGGAATGTATAAAGAATAAAGGTTAAAGGGAGCCCCTCTGTATGTACTGCCCAAGTTCTGAAGTCCCACTGGTCATGTTTGCCCCTGTTTCCTCTCTCCGTCTAGCAGGTATAACCATTATCTTGAATTAGGTGCTAATCATTCTACTCTTAGTTCTTTACTATATAAATAATATATTGTTTAGTTCAGCATGCTTTTGAACTGTATAAAATGGAACTGTGCTGTATGAATTCCTAAGCAGTTTGCAATTTTTTTCACTCCACATTGTAGGAGAAAATTGTTGAGGCTGCAACCCTGCCAGAAATGTGGTACCAGGGCAGGGAAGAGTTCAGGGAGCAGCACCCTGAGCTCTCTTCCTTTTCCCTGGCCTCCTGTGGGTGCCACCCCTATTGGCTGAGCCCAGTTGGAGTCCCGAGGGCAGGGAGTCTGGGGGATGTACCCCCAGCAGCACAGAGCAGGGCAGAGACGGCTAGAGAGGGTTCTTGGGAGTGGAAAGGAGGGAAGAATAACCAGCACGCACATCTGCAACGTGACTAGACACCAATGACCACTCAGAGTGATTGTACCGACTTCAGATTTACTGCTGCTCCACAGTCCTGCCGACCTCTCGGTCTGCACGGCGGGGCGGGGACCTTTACCATTCCTTCCGTGATTACCAGAGAGGTGGGCGTCCTGTCACGTTCATGGGACATCTGCGTTCCCCTGTCAGAAAAGTGCCCAGTCAAGTCTGTTGCCCACGTTCTATCAGTTTTTGCCTTTTTCCATACTGATTGACTGATTCATCCAAAATTCTTTACTGAGCACCTTTGAAGTGACAAATCCTGTTCTAGGTCTTGAAAATGTAAGAGTGAACAAAAGTGGCAATAACCATGGCCCTTTTGGAGCTTAAATTCTACCGGAGAGTGTGTGCGTGCGTGCGCGTGCGCACACAAGAGAATGAGTCAGTTTGTTAGGAAATGAAGTGTTCTAGGTATATCAGAAGTGTTATATAGGTGTGTGCCTCCCAATTATTTTGGAAATGTTATTGAGGAAAATAAGGGAGGGAGAGGCATAGGAAGTGTTGGTGGCACTCTGTAATGTTGCTGCCCAGGAAGCCCTGTTGGGAAGGTAACATGTTTAGAGCAGCTGCTCCTAACTCCTGCTTAACACGTCTTCCCTCTGCCAGGGCCACTTCTCCCCAGCCCAACCTGGCGCAGATGTAACCTTCTCCCTCTCTTTATAACTTTCCTCTCTCATTCTTTTCTGGCTGGAGTTTTGTCATTTAGTTAGTATTTTCAAGCTTTGCTGATCTTGTCTATTGTTTTTTACTTTCTCTTCATTAATTTAATACTTTTTTCATAAATTTATTTTCTTCCTTCTATTTTCTTTGGTCTATTCTGTTGTCTTTTTTCTGACTTCTTATGTTGGATGTTTGTCTCATTAATTTCCAACCTTTCTTTTCTAACGTAAGTAGTGAAGGCTATAGATTTCCTTTTATATTCCTAACTTAGCTGCATTTTACCAGTTTTGAAATTTCATTATTTTTAAAATTCTAATTTCCATCATAATGTTTTTGTTTTATCCATAATTAATTCAAAAGTGTGCTTTTAGTAGATATTTTCAAGTGTTTGTGGTATTTCTAATATTTTTGCTATTTCTAATTTAATTAAATTTTTGTCTGGAAAGTTGGTTTTTATATTTTTAAACCTTGAGATGTAAGACTGCTTTATGGTCTATTTCATTCTAATTTTTATAAATGTTCCATGTGTGCTTAGAAATAACATTTATTCTGCAGTTGTTTTTATTTATACATTTGATCAAGTTTATTAATTATGCTACCCAAATATTTAGTATATTTACTGATTTTTACCTGTTCCATCTATTAATAGCTGCAAAAGAGAATAGAATTTCCTTCTGTGATTGAATATAGTTCTGTCAATTTTAGTTTCACATATTTTAAAGGTATGTCATTACATATGTTATTAGCTATTTTATTTTGAAGCTATGTTCTTATTTGGAATTTTTATATATCTTGGTAAATTGACTTTTTATCATTTTATAGTGACTTCTTTATCTCTATGCATTCACCTTAAATACATTGTTTGACTACTGTATATGTTTAACTATAAATAAATATATGTGTGAATAAATATGTAAGTATATAAACATATTAACATATATCCTATATTCCAGTTTTCTTTTGATTAATATTTGGCTGATATATATTTTTTCCATCCCTCTCTTCCATCCTTCCTGCATTCTGAAGTTTTGCAACATTTTTCGTGAACAGCATGTAGCATATAGATCCATAATCTTTTTAAAATTCAGTTTAACCATCTTTATCTTTTAACTGATGAATCTGAGCAATTTACATTTATTGTAATTAGTCATAAATCTTGATTCATTTCTATCATCTTTGTCTATTTCTCCTCCTTTTTCTGTTTCCCTTCTTATTGTTTCCTTCTATATAGTGATGGAGTTTGTTTTATTCATTCCACTTTTCCCCGATGCTATTTTGGAGGTTTTTGCACTTATTTATTTTATTTCAGTTGTTCACCTAGAAACCTTTACTTTTATACCTAACAAAGTGAAAAATAAGCAATATATTTGCCCTCTTCCCCAGCAACACAAGGGTCTCAGAATACTTTAACTACCAGAATTATTCCCTTCTCTACTTAGGTGTTATTTTGTGCATTTTAACAATTTTTAAATTTTATATATTTTTAAGCACCCCACCCCCCAATTGGGTCCTACTGATGCTGTTGGTGGTGCTTTTGTTGTTGTTTAGACTTTATACAGTTTAGGTTTGTGTAGATTTATTTTCATATTTATTAGTCTCTTTACCCACCGTTCCCTCTGGGTTTTCCCAATTTCTTCTGGACATGGTTTTACATGACACTGATAGTTTTACATAAAGGTAATTGGTGGTAAATTATCTTTAAGTTATTTTACATCTGAAAATGTCTTATTTTGCCTTCACTGTTAAATTATAGTTTTTCTGAGCATTCAAATCTTTTATTTTCTCTGAAATGCACTGAAGATATGATTGCACTTTTTTTGGCATCCTCTGTTGCTGTTGGGAAATCAACCCTTAGTCTCATTGTTGGTGCTTTGTAGGTAGTATTTGTTTTCTTTCTTACTTCTTTAAATATTTTTTCTTTGATATTCTCCTTGCTTGTTTTGTAATTTACTATGATGTATCTGAGTGTGGATTTCTTTTTAAAAACTCTATTATTGTTGTGTTTTGCTAGATTGCCTGAATCTGAGGATTGGTGCCTTTCTTCTGTTCCTGAAAATTCTTACCCAACATGTAATATGTATTACCTCTGCCCCATCCTCTGTATTAACACCTTTTAGAATTCTGATCATGTACCCTCTCCACTCTGTCTCCCTCTTAACCAGTCTTTTGCATCTGTCACATCAGTTTGTGTTTGTGCTACATCCTACCTTCCAGTTCAATAATTGTTTCATCAGCTGTGTATAATCTGCTATAACCTGTCCATTGAGTTTTTTATTCCAATTATTATACCTTTTTTTTAATTTCTAGAACTTTTACTTATTTTTCAAAGCTGCCCCATTCTATCTTATAGTCTTTTGTACTTTATGCATTTTTAAAATGTTATTTCTTGAAGCATACTTCACATACTGTTTTATTCCAGCTTAAATAAATGCAACAGCTGAAGTCTTTGTGGTGTGATTCTGCTCCCTGCTAGCAGAATCTGTGTCTGATAGCTCTCATGCATGCAACTTTCCTCTTTGTTTATTTTGTGATTTTTGACCAACGCTCATTTTTCTCATAACTTTACATGTGAGAATTATGTGAGGCCTGTGTTGAAGGTGCATTCTGCTGAGGAGAATTTGTATTTGATTCTGTTATAGGGACTTTGGGTTGCTACCAGCTTGGGATAGGACAACTTTAAAATAATTTCTCACTTGAAGTTTTTTTTTCTTTTTAACACAGTTGGTATGAGTTGAGGCTGCAAAACCATGTGGGGCTACAAAGTATCAGGGGAGATTTTAATTTTCCATCCACTCAGCACCAAATTTGAGCCAATTTATTGTCTTTTCCCAAGGTCTTTCCAGGTCACCATTACATGGAGGGGCAGCGCTTGGAGGTCCAGCTTCGCGTGGGGTTCTCTCATGAGACGCCTCCAAGGGCTGGCATAGCCTTGTCCCCAAAGCCCCAGCACTGTGCAGTCATCAGATCAGAAGGTCACAACCTTCAGGGCTTAGCAGACATCACTGGGCTCACAGCTGGCCCCAGGGTTCTGGTCCTTCTCTGCAATCCCACTTTCAATGTCGTTTGTTTTCTGAGGACTTCTTCTTTCTTGCCCACTCAGCAAGATATTTCAAGAGATTTTTAGAACAGTATTTTACTGGGTGTGTTCAGTTGTCATCAGAAGGGTTATTCACTTTATATATTTTATCATTGTGTCTTCTTTCTTTTGTCTTATTACTGTGCTCCCCCTCTTTTCTCTGTCTCCCTTTCCATTCTGCCTCTAAGCCTCATAAGCGCAAAGTATAGTAGACTTGGTGTATGTCTTTGCATATGGCAAAATCTCTGCAAATTAATGTTGTTTTATATAAATATTGCTTTAACTTTCCTTAAGTGGGTATGTGCTATAGACGCCATTGTCTTTCTTTGTCTCCACGGCCCTCCACTAGACTCTGTGTGTTAAGACCTGTCCATGCGGGATGCCCGTCCAGTTCACTTCTTGTTCCGTGTGCGGTTTCATCAGGAGCTGCCACCTCCTGCTGTGCATCCATCCCTGCAGATGGGCATTTGGGGAAGAGTGAAAGGGTCAAACTAGCATCTTAAACCTGTTCTTTTTCGGAGGATGAGAATTGGTTTTGGCGGGATAGGGCTTGGAAATAGGGGTACCGGACTCAGGTTCATTCAATTTCTTTTAAATGGCTGGTTGAGTTTCTGGAACAGTTGAAAGAGCGAGCAGCTCAGAGGAGGCTTTGTCTTGCATGTAAATGTCCGTGGGCCTCACTGGCATCTCTCCTGTGGCACCAGGCACTCTCTGCTTCAGGATGGAGTAGGAGCGTCCGTCCTAGGAACTCTCCAGCATGGAACAAGGCACTGCTCCTCCGTCCTCATCCACCTGCCTTCACTGACTTACTTGGGACCCGAAGACAGTCTCAGTGGGAACAGAAGTCACTCACGTCTACACGGGCACAGAGAGCTAGGTCTGCTGGGTGGCTGGATCCACTTGGGACCCATTGGGTGGCTGGGGGTGTGCAGGATCAGGAGTCGGATCATGAGGAGGGGGGACGGAAGCTGCCTTAGTCAGCTTTTGCTAAGTTGTGCGGTGGTAACACAACCCTCAAGCCTAGTAGCTCACCCCAGAAAGATTTGTTTCATGTTATATGTTGTGTGTGGATTGTCTGCGGCTCTGCTTCATGTATCTTCTTTCTTCTGGGAACCCGGTAGAAGGATTAGCTATTAATGTGGATCTCCCATTCTTAAAGCAGGGGGAAAGAGCAGCAGAGCTGATGGAAACACGAGACGCCCTTAAAGCCCCTGCTCCAGTTTAATTGGCTAAAGGAAGTGACCTGGCCCACAGGATGGGGAGGGGGTGAAATATGCCCCTGCTCCATCCAGGGAGACAGCAAAGGCCACGTGGTGATGGGGAGGACAGTGACACTACTTGGAAAGTGGGACTTGGTCTACCGCAGAAACCCAAGGATGGATTCCCCAGGGGGCAAGAAGTGGGGTCAGTAAGCAGCTAGAAGGTCTGCGAGAGTGGTCGGGGTACAGTGTGTGGCCAGGATGCAAACTGGTTCTGACCCCACATTCCCAAGAGGCTACAGCAAAGGCAGGAAGAGCCATGTCAAGGAGCCCATAGCACTTTGGAGCCCAGGAACTCTTGCTGTGGGATCCTCCCAATGGACTGTAACCCAGACTACAGACTTTCTTCCCATGGACAAGAGCTTTGTCTCACGGGGATAGTCTGGAAAGGGCAGCTGGAGGAGGTGGTGGGGGCACGGAGCACCAGGCCAGCCCGGAGGGGCAGCTCATCTGATTCATCGGTCAATCAGGTTTCTCCAGAGAAACAGAACCAATGAAGAGAGGGAGAGGGAGAGGGAGAGAAAGAGAGAGAGAGGGAGGGAGGGGGGGGAGAGAGAGAGAGACAGAGAGAGAGGGAGAGAGAGAGAGAGAGAGAGAGAGAGAGAGAGAGAGATTATTATTCAGGAATTGGCTTATGTGGTTATGGAGGCTGGTGAATACAAAATCTGCAGGGTGAGCCAGCAGACTGGAGACCCAGGGAAGAGCCAGTGTTGTAGTTCATGTCCAAAGGCTGTCTGCTGGCAGAATTCCCTCTTAGTTGGAGGTCAGCCTTTGTTCTATTCAGGTCTTCACCTGATTGGGTGAGGCCCACCCGCATTATGGAGGGTAATCTGCTTTACTCAAATTTAAATTTAAATCTCATTCAAAAAACCCACCACAGCCACACCCAGAATAGTTTTGGACCAAATATCTGGTTCAGCCAATCTGACGTACACAATTAACCACCAAATTCAAGGAGCCAAGAGAGGTTGGCCAGGAATGGGTGATGCTTTCCATGAGCAGGTGATGCCTGGATCCAACGTGCTGATCAGACTTCATCCTTTCCAGGAGAGAATGACATGGGGGTATAGCCCCTATCTCATGGACCCTTGTGTTCTTGGTCTGTCTCCTCTGTACACCAAGGGCCCCTAGAGGGCAGAGCCCACTCCTCCAGAGGACCCTGCAGGAGCTTGCTCCAGGTCTGAAACTGTCCATTTTGTTAAATGTACATGCAGCTTTTCTGAGAATAGACTATCTGACCTCCCAGCTGCTAGGTGAGCCCTCTCCGGCTCCCTCTGCCCCTGTTACTGGTTCACTGTACACACACAGGCTGAGCACAGTTAGTGCAAGGGCTCAGCCAGGCCCCAAGGGACGTGTGCGTTCAGAACAGCACAGGTGCTGGAGAGGGGCAGGCCCAGGCCTCCCTGTTGGGAGGTGTTCAGGCCTTCGCCTGCCCCTGGACACCCTGGCTTCTCCCTTCTCTGTGCACCGACATCTTTGTCACACAGGAGCCGTGGTCCTGGGGGTAGAGGATGCTCTGGAGGAAGGAACCATTTCTCCCTCTTTTATCCATGTGTGTCCATTCCCTCCTGGGGGAGAGGAGTGGGAGGGGTTCCTGGATTCCTGAGTGGGATTCACAGGACTCTCCTTGGTGCTCAGAGCCGCTCCAGGACTGTCCCCCATTTGTAAAGTGCTCCAGCCAGGCAGCCCAGGCTCTGCACCGTCAGCCACACCAGTCCAGTCTGCTCTCGGGCCATCCCCGCCATCTACTGGTCTAGGTCCCTGACGTGCTATGCTTTCCTGCTTCTCCCAATCTTGCTCAGACTCTTGCCTCAGTCTGGAATTCTCTTCTGTTCTTTACCCAGCAACAATACAGTCTCCTCCAGGAAGCCTTTTGTGAATGCCCAGGATGGACAGAGTGTTTTCCTCTGAGTCCCAGCGACACCCTGTCCTTCCTCGATAGCACCTGAATGTGCTGAATTTTCACTGCCTACCTGTGTTGTCACCTGTGGGTTCCGGAGGGAGGCAGCTGTGCCTGGTCCTAGGTTTCGACCCCGGGGCCTGACGTGTCGCAGGTGCTCCATTGCTGATGGAGAGAAGGGACAGCCCCACACAGAAGGGCAGGAGTCCTGTTCTCTCCCTCCGAGGAGCCGCTTCCACGGCTGTAAAGTGTGCTGGAGCCTGAGAAGCATGGTGAGTGCACAGTGTTGCCAGGCAAGTTGTTCAATGCCAGGGCTGCCGGACCCCGGGAAGATGTTTATTTGTCTTGTAACCGCAGAAATGGAATCCTGTTTCCTCACTTTCACTTATGAGTAAGATGTCTTCTTAGGTGGTTCAAAAAAGCAAGTTTTAGACCATTAAGTTGTTTCTGTTTTACCTTTTATTGGAGTTTAAGTAACAAGGTGAGCGTGGAGCACAGTGAAGGGTGATTAAGAAGTAGTAAAAGGCATTAGAGTGCTCACAGAGCAGGCAGGGGGACTGAGAGCCAGTGCGGAGAGAAGGATTGCTGACATCGATTCCAGGCACGGCGTTTGTCTAACCTTTCCTCTTAATGGAGGAACCTGTGAAAACAAGGGCATCAAGGTATGGAAACCACACGCTGGCTGCAGTGATTCTCCAGGGTGAGGGCTGTGGGCAGGGTGGTACCCAGCAGTGGACACCCGATTTCTTCTGGACGGTGCTGCCCTACATGGAGGCATGTCCTCCTGTAGCCGGTCGGGAAACGAGCACCGGTTGGGTGTCAGGAATCTGGGATGCTAATCCCACGGTTCCAACTGCTGGCTGGGTGAATTGAGGCAAATCCCTCCATATCTCAGTGCGATGGGGATAATACCTGTCTC
Source organism: Leucopleurus acutus (assembly GCF_964270905.1). Taxonomy (NCBI): domain Eukaryota; kingdom Metazoa; phylum Chordata; class Mammalia; order Artiodactyla; family Delphinidae; genus Leucopleurus; species Leucopleurus acutus. The sequence goes on from NC_139152.1 coordinate 101,263,648, forward strand.
AGGTGTGTCAAGACAGGTTAATGGGATAATCAATGTAAAGTTGCCTTGACAGTAAAAAATTTATACAAATGTCAACTATTACTTAAAATATCATTTGACCCCTCTCTTCATCAATACTAATGCTTATTGAGTAGGTTTAAGAAGAGGGAATCTGGATGGATAAACAACAAGGTCCTCCTGTAAAGCACAGGGAACTCTATTCAATATTTTGTGATGAACCATATGGAAAAGAATATGAAAAAGAATATATATACATATATATATTTATATATATATGAAAATAAACTTAAGGGGACCTGCTAGCAGGGTTTTGCAACAATCCCAGCAAGAGCTGGCTGTGGCTTAGGCCAAGGTTACGGTAAGGGAAGTGGCGAGGAGTGGTTGGATTCTTAACATTATATTTTGAAGTTAGCGTCAACAGGATTGGCTGATGGGTTTATAGGGAGTTCAAAGGACTGGAAGGGGGAAAGGGTGTGTCTAAGTGGTTTAGCACAAGGACTGGAAGAATAGAGTGACCATTGATGGAGGTAGGAGAAGCCATGAGAGGAGCAGGGATGAAGGTACCGGATATCAGGAGGTGGACCTTTAAGTTGGAAGTGCCAACTCATGATGTTGCCAGTAGGTAGCTGCATATACAAAGCTAAACAAATAAATGTAAACTCATGAGCGTGTAGGTAGAAGGTGAAGCCATGGGACTGGATGGGATCACCCAAGGAATGAATGTGGATAGAGAAGAAGGGAGTTCCAAGGTCTGAACCTGGGTATCCCAGCACTGAGGGCTCAGAGAGATGAAGAGGAAGCAGCAAAGGGATAGGAGGGACTATAGAAATGGGAGGAAAATCAAGGGATTCTGGAGTTCTGGGAGCCAAGGGGAGAAAATGAATGAAGGAAAAATGAGTGACCAACAGTCATAGATGCTGCCAAGGGGACAAGTCAATGAGGACTGAGAATTGCCCTTTAGATCTTGCCTCATGGGGGTCCGTGGAGACTTTGATGAAGGTAGTTATGTTGGAGTCATGGGAGCAGAAGAGCATTGGTGGGGAAGGATTCAACAGAGAGAACGGGAGGAGGGAAGTGTAGACAGCAAGTAGAGATAACTCTTTCAAGGAGTTCTACTGTAAAGGGACAGAGGCTGGAGAGTGAAGTGCAGTCAAGAGAAACTTTTAGATCAGAGAAATAGTAGCCTGTTTGTTTGCTGATGGGAATGACCTACTTCCAGTAGGATAAGAAAAATCCATGACCTATGAGTGAGAGGGAAGAATTGTTGGACTGTGTCTTTTTAGGTAAGAATGCCTGGATTCTCTCGGGCAGGTGGAGACGTTACGAGAGCTAGGAGCAAGGAGATGCACCCACAGGAACAGGAGATAAGGGGGAACCCTCAGCCATAGTTAAAGGAGATGGTTAGGGCTTTCAGCAGGTCTCTTCTGAGAGCCTCTGGTTTCCCAGGGAGATACTAAGCAAGGCCATAGGATGAGAGGGAGAGGGAGAGGATGTTTGGGGTGTCTAAGGAGAAAAAGGAGCAGGAAAAAATCACCTAGGAAAGTAGGAGAGAGAATGAACTGGGAAAATGTGGTCGAAATTCCTGGGCAGTATGAAGAGTCCACTTAAAGTTTGGGGTCAAGAATGTAAAGTGAGACCTGTCAGCACGGTTATGCATTTGTTTCCAGCTACACTAATCTGAGAAGGTGCGAGCGTGGTAGGTATTTAGTTGGAGATGATGATCAGAGTTGTGGTTTGGCTCAACTGAGGGTGATAAAGTTAAAGAGGGGCAAGAGAGTTGAGGGCATATTTGAGGGAGTGGTTATGACTGAGTCATGAAGTATCAGCTGTGTAGACAATGAGACAGGAGCTAAGATCTTTGAGGAATCAGGGAGAGTGATCGGGGAGGAGTAGAGAGCTTCAACAAAGGAGGAGTGGTGGGTGGGCCAGTCTGATATGTGAAATTCACAACTGATGCACTTAATGGAGAAGGGAGGGAGAATGGTCTGGGAGCAGGAACAGCAGGCAAGGACAACACCTGCCTCCAGGCCCAGTGACATGGTAGCATCAATTTTTCTCTGTGTGAAGGGGAAGGGGAACCAGGAAACGATGGGACCCGAATCTTGGAAGAGGAGTCAGAGTTCACCAAGTGGACGCACAGAATGGCCAGCGCCCTGGGGCAGCCCAGATTTGCTGGAGTGTCCCGGGAAGATTCTAGGCTTTAGAGCCAGTCACGTTTGAGTGTAAAACCCAGATCTGTCACTTATAGATAAATCTGGGCCAGTTACTTTACATCTCTGAACTTCTGGTTTCTCATCTGAAATAGGTAAATTCTCACTCTTAGGATTGTTACAGATGTTAAAGAATAACATATACACCCATTTGGTGACGAGTTAACTATGTGTTTTTAGCCTTCATTTTCCTCTAGGGGACCAAGTTTCTTCATCTGTAAATGTAGGATAATACATATTTGGGTTGTCAGATGAATTAAATGAGATAATATACTATATACTTTCTGGTTCATAAAAGGCACTCAATAATTTTTAAAGTTAGTTTTGACCTTTCTAAAAAAGATCTTTGTTTGTAAAATAAGGATAATATATGCTCCCATGGAAAGTTCTCCAAAGAAATATTATTTGCCTCAGTATATCCTCACCTAAGTTTTTAAACCAGCAGGTAGGAGGGAGAAAAAAAAAGAACACTGCAAGGTAATTTCCAAATCTACCGTGATAGCTGTGCTCCATCTAATTGCAATGAAATTGGAGTTGATTTAATTATCGGCATTTATAAAAATAAATTTTGCTGGATAGAGGTGTGTTACATGGAGATCCAAAAGAACCCCAGATTCCAGTAAGTGATTAGTTCATTATGTAGACTAATTGCTTTTACAGTTATAAATAAATTCAAAACATCGCAGATCTAAAGTATACACCTGTGCACTAATTGCTTTTCTGAGAGCTGTTTCCATGGCTGCAGAGCAGACGTTCTGCCATGCACAGATAGGATGGTGCAGGTAGATCCCAGAGACACACTTCAGAGAGGGCACGTTTATACCGGGGCTTCGGCAACGATGAGCTTCAGCACCGCAGCTCTCTGGACAGCAGCTCCACCCGAAGATTCTGCACTAACTCAGAATTCCAGAAGAACATTAATTAGGTCTGAAAAGGATTTAGAAAAAAAGACAAAAAAACAAAGAAAAAACTGGTGAGGACCCTGGGCCTTAGAGCCTTTAGTAACATCCTCAACGCCCCACAGTGGATAAAGCAAAAAGATGGAGCTGGCTCCCTGGCTCATTTGAGTCCAGATCGTTAGCTCTCCTGCAATGGCAATTGGTGGAAACAATGCTTTCTGGGGAACATTTTTAAAAGAAACTAATGACCAAAACTCTGGATGCTTTAGTTAAATATGTGCATTTTGAAAGGCTTGCTTCTGCTTGAATTTGCATAATGGTCCTTCCCCACAGGCCAACGTTACCTTTTACTCTGTTTAATAGACTCGATGTTGCATTATTAACAACCTTATGCAAAATGATGACCTCAGGAGGCTCCTCTCCCCCCACATGCCTTCTTCCCTGATTACTCACCTGTGACCTCTGTGGCTGAGGCAGCTTCCTAATGGGGCTATAGTGTTTCTTTTGTCCAGGTGTCTAAATGGAGAGTCGTTGCCTAATGAATCCCCAGGGCTGGGAGAAGAAAGCCTGAATGAGGTAGAAATGACCTTCTTTTCTGAGCCTTGAGCACACACAAGCCCTTTCATCAGTATTTTAGCACAAGTAATGCCATTTCTTTTCTTTTCCTTTTTCTTTTTTATTTTGAAACAATCTCCAACTTGTGAAAAAAGTTGCAAAAATAGTACCCTTCACTGGAAGACCAGTAGTCCCAATGATACCCTTCAATAGCAAAAGCACCCAATCCAGGACCACGCATGGCAGGCTCTTGTCATCTCTCTTTAATACCTTCCTGGAACAAGTTTCTCAGTCTTGACTTTTATGACCTCGATATTTTTTTCAGATTACAGGCCAGTTATTTTGTAGAATGTCCATTAATCTGGGATTGTCTGATATCTCCTCATGATTGGAACTTCCTTTCTTTCCTTCCTTTCTCCCTCCCTTCCTTCTTTACTCCCTTCTTTCCTTCCTCCCTTCCTTCCTTTTTCTTTCTTTCTTTCTCTCTTTCTCTTTCTTTCATTCTCTCTCTCTCTCTTTCTTTCTTTCCCTTCCTTTCTTTCTTTCTTTTTCTTTCTTTCTTTCTTTTCTTTCTTTCTTTCTTTCCCTTCCTTTCTTTTCTCTTTCTTTCTTTCTTTCTTTCTTTCTTTCTTTCTTTCTTTCTTTCTTTCTTTCTTTCAAGTATAGTTGATTTACAATATTATATTAGCATCAGGTGTACAACATAGTGATTCAATATTTATATAGATTATACTCCATTTAAAATTATTGCAAAATAATGGCTGTATTCCCTGTGCTATACAATATATCCGTGTTGTTGTACATTTATTATTTAGCATTCATCTGTAAGAAGTAAAATTCTCTGCTCCATACTTAATTAATTGGTGTGAGTATAATAGATACTGACACATACCTGGTATACACTGATCGTATGGGCTCAGAGGCTCCTACGCTATTCAAGGGACTCACATGTGTCACCATCAAAATTTTCTTTGATGCTGATATTTTTCCAAGTTTGGTCTGTGGGAGCCTCTTCTGTGGTTTGTATTTTTTTTAACACCGTGGTTGAAATATAACTGAATATTACAAAACAAAAGTGTTATGAACATCCATAGCATAGTGCATGTGTTTGCATGCACACAGGCTTGCATTATCTCTTGGGCAAATACCTAGGAGTGGAGTGACAGGATCATACAGTCCACGTGGGTTCAACATTTTCAGAAACTGCCAGTTTTCCATGGTTTCTAGTTTCTGTTCCTCCACAGCACCCTCAGCACCTGGGAAGGTCAGTCTTTTTACTTTTAGCCATTCTAGCATATGTGCAGGGGTATCTCTCTGTGGTTTTTAATTTGCATTCCCCTGATGACAATGACGCTGAGCATCTTTTCTTTTCTTTTTTTTTTTAAATAAATTTATTTATTCATTTATTAATTTTTTGGCTGCATTGGGTCTTTGTTGCTGCGTGTGGGCTTTCTCTAGTTGCGGTGTCTGGGGGCTACTCCTCCTTGCGGTGCACAGGCTTCTCACTGCGGTGGCTTGTCTTGTTGTGGAGCACGGGCTCTAGGTGCACAGGCTTCAGTAGTTGTGGCACGCGGGCTCAGTAGGTGTGGCCCACGGGCTCTAGAGCGCAGGCTCAGTAGTTGTGGCTCATGGGCTTAGTTGCTCCATGGCATGTGGGATCTTCATGGACCAGAGCTCGAACCAGTGTCCCCTGCACTGGCAGGTGGATTCTTAACCACTGCACCACCAGGGAAGTCCCTGACCATCTTTTCATGTGCTTTGCTGCTCTCTGTATATTTTCTTCCATGAAGTGTCTGTTGTTGACATTTTAGCATTTTAAAAAAATTAAGCTGTTCATTTTCTTGAGTTCTGAGAATCCTCTATATGGTGTGGATACGTGTTTTTTGTTTGATATATGATTTGCAAATATTTTCTCCAAGTCTGTGGCTTGACTTTTCTTTCTTTTAAGAATGTTTTACAAAAAGCAGAAATTTTAATTTTCTTTTTTAGATTTTACTCTTGGTGTCATATCAAAGAAAACCTAGCCTAATTTAAGGTCACAAGGTTTTTTTTTCCTTCTAGAAATTTTATAGCTTTCAGTTGTACATTGGTTTACTTTTTGTATATGGTGAGAGGTATGGATTGAAGTACATGTTTGTTTGCATTTGTGTATCCATTTGTTCTAGCATCATTTCTCCCTTCTTTACTAAATTGCCTTTACAGCTTTATAAAAGAATTGGTGGTGCACATATGTGTGGGTCTATTTCTGGACTCTCTGTTCTGTCCCATTAATCTATATTATCTAACTTGCTGTCAATACCAGGTTGTCTTGATTACTGTCATAAATCTTGAAACGAGGAAATTTTAGTTGCCCTACTTTGTTCATGTTCTGCAAAGTTGTTTAGTTGTTCAACATCCTATGACTTTTTATAGAAATTTTAGATCAGTCTGTTAACTTCTACAAAAAATGCCTACTGGGTTTTTTTTTTTTTAACTTGGAATTGTGTTAAATCTTCAGATCAATTCAAAGGAGTGACGTCTTCACAATATTGAGTCTTTCAGTGAATGAACATGGTGTATCCCTCTATGTATTTGTCTTCTTTAATTTCTCTTGGCAATGTTTTGTAGTTTTCAATTTATAGATATTTCACATTTTTTGTCAGATTTATACCTGTTTCATAGTTTTATGCTATTGTTATTGTTTTTAAATTTTAAAATGTGATTGTTATTAATATAGAGATATAAAATTGACTTTTGTATGTTGTTCTTGTGTCCTGTAATCTTGTTAGACTCCCTTATTAATTCTAGTAGTTTTATTTATTTGTTTATTTAGGTAGATTCCATCCAGTTTTCTACAGAGACAATCATGTTGTCTGAGAACAAAGACACTTTGACTTTACATCTTCATTTTGTTTCTTTTACTTGCTCTATTTCACTAGCTAGTATCTCCAGTAAAGTATAGGATACAAGTGTGAGATCAGAAGTCCTTGAATTAATGGTGTATTAGGTGGGTATAGAATTCTGGATTGGTGGTTTTTTCTTTTAGTACTTTAAAGAAGTTGTTTCTCTGTCTTCTTGCTTACATTATTTTTGATGAGCAATTTCTTGCTTTCATCTTTTGTGAAGAGAAATTTCTTGTTATATCAATCTTTTTCCTGCGTATGTAACATCTCCTTTATCTCTGGCTGCTTTGAAGGTTTTCTATTTATTATTGGCTTTGAGAAAATTGATTATGATGTGGTCTTGTGTTGCTTTCTTCATCTTTCTTGCACTTGGGATTCATTGAGCCTCTTGGATCTGTGGGTTTATAATTGTAAATTTTGGAATATTTCTTCCTCTCTCCCTCCCCCACCATTCTGTTCTTCAGGGACTCAAATTACACATGTTTTGGGCTAATTGAGGCTCTCCCATAGCTCACTGATGCTCTGTTCAATTTCTAAAAATTCTTTTCTCCCCCCTATGCTTTATTTTGGATAGTTTCTACTGCTATATCTTCAAGTTTACTAATCTTTCTTTCTGCCTTTAATCTTATTCAGTGTATTTTTCACCTTATGCCTTGCAGTTTCTCTAGATGTTCAATTTGGGACATTTTGTTTTCCATCTTTCATGAACATATGGAATTGACTTCTTGAACATATGGAATGCCGTCATAATAACTGTTTTAATGTCCTTCTCTGCTAATTTTAATATCTGTGTCAGTTTTGGTTTGGTTTCAATTGATTATTCCCTCATCCTGGGTCATTTTTCTACTTCTTTGCACACCTGGTAATTTTTGGTTGGATGCCAAACATTGTGAACTTTACCTTGTTTGATGCTGCATAATTTGTATTCCTAGAAAACATTCCTGAGCTTCTTTTGTCCTGGGATGCAGTTAAGTTTTTGAAACAGTTTGATCCTTTCAGGTCCTGCTTTGAAGATTTCTTAGGTGAGAACTGGAATAGTGTTCAAAGCTGATTATTCTTTACTACTGGGGCAAGACTCTTCTGAGTATCAACACAATGTCTAATGAAAAGTAAGATTTTCCAGTCTGGTTTGTGGGGCAGGCACTATTCCCAGTTGTGTGTGTGTATTGGTCATGGCTAACTTTAAGCCTCTTTATTTGGCCTTGGATGGTTTCCTCATATTTATGTGCTAATCAGTTTTTAACTCACTGACGGAGCGGACCCTCTGCAGATCTCGGAATTCCCTCTCTGTCCGATGAACTCTGTCTCCTTTGGGTCCCCACTCTCGGCTCTCTCTCCTCTGCTTACAGAGTGCCCCCGAGCTGGAAACTCTCAAATTTGGAAACTGGGGAAATCCTAGGTCTCCTCATTTGTTTTCCATCTCTCAGGATTTTGTTGCCTGATTTTGTTGCCTGATTTTGTTGCCTGATGTCTATGTCTTGCAAACTGTTGTTTCATGTAGGTTGACCATTTGGGGGAATTGTTTTTGGTGGGGAACATAAGTTCAATCCCTGGGAGCAAAAGTCATTTCTGTATCTTTTTGACACGTCCCTTTTATGCCCTTCCTATGTTCTGGCCCATCAACATATTTCAGCCTCAACTTGTACTTTCTATGTCCCAGCCCTGGGATCAACCATTTCTCCAAGGAGCCCTGGTTCCTTTAGTGGAGAATGGTATTCAGACAAGATCTGGGCACAATGTCACTGCTCTCAGACTCTCTCAGTGGAAAAAAATTTGCATATATATATGCATTTACATTTGTTTTTATTTGCATGTCTTTATACGTTGAAAACCAGGAGTTCACGACAATACCTCAAATCCTCTCCACCACCAGGCTGATTGCAGAGTCCCTCCTTTCCATCTTTGTACTCCCTTATATTTTAGAGCACCCTCTTAAACAAAATGGAAGGTATCAAATTACCCCCAGTGGTATTTGAATCCTTTGGTGGGGGCTGGTGTGTATTAAGCAGCGAAGGGAGCCGGGCACCCAGGCAGCAGACCCAGGTATGAGTTGGGATTGCAGCTGTGTGAACCCGGGAAAACTGGTGATTTGGCTAAGTCTCCTCCTCTGTAGAACCAAGAAAATAATATTTCTAGGCTCTGCGAGGGTGATAGGTTCCTATGAAGACGAAAAGGGTTGATGTTGCTGCCAAGGAGACCGGTCCTGAGGGAGGGCTGTAGCCCACAGAGTCACCAGCTCGTCGGGGCCAAGGTGAGAATGCAGCTCCGAGACTCCACGAAACACAGAATAATCCCGGGACAGAGGCAGACGCTGGAAAGAGGCTCTGATCCTTCACGTACTGGTCCTGCAGGCATTCCCTGCCTGTGTGCTCGGCCCCAGGCACTGTGCTGGTCCTGAGGACACCCCGGGGCTCCTTTCTAGGGGTGGTGGCAGGTAGGTTAATGGGTGGGAAGGTACCAAGGAACTTGGCTTATACAGACTCTGAAAGAAAGCCCCCATCTGTGGGATGCTGTCACCAGAGGCTCGCATTTGGGGTGGCAGTGGGTGGAGCAGGTTCCGGAGAGCAGGATCCTTGTACCTGCCCAGATAATCAGATATTTCTCCGAGCCTCAATTTACTAATCTGTAAAATGTTGCCTGTGGGGAGGGTGAAGACCCCGCTTGGAGAAGGGACGCTGGATCAGATGATCCATGAGAGCCCTTGGAACACTGATGTCCTGTGTCTAGCAAAGCGCCTGGCATATTCTGATGAAAGAATAAGTGAGTGAATTTTTTTTTTTTTTTTGCGGTACGCGGGCCACTGTTGTGTGTGGCCTCTCCCGTTGCGGAGCACAGGCTCCGGACGCGCAGGCTCAGCGGCCGTGGCTCACGGGCCCAGCCGCTCCGCGGCATGTGGGATCTTCCCAGACCGGGGCACAAACCCACGTCCCCTGCATCGGCAGGCGGACTCTCAACCGCTGCGCCACCAGGGAAGCCCGAGCGAGTGAATTTTAACATCTCCTAGCCAATCATCGGATTGGTAATGGATGCCCGGGCCCCTCCCTCTGGCTATTCTTGGCATGTGACTCCTGCCATTCCTGCCTTCCCTCCGCCTCAGAGGGGCAATGCGGTTTTCCGTACCCCTTGGAGTGTTCTGGTCCAAGGGCGCTGGGCTGCCCTTTTCCCGTCTTTGACTGCAAAGGTCCCTGCTGTTGTTTATCCAGACTCACCATGTCAGAACCTCCTCTGAGCATGTTCCATTTTTACCATCTCACTGCTTCACCCTAACAGGCTTTGGGGATGCTTCTAGTTTCATTCCCACTTTCAGGACAGGGAAACTGAGGCACACAGAGGCTAACTAACTTGCCGGGGTCAGGAGGCCACCTAGCTGGCGAGAGTCAGCTTGAGGGCAGGTCTGTAAGTGTCCCTGGCTCCTGGGACTCCCAGGACCACCCGACCTGCAGAGGGCTCAGCAGGAGTGAATGGGGGTGTTGTCAACGTCCCAGCCTTTGGAAAGAAGCTCCATGGGACCTGGTGGGGGGTGGGCAGAAGCTCAAAGGGGATCATGAACCCTTTAGAAATGTAAAGCACTATAAATATTAATAAGAAGTCTGTTTTCCTCATCTCCCATTTTCCATTGTGTTGCAAATTCTTGTACATTCTCTTGCTCTCTGGGAAAGATGAAGGCGGCCTGTTTAATAACCATATACTATTAGCAAGTTATCAAGTATTTGATTGCATTTTCCAGGAAGCACCGCAGCGGCTGGGGGATCATTTCACATCTGCCTTTTCCACTGACACTCAGCATTTCCAGCCTCGCAGCCGGGACTCCTCGATGTAAAATTGTCTACGTATCACGGTTGAGGGAAATTATTTTTTAAAGGGAGGAAAAGAGTATCCAATTTACAGATGTCCTGTGTGATGCACGAAGCAAGAATGACTCTTCCCTGCCCCAAGTGTGGACAGATTTCTCAGGCGTCAACAGAATGCTGGAATGGGTGTCATGGATGCAACTTCATAAAAATTCTCAGTGAACTCATGCAGTTAACCTTTTGTTACATAGACTTCGGGACATTGCACCCCCACCCCGGCCCCTTCCCTCCCCTGCAGGAGGATTTCTGGAACAACCAGGGATGGGGGCAATGGCCTGTCCTTTCCTGGGTACACCGAGCTCTTGGTACGGTCTGCAGTCTCCCCATCTCACCTTGTTTCCCTGGTGTAGGGGGTCGAATCATGTAATACAAGAGTGCACGTCCGCCAGAAACCTCAGAATATGACATTATTTGGAACTAGGGCCTTTGGAGATATAATTAGTCAAGGATCTTGACTAATTATAACCCAGGGGGATGGTCCTGGGTTATTGGGTGGGTCCAGTGTCATCACAAGGGTCCTCATGAGAGGGAGTCAGGAGGGTCAGTGTCAGGGAGGAGACATGGTGTGATCGTTGGTTTTGAAGATGGAGGGAGTGGCCACAAGCTGAGAACTGCGGGTGGCCTTGAGACTCTGGAAAAGGTGAGGAAACAGACTCTTTCCTAGAAGCTCCAGAAGGAACATAGAACTTCCCAGTTGTAAGGCTAACCATCTGTGTGAAGACACTCAGCCTGTGGTAATTTGTTACAGCAGCAAGAGGAGACTAATACAGGCTCCTACACTAGGTGTCAAGGAGAAAACCCAGGATGGTGGTCCACTGTACTCACCGTGTTCACTTGACCACTAAGCCTGGTGATCACACCTCTCCAGTAGGTCATGGACCCGCCTCTTAATCCAACCCACCACTGCACACCCCTGGACAGCCCACTCTCTCCACCCACCCACCCGACCTGCTCCACTCTGCTCTTCACACACTGCTGGGCTAATCCTCAAGGACGGTGAAGGGGCCAAGAGCCCATCAAAGGCTGGGGGTCAAGTCTGAGCTCCCCATCATGGCCTGCTTCTCCAGCAACACCTGGGGCCACCTCTCCCTCCTGCACATGTGCCAGCCCCAGTGAGTTGATAGTCACCAGACCCCTTCCCTCCCTGCCTGGATCATGTGACCCTCAGTCCACGGCAGGATGGCCCCTTCCTCTCCATTTTCAGGCTGAATGCCTTCCCCTCGGGTAAGCTCCTTGTCTGTAGGGGAAGAAGGGAAGTTGCCCAGAGCTGAGGACCCAATGTGGGCAGGGCCTTTGTTGCTGCTGTTTGTAAGCACGTGTGACGCTGTGTGTGTGTCTGCCTCTCCCTGAGGATGGCTGAGTCGCCAGGCAGGGCTTAATGGCATTGACTTGACCCTGAGTCCACGCCCCACAGATGCTCAGCAGAGGGTGCTCCAGGGACACTGGCATGAGTGGCACCTGTCCATCTGCCCCAGGTGCAGCCCTCAATCTCCACACCCAGCACCACCTCCCCGCCTGTCAAGGGATACTTCAGGCCCAGAAACACAGGACCATCTTCCACTGACCCCTCCTCATGCAAAACAGCCCAGGGTCCTGGGCATTGCCCTGGAAATGCATTGTGTCCCATCCTTAAATCAGTATCGTGTTCTCAGCTACAGAATCTTTTCTCTGAAATTGAATAGATCCTATGCCTGTGGGAGCTGTGCTGTTCATTAATCATGTTTCTCCTCTTCTGTATTTTGTGATGGTTTGACATCTTGGGGGGCCTTGCTGGCTGGGGGAGATGCCCCTCCCAGGAAGCTAATTCCTGGAGATTGTAAGCAACTGGCTTGCTAACATGTCCTTCAGATGCAAACCAACCAATCCGAGTCCATCACCCCAACCCCTCCTCATCTGCCTCTCATACACCAGGTTCGTGTCACCCTGCCCTAAATCACCCAGGGCCAGGACCACCCTATTCCCCAAGGCCTGCCGAAATCATTCAAATTAGCTGACTCCAAGCCTGCTTACCATGCCTCAGGGACCCTGATACAGGCTGGGCTGGGGCCCCCTCCGTCCTTTCTGCCTCCTGTCCAACTCTGGTGCTTCGCCCTGTGGCCCTGCAGGGCTCGCCTTTCGTTTCCAGGGGAACCACAAGTTACACTGCACTTTTCTTTCGATGGCATCAATGTCTCTACAGCATCCCTCTGACCCCTTTACAAATTAAGACCAGGCCGAGGTCATGTTGTTACCGTCATTCTTAACACCACATGGTCTGCAGGGGAAATAAAGCTGTCATGAAGGATAGGGTGACATTTTCTAGAAAGGTTGACCTGGGTGGGGGTGGGGAAGCATGACAGGGCCCACTGTGTCTCGCACAAAGGGTCTCTGGCCGTGAGGGGTGCACTGCTGGGGCTGGGGTTTCAAAGAGTTCCCCACACGGCACGCCTCGGCCCCTCCCCGGCCTGCCTCTCCTCCTAATGACACCCCTGTGTCCACCCTGCGCTTGGGTGGGGTCCTGGTTTTGTGGACGGAAGCCCACGCTCAAGCCCACAGTGGCTTCCTTGTGGTTGAACCTCCTGCCTTGCTTATGAAATCAAGGTATCTCTGTATGATAATAAGTAATAAAAATTCAATGAATAAAATATTGAACGCTCCTAATAAAATGCAACGTCTGCATCAGCAGAACCATCCGCTGGGCACACCGGTATTTGTTCTGGATTCCTCAGGGACTGGTAAGGAGAGTGGGAGGAGCTCCCAAATGGCAGTGGGACTGCTGGGCTGCTGTTCCCGCCTCGCCCAGGGGTAGAGGCCAGGCCAGTGGCTCGCTGGCCGCTTTCATTCTGATGGCTTCAGCTTTCACAGGGCAACCCTGGAAAGCAGTCTCTTAGAGCGCATCTTTGAAATTCTGGCGCTGTCGCCTCCAATAAAAGCCGTAGAAGGGAAATTTCAATAAGATAACTCAAGAACATTTAATTTTCTGCTCCTTTGGATTTGCTATCTTATTACAGCCATTCAGTTAGCTAATAAATGTCCGATCCTGTCCAATCTTCATAGTGAGCAAAGAGGCTGGGATTTAAGTAATTGGATAGAATGTCTGGGGGCAGCTTTTAGCGGAGCTGGCCAACAAAATCGGTGGGTGCGATGTCTAACCCTACTGTGGAAGCCGCTTCCGCTAATCCTGGCTGGCCATCCCCCAACCCTGCCCCGGGCTCCCCGTTTAGCTGGGATGAGGGGCCTGGGTGGGAGGGTCAGGGGCAGGAGTGGAGACCCTCAGAGTCCTGATTTCATTCTCAGATGGAGGAGGGCTCCGGGCAGGGAGCTGAGGTCGTCCGGTGAGACCAGCCATACCAGAAAGGCTTCCTTTTCTGGTTTTGACACAAAATCCATATCCTGCCGGGCTTGGCAGTGACGGACGCAGGCTCACCTGGCAGCCGCTCCCCTTGAGACAGCAGACGCGCTAAAGTCTTAATGTGAGCCCAGCCTGTCCCTCTCCTGGGGCCCGGGTCCAGGCACCTGCTGTGTGCCGGCTGGCCCTTTGGGGTCATGGTATGGCCTGGGTTTGACCACCAACACTGGATCCCAATCGCCAGACTAGAGGCCACTCAGGAGGGCCTTGGATGAAGCCACTGAGGCCGGGTGTCAGCTGAGGCCAGTTAGAGGCTCCCCAGGCAGGGTGGGCCCTCCCCTACCACCCCTCCCCCACTTACTCACAAGGCCATGCTAGGCCTTGGGGGAGCCGGTCTGCAGGGCTGTGCTTGCCCGTCAAGAGCGCTGCTGCGGGGACAGAAGCAGAAGCACCCAGCATAACGTGAGTCCCACCCACCAGATCTCCTACGAGGTGCTTTCTGAGACCACCCGCCAGCGTCAGGAGGGGGGCCCCCCAGGCGCTTGGAAGACGCGTGGTCGAGGCCACGCTCAGTGGACGTCAGATTGGTCCTGGGAGCGTGGCCAACATTGCTGACGCCGTCCAGGTGATGGGAACGAGAGGCAGGAAAGGAAGGTCTTGCTGCCGGCAGCAGACAGTCTGAAGGTGGAGACAGCACGGGACCAGCAGCTCTGCACCGAGTGGTGAGGCAAGAGCATCAGAGCTCAGGGCCCAGGGGAAGCATCTCCCTGAGGCTGGGTGGCCGAGCTGGGACCCTGGGCTGGTCAGGAGGACTTAGCCTAGCGTGGGACGGACGAGAACGCGGGAAGGTGGGATGTGGATTCGAAGCCACCATGTCCACGCCCCGGGCCCCTTCCACCTAGCTGCACCAGCACAGGACGTGAGATTCAGAAATAAAAGCCCACGTGGAGCCTGGGGTCCGCACCTCATCAGTGCCACCTGGTGCCACCTGGGAGGGTTACCGAGAGCATTTCAGGCGTCAGTGTCTTCATTTGTAAAACGAGACTGTGCGTGGCTCCTCCCCCCACCTATGGGGTTTCGGAGAAGCCGAGGCCTCCCTCATCCCTTCCCATGCGGCCCCTCCACCATCAAGCCAGAAACGGCCTTTTCCTGCTTGGAATGTCTCTTTCCCTCTGCCCTCAGCCAGGGAGAGCGCTCTGCTCTTGGGGGCTCTCACCTGGTCAGGGCAGGCCCACCTGACACACCCTCTCCCTTAGGTTACAGCATAACAGATTCCCAGGAGACATGTATCCTAGTCACAGGTTCTGGGGATTTGGGGAGCATCTTCAGGGTGCATTCTGCTTTCCACACATGTAGTATGCTGACACCCCCTCACCCACATGCCCGTGTTCCTGAACGGGCCAGGCCCTGTGCCATGTGACGAGGGCACCGCGGAGGGAGACGTCCCCCTGCTGTCTGCACTCAAGGCTCACAGTCTACGTGGGAGACAGGCAGACAAAGAACCTCCTTAGAGTACACGGGCCCTACCGTTAAAGGCTCTCAGACAGGGAAGGAACTCATTAGCCGGGCTGTGGGCGGGGCAACCCTCGGCCTGGGTTTTGCAGGAGGAATAGTTCACCTGTGCTGTGGGCGGGGCATGTGCCCCTGGAACGAGGGCGTGCTCGCGCAGGGCGAGGGGAGCTCGTGGGGTGAGCAGGGGTGGCGTAGCTGGAGGGGAGGGGAGGAGGCAGGGCTGGGAAAGTGTACAGAGGCCAGAGCAAGAAGCTGAGGACCGGGTGAATGGAGGATGGGGGATGCGGGGGAGTCTCAAGCGTCCTCCATGGAACATGTAGCTGCTCAAAGGTGCATCGGTGCCCAGGCTTCACGTTTTGGGATGCGTGACCCTAAAACCCCGTCCCCCTCCTCCATGAGCTCCCTGGCAGAGAAGGGCTCTGGCTCTCCAGGCCTGAGGGGCTCCCCAGCTTTTTGCAGCACTCTGGTCCCGTACTCGACTGAATAATGACCCCCAGATGTTCACGCCACAATCCCCAGTGCCTGTACGTGTCACCTTACTGGAAGAAGGGGCTCCGAAAATGAGAATAAGTGAAGGATCCCGAGACAGGAGGTGACCCTGGATTGTCAGGCTGGGCCCGAGGTCATCACGAGGGTCCCCGCAGAGGAGACTTCAGCAGGTAAGAAGGTCACGTGACACAGAGGCAGAAAGAAACACGAAGATTCACGTGTGGGCCCTGAAGGCGGAGGGAGGGATGAGAGGACCCCGGCGCTCCTCCTGTGGGACAGAGTCCAGCGCGACGATTGATTCCCAATCAACACGGATGACCCTGCTTGCTCTGAGCGAGGGGACTGGGGTGGGAGTCCTGTGGCTGCTGTGACAAACAGTGACAAATTTAATGGCTTTAACGACCCCCATTTATTCTCTTCCGGTTCTGGAGGGTGGAAGCCCCAAGTCAGCTTCTGGGGCTGAAGTTAAGGAGGTTCTAGGGGGAACCTGCTTCCTGGCTTTTCCAGCTTCTGCAGCTGCGCTCCACGCATCCTTCCTTCCACGTTCAAAGCCCACACGTGGACCTTTGTGTTTCTCTCTGTCTCTATGTCATGTGACCTTCTTCTCTGGGTTCTCTGGAACCGAGCTCTGACCTCCCGTTCACACGCTTCCCGGGACCAGGAGGCATCGAGTCCCCCAGTGTGGACCAGCTGCACAAACGTGTGCTGCGCTTTCGGGGTCATGTTTTCTGATAAGGAGCCACGTTAACAGCCTGATGCATTAAACACAAATCGATGTATTTCTGCCCCGCAAAGAATATTTAATGCCCTGCCATAACTCCTGCTATCTGTTGGGGCCAGGAGCGAGATGGCTTTATTTCTCCCATAACTCTCGGTAGCACAATTCCATTGTTTACTTGGTGACACAAACTTGCTGTCATTTATCACCCGGGGAGAGAAATGGAGTTGGTGGCTGGCTGGAAAAGTGGGCCGGGAACTCGGGAACATCCCCATTTCCCACGGCTGCGTGGGAATCTGGGGACCTGGGGACTTTTCTGGGCTTCTGTGCCTCCAAGCACTTTTGGCAGGTCCCAGGTCCCAGGTCTGTCCACTCCGGGTGCAGTGTTCTGCAAAGTTCCAGTGGTCAGTTCAGAGCTGCTGCACAGAAGCCCTCGGCCATGCTTGTCCCAGGAAAATGGAAAACCATTAATTTGCAGTCGTCTGAAGTGTGGTGGGGACACGACTGCTAATTGGCAATAAGAGATACTAAATGGAGCAAAGTTTATGTTAATGAGCCATCTATCAACAGGAAGCGGCCCGCTGGCTCCCTCCATCACTCGGATGGCGTTGGGTTTCTTTGCGTCGCAGGTGTGTCCCAGCTGACGGAGCTGCTGCCGGTTCCCTCTGTTCTCAGTTGCCCTCGGCACGGCCTCGGCGCCCCTACTCTCTGGTCTTGTTTCTAAACCTCTGTTGACAATGGCTGCCCTGGACCGAGCGTCTCTGGCTTGTCAGACGCCGTGTTCGCACTTGTGACCCTCATCTCATGTCCTGAGGCTCCGTCATCCTCCAGCTCAGAGACGCCAGCCTGCCCGCCTTTCTCCAGACCCCGCAGAGGATTCAGGGCTGCAGAAGGGACCACTGGTCTCACACTGGTTTCCCTGAAGGTCCATCCCAGTCTGTGCTGGTTTCCGGGGGGGACAGCTTCCTGGGTCATTTCAGTGCCCTGGAGCTGGACGTAACCAATGACCACAAACGGGGGCTTAAAACCACAGATGATTCTCCCACACTTGTGGAACCAGAGTCCACAGTCAAGGTATCGGGTGCTGTGCTCCCTCCGGGGGCTCCAGGGCAGGCTTCCTCCTTGTCCCCTCCAGGCTCTGGGGGTTCTGGGGGTTCTGGGGGCTCCAGGTGCTCCTGGGCTGTGGCCGCATCATCCAGTCTCTGCCTCTGTTGTTACGTGGCCTCCCCTCCTGCCCGTGTGTCTCTTCTTCTGTCCTTTAGTCTCTTATAGGGACAGTCATCATTATAAGACATTATAGGTGCTCACGTGGGTAACCCAGTGTGATCCTGACCTTGATCCAGTCTTCAATGACCCTTTTTCCAGGTAAGATCACCCTCACAGGTACTGGGATGAGGACATATCTTTCTGGGCACCACCATCTAACTTACTCCAGGTGGGGAGTGGTTGGTGCCCTGTGTCCTCGTGGGTGACCCACTAGAGAACTGGCACTGGGCCCCAAGGCAGGGGGCGCCCCATGGCCCCGCCAAGCACCCATTCATCCCTCACGGAGTCAACAGCAACATTTGCAGGCAGCCTTGGAGGACTCCCGTGGTCACCTTGGGTGGTGTGTCTGTCCCTGGTGCCCAGCGAGGGGGGCGATGGGGATGTCTGACGCCAGGGCTCCCGCCGCCCACAACTGCCTGCTTGGTTCACGTGCCCCCATTAGGGAAACCCCTGCTGTCCCTGGTTCTGAGAAGAGGAGGGGCTCCAGGGACATCATGGAAGCCCCAGCTGCCGGGCAAAGTGCTGCCCCCAGGACACTGGCTCTGTCCCGTCACGCACTGGATGTGCCGTAGACAACACTTCGCCTCATTTGCAAACCCAGGGAAGCAAGGCCTGCATCTCAAAGCCATGGTAGGACTCCGTGGGGATGGGGTCCAGCACCTCGGTGCCACCCTCAACAAGTCGGGCCCCTCCCTGCCCTGTCCCCACCTGTCACCCCGGGTGGGCTGGCAGAGTTCCGCTCCTTGTCTTGGATGGCAGCCGCGGGGAACCCCACCACAGTCCCAGCCCCAGCTCTTGCGAAGGGGTCAAGAAGGAGACACACAGGAGACCTGAGGGGCCTGGAGGTCTTGCTGGCATCCGCTCGGGGAGCCAGTGTCCCTCTGTGGCTGCCCTGGCATTTCCGAGGTTTCTCCAGGTGAGAGGGGACCTGGTTACTCTCCACCTGCCCCCCAGATCCATGCCTGGCCGCGCCCGGTGCCCCAGTGGGTGCAGCCACGGGGAGTGCTGGCAGGAGATGGGGGCAGGAGCAGAGCTAGGTGTGTTCTCCGCCTCCTCTGCCCAGCTCTGGCTGAAACCCCTCCCCGACCGCGGCTCCAGCACCCACCCCTCCCACTGCATTCCCACCTAGGGGTGGCCGTGCCTTCCTGCTGTTGCCAGCTCTGGTTTCAGTCTCCCAGTCCTGCCCTTCTTTCTGTAAATAGTCTCATTAATTTCCCCAGTTCAACCTCTGAGTGGAATTCTGGTTCCTGCTGGGAACCTGACTTTTCCAAAGTGGCAACATGATTAATTGATGTATTTAATGACTAAAAGGCCATCATCTCTCCTCCGCTTGGCCCACCGACCCCTCCTTCCAGGCTGGCTTTGGCTCTTCTGGCTTCAGACAGCCTTTCCTGCCCACGCCAGTCCACACTTGGTCGGCCCCCTCCCGGGACCCCCGTGCCGCTCATGGAGAGCTGCTCAGGTGTGGGGCACGTGCAGAGGTCCCTGGTCACCAAGCTCCCTGCTGCTTGTCACTCACGGTCCGCCAGCGTCTTTACTGCACTGCCTTTGGCCAAGCACACATGCCCCCCTTTGGCTGTCCGGTTCTCCAGGGTCAGCTTGCCCCAGGGCTCGCTGGCTCTGATGGGATTGGAGACGTTTGTCTGAAAACCCCAGGACCCCGGGACCCCTCTCCTGCCCTCCGCAGCAGGACACAGAGGGACCAACACCTCCCATCTCCACTGTGTGACCTGGGTGCAAATGTGTGTGTGCGAGGCTGTGCCTCACTCCACGGGGTGAGGCACAGATGGAGGAATGAAAGCACGCTTCCAAGTTGGAAAGAATCTCCCCCCACGATGTGGATTCTGGTCCCGTCAGTTTATCCTTCGCGGATTGCCAGCCCCGGTTGGGGAGGGGGTGGCTAAGTGCCCCTCCCCGCCTTCCAGTCACCAGGCCAAGTGTCAGCGGCTCTGTCTCTGGGCTGAGTTGGATTTACCGAGCAGACTCTGTTCAGTGTTCTGTTGGCCCAGAGATGGGGCCAGAGCCGTCTTTTTGCTTGAATATGATGCAGTGAAGGTAATTTTGTGAGATGCTAATGACATACGGGGACATAGCTCATGTCCCCCGTTCAACCCCTCTGAGCAGAAGCACTGAGTGCTCACCGGGGTCCCCGTGGGAGCTGGTGGGAGAGGCCCCTCCTACCTGGAGCCCCTGAGGTGTGTGACTCCTCAAGGGTCTCCTTCAGCCCCCGCTCCCCTTTCCCGTGAGTCCCCAGCAGCTTATTCACTTGATCAAGCACGCTTGCCCGACGTGCCGTCATCTCTGGGTTGGTGGAGATGCCCCGGCCGCACAGTCAATCCCACGAGTGATGGGCATGAGCTCCACCAGCCTCTTCTGCCAGCTCCAGGTCATTATTTCAAGCTTGGTCTGGGAGCTCTGGTGCCAGGGAGGGTGGCAGTGCCCACAGGGAGGGCTATTTTGAGTCCCGCACCCCGTGCCTTTGTTCTGGTCACCCGCAGCCCTGGGCACGAGTTGGAAGGGTGGCTGTGAATCACAAGGAGAGGTCTCCCACTGGCAAAGTCCTGCCTGGTTCCGGCCCATTCTCCCTTTGGCATAATCAGTCACATGCCTTCTTTCCAGGCAAATGGCAACCAAGAGTCTTGTGGAATGGATAATCAATTTCAGTAATAAGTTAAATGCGTTTGCTTTTGTTTCCAGAAAGTCTCCCGCTGGGAGAGGGATTTTTTTAAAAGACTCCTGGGTTGAGTTTTACTTCTGAACTCGGGACTCTAACTGCTTCTGAGCCAAGTGAGTAGAGAGCATGAATAAACATGGGGGGGAGCTTCTCCTCCACACCCACGCGCACGGGGTTGGCAGCCCCGGGACCAGCTCTGGCAGAGGCCTGGCTGGCCCGTGCTGTGAAGGACACGTCATGGTGTCAGCCGCCCTCTGCCACTCTGTTTAAACGTCCCTTCAGAGCCAGATTGCTTCTCCTCGAAATGCCACGAGTGGCTTCCAGGACATGGGGGTGATGTTTGTCAAACACAGCAGACCTGAGCCATTTAAGTGAATGTCACAGAGCTGAGCCCAGAAGCTGATTTCATCGTGGAACCAGCCCAGGGCTTGCAGCCATCTGGAATCTGCCGGTCTCCACCGCCATGGGCACGTGATCTGTTATCTCTCTGCCTTCAGGGCCTAGAACAGATCATGGTACATCGCGTTCAGAAAGTGTTTACTGGAGGGATGAACGAGGGGAGGGGGTCATCTCTGGATCACTCACTTGTCCAGTCTGAGGATGTATTTCTCTGGGAAAACCAGTAAGATCTCTGAGAGCAGGATCGGGCTGGGCGTATTTTGTTGGCCCATGACCTATCTGCCGCGTGTGATCAACAAACACCAGTGGAAAGAACATGACTCACGTGCTACAGTCGAGGAGTTCCTTATGTGGGATTTATGCGATGACAGAAGTCCTGAATAAGCCAGTTTTCTTTTGATAATTCCTCAAAGCATCTATAAACTTCTTTGCATTGTGATCTCTCAGAGGGTTACAGCACTCTGACTGGTGGGTATCTCTTTGGTTGGGAAGTGGATAAAGTCATTGCCTTGCATTTAGGGGCTATTTGTATTAAAACACTGCCTTAAAATGCTAGACTCACACATGGCGGACGAGCTACTCAGTTGTGAGTGATGTACGTGAATGGGAAGAAAGGTGATCTTTGTCTCCCGTGTCTCGAGCACTTATTGAATGGAAAGGCACGAGAATAAACCACACTAAGTTATTTTCTTTCCCTTTTCTTTTGTGCCAAGAAAAGGCACAAGGATCCTGCTTTGTGGAATCCTTAGGGTAGCATAAGATTAGCGCATGCTTCTAAATCCTCCAGGACAGGGGCCACGTTGCCTTCATCTTTGTAGCGAGTATGGGACCATGGAGGATGGTCTGAAGATGACTGAGCTTTCCGCCCAGGCAATGGGGTAGCTGGTGCGTCTTCTCCAACAGAGCGAACTCTTCAAGGACAAGGAAGCGCGGCTGCGCATTTTATGTCCTTGGAGAACACAAGGCTTCCCAGAGAGGCTCAGTAACTACGTGCTGGATAATGCATTGGACTGAGTTACTGAACATGTGAAAAACGGTGTTACACTTAACCAAAACTTTCCCTTCTTTCCATTTAAGTGCTAAAAATCTTTTCTTCTTGGGCGGCTCGGGTACCAAGGGCAGACAAACATTCTCTCCAGCGGGCTTAGTTCCTGACTTTCCGCCACACCCTCCCGCTAGCACCGCTTTGGGGATCCTTAGGGTAGCCCAGGGGACACAGTCTGTTCTTGGCTTTCTCCCCCTGGCTGGTGCATCAGTCCCTTAACCTGAAAGATCCTAGCTGGTCCCACAGCCTCAGCTGTCCTGCAGATGACTTCTAGAACTGTCCCTTTAACCTCTCCTGTAACTTGTGCTTAATCTGGTAATGGCAGCACCTAGTGAATGTCCCACAAGCCCCTATGGTACCTGGGGATCCTAGCTGCGGACAGTGAAGGACATGGCACAGGCTGTCTTCCACGGGAGGGTATCTGTGTTGTGCTGCGTAGGATTTCTTGGATGGACAAGGAATCCAGTTTGGGTGCTAACTCTTTCAGGGACCAAGCAGGAGGAGAAGACTCCAATCAAACCATAAGACCATTTCAGGGGAATTTCTGCTGTTGATACGACCCACCATGCAGCAAACACCAGGTGAGGGACTGGCCCCTGGAACCTGGGCCAGCTGCCACAACAGAGGCGGGGCCTTTGCTGCTTGTCCCTGCCCCCCACACTTTATTTTGATTTCCAAATCCCAGGCGAGTGCAGCTGCTTGGTAGAGGTGGTGCCACAGGAGAAGCCTAGCTCTGTGGGGGATGAAGGTAGGTCATCTTTGGAACTCTGACCTCTGCCTGCTGACAGGGTCGGTGCAGTGTCTCAGGGTCTGCAGTCTGCCCCATCCTCCCTTTCAGCTCTTCCGCATCTGTACGCATCCTTCTTCCATCTCTAAATTTCCAACTGTAAGAGTCGCTGCAGCTCTGTGCCTCCCTGAAGTTCCTGTGCACAGATAATGCATCCTCCCTCCCCCCAGGAGGGAGGGCCCTCACTGTCGTCCGTGTCCACTTCTGGGAGGTGATTATCCAATCACAATTCCATCTTGATACCTGTAATCCATGGACCAGATAATAGAACCTCCATGACACACCCTCTACGACACAGGAGGTATAAAGAGATGGAAAAAATGGGAGAAGCCATCTATCCGTACATACGTGCTCGATAGAGCAAGGAGAGCTATGGCGCGCTGCTACGATGTCTGTATCTGTAACAGGTCACAAGGCCAGGGCTGGCATGTAAAGCCTCCGTTATCCATCACTCATGCTATATTCATCTGCCCTCAGCTAGCACCCAGTTGGTCAGGCTTGTTATCTTGTAGGGTGGCTCCAACATTTACTCCTGAGGGGTCTGAGCCCTTGGTGGTCCTGTGTGTTGGGGGGTTGCTGTAATCTTCCCCCAACTCCTGTCACTGTACCTGGAGGTAGCAGGGAGGACCCCAGAGAATGTCTGGACTCCAGACATACTTGTTTTCTGTCACCATTGCTTAGGGACTTCTAGTTTTCCCTTGGTGGTCAGGACAAACTTTCCCAGACAACACAATAACCTCCCCACCTCACCTGCCCAGGGATGTGAGGAGCCTGAGGCCTTAACCTTTAAGTCAGTGGGACTGTTGTCAGGGTTCCCCATTGGAGAATTCCTCTTCCAGGGACCAAAAGTTCTGCACCAGAAGAGCCCTGAGCTGCATGAACTGGATACACAATTTTTGCTCGTGGGAGGTGTCACTGTCACCTCCACCCTTGGCCCTGGACAAGCGTGTTCTGTGAGAGCAGCTGTCCCTGTACTAGTTTCCTACGCTGTGTAACAAATGACCACAAGCCCAGAGGCTATTATCTCACGGGCTATTATCTCACGGTTTCTGCAGGTCAGAATTCTGGGCGCAGTTGAGTTGAGTTCAGAGTCTCATGAGGCTGGAACCAAGGTGTTGGCCAGCCTGCATCCCTTCTGGAGCTTCGGGTCTCCTTGAAGCTCGCGTGGTGCTGTGCTGGCAGAATTTACTGCTTTGCAGCTGCAGGACCTTGGCTTGCTGGCTGCGGGCACAGGCTGAGCTCAACTCCCAGAGACTGCCTTCAACTCCGTGCCAAGCTAGTTCCTTGCTCTTGACTCCCCAGAGGCCCTCTCAGGCCTCGAATCTCCTCTTCACGGAATGCCCCGTCTCCCTAAGGGTCAGGCCCACCCAGGATAATCTTTGTTTGTTTAACTCAAAGTCGGCTGATTAGGAAACTTAATTACACATGAAAATCCTTTCTGCGGTGTAATGTAACGTAGTCACAGGGCTGACACATCATCGTTTTGACAAGTTCTGCCCACGGACAAAGGGAGGGGTTTTGAAGGCTGCCTACGCCAGGGAATGGAAACCTTGGGGCCATTCTGCCCCCCATGGTGCCCTGTCGGCTTCTGTTCAGAGCAGGCATCTCCCAGAGAGGAGCACGCCAGTTTCCTAAGGTGTTATCTCCGCGTGGAGCCATTTGTGAGTCTGTGACAGGGTGCTCCACGGTTCTGGGACCTCATGTGCTCTTGGCTGAAGGTGAACATCGTAAGACAGTGAGTACCATGAGTCAGCTCACAGTTTTGTCTCGTTCGTCTTCCCCACCCGCCCAGAATGTTCCATGGACAGGATACTGTGATACTGTAACAACGGACGAAGCGTTTAGAAAACCCACAGATGGTGTTTTGGAGAAGTGAGCTAGGCAGGAAAGGCAAACACTTGTTTGGAATGTGTCTATTTCTCTGAGGGCCAATTTCTGCCCCCTCTGTGTTAAAGGGGTGCGATGCAATCCACCTGCCACCAGGTGGCTGGTACCCCCAGGTACCTGCTGCAGACCAAGGTTCAGCATTGGCCACTGCTGATGGCATTTCAGGCTCTCAGTAGAGGTGGCCTGCCAGCCCCTGAACTGTCCACCTCTGCCTCCAAGTCCACTTTGTCCACACGCCCATTGAGGATGCACAAGGGTGGGAATGAGGCTGGCTGACCCGTACCTGCCGTCCATGGATGCCCTTTGGGACCATTTAGAGAGATCCAAGTACTTTCACTCTCTGAAAGTTCTAGCAACAAGCTTCCCCCAAACATTCTGTTCCCAGCTCCCACTCCTGTTCCTTAGGGTCCCTGGACAACCAGTCAAACCACTAGTGATCATGAATAGCTGTGGACCTGCCCCGCTGGCCATCCCCCTTTCCTGGCAGACCGTGAGCTCTGCTGCTTGGAGCTCTACCTACTGGGGGTTTCCATCCTCTGCTCCCCTGAGCAGGCTGCGGATGCCCCAAACTCTTCTCTGCTCATTGGCATTTGGAGCAGGGTGACTGGTGGGCAAGATTGCATTTCCCCTGAGTTGGCTGCAGTGAACTCCCCAGGAGACCACACACTTCAAACCCAACAAACCTCTAATACCCCTCTGTGCCCTTCTTGACTAATCTGTATCTCATTCATTCATATGTTCATTTGTTCATTCAACAGATGTGTATTGGGGGCCTACTGCATACCCTGAGCTTGTCTCCTCACTGCTGTCATAGAGAAAGGATGTCACAGATGTGGTCCTAGCCCTGGAGGAGCCAGAGAAAGAGACAGCGATTAAAAAAAATAATAATAAAGTACAGTGGTCTAATCGACTACGGCTGTGACAGCTAGGGAAGCTAGGGTATCCGCTGATCAGTGACCCCATGCCCTGAGACTTATGAGCCAGGCGCTGGGTCCTTCCTCCCATCCTGCTTTAGTCTCCATCACACTCCCGTACAGCGCACTTAATACTGTACTTTCTCCAGCCATCCCTGCTGCCGTGGCCATATTTGGACTCCAGTATCTCTCCCTATTTCTCCCCAGGCCATCAAAGCCGCTAATGTGTTTCTCTGCTTCCAGTTTTACCCTTTCGGTAATTTTCTTTACCAGGCGGTCCTAAGGGATCTTTGAAAGATGCACAGTCTGCTCACATCCCTGCGCTGCTAGAATTGTTCTGTTTCTCTGTGTGCCTTTGGGAGGCATCGGAGCTCCATGGGGCGCCTTAAAAGGGGGGACGTCTGCCCTCCCCGCACTTGTGTTCCATAAACACCAAGCCGCCTGCAGTCCTGACCGCCCCATACTGCTTCCGGTCTGTGCTATCCAAAGGCTGCCCTCTGCCTGAAATGCTCTGATCTCAGTACCTGAAAGGCTTCTTTTCAGTTTCCAAACCCTATTCAGTCCTCACCCTCTGTCTGAAGTCTCTCTTGAAAATCCCAAACAGAGATAGTCACCCCTCTTTATATTTCTGTCTGTACCTCTGACATCCTGTTGTCACTACATGTGGCATTTTGGATGCAATTACTTGTTGACAGTGGAGTTGTATCTTGTGTAGAGCTTGGTGCTAAAGTCACCCAGGAGGTGAAAATTGCCTGTAATCAAAATTATTCTTGAAATTCCCTTCAATTGCTCATAAAGAGCAGTACACATGGGTTTGTGTCAATAGACATCACCCGTTGCTCTGACCTGGTTCATGGTGGTTTGCTAAGACCCTTGAGGAGTCTTCCTGTGTCTTCATGGATGTTAAAGAAATCTTTGCCTGCCCCCTAAACAGAGGTCTTTGCTTTCCTTCTGTCAATGGTCAGGGAAAAGCCGAGATCCCACATTCTCTGTAGCTTGCTGGCTGACCTGGCTGGGTCTGGCTTATCCACGCTGTGTTTGGGGCGAACACACACTGAAAGCCGTGCTGGGTGGGGTCCCCTCTCCCTGGCGGACTCTCTCCAAGGAATAGACTTCAATACACAGAAGTTAAAAGAGCATCAGATGTGAACCCAGGTATGCGCTTTGTCTCATGCTAGATTGTTAATTCCCCGCGGTAACACTGTATGTTATTCATCTTCACTGAATCGATAGCAAACAATTGGGAAAACAATGTCTAGATCAAGGCTCATCTTCTCCCAGATGCCTGCATGAAGGAGGGACTCTTGTCATTTATGAATGAATACACCTGGGACAGAGCCACGTCCCTGGTCCACAGAGCTGCCGCAGACCTTGAGTGATGGTGGCCCAGAACCAGGCAGCATTCCTCTCCCTTTCTGCCCACTCTTCCTGTGCAGCTGTGTTATACTGCTCTTTCTTTATTACTCCAAAGCGTAGCCTTTTCGAGTCTGTGCAACGCTCACAGACTAAACAATATACTTCACTAATAATCTCCCTTAATTTCCTTATAAGTTAGTATATGCTTCTTAACAAGTGCTGCAAATGCTTTCTATGCCTTTTCAAGTCCAATTCCTTGAGGTTTTTAGAAAATGACCCTGAACCCAGGGACAAAAAGGAGGGAGGAGGTTTTGCCACATCATCAGTAACTGGAGTGTTTACTCCAAAAAACACGGACTGAGAAATTCTTTCCAGTAGCTCTGTCCAGCACCCTGTTTCCACAAAGCAGGAGGTAGTCTCCTGTCTTCAAATCTGTGAACCAGGAGACAATGGTCTGGAGATTTTCATTAGACACGTTAAGATGGAAGAGAAGGACTGCTGTAAATAGACACTAAGAAACTCCATCTGTGCTCGGCTTGAAGGTTGATTTCCGACTGATGTGGAGATGTCTCTTCTAATCTGAAGATACAGTTGATGGAAACATCTGCTCCATCGGGGTCCGTCACCTCCCTCACATTATTTACTCTACCCCAATGATAAAACTAGCCTTCGGGCCATGATGCAATTTCTATCTCAGACTTTTATTAAGCACGTTGTCTTTGCTGACAGGGGCAGCAGTTAAAATGGAATGAGTTAGTGTGTTCTCAGTTAAAGCTCTAGAATAAAAGCTGTCCCAGGATTCAGCGATGTTCCAGGCAGCCTCTTTTTTATTTATTCAGTAGAGCCATCTGGGGACAACTTGTACTCCCTTGTGTCTTGAATATCATACACCAGACTTAAAGAGGCGTCATTGGTTTAGTTTGGTAGAGACTTCTAGGCTTAAAGTCATTCTTCTCAAGGACTTTTTTTTTTTTTTTTTTTTTTTTGCGGTACGCGGGCCTCTCACTGTTGTGGCCCCTCCCGTTGTGGAGCACAGGCTCCGGACGCGCAGGCTCAGCAGCCATGGCTCACGGGCCCAGCCACTCCGCGGCATGTGGGATCTTCCCGGACCGGGGCACGAACTCGCGTCCCCTGCATCGGCAGGCGGACTCTCAACCACTGCGCCACCACGGAAGCCCCTCAAGGACTTTTGAAGATCTTCCGTGCTACCTTCCAGCCAATGTTATTGTCAATGAGAAAATTGCCAGTCTTATTCCTCTCCTCCTCTTCTTCCTTCTCCCCTTTTTTCCCTCTTTTTGTAGGCAATCTGTATTTTCTCTTTGGTTGCTTTCACAATACTGTGTTTGCCTTTTCTTTTTTTGTTCACGTTGCCTGATGCTGGGTCCAGGCAAGCATTTATTTTTAATTATCCTTTTGATGACCCAGTGAGCATCTCAGCTTGAGCACTCAGGCCTTTCTTCAATTCTGGAAATCACTTGGCCATGCTTGTCTGTCTCATTCTCTTTATGCTTTCCATCTGGAATTCAAATGAGATCTACATCAGGATCATATTACTTTGGTCTCAGTTTCCTGTCCTCTCTCAGTCATACTTGCAAATCCTCTACCTCTTTGCGCTGCATTCTAAGAGAATGTGCTGCATTTCCTCATTTCTATCTTTCGGTTCACTAATTCTCTTCTCAGCTGCTTCAATCTACCATTGAAATGATTGTTTGACTCTTTAATTTAAATGATTGTCTTTGGCTCTTTTCCAAATCTGCATGTTCTTTTTAGAATCCCGTTCTTTCCATATGGTTTCTAGTCCTTATTTGATCTCTTCAATTATGTTAAACATAATAATTTTATGGTTTCACAGAATTCTAGCATTTCAGGTCCTTGGTATGCTGCTCCCAGTTACTCTCTGCCCTTTATTAGAGGGTTGTACGTACATCCCCGCTGCAGCCTTGTGGTGTGCAATGCCTCTCTGCAAGAAAAGATACTTTCCCACCCGCTAACATCAGTCTGAGAATTACTTTGGCTAAATGAACATAAGCAAAATTGCTGCATGTTAACAGTAGGCTTAAGAACCACCGCATATGAGAACATGTCCCAAATAGTGGCTATTCATTCAGACTGGATTTCAGGATGAAGAAGACACATGGAGCAGAGCCAAAGCCACCCTGCGGGATGCTGCACGGTGTGAGCGGGGCAAGCAGTTTTGTTTCTTTAAGCCACTGGGATATAGGGTTTTTTTGTTACACAGCGTAACCTAGTCTGAGCTGGCCGAAACAGGTACTAACTCTTCTTTTTTGGTATGTGCTGGCACTCGTTCACGGTGGATTAACTACTCATGTGTTTGTCATTTTGTTACTGTGAATCTGTCTTCATCGTCAGTTTTTGTTTTTAATTTTGGGAGTCTTATGGATTCTGGGGGGTGGGTGTGTCTCTACTGATATATATTTTCCTTCTTTCCTTCCTTCTGCTGAGGGACCCTGGGTTTTCTATTTAGGACATTTGCTCCCTCGAGGACTTTTATTCCATTTTGCTCTTCTAAATTCAGACCCCATACCTATATATGGTTAAGGCTTCCGTGTTTAGTTTTCATGAGATCCTTTGTTTCCATCCACATCTGGGGACAGACGTGACCTCCCCCTTCAGCTCCCTATTTGGTGGGCAGTTTCTGTCCACTTTTCAGGGTGGATCACCCATCTTGGGTCCTGCCTTTATGCAGGGGTCTCAGTTTCAGTGTCCTGCCTTTACACAAGGCCACGTCTTCTGCCCAGTATGGACATGAAAGCCCTAGACCCAGCTGCTGGGCCTCATACCAGGTCAGATACCTCAGCAATGCTCTGGCCTTGAGTTCCCACTCTATTTCAGGGACCTGGTTCCTTTCCTTTAAATCTGAATTGTGTTTGTAACTTTCAAAGATTATACTTTAGCCAGCTTTTCTTTGTGTCTGTGGTGGAGGAGTTGGGGAGCCGCCTGGCTCAGCTCTCTCCGCTTATTTCATTGTCTATATACTCACGGAGGCTTGAACCCCATGAGGGCAGGGACCATTGACATCCTACTCACTGTCATCTCTTGTTGCCGAGAACATGCCTGGGACATGGAGGTGTTCAGGAGGTATTTGTCCATTGATTGAATGAATGAGAGTTTAAAAGAAGAGGTTGGAGGGGACCCACAGAGGAGGGCTGTTTGCTTCTGTCTGTCATGATTCTGATTCTCTGCCCTTTCCATCTGTCGGGCTGTTACAGAATAGGTTTGTAAAGGAATTGGGGGAGGACCAGAAAAATACCACGAGTGGAGAGGGTTTTTTTTTTTCCTGTAAAGATCTTGTTTGGGTTTACATTTTAGGGCCTGGCCTGGGGCACTCTGTCCCCCTTGTTACATGGGAGCCAGAGCAAGCCTGGGCCCCTGCCTTGGTAGCTCCCAGTGCCATGCATGAGGGGCATGCAGATGGGTAATTACAACCCAGTTTGGTAAGCACTGCAGTGGAGGGGAGGATGGGAAGTTAGAGGATGGGAGGGTGGGCAGGCCCAGGAAGGCTTCCTGGAGGAGGTGACACTTTGACCTGAGCATGTGGCAAGGGTCGGGGTGAGAGCAGGTCAATGGGCTCTGGGGGATCATTGGGATGGGCAGAGTGTTACTGCTTCCAGGTCGTGCGTGTCTCCCCTTCCACCTGTAGACGTGAATTTTCTCAGATTCCTCTTAACCTCTTTGAAAATGCAGATTCTCTTTTCAGAAGGAGCACATTCACTCAGCGTTCAGCGTGGAGACAAAGGGGGGGTGACTGCTCAGACCAGGGTCTGGGATGGCTCAGGAACTCACCTCTGAGGAGAAGATGGATGGTTTCCAGATTCTCTAGAACGTTCGGGGCCACCTCTGACTGGAACTTTTCAGGCAGGTTTTCTTCGAGATCTGAGGAATGAAGCTGGCTCTAGGCGGACACGGGCTCCAGCCCAGCGCGACCCTTTGGTGCTCTGAGTCCGTGGGCAGCGAGGTCACCCCAGCATCCACCATGCCTCCCCCTGCAGGGGGCTGATAGGACCTGCGCTTCCTGGGATTGTTTAAATGCTGTGGAAGAGGCACTGACTGTGTTTGCACATGAATGGCAGTAAGTCTTAGTAATCATTATTATTATTGATACATTTTGATTTCTCTGTTTTCTTTCTTTTTTTTTTTTAGTTTCCAAATGTGTATATATATTTTTGCAGTATGCGGGCCTCTCACCGTTGTGGCCTCTCCCGTTGCGGAGCACAGGCTCCGGACGTGCAGGCTCAGTGGCCATGGCTCACGGGCCCAGCCGCTCCGCGGCATGTGGGATCTTCCCGGACCGGGGCACGAACCCGTGTCCCCTGCATCGGCAGGTGGACTCTCAACCACTGCGCCACCAGGGAAGCCCCCCAAATGTGTATTTTTGATAGTGTGTATTTTCATCAGTTAGACATATTACTATTGGGGGGAAAAAGAAATATTTGTCAGTAAAAAAAATGTTACTGGAGTGTAGTTGATTTACAATGTTGTGTCAATTTCTGCTGCACAGGAAAGTGACTCAGTTACACACACATCTTTTTTCATTCTTAATTAACCTATTAAAGTTTTACTTATTTTACTCAAGCCTGCCTGTGAGGACCCAGGTCCAGGCTACTGGCCGGTCTCCCCTCTCCGGGGGCTCCCAGGATGACACCCCGGGGCGGGGGCAGTGGCTGCAGGCTGGGGCAGGCTGTGCTTCGGGCATCCTCTGAGCGCCTGCCCTGGGGAGCTGCCCGGTGCCGTCCTGCAGCCTGGGAAAGAAATCAGGAGGACCATGAACTCATGGAGGACACACACCATGTATTAACTTCGACTTGTAAGTTAAAACACCCAGTGGTACAAATTAGGGATGAACAGAGGAAATGAGAATTTGCCTTTCCTTTTCCCAGCCTCGAATCAGAACCTGACAACTCTAAATAAAAATGGAAAAAATTTCAATTACTATGCAGATGGATTTTAGGGATCTCGCCTCTCTGTCAGCTGGCTCTGAATCCGATATGAGAAGCCCCAGCACTTCCACGGGGATGGACTCTGCCAGCGGCCGGGCTGACCCCACAGGGGAGGAAGGTGAAGACGCTGGGGAGGAAGAGAGGGCTGCGTCCACAGGCCGCGCACGTCTGAGATGAATCCCCTGGACCACGAGCATGCCAGACCACTGCCCTCCCCGACCTGGCTCCACGGCCCACATTCTCAACTCAGAGCCTGGTGCTCAGAACGAGCCTTGGCCACACTCTGGGGGCAACTCATACCAAACACCATTGCAGAAATGGCTTGGTGGGTCAGCCACCCCGGGTCGTTCAGAGAGGCTGGGAACACCTGAGCAGAGCCGTGATGCCTGGGCAATGAGGCTGAGACCAGACAGTGGGCTGCAGAGAAGGTTCTGGTGGTCAGCCTGGGACTGCCAAAGTCTCCCCCATCTAGAGTGTATTTCAAAGCGCTCCGTTGCGTGTGTGTGTGTGTGTGTGTGTTTGTTCGTTACACAAACAGGGGAGATGACATTTCAAGACCTCTCTTTAAGCAGCCTTCTCTGTGCCCCCCTACCCCATCCATAGATGTCTTTGTGTCCAGATAGATGTGACCCTCGTGGATCACCCCCCATTCCCTCTGCAATGGGTGCTAGGATTATACCAGGCCATCCACCTGCCTGGTGCCCCCAGGAATGGATACACACAAGTACCCGTAGAGCAGACGCGGCTGCCAGTGGAGCCTCGTGGGGTCTCTCCTCCCTACAGGTGCTGGCGCGGCGGAGCTCAGGCATCAGGGTCGTGGGTGCTGTGAGTTCCTAATGTGTGCCTGCCGCAGTCTATGTGGACGTGGTTCGGGTGGTCCACATGGGGTGGGCTCTGCCCAGGCGTGTTTGCGGCATGTGGCCCCAGGGGATGAATGTCTAAAGCCCCACAGAGGTCTGGGCTGGTGCAGGTGCTGGGGGTGGTGGAGGACAGGGGCCCGGATGCGATTAGCACACAAGCCCTTTGAGAGCAGAAGTTGTGTGTCTCTCCCTCCCCTCTGGGGTCTCCTTGCCTGGTGCCCTTGACTAGGTTAAATCACGCTGGGTTTCCACCTGTGAGACCGTAATATAGAAGGTGATGGGGCCGGGCCCTGCTGCTCTGGGGTCTCTGGGGTCATTCTCCCCTGACCATAGCTCTCTGGTTGGGTGAGAGCTCAGATGCCCGGATGGGGCCATCCACTACTCTTCATCTCTGCCGGTGCAGAAAGGGGTCCAGTGGGATCTGCAGTCCAGCTTGGGGAACCAGCTCCAGAGCCTGCCTGGTGGCCCCGGGCAATACCTGGAGTCAGCTTTGCTTCTCTGGGAGCTGTGGGGCCGGGCGGGTGGGACATAGCTCGGTGTCCCCTGTTGCCCTCTGCTCCCAGCCCCCCTCAGGAGCCTGTACGCTCAGTCTCGCTGCGTCCCTGGCATGCGTTAAATGCTCCCCTCACCTGTTCTTGTGATTCCACACCATCCTTGTCCACACGCAGGTGAAGAGTGTGGGCCTGAGAACTGGCCGCCCCACCTCCCTCATCGTCCGACATTGATTGAGCACCTGCTGTATGCACGTCACCGGCTCTCGCGTCTCATCTGTTGGGAAGGGCGCACGATGAGGAATAAACGTAACTGGAGGAACAAGACAGACACTGGGCAGTAGCCTGCAGGTGATGGCCGGCAGGTGCTGAGGGCCAGGCGCTACTCTTGAGAGGACACCTGAAGGCCGAGGGGCCCGAGAGGACCCCGGGAGGAGAGGACGCAGGCTCTGCCGCGCAGCTTTTCATTCGTTCACTCACTCATTCCATAAACGCGGAACGAGCCCCGAACTCCCCCACGCATCAGGACACTCAGCAGGAAGCCTCAGGCTGCACCCACTGTCCAGGTGGGAGATGGAGTGGCACGGGGTGGGGGCACAGGAGGCCTCTGACCCAGTGCTGGTGGTGCCAGTGGCACTTGAAGCTGACACTTGAGGTTTGAGTTGGGGCTGGGAGGGGTGGGCATCCATGGAGAATGGACAGCTCGTGGATGGACAGGAGACTTGGAGAAGGAGGCATGGCCAGAAACATGGGGCAGGGGGACGGGAGGGTGTGGGCTCTGTGCTTCCATCACCAGGCATCCCGAGCCAGTCTCCACGGGGGCTGCGGACCTGCCCAGGTGCTGGGAGGAGACTGAACAGTTCTAAGCTGGGTCCCGAGAAAGATGTGTATCCAGAAAGCTCACCGAGACAGCCGCCACGCAGGAGTGGACCAGATGGTGGGGATGTGAGCCAGGCTGGGCCTGAAGGCAGGGCCTCAGGGGTGCAGGCTCCCACCATTTGCTGTTGGGACACCCCCACGGGTCATACCTCTGCTCTTGGGTAGAGTAACAGACTACCAAGAGGTGGAAACAAAGAGAAGTGGGGAAGATCCCCTCTTCCAGGAAGCCCTCCATCCTCCTGCGTGGGGATTAGACAGAGCCATGCCCCTCTCCTCCTCTCTCCGAAGGCATCTTCCTGGTTGCTTTGTTTCGGTGCCCACCTCATTTTGTCTTGTCCCCAGGTCTCCCCTTGGTTTCCCCACTTGCTTTTTCCTGGCCAACCTAGGAGGAGAGAGGCGGTTGCCCGTCGAGGACATGATTGAACTGGGGAAGGAGCGAGTTTCTGATCAGACACGGGCCTGAGCTTTAATAAGCAGGGGCTTCTGATTCAGGAATTAGGGAAATAAAAGCATTCCCACACGCACCACAGAGAGCTCAGGCCCCACGATGAGGCCAGCAGCCCTGCAGCCCTTGGGGGCCGGAGCCTGGATATGAGGGTGTCAGGGGTTTCCTAGGTGAGGGTTGTCCTCTGCGTAGTTGCACCTGCTTGCGTGGGTCTAAATGCTCCCTTTGCAGCCTGGCGTTTGTGTCCCGGCTCAGAGGCTGCCTCCCTCTTCCTTGTGTCTGAATGGGGTCAGCGGGTGCCCATGTTTCTGCTACAGCAGGTCATCTCCAAGTGCTGGGGGCATCCTGAGGGCCACCATTCTTCTTACAGGCCCTGCTGAGTCCCTTTCCATCCTGGCTCTTCTTCTGGAATGTATGCAAAGAGATTAAAAAGTGCGGATACCTATCTGGGTGTACATAAACGGTGAGATTAATCAGGCCTGGGCCTGCACGATTCTGGGGGGATGAATAAAATATGTACTGAAGTCAAAAGGACACCTCCCCAAAAATGAGTGACAGACACCGTTCTGGTGGAGAGATGAAATCACAACGCAAGCCGGAGGCGCCGAGTGAGAAAATGTGCGGCTGGAGGGTGCTGGGGTGAAGAGAACCCCGTCCCCATCACAGCCTGTCTACGGCTCCACCTCCAGCAGCCCGCGACAATTCAGGTGTGTTTCGGAAAATCTGGGCACGTTTCCGTCCTCCCCTCCCCTTTTATACTGTGCACTTACTCGTTCCGTCAGAGGACAACAGCGTTCACGTGCCACCCGCCCCCACCCCGGGCGTCCAGAGCTAAAGCTGTGCATCCTTCCTCTGCCCCAGAAGCCAGGCCCTGCAAGGGTCCTTGAGACCTGGCCTGGCAGCCGGCAGGGATGCAGGTTCCAGGGCAGGGAGGACGCTCTCCTGAGCACCGCAGGGAGATCTGTGGGCCTGCCTGACGCGCTCAGCTTGCAGGCTCCACACCTGTCCCTCCCAGGCTGTGTGACCCTGGGCCTGGATTCAGTCCAGACTCTGGCTCCGTCCCCTGCGAGCTCTCACCGTGGTCTCTGTGGGGACACACTGGCGCACGTCTTACTGTGCTGTGACGTCCATAAATGGAAAGCCCAGTTCCTGGCGCCAGGGAGGGCTCGGTAAACCGTAGCTGCTTCCTCCTCTCTGCACTGTGGCCTCGGCCTCCTCGGCCCCTCCAGGCCTCTGCATTCTTCTTTTTTTTCTGTTGAAGTGTAGCTGACTCACAGTATCGTGTTAGTTCCCGGTGTGTAGCACAGTGATGTGGTCACACACACACACACACACGTATATTCCTTCTCAGACTCTTTTCCCGTATAGGTTATTACAAGTTTAGTCCCCTGGGCTGTGCGATGAGTCCGAGGCCTCCCCATTCTTGCATTGACGTTTGCTCAGACCCACCTGCGCCTCCATGTCTGGGCAGCTCCCCGCCCTCCTGGAAGTGCCCCCCCCGCTCTGCTCTGCCTTCCTGGTGCCTGCCCAGCCCTTATCTCAGAGCTCGGCCAAGCTCTCCATCCAGCACCTCTGGCCACCTTCTCCATCCCGCCCGGCACACGAGCTTCACACCTTCTCCTGCCCGACCCTCTGCTGGGAGGGCGCCTCCTGGGCGTCCGAGAGTTTCAGTGACAGTGGGTCCAACCAGAGCGTGCAGCTTTCCAGTCGAGCACAGATCTCAAAGCACACGTGTTTGATAAATCAAGTGATGGAGGGATGATTTGAGTCCCACCGAGGGGATGGACACTTCAGTACTCAAAACTAAAATCCCATGAGTCTGCAGTAAACAGACTGCAGTGACCAGCCCCTGCCCCCCAGGGGACCTGCTTGGGGGGTTTTCACCACAGCTCCTCCACGGAGGGGTCTGCAGATGAGGCGTCTCTAGAAGCCAGAGGAGTGGGGACTGGCCAAGCGGCGGTGGCCAGTACTGTTCACAAGAGCTGGTTGTTAAATCTCCAGGACCTTTGCACGTCGTTTGACAACACATTGGGAGTTTGAAATAGGCCCTGGGGGGAGTCCTGGCACCATAGATATTGGTGAAGATGATGGATAATGGTTTAGACCGCAATCCTCCCATACCCCTCGCCAGGGAGAGCTGGCCGTCAGACACCCACCAGCGCACCATGGCCTGGGCCCGCAGCTGGCTTCCATCAGAAGTGCTTCCTTGTGTTTTCTCCTGGATCCCTTTTGTGTCTCTTTCCTAGTAGCTTCCAGGCATCACCACATCATCTTTCTGCACTTGGTCTCTCCTGGCCACGCCCCTGCCCGCACTGACGCGAGCCAGTGCACAGGGGGCCTGGAGGCATCTTCGTCTCGCTCTCCACTGGCCCTTCCAGGGGACAGTGGGCGGGAGGTGGCCTTGCCGTGAGGTGAAGGGCCGTCAAGGAGGTCTTGCCGATTTCCAGGTGACTCAGCGACTCGGGGCGTTTGGCAAAGCTCCGGGGCAGATGGGGTTGAACCAGTGCCCCCTGTTACCAGGCAGGCTGGGCTCTGTGGTGGGCAGTGTGGCCTGGGTCTGGATCTGCTCTTCCACACGGACCCTGGCACCATCAGCACTTCTGGGACCTCCTGAGAACGGGCCTCCCACCCGCAGACCAAGCGAGGGCCCAGTGCCCGGCCTTGGTACACCTGGCGCTCTGCATCGCAGGGGCCTGGTGTCCTCTGAACGCCCACGTGGTGTCTGCTGTTGGGGTCTGTCCTCCAGGCAGGACGTGTGTTTGCTTTGTTCTTCGTTGTGTCACAGGTCATGAGCCCCACGTGACTCATGGCGTGTGACATGTTGTCTGAGCCAATACTGATCATATTGTTTTTGTTACTCTGTTGTTAGTGTCACTCCATGGTTCAGTGTGTCCTCACCCCCATTGTGTATATGTGCGTCCTCACTCCCATTGCCAGGCGCTGTCACCTCCCCTCTGATGGTGGCTGTGTTGTTACAAAGATCACCTTCGCTCAGGTCACTCCAGGTCTGGCATTTCTCCATCACGACTAGTTTATATTCTAACCCTGGGGTATGGAAAAAAAAAAAAGGAATCAATTGTTTTTAATTATGTCCATCTTGTATGCTTTACATTACAGGAACAGCTCAATAATACTTTACAATCCAAACAGCTGTAGGAGCATCGTTGATTAACCAGGATGGAATACTAGAGTTTTCTTTTTGTTCAACTCATAAACTACTCTGCGAAGTGCGATATCTTCCTGAGCCAGTTGTGCGCTCCCCTTTATGGTTCTGTCTGCTGCTCTGTGTGTGCCTGGGCCCCTGGCAAAGCACCTCTGAGCTCAGGCTGCTTTTCCGTGAAGGGCCAGGGTGGGCCTAAGAGGGGCAGAGAGCAGACACCAGACAAGCATGTTTGGGCCAGCTCTTCAAGACAAGGCGTGGCTTGGTGAGGAGCGAGACACGTTGGGGCAGGTCGCAGCTCTGACCCTCCCAGGCTGGGGGACCCTGGGGGGGCCAGCCTACTTCTCTATGTTTAGTTCTGTTAGGTAACAGTTCCGCCGATTAGAAAACGGGCAAAAGAGACTCCCTTCTTAGGGCTGTTGATGGATGAGGTGAAAGGCCTTGAGTGCAGTTTCTGGGACAAGGTAGCCCCTCTGCCGGGGTGCTCTAAAGAGAGTTGCTACTGTTCTACTTCACAGAAGCCAGCACCCAGAGGGACCACCCGCATGGCTCATCTGTGAGTATTGCTCTGTTTCCCAAATTAACAAGGTGCTTGCCGTGACCTTGACTCTGTACACGCAGTTCATGGTCCTGCTGCTGGAGGCAGGTGGGAAGGACCCACCCTGGTTGGGGGCTGAGGCCCAGAATCCTCCTGTCCTACCAGAGAGGCGACAGTAATAGTCTTTCCCATCCAGAGACCCCAGAGAGCTCTTGCTGTCCTGTCCTCCACGAGTGCTGCCCCCAGCCCTGCAGACACGGGGTGGGAGGGGAGGGGAGGAGGCACGCTTACCCCAGGTGTCAGGGTCTGGCCACGCCCACCCTGCAGCCGCAGCTGCAGGCCCCAGTACCCCGAAGTCCCCAGGAGGGCAGGTCTGGCCCTGAAAGCACACTTTGCCAACAGCTCCTAGAGACTCGCCAGCTAGGCTCTCGGCTCTCATTTTAGGGAAGAAAAATGCCTCTGCAGTTTATAAAAAGGCCCAGCAGACCCCTGCCGCGAGAACCCAGCTGTTCAAAGGGAAGAAAGATGCTTCCTGAGAGCGCCGGGCGTGCAGACAAGTTTAAAAACCAACTGCTCCAGATATATGTTTCTCAATAAGCATAGATAGCGGGCACTGGGCAGAGAAAATAATCAATTTCAGCCTGCAAGAGCAGGCCAGCAGGAGAGCCGGCCTCTGTTGAGTTATTTATTTACTTACTTCGTTTGGAAAGGAGGCCCTGCTACGCAATGTGAAATTCATAGCCCACCAGCTCCCTCCCTGGCCGTGGAAGCTGATGGCACAAAGCGTTCTTTTCCAGCGGAGCCCAGGCAGGGGGACGAGACAGCAGGCTCTGCAGGGTGTGGGCAGCCTGGCCGAGTTCACAGCACTGGGGTGCTTGGAGGGGGCAGGAATTTGTGGGTTCTGATCTCTGGAGGGCCCAGGCCCTGGCAGGGTGTCCTGAGGTCCCCAGGGCCCCCAGACCCTGGCAGCCCCAAGTGGCCGCAAAGACGGAGTACCAGGGGCTGAGTCCTTCTCCTGGGTCCTGGCTCCGCAGCAGGTGAGCTGGGGTCTTTGGGTGTGTGGCCGTCTTTTCTGAGCCGCCCTCTTCTGCCTTCCTCTGGGAGTGAGGACTCTTGCTGCAGCCTCCTGGTGTGGCATCGGGAGATGGGCTGTGAAAAGCACTTAAATGCCAACCAAACCACACCCCAGCCAGGCTCCCCGCAGTTGCTAAAGGCTGCTGGGGGCAGGGGTGTGTGTGACAGCACCTGTCCCAAAAGAAAGGGGACCAGGGTGCAGAAAAGATACAGTCCTGCCTGGTCAGAGTGTGTGCCCTCTGGCTGGGGACTCAAGGGCTTAACCAGGGCTGACCGACCCACGGCTCTCCTGTGCAAGGACATCTCAGCTGCCAGATGAGGCTGCACTGTGCCTGCACTCCCTGGCCCCTGCCTGGGACCCACCTTTGTAGGACCTGCTCTCCCGTCTCCCAGCACATGTCCCCACCTCCATCCCTGTCTGTTCTTGCTTCTCAGGCTCCCCAGTGCGTACTCTTCTTCCTTCAGTGTCTGGCTATTTGCCTCTTCCTTGGTGGAACCTTCCCCGGCCACCTCTCCTTACACCTTCACACTCTAGTCAGAATTAGCCCATCGTGCTCTGTGCTCCCAGAATTCTTTGCACCTCTCCTGCAGCCCTTATCTACTGGTCTTCCAAGCAGTGACCCCCCATCTTTCCCTGGAATGAATGCCCCAGCAGCCCCTCATTAAAATTAAATATTTGGTGACTTTTTAACAAACGTTCGTGGGTCCCTCTGGGAGAACTTTCTGTATCAGAATAAGGGGAGGGAGGCTCAGAGCATCCCAGGTACCTGCCTGCAGAGGTGCAGAGCTGTTTCACCAAGCCCTCCCATCCCCACCCAGCACGGGGTCCCCTCCCACCCCCTTCCCACAGGCT
Source organism: Leucopleurus acutus (assembly GCF_964270905.1). Taxonomy (NCBI): domain Eukaryota; kingdom Metazoa; phylum Chordata; class Mammalia; order Artiodactyla; family Delphinidae; genus Leucopleurus; species Leucopleurus acutus. The sequence continues at coordinate 101,303,678 of NC_139152.1, forward strand.
CTGCCTCAGGGCACCATTGGGTCATGAGGCTGCTTGCCGTTCTTGGGTCCTGGGTGTGTCTTCCAGAACTGAAGGGCACCCCAGCATTGAGGCCCCATCCTCTGCCCCTTGAAGGCTCTGAAGACAGGTGCTTTTGCAATGCTCTTTTCAGATGATCTCCCCTGGCCGTGGCTTCGGCCCTGGAGCCAGAATGCTTGGGTTAGGATCCCAGCTCTGTGACCTCAGGCAGGTGGCTTGACTTCTCTGTGCCCCAAGTGCACCTCTGTTAGCAGGGTGATAATAGTCTTAGCTCACAGGACTGCTATGGCCCTGGATGAGCTCACCAAGGAGAGTGCCAAGCGACACCACCTCTGTCTGGTTTTGACCAGCCAAAGACCCCCAAGCCAGCCTTCTCTGACGGCCCACGTGTCCTCCGGCCCAGCTCGGGGGCTTCTCAACCTCCGTGCGGCCAATACAGGATTCTGGGCTTTTCTTCCCCCAGGCCTGCTCCTCTTTGGGTCTCTTTTCTCCAGGACAGACCCCCTCCATCCCCCAGTTGCCCTCCGCAGTGGCTCAGCCACGAGCTGTTCGGGAGCTTTGCGTTAGGTCCCTGCTGCTGCGCTACAGACGACCGCACAACTGCTGCTTAACACTACAGAAACCTCTTGCGGTGTCTGAAGTCAGGAGCCGGGAGAGTGCAGCCCAGGGGTTCCGGCTGGGGCTTTCCTGTCAGCTTGAGGTCAGGCTGTCGGCCGGGGCCGCATCACCGGGCACCATGTTTGGGGCTGGAGATCCTGCTTCCCAGAGGGCCCTCTCCCGCTGCTGGCACTGGCTGCCGCGTGGGCCTCTCCCCAGGGCACCTGAGGGTCCTAGAGAGACACAGAGACAGAGGGAGAGACAGAGAGAGAGAGAGAGAGAGGAAGGGAGGGGAGGGGAAGGAAGAGGGCGAGGGTGGGGGAGGGAGGGAGAGGAAGAGAGAGACTTCATTGGTCCCAAAGGCAGCTCAAATCCCACCCCCGGAGCCTTCCCTGAGCACCTGGCCAGAGACCCTCACCTCCTCTTCTTACACCTGCCCCCATGCTCCTGGGGGCAGGTGGGGGTCAGTGCCCACCTGGCGCTCAGGACCTCCACCTCATGTGGCCTGACTGCCCTTCCTCTCGCTCTTTGACCCTGGGTCCCTTTTAGTCCTGGAAGAAGATGCAACCCCGAGAGTAGGTGTCCTGCAGACATGCATCCCTGCCAGCTGGGTGATAAGACTCGGGGGGGGGGGGCAGCCGAGCTCCGGGCGAGGAGACGCGGGGTCCCGAGCATGGGGCCAGCCGTCCTCAGAGCGTGCTGCTCCCATCACCTCTTGTGCCGGCTTTGCCATTGGAAACAAAGGTAAGCGAAGCTAATTTGAATTTATAAATCCAGTTCCAATGGGGTTACCGACGTGCAAAGAAAAGAATACATGAACGTGTGGGCAGGTGTACGCTCGACTCGCTCCTTGATTATTTATCCCAAGAAGTACTTCCTGGAGGATGACAAGCATTTGTTGTAGAGATGGAGCCCAGAGGACTGACCCTGCTGAGAGAAATTGGATTATTAGTGCTCCGACAATTGAGTTTACACAAACTTTTACTTCCAGTTATTAAGAAAGGCAGTGAATTTACATTCATGGGGCGCCAGGAGCCCGGCTGGAGGATGCTAAGCAGGGGCTGGGGGGAGGGGGCTTCCCCTTGGCCCCTCTGTGAGTCACTGCCTGGTGCAGGGCCAGCCACCTGGCCTGCTCACGCCCAAGGTAACGTGACTCCATCACCGAGTCTGGGGGGCCAGCTAGCTGTTGAGGAAGGAGGCACCATGCCTTAAGCGAGAGGGCAAAGAAGGAGACACAGCCCCTCCCCAGTGGGGCGCTGTCCGCCCTCTGCAGGGCAGGCGCCGTGACACCCAGCAGCCTCCAGGACAGGGGGAGAGGTGAGATGTGTCATGCATCCAACCCGGCAGCCTCTGTGCCACCTGCTCCCTGAGAATCGCTCTCCACTCCCCTTCCCGGGCGCGAATATCTTATCAGGTATCACTCAGCTCTCGGTCACTGCCTCAAAGCCGCTCCCCTCTCCTCTGCTTCGAGGCTCCTCTCAGACGCCACCGCCCCCACCCCCACCGGCGCCGCGGGCAGCGAGGCCCCTGCTGACCTAAGTTGCTCCCTGGGTCCCCGTCAAGGCCATGGCCCTGGCGGCGACTGTGCTGTTTCCTTATCCCGCCTATGCGTCTGTACGCCTGTAGAAGGCGCTGTTGCTGCCGTGCCTGTGTTCCTCGGCACAGGGAGGGCTGCCTGTGTGGACCGTCCTCCCTGCCCACGGGGCAGGCTGGGGATGCTGGCTGGCTGAGGCCCAGGGCAGGGCGGGCTGCTGGGGGTTTGGAGGAGGCGTGCCCAGTGCCCCCATCTCCTTGCGTGGGATGCCTCTGAGGTCTGCTTCTCACCATCTACAGGATGGATGGATGGTCGGTCGAGGTTCTAATCAACACCCACATGCTCCAGGGAGGGGAGTTTAGGGTTTTTGAGGGAGGAGTTCCACAAACACATCTTGGGAATTCAGACTTATTTCTGAGCTTAAAGGCCACAGCACAGGAGGAAGGGCATTTAAAAAAGGAACACTGCTGTGCTGTGAGCCCCAGGAACTTGCTCTGGGGTTTCAGCTTTCCTCAGTCACTTCGTTAGTGCCATGGGTGCTGGCTATCAGACAACATCCTGAGGAAGGGAGGCTGTCAGCCCGCAGAAGGGCACTGGGGCGCCAGGGGGAGGAGAAGGGGGCTGCCCTGGTCCTGGTCCCCCAGGGATCTCCCCTCCTCAACGCCCAGAGGCCCTGCCTTTACCTCTGGAGGCCACTCTGCCCTCTGCCTGTGCTCCGCTCGGCTCTGTCTCCACCATGTAAAATTTGTCATTTGCTTTTAAATGTTGTTTAGAGTGTTCTTGCAAAAAATAAATTTCTTTTTATTTTTATGGAGTCAAACAGTAAATTCTATGAATCTTCCCCTTTATGGGGTTTTCCTTTGATGTTGTGCATGGAAGGGGCTCCTGTCCTGAGTCAGAAAAGCATTTATCACCATTTCCTTCCAGGTCTTGAATGGTTTCCGCCCCCTACCCCACATACCACTTGAATATTTAATTGGCAAATGAGCTGAGGGCAGAGTCCAGCCTGGAGTTGGACAACCCTGCAGCCCCATACAGTCCCATCTGATTTGAAACGCCCCTCATCCCAAGGCCCCAGTCCTTCTGGCAAGAAGCTTCTGCTTCTGGCCTTTCTTCTTATTCCTATGTTCTTGCCCTTGTATCCAACTCTTTTAAGTAGTATTGCTTTATAGAATATTTCTTTTTTCTTTTAAAAACACAGAAGGAACAGAGAATAAGCCCTATGACCAGCATCCTATAAACTAAAATGAACAAATATTAACATTCTATAAGTGTCCTTCAGATATCACTCTTTTAGAAACCAGAGGGACCATTCCTGATAAAACTGAGGTCTCCAATGTTTCTTTTCTTGTGATCAACCATCTGTTTCTCTATAGATATTGATTACCGTGCAATTTGAGGGTATTAAATTTAATTTTTTACTGAAGTATAATTAACTTGCAATACTATATTAGTTTTAGGTCACAAAAAATGATTTAATGTTTTTATACATCACAAAATGATCACCATGATAAGTCTGGTTATCGGCTGTCACCACATGAACTTATTACAATATTATTGACTATATTCATGCTGTACATTACATCCCTGTGACTTATTCATCTTATAATTGGAAGTCTGAACCTCTTAACCTCTCTCACCAATTTCACTCACACCCTACTCCCCTCCCTCCTAGCAACCACTAGTATGTTCTCTGTATTGTGAGTTTGTTCTTACTTTCTTATGTTTGTTCATTTGTTTTATTTTTCAGATTCCACATGTAAGTGAAATCATATAGCATTTGTATTTCTCTGACTTATTTCACTTAGCATAATTCCTTCTAGGTCCATCTGTGTTGCCCCAAATGGCAAGATTTCATTCTTTTTTATGGCTGAGTATTCTCTCTCTCTATATATATATATGTCACAACTTATCTATTCATCTATGAATGAGCATTTGGGGTACTTCCATATCTTGGCTATGGTGCGTGGACTCCAGGTGTGTGGGCTCTGTAGTTGCAGCACACGGGCTTTCTAGTTGCGGTGCGCAGGCTTAGTTGCCCCGCGGCATGTGGGATCCTAGTTCCCCAACCAGGGATCGAACCCACGTCCCCTGCATTGGAAGGAGGATTCTTAAGCACTGGACCACCAGGGAAGTCCCCTTGGCTATGGTAAATAGTGCTGCTATGAACACAGGGGTGCATATATCTTTTTGTATCAGTGTTTTTATTTTCTTCAGAAAAATACCCAGAAGTGGGATTTCTGGATTGTACCGTAGTCCTATTTTTAATTTTTTGAAGCGACTCCATACTGTTTTCATTAGTGGCTGCACCAATTTACATTCCCACCAACAGTGCACGGGGGTTCCCTTTTCTCCACACCCTCGTCAACAGTTTTTATTTGTTGTCAGCCATTCTGATAGGTGTGAGATTATATCTCATTGTGGTTTTGATTTACATTTCCCTGAAGATTAGTAGCGTTGAACATCTTTTCATGTTTCTATTGGCCATATACAGGTCTTCTTTGGAAAAATGTCCATTCATGTCCTCTGCCCATGTTTTAATTGGGTTGTTTGTTCTTTTGATGTTGAGTTTGTGAGTTTTTTGTATATTTTGGATATTAACCCTTTGTCAGATATATTTTTTTCTCCCACTCAATAGGCCTGCCTTTTAATTTTGTTGATAGTTTCCTTCACTGTGCAAAAGCATTTTAGTTTGATTAGGTTCCGTTTGTTTATTTTTCCTTTGTTTCCCTTGCCTGAGGAGACGTATCCAAAAAATATTTCTGAGGCTCATATCAAAGAGCATACTGTTTGTATTTACTTCTAGGAGTTTTATGGTTTCAGGTCTTACATTTAAGTCTTTAATCCATTTTGAGTTTATTTTTGTATATGGTGTGAGAAAGTAATCCAGTTTGATTCTTCCATCTGTAGCTGTCCAGCTTTCCCAATACCATTTATTGAAGAGGCTGTCTTTTCTCCACTGTATATTCTTGCTTTCTTTGCCATAGATTAGTTGACCACATAAGTGTGAGTTAATTTCTGGCCTCTTTATTCTGTTTCATTGAGCTATGTGTCTGTTTTTGTGTCAGTACCATACTGTTTTGATTACTGTAACTTTGTAGTACGGTTTGAAATCTGGGAGTTAATATCGCCAGCTTTGTTCATCTTTCCCAGTATCTTTTTGGCTACCTGGGGTCTTTGTGATTCCACATAAATTTTAGAATTATTTGTTTTAATTCTGAGAATAAAGCCATTGGTATTTTGATAGGAATTGCATTGATTCTGTAGATTGCCTTGGGTAGTTTGGTCATTTTAATAATATTAATTCTTCCAGTCTACGAGGATGATATCTACTGCGGGGCTGGCTGCTTGGCCTGGGGGGTCCTGGGATGTTTCCACCTGGCTGGTAGGTGAGTAAGCCCCTGGTGCTAATAGGTTAGAGGGAGAACTCTAAAGCAGCACTTGTCAGCACCAGTGTCATCACAGTAGAGTGAGCTCCATAAACGGCTATTGTCAGCATCTATGTCCCCAGGGAAAGTCCCAGTTTTCTCCTGACTCTCCAGGAGGATCTCCAAGATCAGTAACTGGGCTGACCCAGACTCCTTTCAAATTACTCCCTCTGCACTGGGACTCAGAGGCTGTGAGATTTTGTTAGAACCCTTTGTGATCATAGTCTATGTTTCCTACAGCCCTATGGCTCTTCCAAATGCAAGACCTACTGGCCTTCAAAGTCAGATGTTCTAGGGGCTCATCTTCTCTGTGCAGGACCACTGAGGTGAGGCTCTGATCTCTCACTCCTTGGGGAAAAACTCTGCAGTCATAATGATCCTCCTGTTTGTGACTTATCTACCTGAGGTTGTAGGTCTTGTCTATACTAAGTCTCCACTCCTCCTAACCATCTCATTGTGGTTCCTTCTTCATATCTTTAGTCATGGAAAAATCTTTTCTGCTAGTCTTCAGGTCATTCTCATAGATAGTTGCTCTGTAAATAGTTGTAATTTCGATGTACCTGTGGGAGGATGTGAGCTCAGGGTCTTCCTACTCTGTCATCTTTGCCACGCCTCCTCTTTTTGGTAAACTTTTAATTTTGGTCCACTCTTTTCTACATAATCAACCATCATTCTTACACATGCCTCCTTGGGATCAGTATCTGGAGATTCTTTTGTATATTTATCTAGGGGAGCAATTTCTATTTCATAAGATGCAGATACCCTCACCTTTGCTATTGGTGACTCGGTCTGCAAAGTGATATTCCAATTGATGGTCTGAAATGCACGTATTTGTCAGTATTCTCCACCCCCCCCACCAGCCAATTTGTAGGAGATTTGTCTATATTATCAGGCTTTCCAAAGAACCAGCTTTTAGTTCTGTGGATTGTTTCTATTTTAACCTTGTTTCCTGTTTATAAATCTGAGTTCAGTATCTTCTTTATTTCCTTTCTTCTACCTTCCTGAGTTCACTCTATGTTTTTCAAATTCTAAAGTAGAATACTTACTTCTTTTCAATAATTCTTACTTCTCCAGCATTTGAAGCATTTTCCTCTAATCATCCTTCTGTGCCTTGTTTTTCTTGTAAAACTGGGATAATGCCCAGCTCATTTGTTCACTTTGTTTTCCATTTATCCATTTGAGCGTTTACTATCTTTATTATTTCCTTCCTTCTTTCTAAACTGGAGCTCGCCCCATTCTTTCTCAACCCCTCCGGTGGAACACTTATTGATGTATTTCTCACCTTTCTTCTTTGCTACAGCATTTGAGGCAATGCGTATTTTTTGTGATCACCATTCAGGGCCTCATACTCGCCTCCACTGCCAGCAGGTCTCCTGTTTCCAGCCTCCCCTCTCCCCCAACCCTTTCTGACTCTCCAACTCCAGACACCCCAACTGTCTAGGGATTCTTTCACCACTGTTCCACATTTCCTTCTCAATCCTTCGTAAAGTCTGTAGTTATTGTAATTTCATGTGTGTTTACTTGCAATGTGATCCTCCTACTGGGTGAAGGTCCGAGGCCACAGACCCTGGCTGTGTGGCTCATGTCTGTGTCGCTGGCCCTTGGAGCACTTCTTGATTCTCTGTGGACCCTTGAAAATGTTGGGCAGTGATTGAATGGCAGGGCAGGGACCTTGCATCCATATGCTAGACCACTGTCTTGCAGATGATGATAATAATAATTCCTCACTTAAAAAAGGTTTAAATTTTCTTTTTATTGTGGTAAAACATACATAACATAAAATTTACCATTTTAATCGTTTTTAAGTGTAGAGTTCAGCGGCATTAACTACATTCACATAGTTGTACAACCTTCATCACTATCTAGTTCCAGAGCTTTCTTATCTTCCCAAATGGAAGCTCTGTTTCCACTAAACCAGAGGTCCCCATCCCCGTCCCCCAGCCCCTGGCCCCACCATCTACTTTCTGTCCCTATGAATTTGACTCCTCTAGGGACCTCGAGTCAGTGGAATTGTGCAGTATTTGCCCTTCTCTGACTGACTTCTATCACTTAATGTAAAGCAGATGTGTTATTAAGATTCGTCCATTGTCAGAGTTTCATTCTTTTTATGGTCAGATAAGATTCTGTTGTGTGGATGTGTCACATTTTGTGCGTCCATTCCTCCATCCATGGACACTTGGGTTGCTTTCTCCTCTTGGCAATTGTGGGTACCTTGCGCAGTACCTTACTGTGACAGCACATCCTGGGTTTCGGGAAAGGCCGTCTGAGTTATCCTTGCCTCTGTCTCACAGCTGAGGAGCTAGATTCCCAGGGGTTAAAAGTGAACGGAGGGAGCGTGGCAATGCGCACAGCTGGACCCCCACCAGGATGTTTGCTCAGTCTGCTCAGGGACTTGGTCTGGCTTCTTCATCCTGGTGTCCCTGGTTCTAAAACAGTCCACCATGCTCCACAAAGATTTGTGGACAGACTGAGTGACTGACCCACGAGTCCCCCCGCCACACACATCCTTGCTCCAGAACTTTCTACCGACCCATCCTCACCCTGTGCGGCTTTGTTGCAGGGGTTCCCTGGCTACAGAGCCCACACAGAGTGCTGCAGTGAAGACGACTGAGCCTCACGAGTCCTCTCCGGGGTTCCCAGGGTCCAGGCTAAGGTTACCTGCAGAAAGCGTCTGTCTTCCGTGCCGGCCTCAGGATCCCCACCCTGGCCTCCCCAGGGTCTGTGTCTTCACGGTCCAACATGTCGGTCATGAACCACATGTGTCTGCTGAGCACATGGAGTGTGACGGGTCTGCGTTGATATGTGCTGTGAGTGTAAGCACTCTGGAGTTCAAACACTTATTCTGAAAAAAGAGAACGTAAAATAAATGGCTCAATCATTTTTCATACGGCTTCCTTACTGAAATGATATCGCTTTGGATCAATTGGGTTTAATGAACTATGTTATTGAAATTAATCTCACCTGTTTCTTTTGACTTTTTAAGATTTTACGAAATGCAAAATTGCACACATGGCTCGCTCTGGGGCTTCTTACTCCGGCACTGGGCAGCGCTGTTCCAGGGTCCACTGCTGGGTCTGCAGCCTCACTTGGCCGTCAGGTCCGGCAGCTTCTTCACCTCCCTTGCCTCAGTTTCCCCCCTGCCCAGCATTAAGTATGTGAAGCGGAGCACATCCTGAGGACTCGCTTGCCACGAGTTTTTGGCTTTATTCCTATCAGTTGTGTGTTTTAATTCCCTTGTTTTACTTCCTTCATCACAGGTAGGTGCACAGATGACACCCCTACCCGTATCTTGTCTCCTCCCCCGAGTGTCAGCTCTGTGAACGCAGGGACTTGACTGCTGTGCTCACAGTGTGTCCTCAGCGCCTGTCTCAGGGGCCCGCACCCAGTAGGGGCACAGGCGACGTGTGTTGAATGAATGAGTGAGGCCAGGCGTCCTCCCTCACCCCTTCCATCCTTACTCACCTTCCCACCCACGCTGTTGGAAGGGAACCACCAGTGTGAGCGTAAGTGTGCGTCAGCTGTATGCACAGATACAGGCGCACCCAGGGATGGATGGGGGAGGGGAGAACGAATGCTGCTCCTTCGGTTCATGCCTCGGGGCCAATGGTCCCAGGGATGGAGTGGAGCTGGGGGACACACCGAGGCCCTGGTCCTCCAGCCGACCTACCCTCAGGGGCCAGTCCCCAGGAAGTAGTGGACGTGAGGGAGTCTGGATGCCGCTAGGTAGGGGTGTCCGAATCCAGGAGGACCTGCTCAGTTTCCATTCTCCCCACCAGCCTCAGCTGCTCTAAGCCTCTGTGTCTCCACTGAAGCAGGCTCTTAGGGAGGTAGCTGTTTATGGGATGAATATGTGAATGGGTGGATCAATCAAAGGGGTGGTTAGAGTGGAAACAGCACAAATACATGCAGATAAGCCCATTCTGAAAAAGCAGGTGATGACAAAATAGTGTTTAGCAATTACACTCGGAAGACGCTTTTTAATTAATCTGCACGAGTATCTCTTTCTCGCTGATTGATTGATTGCATTCCCTTATCACTCCCCAAAGGGTAACTATTTTCGCAGTTGCGTCTGGCTGTTTCATTCCACAGGCTTCCCTCAGGGCCCACTTGGGACAGGACTGGGGCTGGGCGTGTGGCCAGAGGCTCTCGGTCCAGTTCTGGTCTCTGGTGAGGAAAGGGGGAGGGGGCTGCGGACCAGAAGAGGCATGCAGGGCCTGATGTGGGGAGGGCAGAGTCAGCTCTGGGGTGACCCAGCCCCTGGGAGGCCCCTCTGCTGACATAGTCACTGGGGGAATCCTGGCCCTTCTCTTGCTGGGGAAGCTGGTCTGCACTGTTCCCTTTCCCGGCCCCTGTCCTTGGGTTATTTAAGTGGTTTGCACCTTATCTTGGCTTAAGGACCTTTCCTCAGAATGGCCACAGCTTGGCCCCCTAGTGGGGTCCCCAAGCCTGGGTCCCCAGAAGGCTGGGCTACCAGAGCCAACAGGGCCAGAGTCCTGCTAAGTCAGTTCACTGGGGAGACCCCAGCCTTCATAGCTGATCACCTTGGCCTGCCTTTAGCAAGAGTCTTGTGGGGACTTTAGCAAGAATCCTCCTACCCTTGATGTCTTAGCAAGTCTTTCTTGGTAATTTTCCACCCACTGACCCTCTCACTCTGCTCTTTGGTTTTAGATCCCCGGCTGTCCTTGCTGTAACTGGAATTGAGTTCAATCTCTTGGCCCCATGGCAGTAGTCTCGAATAAAGTGTGTCTTGCTAGTTTAACAAGTGTCTGGTGAAATAATTTTTCTATTATAATGTAAAGGGGGGAGGGGGACAAGGGAGGGGAGTGGGGAAGGGGCCAGAGGAAGTCTTTTAGGGCAGAACTGTTGGTACTTTAAAGACCACAGTGGGCCCAGCCCTGAGTTACATGTTCAGAAGTGTTGGGAAGGAGCAAAGCCTAGGTGGCTTCCTCTGAGGACCTGAAGAACCACCTGCCTTGCTGGGGGAACGCCCTGGTGGGAGCTCCAGGCCTCTCTGCAAACTGCCTCTGGCTGTGCCCCACCCGGTCCTCAGCTCCACCGGGCGTGAAATGGCCCAAGGATGGAAGCTGCTGGCATTTACTGAGTTGCTGGCTGAGGTCCCTCCGCACTCATGTGCCCTGAAGCTATAACCAGCTGCTGAGCCCTGGAGTGATAGTAAAACAGATGCCGAACTGGGCGTCCCCTTGGCGTGACCTCCCCTGATGCAGTGAACGGTGCGGCTGGGGGCTGTCATCGTTTACAGGTGGGAGGGGGACCCAGAGCAGCGGAGGGCCAGCTCAAGGTCACACAGTCACCTAGTGGGGGCGGGCCAGCCTGCAACGCCCTCCATCCCCCCAGCTGGCTTCCTTATTGGCTGCCGGGCAGATGCGGACCAAGGCCCCAGCTCGGCTATCGCATCAGGCTGGCGGCTGACCCTGGAATCCAACCACTTCTCTCTGTCACTTCATCAGAATCCTTTATTCCTTCTGAGTTGTGACCCAGAAAAACCCCATTTGTGGAGCACAAAGCTTCCTGCCTGCTTGGAATTCACGAGCCCATAATCACTCCCTTCGGATTCCCCTGAGCTTTGGGTAGAGAAGGGGAGGCCCAACTTGGCTGGAGGTACAGGAGCTCACGGCACGAGGCCCTCAACAGCCTGGGCTCTGATGTGCTCAGAACCCCTGCAAGAGGCAGGGCTTATTTTCTTGCTCTAAATAAATAAAAGACAGTCCTTAGAAGGAGGACAGTGTGGGCAGAGGAGCTGGCCCTGCAGGAGGATGCTTTGGAGCTGAGCCTTCAGGGGACAGCCTGGTGACTGGGCAGGGACCTGCCTGTCCAGCTTGATGCTGGGGGCAGAGGGCTCCAGGGGAAGGGCAGGGTTGAGAAACACTGGGGAATCAGCAGAGGCTGGCTGGGGCTCCATCTGGAAAATAGGTACCAACCTCATGCCTGGGAGTGGGCGCCCCGCAGGCGCTGAGGACCTGTAGAGTCTTGTGAAAACCGAGTCTATGCTCTTAACCCCTCAGACACCAGCCATGTATTCTCAGGAGCCTTGGAACCCTTGCTCGACAGCTTCTGTGGCCCCAGCCTCCACCCTGAGAGCCAAGGATGCATCTCACCCTCTGCATGGCCACAGGGGCAAGGCCTGTGAGTGAGTGAGTAGGGATGCGAGATCATGGGATAGGTGTAATTGATTTTCTGTTAACATTAAAAGGAAAGCAATCCACTATTAACCCCTTTCCAGCAGTGAAGCCCCAAGATAGCCTGGGCGTGGGTGGTGCTATTAGGGGAAAAGTAACTTTGGTGATTCATCCTAGATGCCCAGGTTACCCTTAGTAACTGGAAGCTTTCACAAACTGCCTTCTTGGGTATAACCTGTCCAAAGAGAAAACCATACGATGTCTGACCTGCAAAGTACCTGAGAACCTCCTTCATTTTACAGATGGTAAATGTGAGTACAGACACAGGTGTTGACTCAGGGAAAGTCCCACGGATAGAGAGTTGGGTGCAGGATCTGGGCTCCCTTCTCCAGACCAGGCATCACTGCCCTCCCCTACACAGCTTCCTGAAAGGGGTTGTGGAGACAGAGCACAGGATTTGAAGTCACACAGACCTGGCTCTGAATCCCACTCACTGGCTGTGTGATCCTGGGTCAATTATGTAACTTCTCTGAGCCTTAGATTCCTTATTGACAGCAGGGAGATAACGATGACTTCCTTGCAAGATTGCTAAGAAGGTTAAAGATATAATTTTGAGCAAGAAGTATTCATCACATCCCATCTTGTCATCCTACTGAATGCAGAGTTGAAACCTGGGCAGAGCTTATGTGAGGCTCAGAGAGGGACAGGGCAGGAGGTGGATAGAGGAAGTAGACCAGCACCAAACAGATGGTGAGTTTCCTATTTTATTTTCCCCTGATACTTCCCTGTCTGGTGTTAAAGGGAGCATGAAACGTGGACATATATACCAGGTATGGACAGAAAGAGCCTCGAGAAAAGCCTTTGCTTTTTGGCCTGAAAAATGGAAAAGGAGCCTCCGGAGGCTTAGAGACAGTGAAGGAATCAGTCATTTTGTTTTTTGCTTTTATCCTTTCTTCTTGCCACAATCCCAAGAGAATACAGCAGAAGTGGGTGGGCTGGGCAGGCACCTTAAAGGCATAGGGTGGGTGAGTTTTCCCTCTACTAGAGGGGATCCTAAGAGCAATAGGTGAGTTCCTACTGCTTTGTCCTCTCTATCCTTCTAGTGTTTGGTTCAGACACAAATGCAGTTGTGGAAAGTAAATGGCAGGGCAGAAAAATGGCAGCCCCAGGTTTCTGGCTTGAGGACTGCAAAAGGGGGCCCCAGAGAACTAGAAACTGTGGGGCAGCCATGAAGAGAAAGGAAGTCAAGACAGCTATCCTGTACAGTGGTGCATGAGCTCCAGCTTCCCTCCAAGCTGTGTATACCTGGATCTAACTTCAAAGAGAACATCATGGGCTTTGAGACCTAAACTACAGGATACATTGTTGCCCAAGTCCCAGACTGGCCACCTGGTGGCACACACACTAGTCAGGTCTGCATAGCACCACAAAGGCTTTGAAAACTGAACTGACATTGAAACCACAATCCACAGAAAGAGTCTCAGAACTTTGTTCTGAACATAATCAGGTGGATTATCAGCTAAACAAAACATCATCATTTTCTACAGGATTTAAACAGGACCTAGAGTCTTATAACATAATAATCAAAATGTTCAAGAGACACTCCAAAATTAATTGGTGTCCCCCCCGAAAAAACAAGGAAAAGCAAACTTATAAGTTAAAAGTCAATCAACAGACACCAATGTCGAGATGACACAGATGTTGGCATTATTAGAAAAATACTTAAAAAAAACATGGTTTTAAGGAGTAAGGGCAAACACTCTGGAAACAAATGGAAAGATTAGAAAGTCTCAGTGAAGAAATAGAAGGTATAAAGAAGGACCAAATGGAAGTTTTAGAACTGAAGAATATAATCACTGAAATAAAAATGTCACAGATGGAGTCACTAGTGGGTTGAAGATGACAGAAGAAACAGTGAGTGAACTGGAAGACAGATCAATAGGAATGATCCATTCTGAACACCAGACATGGAGAGAAAGTGAGCAGAACCTCAGAGGTCAGTGGGACAAAAAAATTCACCAACATTCATGTCATCAGAGTCCCAGAAAGAGGGAAAAAAGAACATGGTGCAGAAAAAATATTTGAAAAAATATTGGCTGAAAAGTTCCCAAATTTGGGGAAGATATAAACTTACAGGTTCTAGAATCTCCAAGAAGATAAACTCAAAGAAATCCTTGACCAGACACACAAAAATTGAACAGCTGAAAATTAAAGACAACCCCTTCCCCAAACGAAAACCCCAAACCAAACAAACAAAAGAATGAAGGTAGCCAGAGAAAGGCCCTAAATAGAATGTAAGGAAACCATGATTCAAGATTTCTCCTCAGAAAACAGGAAGGCCAGGAGGAACTGACATAACATTTAAAAAAATTTTAAATGAAAGAAAATAACTGTTGGCCCAGAATTCTGTGTTCAGCAAAATGTATCTTTTAAGAGTAAAGGTGAGAAAAGACAGATAAAGGAATCCTAAGAGAATTTGTTGCCAACAAATCTGCTCTAAAAGAAATGCTGGATGAATTTTTTCAGAAATAGAGGAAATTATACCAGAGGGAAATTTGGAACATGGGGAATAAAGGAACAACAAAGGAAATGATGACTTTCTGGTTATATAGACTATTCTCTGAAATGCTTTAAAATAAGACCACAGAAAGCAAAAATTATAACATTGTCTGATAGGATTTTCAATGATTGTGGATGTAATTCCTCTGAATAATACAATGTAGAGAGGATGTAAAGGAACATATGTGATGCTCAAGTTTATACAGTCCACCTGAAAGGGCAAAATATCAATTCTATATGGGCTGTGTGAAATTCTATATGGAAGTTCATTGTGTTTATAATTCCTATAGCGATCACTAAAATAAACTCACACAAAAGATATAGTCAAACACCCAGTAGATAAAATAAAATGGAATACTAAAAATATTAAATATTAAAAGAATTAAATAAGAAAATGGGAAATAGGAAAGAAAAACAGAACATTAATAGTCTAAACATACCAATTAAAAGAAAGAGATGGAGATCAGTCATAAAACCCAGTTTTTTGTAAAGTTATTTTATTTTATTTATTTATTTTTAATAAATATTTTCTTTCTTTCTTTCCGGCTGCATTGGGTCTTCGTTGCTGCACACAGGGTTTCTCTAGGCAATTATCAGGGATAAAGAGGAACATTACATAATAATAAAAGGCTCAATCTACCAAGAAGATATACCAGTCTTAAAAAGTAGAGCTTCAAAGTAAATGAAGCAAAAACTGATAGAACTGAAAGAGAAACTGGACGAATTGGCAATTTGTCTATTTTACTCCCTTGTCAGTAATCAATGGAACAAACAGAAAACAAGCAAGGACCCAGAAGACTGAGCGCATCATCAACCAAATGGATCTAAGCGATATTTAAATAATACTTTAACCAATGTCAGAAGAATATATATTCTTTCCAAGTGCACATGGAATATTTCACCAAGTAGGCTTTATTCTAACCACAAAACAAATCTCAATACATTTAAAAGACTTGAAATCTTGCAAAGTATGTTCTCTGAACAAAATGCAATGAAACTAGAAATTGAAAAGAGAAAGAGCTGGTAAATCTTCAAACATTTGACATTGGAGCAGCATACTCCTAACTAATACATGGGTCAAAGAAGAAGTTTTATGGGAAATTAAAAAATATTTTGAACTGAACAAAAATGAAAATGTGACATATAAACCACATATAAAATCTGTGGGCTGCAGCTAATAACACATTGAGAGGGAAATGTATGGCATTAAATTGTTTATAGGAGAAAAGAAGAAATGCTGAGAATAAAAAGTATAAGTTTCTACCTTAAGACTACAGAAAAGAAAAACAAAATAAGCCCAAAATGAAGAGAAGAAAGGGAATAATAATGGCTGAAGCGGAAAATAATAACATTAAAAACAAAAAAGAATGAAACCAAAATTTGTTTTGTTGTTTGTTTAATCAATAAATGGATAACTTCTAGCCAGACTGGGAAAGAAAGAAAGAAAGAGAGAGAGAGAGAGAGAGAAAGGAAGAGAGAGAGAGAAAGAAAGAAAGAAAGAAAGAGAGAGAAAGAAAAGGAGGGAGGGAGGGAGGGAGGAAGGAAGAAAAGAGACAGAAGACATGATCAATTTGAACAAAGAGGGGCTATCACTACACTTTGCACAGACATTTAAATGTTAATAAAAAAACACTACAAACAGCTCTACACACATAACTTTGACAACTTTGATGAAATGGATCAATTCCTCCAAACCACAAACTACCATAATTCACTCAAGAAGAAATAGATAACCTGAAGAGTCCCATATCCATCAAAGAAATTGAATTTATTGCTTAAAATCTTCCAAAGGAAAAACAAATGCCCAGCTCCAGATGATTTCACTGGTGAATTCTGTCAAATATTTAAAGACAAAGTAATACCATATCTGTACAGCTTTTTCTTTTTCCCCAGACAGTTAAAGAGGGAGAACCACTTCCTAATTCATTTTATGAAGGCAGATCTACCCTGATAAAAAAGGAGAGTATAAAAAAGATCAATACCTTTCATGAGCAGAGATGCAAAAATGTCAACAAAATATTAGCAAATTGAGTCCAAGAATATAAAAAGATGTGTTCAATATTCAAAAACCAGTCACTATAATCCAGCATACTAAAGACTGCAAAGAAAAACCTTATGATCAAATAAAATTTCACAGAAAAACATTTGACAAAATTCAACTCCATTCATGACAAAAGCTGTTAGCAAACGAGGAAAAGTAGAACACTTCCTTGACCTGATAAAGGGCATCCTCCAAAACCTACTGCTAACATCATACTTAATGGTGAAAGACTTAATGCTTTCCTCCTAAGATCAGCACCAAGACAATAATGCACATGTTCGCTACTCCTAGTCAACACTGTACTGAAAGTCCTAGGCAGTGCATGAAAGCGCGAAAAAGAAATGAAAGGCGTGAATACTGGAAAGAAAGAAATAAAATTGTAGCTGTTTGCATATGATTTAATTGTGTACATAGAAAATCCCAAGGAATCAACAAAAAAGTTACTTGAATAAGTGAGTTTTGTAAGGATGTAGAAATACAAGGTCAACATATAAAAATTAAATTATATTTTTATATACTTGCAATGGATACTTTGAAACAAAAATTAATAGAAATAATACAATTTAAAACATTTCCATACAATATGAAATATTATGCTTTAAACGTAACAAAACATATACAGGATCAATATACTGAAAACCACAAAACATGGATATAAGAAATCAAAGAAGACCTAAGTAAATGGAGAGAGAAACTATATTTGTGGATGGGAATACCCAAAGTAGCTAAGATTTAAATTCTTTCCAAATAGAACTATAGATTAAATGAAATTTCAACAAAAATTCCAGC
The DNA here is from genome assembly GCF_964270905.1 of Leucopleurus acutus. NCBI lineage: Eukaryota > Metazoa > Chordata > Mammalia > Artiodactyla > Delphinidae > Leucopleurus > Leucopleurus acutus. Next base: position 101,320,781 of record NC_139152.1, read on the forward strand.
AGGATTCTCTTTTGTAGGCATAAACGAACATTAAAAAATGTATATGGAGGACTTCCCTGGTGGCACAGTGGTTGAGAGTCCGCCTGCCAATGCAGGGGATGTGGGTTCATGTCCCAGTCCAGGAAGATCCCACATGCCACGGAGCGGCTAGGCTTGTGAACCACGGCTGCTGAGCCTGCTCATCTGGAGCCTGTGCTCTGCAACGGGAGAGGCCACGACAGTGAGAGGTCTGTGTACCGCAAAAAAAAAAAAAAAAGTATATGGAAGGGAATTCCCTGGTGGTCCAGTGGTTAGGACTCCACGTTCTCACTGCCGAGGGCCCAGGTTCAATCAATACCTGGTGGGGGAATTAAGATTCCATAAGCCGCGTGGTCAAAAAAAAAAATGTATAGGGAAAATCAAAGGAATTAGAATAACCAAAACAACTTTAAAGAGAAGCATCAATTTAGATGAAGCGCATTACCTGATTTTAAGACTTACCATAAAGCTACAGTATACAAGACCATGTTGTAACAAAGGGATGGACATAAAGACCAAGAGGACAGAATAGAAAACAGAGAAACAGACCCACAGAAATATGTCTCAGTGAAGATTTCCAGGGTGCAACAGGGAAAGGATGAGCTTTTCAACAAATGGTGTTGGAACAATCGGACATTCATATACAAAAAAAGAATCTGGAATTAAACTTTACACCTCGTATAAAAACTCCAAAAGGGTCATAGATCTAAATATAAAAGTAAATGTATAAAATTTTTAGACAGTAAAAATTGGAGTCAATATTTGTGACCTGTCACATAAGGAATTCCAAAAGCACAATCTAAAAAGAAAATTACATAAGATTTCATAAAAACTAAAACGCTTTTGCTTTGCGGAAGACCCTGTTCAGAGGATGAAAAACTAAGCTGCAGACTGGGAGAAGGTCTCTGCAAATCACATATCAGATAAAAGACTTGTATCTGGAACATGTAAAGAGCTTGCAAAACTCAACAGTTAGAAACAAACCCAATGGGGAAGAGAAATGAATATAAGATTTGAACAGACACTTCACCAAAGAGGACACACTGCTGGTAAATGAGCCCATTAAGAGATACTCAACCTGGTTCAGCATCAGGGAAATGCAAATCAAAACCACAATGAGATGCCATTACACACCGGCCACAAAGGCTAAAATAAAAAATCTGATAATACCAAGTGCTGGTGAGGATGTGGAGCAACTGGAACTCACACATACTTTGCTGGCAGGAATGCAAAAGTGTACACACAGCTCCTCTGGAAAAAGTTTGGCTGTTTCTTGTAAAGTTAAATGTACATTCATCTACGACCCAGCAATCCCATTCTAGATAATTATTGTAGAGAAACGAAAGCTCCACACAGCACGAATGTTTATATGTGCTTTTTTTTTTAAACATCTTTATTGGAGTATAATTGCTTTACAATGGTGTGTTAGTTTCTGCTTTATAACAAAGTGAATCAGCTATACATATACATATATCCTCATATCTCCTCCCTCTTGCGTCTCCCTCCCACCCTCCCTATCCCACCCCTCTAGGTGGTCACAAAGTTTATATGGGCTTTATTCATAATTGTCAAAAAGTGGAAACAGCCCAAGGGTCCTTCAGCTGGTGACTGGATAAACAAACTGTGATACATCCATACAATGAAATACGATTTGGCAATAAAAAATGAGTGAATATTGATTGACCCCCACACAACATGGATGCATCTCCAGAGCGTTACGCTGTTGGAAAGAAGCCGCTCTCGCTGTGGGATGCATCTATATCATCTTCTTGGAAAGCTGACCTAGAATGACCAAGAACAGATCAGTAGATGCCAGGGTTTGGGGTGGGGGCCATTTAACTACAAAGAGATGGCTCCAGTGGGCATCTTGGGGGTGAGGAAGCTTTACTCTGATTATAGTGGAGGTTACAGGAATCTACATGAGTATTAAATCTCATACAACTGCCAAGCAAAAAAAGTCAATTTTATTTCATGTTAACTTTTAAAAAATCAAAATAAAAAATGATATAATGAAACAAAAATGGCTCATTCATAGGTGTACATCATACATGTTGGTGTCATTCTTCTTTTTATTAATTAAAAAATTGTACAAAAGATTCTACTGGGATGTTACAGGACCAATGAAGATTTTTGGCTGGCAACGCACAGTGCCGCATCCCCTGCTGTCACCTCCACACCTGAAGGTGTCCCCATGGCTGGTTCACACTTACCCTCCTGCATCCCAGCTCCGAGGGGTCCTGCGAAGCCCAGCTGGTAATGGTCATGACTCACTCATGGAGATCCTGAGGTGACAAGTCAAAAGTGATTCGACCCCACCCCCAGCTCTTCGTCTAGACTGTTCTTTTCGTTTTCTCTGCTGTGATGTATCCCCCCAACAGCCCCTGCTCCGACCCAGAAGCTCCGAGGGGAGGGGGGGGCGGGTGGGTCTGCGTCTGGGTTGCCTCTATGTCTCTAGGGCCGGCCAGATGAGGCAGAACCATGCTCCGCAGAAGACCAGCCCTCCTGGAGCAGGGGGTGCCTTCAGACCCCAAAGGAGGGTCCTTGAGTGGGGAGACTGTCTTCTCTGGCTGTGTGAACCCACGTGGGTTCCACTCCAGGCTTGGTGACGGTGATGCCCGAGGCATTGCCCGGATGTGCTCTGGGCTGGTGTTGAGGGGTCCGCGTGCGGCCAAGGATTTTGGGGGCCATGAGTCCATGCTGGACCCAGGCCTGCTCCTCCTCCAGCCCCTACTAATGAAGCGCCCTTGTGTGTCCCGGGTTAGAGAACAAATCAGCATGAAATAGTATTTTGACTAAACCTCTGCTCTCCGGCATGTGCAGTTGTATCAACTTGTTAGTGGGCCTCTGGGAACACCGCAGTGCATACTGATGCCGGCTCACGCCAATTACCAGGCTGAGTGATGCAATAGCCTTGTATCATTTCACCATTGCCTGGGAACAGCAGGTGAATGCTATAGTTTATGATTTTCAATTATAAATCAAATAGACTGAGTTCTCGCTGCTCTTAATAAAGGCTGTAAAAGTACTGAAGTGTGTGGACAGGCTTCTGCTTGGGAAAGAAAAAAACAGCTTGGGTTTCTAAGCGATTGCTTGGGCGGTGTTTTTGTTTTTGCCACCGTCTGATGTGTTTAGGGTTCGGAAGAACATTTTAGAATAGGTGCAGCCAGTAGGAGCTGGAGGGTCCCGTTAATCACCCCAGATGGGCTCGGACATGCTTCCGACAGACAGAGTGACCTCACGTCCCTCTGGGGGGCCCTGCTTGTCCTAACACAGACACTGCTGCCCTGTGGAGGTTTCTCAGAGGGGGTCAGGGCATTTGCACTGGATGTCTGGGGGCAGAGCTCCTGCTGGACTGAGAGATGATGCTTTAGGAGTGGATGGGACATCTGTAGGAATTGGGGGCAGGGCCAGTTCTGTTCGTCCCGAGAGAATAAGAAGGTTTCCTTTGAGGATCTTGACTCCGTCCCTTGACAAGCTGATTGACCTGGGGCAGTTTACCTAACCTCTCTGTTCCCAGGTTGCTTCATCTACAGATAGTGACAATAATTACCACCCTGGTATAAAACCCGGAGCCTGACAAGCCGGCCCCTGGGAAGCTGTTCATTATTGTTCCTGGTTGGAGAGGGAAAGGCCAGAGAGGTAGAAGGAATGAGAGCAATGTTTAGTGTGGCAGACAGAATTCAGAGAGCCGGAAAGTGGGCAGTTGATATGTCTGGGAAGAGACCTGAAGACACAGAATTGATCAAAACTGGGAGATGTGGAAGATGAGTTTTTTCTCTTGAACATCAGTTAGAAGGAGCCGACTACATTAAGCTCAAAATGAGGCCCATCCAGGGAAACTTTTAAATGGCAAAGGTAAAGAAAACCGTTGTGTAAATATCCAGGTAGAAGAGAGAAGTTACACCAACATGAATGAGGTCCTTTTGGCCTCAGCTTTCTCCCCTGCCACATTTAATGCCCAAATCCTCAGAGGGGCTGCTGCCTCTGCCCCCCACCCCCGGCCACAAGTGCACCCTCTACTCTGTATCCTATTTCAGATTGACAGAGGTGGTTCCACAAACATTACCAGATGGCAGCACAAAATACCCCAACTTTAAACTCATTTTTTTAAATAAATTGTCACTAATGAATTGAGTCCTTGTATCAGTGTCCTGGGGCTGCTGTAACAATTAACCACAAACATGGTAGCCGAAAGCAACAGAAGTTTATTCTCTCACCATCTGGAGCCCAGAATTCAGAACTCAAGGTGTCAGCAAGGCCATGGTCCCTCTGGAGGCTTTAGATGGTCTTTGGTTTGTGGCAGCATCCCTCGGTCTCTACGTCCATCTTCACGTGTCCTCTTCTCCTGTGTGTGTCTCAAATATCCCTCTGCCTTTCTTCCATAAAGTTTTGGGGTCCACCCTAAACACAGGATGATCTTGTCTGGAGATCCTTAAGTTTGTTACATCTGCAAAGATCCCCTTTCCAAATAAGGGTCACATTCACAGGGTCCTGGGGTTAGGACATGGACATATCTGTTGGGGGCCTCTATCTAACCCACTCCAGTCCCCAAGTGAAATTTCTGCCTAAGGGCCTCCTTCAGGGTGTTGGTGGTGTATCCAGTCTGCAGAGCAGTCTCTGGAGGGGCTGGACTGCATCAGCACTTCCACGTGCGGGAGGATGCAGACCCCAAGTTCCTGTGGGTCCACGCTTCCTCATGTTCCAAAGGGTTAGCAGGACACACATGATGACCCCAGGACCAGCCTTTCACCTGCAGTGCTGAGAGCTGCAAGAGGAAGCCACGATGTTTACCAGGGAAAGTGACAATCCCTCGCTGCTGTGGCCCCCATGGACCCCACTGGTATGGAGATGCTGGTCTGGGTGTGAGTCTGAGGTTGAGTGAGGATGGTCTGATTAACTTATTAGGTTAGGGACTTGCCTGCGTCCTCATCTTCCACCCAGGCTTCCTGAGGGACTGACGCCAGAGAGCTCTGCTTAGGCTCGAGTCCTAACCATTTTCCCTGGGAGTCTACATTGTGTAATATGCTCACCCAGCCATGCTTACAGAGAAAGAAGGAAAGAAAAAAGTGTCTGCTGTTTCTGCCAAGATTTTAAGAGAAAACCTTTATAATCCAATAACTTGGTTTCCAGTGAAGGTTGATTGAATTGGGTTGATTGATTTTTAAGGTGTGAAGTCTATACGAAAAGAATCTCTCTCTCTCTCTCTCTCTCTCTCTCACACACACACACACACACACACACACACTCGGTGTAGCCTTTTTTAGATGTAATTTGGAGATCTGTGCCCATCAATAGATAAAAACAAAATAGGAGCTCAATGATGATCAAGTTATGACATAACAGGATTTTTTGAGTGTTGGAATTATTTAAATGTAGAACAATTTTTAAAATTCTGAAGGAAATTAAAAAATCTTGTAAATAATATATGAACAAGAGTTGATATGAAGTGAGTGGGGATGGTGTGGGGTGATGTGGGACCCACAGGATGAGGAAGGGAGTAGCCCCGATTCTTGGCCGGAGGCTCAGGCTGCTCAGTTCTGTCTTGACCACAGACTGGAGTGAGTTGATCTGGAGCTTAGTCTGGGCTCTGCACAATATGGCCGTGAGAGTTTACTTTGTCATGTGATATAAGTCCAGGTGTCAGAACCCTGGGGCTGTGCGGCCGATCCATGGTGCCACGGAGACTAGATCTGCTCTGTCTTTTCGCTGCACTGTCACTTAGCGCGTGGCCTTTGCCCTCAGAGGGCCTCCGTGTCCGAGATGGCTGAAAGGGCACTGACCACATCTGTCTTCCAGGCAGCAGGGCACAGGCAAGGGACGCAATGGCGCTCCCTGGCCATCTCTTAAGGAATCTTCCTTAAGTCCCACTAAGCAACTCCCCCTTACATCTCATTGGCCAGAACTTAGTCAAAACACCATCCCGACTTCAGGGAAAATGTGACTTTTTAGATGTGCACATTGATGTCTTAAATAAAAGGGGCTTTTTTTTTCTTTTCTTTTCTTTCTTTTTTTAAACCGAGGATAAAACGAATACTCGGTATTGGATGGTCACCTAGCCATCTCTGCCATGGAGGGGCAAAAATAGATCAGGCAACAGGTTTACAGGAGTTCCAATATTAATATCAAAGATGAATTCATGGCAAGATGCATCCAAAGACAAAGTTACAACTTTATAGAGATAAAAGCTAACCTCAAAGATATAGGAAAACTTATGCCCAGCAGATAATATAGAAAGAGCCACAAGAAAGAGTGTTATATACCCATGGAGACGCTGGCAATAGCAGGATGGTAGCACAATAATGAATACATGTATTTCCTTTTTCATCATATTAGTAAGATAAGTCATCGTAACAAGTCATAAATAATGAGTCATAGTAAGGCAATACAGGATCTGATTAGTATTGTGAATTAAGTCCATTTGTTTATCACTCAGCAAATACATATGGATAGAGCACCCACCTACGTGCCAGGTAGCATTCCCATGCCGGGCACAGCTGTGAGAGGATGGCCATAATGTCCCTGTGAAGCACACAGCCTGGGAAAGGTGAACTGAAGAGACATCAGTCATTGAAATATGACTCCTGTAGGGAATATCTATTCTTCTCCAAAACTCTTGGGACATTTATAAAAACAGATGAACTCTTAAGCCGTAAAGAAATCAGCAGTCTATTACAAAAGCAGAAATTGTTCAGGCTCCTTTTGCAAACCACATTGTCATAAAACTAGAAAATAATAAAAAGATTTTCCTTAGTTTAAAATCTAAGGAAAGATGGAATGTAAATGTTCTCTTAAGTCATTATTAGCAGAAGGAAGGAAAGAAGGAGTGAGAGAAAGAGGGGGAGAAAGGAAGGAAGGAAGAAAGAAAGGAAGAAAGAAAGGAAGGCAGGAAGGAAGGAAGGAAGGCAGGAAGGAAGGAAGGAAGAAGGAAGGAAGGAAGGAAGGAAGGAAGGGAGACTTCAATTGCAGACTATGATGAACAATATACATCCAAATTTAACACATTCAGCTGGATAATCCTCAAAGGAAAATTCATAACTGGAAGTCACCTTATCAAGAAACAACATTACAAACATAACAATTATATTTGTTAGCTTTGGGTGCATAAGAAACCACCCCAGACTTAGTGCCTTGAGACAACTGTTGTGTTTGGCTCTGTGGGTTGGCTGGGTCATTCCTCTGACCTGTGTCGGTGTGGCTGGTTTCAGCTGGGCTTGTCCACTGGTGGGTAGGCTAGCTGATCCAGCGTTGCCCTGGTCACTCATCTGGTGGTTGGCAGGCTGCCGGCTGGAGCACACGGGCTCTGCATATGGCCCTTCCCCAGCAAGGAAGCCTGGGCTCTTTCATATGATGGGCTCAGCCGCCCAAGTGCAGCAAGGCGGGCGAGCCCAGGACACAGACAAATATCACTAGAGCCAAAAACAAATGAGAACTTGAAGTTATATGAGAATTCTATTGACCATGATGTATGAATGTATTTTAAAAATTGCATACATTTTAAATTTATTAAATGATAAATTGAATGAATGATATTCTGAAGATGTGCACTTTACCAAAAGGAACTCAAGGAAATGTATAAAACCTGATTAGACCAATAACCAAGGTAGGAACCAAGAGAGGCTAATACAGACAGAAATGATAGGCCTGACAGCAAGGGAAGGCAGGTGAGGGCCAGGACAATTGTGTAGTTGGTAATACAGCAGTAGAAGCTGGGCACAACTCTAAGACCAGTCATAATTTATAATTGGTCCCTCAGAGAAGTTGGGGCCAGAGATTGCACTCCAAGCCAGAGTTGTGACAGCAGAAATGCTCATTGGAAATTGCATTCTCCATTTGGAGCAAGAAAACAGAACTATTGTGTAAGTCCTAGTTTGTCCAGGCAAAAGCGCCCACACAAGATAAATTATCCAAGTAGGATTATGAAACACAAGAAGCAATGACCAGAGGAAATAAATAAAGAATAGATATATATTAAAGAGAAATGATTAACTGTCTTTTGAAAGTTAGGTTTCTTGAGTAATCATTTCTATAAAAGCAAAACTCACCTTTTAAAAATGTACTGTTCTACAAATTGTGACAAGAGCATAGGGTCATGTAGCTTCTTCCTTAATCAAGATAAAGAATGTTTCCATTACCCTCCAAAAGGTCTCCCATTCCTTAATAGTCAAATCCCCCTCCCTACCCCTATTCCTTGACATCCACTGACCTGTTTGCTGCCTCTATAGTTTTCCTTTTGCAATTTGTTATATAAACAGAGTCATGCATTATGCAGTCTTTGGCTTCTTTCAACTTAGTATAACGTGTTTGAGATCCACCTATGCTATTGGAATTGGTAGCATGTACTGTTGGCTTTTATTGCTGAATCGTATTCCCTCTGTAGGGATGTATCATGACTTGTTCATCCATTCACCAGGTGATGGACATTCGTTTACAGGATTTTTTTTTTCCAGCCATGAACAAAGCTTCTGTGAAAATTCACATACATGTTTGTGTGACCATATGGTTCTATTTCTCTCAGACAAACACCCAGAGGTGGGAATGCTGGGTAATTGTATACGTGGCTTCAAAAGAACTTGTCAAGCTGGTTTCCAAAGGGGCTGCACCAGTTTGCATTCCTACCAGCAATGGACAAGAGTTCTAGGTGCTCCACGTCCTTGCCAGCAGTTGACCTTATCAATATTTTTACAAATTTAGTTTCACTGAACTATTCTTCTGGTTGGGTAATGGTATTTCATTTTGATTTAAATTTACTTACATTTCCATAATGACCAGTGATGCCAAGTATCTTTTCCCATGCTTCACGCTTATTTGGCATATCTTCTTTGGTGAAGGGTTTGTTCAAATCTTTTGTCCATTTCATTTTTTAAATTGGGTTGTTTCGTTTCTTATTATTGACTTTTGTGAATTTTTTAATATATTTTTTAAAACCAGTGTTTCACTAAATATACAAATCTTTTCTTTCAGTCTCTGGCTTGTTTTTTTTGTGTTCTTAGGAGTGTCCTTTCAATAAGAATTTTTCAGTTTTGATGAAGTCCAATGTAACAATTTTTCCTTTCATGATTTATGTTTTCCGTGCCTTATTGAACTACTTGCCTAAGCCAATGCCACAAAGATTTTCTTCTATTTTTTGCTAGATATTTTATAGCTTTAGGGTTTTTGATCTATGATTAATTCCCAGATAATTTTTCTATATGGTACAAGGTATTGGCTACAGGTTAATTTTCCTGCAGATGAAGTCTAATTATTCTAATACCACTTTTTGAAATGCTTATCATTCTCCACTGAATTGCCTCAGCACCTTTATTGAACAGCAATAAAAATGTATAAAATACACAATATATACATATATGTATATAAAATCAAGCTGATTCTAAAGTTTATATGGAAAATCAAGGAAAGTAGAATATCCAACATAATTTTGAAAAGGAAGAACAAAGTGGGAAGCCTCTTACTACCTGATTTCAAGACTTACTCTAAAGCTACAACATCACGACAATATGACAGAATGGTGTTGATCAAAGGTAAGACCTCTAGGTTGACGGATAAGAGTAAAGAGCTGACAGGACTTGGGTGCCTACAACTCTAGAGAGAATTTCTGGAGGGAAACAGAGAGAGCAGAGCTTAACATCTGGAATGGCTTTTCCCTTCCGGGTAGTTGCTGATTTTCTAGCTGTGGCTGGAAGGCTGAGGAGCTGACCAGTTTTTATAGACCCATGGAGCTTTGGGGACAAAAGTTGGAGTTCACGGCTTCACATAAATAAGGGGCCCTCACACACATGGTAGTTTTCAGTGTGGAGAACCTAAATATTCTATGCTCTGGAATAAGGGTGGACTGGAAAAAACAGCCCTCACAGAGACTCAAGGCCAAGTTTCAATCATCTTGCTCTCTAACTGGATTAAAGAGATCTGTTCCTACCCAAATGCCAAAAGAAAAAGTAATGCCTCCATAGAACGATATCATCCAGAGGCTCAAATGACCTTTATTTACACTATTCCACCTACAGTGTTCAGCATTCAAAAAAGATAATCAGGCGTTGATTGGATATTAAGAAAAAGATAAACAATGGAAACAGACTCACAGGAAATCCAGTTATTGGATCTGTCAGAACAAATATTAAAATAATGATAATTAATGTATTCAATAAATTAAAATACAAAGAGAATGCCAGCAGGAAACATAAAAATATTTAAGAAGCTAAAATGAAAATTCCAGAACTGCAAAAATAACTGAAATAAAGAATTCAAAAAACATTTTACTTGCAGTTTAGACATCGCTTAAAAGAAAATTAATAAACTAGAAGATAGATTAGAATAAAATATTCAACACATTGAGAAAAGTATGAAAGATATTAAATAGACTATAAGACACATATGGGTCCCAGTGGAAAGATCTGCCCCACATGTGATGGTAGTCCCATTAGCAGAAATAAAAGAGAATGGGGAAATCACAATTTTTGAAGGCAACAATGCAGCTGAAAAATTTTCAGAAGTGACAAAATCTTTAAGCCACAGATTCAAGAAGTGCTATAAACCCTTAGTGGATTCAATAAAAGGAAAACCACATCAAGGCCCATCATGATAAAACTGTTGAAAACTGAATGAGAGGGATACTTCCCGATTCATTTTGTGAGGCCAGCATAGTCTTGATAGCAAAACCTGACAAGTACTTTAAAAGAAAAGAGAATTTCAGGACAACCTTTTTCATGAACATAAATACAATCATACTAAACAAAGTATCAGCATGATGAATTGAGCAATATATAGAGATAATATATTGCAGTCATGTTGGTTGTCATCCAAGCATTGTAGGTTGATTTAACATTTGAAAATCATTCCACATAATATACAGTAAAAACAGAATAAAAGATAAAATTACATCATTCAGTAGATAAAACAAAGGTATTTGATAAAATTCAATACAAAAGTAATACAAAATTTTTAGAACATTAGACATAGAGATTTGCCAGTTCCTTAATATGTAAAAATATATTTACAAAAAAACAAACAGGGCTTCCCTGGTGGCGCAGTGGTTGAGAGTCCGCCTGCCGATGCAGGGGACACGGGTTCGTGCCCCGGTCCGGGAGGATCCCGCATGCCGCGGAGCGGCTGGGCCCGTGAGCCATGGCCGCTGGGCCTGAGCGTCTGGAGCCTGTGCTCTGCAATGGGAGAGGCCACAACAGGGAGAGGCTCGCGTACCGCAAAAACAAACAAACAAACAAACAAAACTCTGAAATAACCTACCAAAACATCAGACTTAAAGCTGTAGTAACACACAAAGGGAGAAAAGAATGTCTATTATTATTAAAAAAAAAAAAAAGGCAAGAAAGAGAAACTGCATGTAGAATAATTGGGAAGTAAGAAATAAAATTATCATTATTTGAATACAAAATGATTATATACATAAAGAAAAAAGAGAATACAAATAAGCTATTAGAATTAATGCATGAATTTGATGTTTTTTAGAATAGTTCAATACAGAAAAATCTATTGTATTTCCTTAAGATGGCCCCAAATTCTGAAAATATAGATAATATTATTTCCTCCTTTATTGTGATGTAGCATCAATAAATCACTTATTATGTATTTGCCTATCTTTGCATACTTGGTGATCTGATGTATATTAGAAAATCAAATTTAAAAATGTCATTTAAAATAACATTTACAAGAGCATCCAAAGCCTAGGGATAAACATGCTGTTCCCCATATAGAAAAGGACAAAACGTTATGGAGAGAGATTAAAGAAGACCTAAATAAATAGAGGGCTATATCCACTGGTTTGTTCATAACTTCTCTTAAGAGCCAATTTTATGCCTTGAAATTAGCTAAGGTGATAGTATTTACACCACAGAAATTGGCAAACAATGCAAGACACATATTTTCTCTTGAAGAAACTGTTGTTCGCCATTTACCAGTACACCAATGGCTATACCATGTTCATGGATTGAAAAACTAAATATAGTAAAGACATCCACTTTATGTACTTTTGTCTGTAGATCTAATGCAATCCCTTAAAATGTTTCAGTAAATTTTCTGAGGACATTTATAAAGTGTTTAAAAAATTATATGGAAATCCAATGTACCAAGAATGACCAAGAAAATATTAAAGAAGAAGAACAGTGGTGGAGGACTTAAATGCCTGATTATCAACATTTATTATAAAGCAATGGTAATTAAGACAAGAGGGTATTAGTTAAGGATAGACAAAGAGATCAATGGAATAGAATAGAACAGAGTCCAGAAACAGGCCCACACATATGTTGACACTTGATGTGTGACACTGTAGGTCAGTGGGGGAAAGAACATTAAATAGCCACACGGAAGAATTAATCCTGTCCTGTATACCGTACGGACCTAGTGTAAATCTAAATTTGAATAATAAAACAATAAAGTTTGCAAGGAAGACATAGAAGAATATCATCACAACCTTGGATTGATAAAGTTTACTTTAACCAGATCCAGAAAGTACTAACTTTAAAAGAAAACACTGATAAATTGTATTACATTGAAATTAGGAAGTTCTGGTCATCAAACGATATCCTTAAGAGAGTGAAAAGACAAGTCACACAGTAGGAGAATATTTGCAATAAATACATTCAACAAAGTGCTCGTATTCATATTATATACATGAAGAACTACTTCAGATAAATTAGAAAATATAAATCAATGGGAAAACGGGCAAAAGCCTTGAGAAAACCCTTTGTATTAAAGAAAAAAAATGATTCAATGTCAGTTATCAGGGAAATACACTTAAAACTACAATGCTAACACCCCAGGTTCACTACAATGGTTAAATTTTTAAAAGATGAAAAATATTAAGTATTGGCAAGGATTTGGAAGAACTGGAACTCTCATACATTGCTCTACCTTTTGCTAGAATTTTGAGTTTGGGCAAGTTTCATAACCTATAAAGTGACCTTCCCTCAACTAGAAAGTGGTCATAACCCACCCATGTCACCAAGGGGAGATGAGGGTCAGAGGATATAAAGGTGAACGCAGGGTTGGAGTTACACCTGGGCACCAGCAACCCTGATGTCTTGTTATGGTGCGTTGAGAAGACACCCGTCTCAGAAGACCGAGATTCAAGGTAAACTTGGGGAGGCCCTGGGCAGAGACCTGATTAGGCGGTGCAGGTGGTGCTTGCCTGTTGTTACTCCTGACGCTGGAGAGAGGACTGCTCCGTAAGCATCTGGGCTGGGCTGCAGGATGGATCCTGGGCTGCACAGGGCTGGAGGGGTCAGCATCTCCAGGCCATCATATCGGCTTTATTGGACCCAGTCGGAGGGCCCAGAAGGGGAGAATCTTGGAGGCGCATCTGGGCCACAGGTCTCTCCACTGTCTGTACCTGGACGCTCTGTTCAGTGTCAACCTTGGAGCCACTGGATTTTCATTTTCCTTACAAAAAGTGGCATTTCCTTGGTCCTTCTTTGTGACAAGCAGTCACTCCAGCACTTATGGTGGGGACCAAATAGAATGAAGGGTTTGGACACAACTCTGGGAGCCTTAAAGCCACATGCAGACAGGAGGCCTTTTGTTTTGTAAGCCACGTGCTGTGAGCCACCCTCCCCAGTGTCCGGTGAATTCTGATTTCACCTAACTGATTTGCTCTTCCCTGAACAAATTCAAGGGCCTTCCATCAGCTCTGCCGGAGTTGACAAGGACCCCATGGAAGGCACATCCCCTCAGGGTCCCAGGCAACTGGCATTTGTAACGGGGCTCTTTGTAGAAGCTGACAGTTCTATTGACTGGGCTGCATTTGAAATCAACCCTGCGAGTTGGTAAGGGGAGGAGAGACTGTCGCTCACCTTTCCACAAGTGTCTGGTGAATTCCTGGGAGGGTTGGAACTTTCTAAACTGCCCTTTCATCGTCCCTAAAAGCTGCACACTCTAGTGAGTTCCTCAGACACCTTGGTCCCAGGCAAGCCAGGGTGGTCTTGCTTCATTACAGGCAGGGGTGGTGGTGATGGTGTGAGGTGAAGGGCAAAGGTTCAAGTCGGACTGTCTACTGTCTGCTTTAGGGTTGTATCGTCAGATGCAGGTGAGCAAGAAAGTTGAAAGGAGTTAAGCCAACAGAACAGTCTAGAGCCAAACGTGGGTTGGCAAAGCCAAGGAGGACAAGGACGCCTTCAAACAAGCAGCCAGCTCTGTTCTTCTTTCTGGAGTTCTTCTACTTGCTAGACTTTTAAGGCACGGGCTGCAAACGTGGCTTGAAACGTCTGAAAGTGGATCGCCACCGAGCATGGCTTTTCCTTCTTGGGGGAAATCTGTTCCAGCTTCCCGTAGGAGGTCTTCTTGGCACACAAGGCACGTGGACACTTGGGGCCAGAAAGCCAATCTCCAGCCCTCCACTGTGAATGTGAGGGTTCCTGCAGCCACCTTCTCCTCCCGGGGACCCTGCCTGCCCTGAACCCACAGCGGGAGGTGGGCCCATGGTCTCAGACTGAGATCTCTGTGCTGAGGAGACAGGGCTGTCTCCATCATGCTAGTTTCCCAGTCGGATTGGCCTTTATATACTATTGTGTGGCCTCTTATTTTTTGCCTCATTTTTAGAAATAGCTTAATCTCTCCCCAAATTCTCAAAGTATTTTATGCTAACCAGAGAAAAGTCTAAAGAAGAAAGCAAAGTCAACCCCAACGTCACTATCTCTAAGGACAGGAGTTGGTTGTTGTGTTACCAGATACATTTTGAAGTATCTATTACTATTTAGGTAACATGAGATAGACCCCAACGTTCATATCTGCAGTAGTCACAACAGCCGAACATGGAAGCAACCTAAATGTCCATCGACAGAGGAATGGATAAAGAAGATGTGGTACATATATACAATGGAATATTACTCAGCCATAAAAAAGAATGAAATATCGCCATGGATGGACCTAGAGATGGTCATACTAAGTGATGAAGTAAGTCAGACAGAGAAAGACAAATGCCATAGGATATCACTTATATGTGGAATCTAAAAAAAATTAATACAAATGAACTTATTTACAAAAAAGGAACAGTCTCACAGACATAGAAAACAAACTTATGGTTACCAAAGGGGAAATGGGGTGGGGGAAGGATAAATTAGGAGTTTGGGATTAACAGCTACAAATTACTATATATAAAAGAGATAAACAACAAGGACCTACTGTACAGCACAGGGAACCATATTCAGTATCTTGTATTAACCTATAATGGAAAAGAATCTGAAAAGCTATATATATATATATATCTGAATCACTTTGTACATCTGAAACTAACATAATGTTATAAATTAACTATACTTCAATAAAAGAAGGGTTAAAAATAAAATAAAATAACACCCCCCCAAAAAAGAGGAAAAACAAAGGAAAAGAAGAAAAAGATGAGATAGATAGGGAGAGAGGGAGAGAGAATTTTTTCAACAACAATGGTGCATGCTGTATTGTTTCGTAAGCAGGTTTGAAAAGCCCTCTATGTTATAAACATCTCTCACGTGATTATTTCTAGCACGTGCATAGTATTGCCTTGTATGAAAGACTCGTCAAGATAAATGTAACACATCCTGTATATAGATTATTTTTAACTCATTATCGTAAGAGTTGCTCTGATAAGCACTGTTGCACATGCACGTTGATCACTTATTTACTGGATGAAATCCCTAGAGAAGGTGCTGGCAAGTCGAAGGAGTTGCCCGTTTTCAGGGATTCTGGTACCTTTGCCAAGTGACTCTCGAGAGATCCTGTGCCAGGAAGCAGCCTCTCTGCTCAGGAGCACATGTGCCTACCCATGGCCACACCATCACTGGAGAGAGGATTCCGAAAACCTCGGCCAATCCAACTCACATGTGTGTCTTGTTTTACCGTGTAATTATGTGACTTCTCCTGAGCCTGACTATATTTTCCTATATTCAAATCTGTGGTCCATTTTTCTCTTATTGGAGCTGTCTTTGTTACGCCTGATTTGTAAGAGACCTTCAAATATTAAGAAAAATAACTTTTTGTCTACCAGTTCATTTGCTTTTAAAGTTGTTAATGGCCTTTATTTTCCTTATGTAGTTTTTATTGTCCTGTAGTCAAATTACTGATCTGTTGCCAGTAGAGACAAGAGAGAAAAGCTTTCCTCACCCAGTGATTATAAAGTATAATTGCTTCATAGATTATAAAAGTAAATATTGCCTTACAGATTAAGTGTTTAAACATATTTTAGATCTTAAATTCATCTGAGATCTATTTTGGTGTAAGTGTTAAAGAGAGATCTATCTCAATATTTTCACAAATGGCTAACTAATTATACTAATTATATTGATTGGAAGAAAAGCCTTCCCTTTCCCCTTGGATTTGAAACATCACCTGTATCATAATTTCCACCCTCACCTTTTCTCTCTTTTGTTCCCTGTGGGGTTTTTTTTTTTTCTATCCTGATGCTAACATCATACTCTTAATTATTGTAGCTTTGTAATTGGCTTTAATATCTAGAGTGAATGTAATTTTGTGATTAATAAATCTACTGAAATCATAATTCCATGCCCACTTGGGCTCTGCCTTTCTCCCTGAAGGCTGTTGTTTGTGGAAATAAAAATCTACCTTTTAATCTAATTTCATACGCTTTCTCTCTGTTCCTCGACCTTCCCCTGCCCGACACCCACCACCCTCTGCCTTGCTGGGAACTCTCACCCATGCCTGGTTCTCATTTCAACCCTGAGCTCCAACTCGAGAGATGCCCCTTCTGTATTTTTCTGCATAGCACCCAGCTCTTTTCCTTCATACACTTACACAATTCATCATTTTATATGTAACTGGGTGATACATTCTTAACATATGCTCCCCCTCATTGGACTTTAAATCCATAAGGCAGAAACCATATTCACAGAAGTCCAGCCAGTGTCTACAAAAGCAAGCATTTGGAATAAATGGGTGAACTCTGACATCCTCTGAATGACGCTGAGAGCCCTCCGTAGGCTGGCCATAACTTAACTTTCTACATCAGTTCTCCATGCTCCATCTCCCTCCAAAACTCTTTCCCAAGCCATCCTTCTGCTTTGGCTGTCCCCTCTGCTTGGGACCCCTTCACTGTCCTCTTCCTGGTGGACACTTACTTATCCTTCCAGGTGAAGACCAGCTGTAGCCTTTTCAGTGGAACCTTCCAAGAAGCTGCAGGCAGAGCTGAGGCTTCCCCCACGTTCCGCCTCCATCTGACCTACCTGATTCGCAGGTGGAAGCCTCAGGAAGAACTCCTTCCCACCCAGGAATCCTCTGGATCTGTCTGAGCTGGCTGCACTGGCAAAGACATAACATGAACTTCCCTCCAACAAAACAAAGTGCAAAATCTATCCAATCAATTCAAATACCAAGGGGCCATTCTAGTTCAGAGTCAACAATCACTGCTTCCTCTATTGTGTCTTTTCCTTCTAGTTGAGGCTCCAAAGTATTTTGTACCTTAAAAAAAAATACACACACACACACAACTTGAATTTGCTCTTATTTGAGATCAATATATGATTTAGTTCTCTCGTCACAAATATATACCCCAAATCAAATACCTTGATTGGTATTTAATTTTCTACTCCCTATTTGTTTTCCCTTCACTGTCACAAGATGGGATTTGTTCGTGGTTGGGTGTGCTTTTTAGAATAAAGATTTAAAGCTGCTCATTATGGCTGCCCATCCTGTGGAATTCCCCAGCCACGCACTGAGCCTGTCTGTCCAGTTTCCTTTCCAAACAATTTCAGCGCCCAGCCTTGATGTCTTAGTTCTCATGGTCGGAAACGATTTGTTTACATGCAGCCCAGAGTCAGTGCTACAAGGAGGTAAGATGGGAAGCACAATGTTCCCTCCAAGCTTGATCACCCTTTCTGGGTCCGTCGGGGGGAGAGCTGGTGTGGGATAGACATTTTTGCAAAGAAGCAGGCTGGGCAGAGGCGGGGAGAGAGGGTGACTGGGCATGTTGAATTTGTCATCTTCTCCCTGCATCCTCCTCTCTGGGGTGTCTCACCTGTCCTCCAGCTGTGCACACCTGTCCCCAGAGGCCCTCAGGTCTCCAGAGACTTCCTGACCCCTGGTGTCTGTCCACCTGGCTCAACCTTGTCTCCCAGAGGCACCCCTTCTATTTCCAGCATCCCTGGCTCAGTCCAAGGCACCTCCTCACTGAGCGGGGTCTGACGTGGGATCCCTCTATATGCTCTGGGCCTGAAAGTCACAGAAATGCCTTCAAAATGAAATCCAACCAAGCCACCCTCTGTTACGGGCTGAATATGTCCCTCTCAAATCCATGTGTTGTAACCTAACCCCCAGGTGGTGTTATTAGGAAGTGGAGCCTTTGGTAGATGATGAGGTCATGAGGGTGGAGCCCTCCTAAATGGGATTAGTGCTCTTATAAAAGTGGTTCCAGAGAACTCTCTCACCCTTTCTGTCATGTGAGGACAGAGGGAATAGATGACCGTCTATGAACCAGGAAGCTGGCTCCCATCAGACACGGAATCTGCTGGCACTTTCATATTGGACTTCCAGCCTCTAGAACCATGAGAAAAAAATGTCTGTTGTTCATAAGCCACTGAGTCTATGCTATTTTGTTTTAGCAGCTGGAATGGACTAAGACACCCTCCTAATTCAAATGCATCAGTAGCTCTTGAATTACAAACTCTAGTCCCTGATGTGGCAGGGGAGGCTCAGAGGAGAGAGCCCTGCCCCTCCCCAAGGCTTCTGGACCCACCTTGCCCTTTGCTCTCCTTTGCAGCCTTTGTTTGCCTGAGAACTGGTTATGGAAGGGGGGGAGGTGCGGAGGAAGGAAAGGAGGGAAGAAGGAAGTTGATTGAAACTTTGCTTAAAAGCAGAAAGTAACTCTGAAATTAACAGAACTGTCTCTCGTGGAGGACGGTGTGGTGAAATTGGCAGTCATTTGTTGCTGGTAGTGTCATAAATTGTGCCATTTGCTCAGAAAATGATTCGGCAGCAAGTAACAAAAGCTGTAAAAATGTTCACACCCACTGGAAATAATCTAAAATGTGGAAACTTTTTTTTTTTTCTCTGGGGAAAAAAGAACGCTCGTGAGAGCATTATAATTAGAGCAGGGCAGCCTCTATTCACACAGGGGGTCCAAGTTTGGCTGCTTAGAGAAGGGTGGGCTTAGAATTTTCTGGAAAAAAAACCTCACCTGACTCTGCTCTTTGATGTTTATGAGCTATTTAACAATTTTAAACATTTAACATCTTTTTATAGTAAATAAATAGATCATATATATAGTAAATAGATACATCATACTTTTTATAGTAAATAACTAAATCATAACACATGCATTGGCCCCTTCTGTGTACTCACAATCCCCTTCCCACAAACAACCAAAGTAAGGATGCTGGCTGGATCTTGGCACAGCTGTTTGAGCCTCCCGGGGGGCCCTCGCTGGTACACTGGGCCCCACCCACTCTGGTGCCGCCCCAGGACTTTGCTCACTTCAAAGTGAGGCAGGTGAGCCTGGGGTCTGTGTCCCCCCAGCGAGCCCTCGGCATGGCCAGCCCCCCCTCCAGGGCCTCCCCCCACTAGGTGGTTGACCTGTCCCAATCCGTCCAGCCCCAAAGTGTCTCCTACTCTACTGACACTTTGACGGCATCACCTGCACCTCAGGTCCTGCTTATTCACTCACTTTTGCGTTTGCTGATTCCCTCCCGGGGCGCCTGGCTCATGGGCGGTGCTCTGTGCTTTTCTTTTGGTTCAATCAAGGCGTGAAAGAAGGATGCAGATCACCATAGCTCCCTCCGCATCTACCATGACTGTCCCACTGGGGCCTCCCATTCATTCATTTATTCATCCGACCGAAGTTTATGAAACATTGGATGTCCACCAGGCACGGAGCTGGGGACACGCCCGTCAAGTAGATACACCCATCGTCGGGGAGCTTCTTCTTTGCAGAAGTTCCACCACCAGCATCCTTCCTGGCTCGCCCTGGCTGATAAAGTGCCCATAACGATGCTGCTGGGAAAGCCGGGTTTCTCCCCGTGCGCTCCATTCTAATCGACTCGGTCTTCCACTGCGTGCTTTAATACTGTTAGAAGCAAATCAGAATTAATGAGAGTACCTCCTTTGAAATGTTATATACAATTAACCTCAAATTAAGAACAATATGTATTTGAATTTGCCAATCAGTAACACCCAGCGATCGTGGAAACCCACAGCAGCAAGTAGACATTGACTCTAATCTGCCAGTCCAACACCTGGAGGAAAACAACTTTGAAGACCCACCGGTGAAGTCTTCACTGAGGCCAGGAAAGGGGTCGCCCGACCTTCATGCGCCCTCCTTGCTGTGGCGGCCCCAAGCCCTGTTCCTGCTGTATTTCCCAGAGGGCAGTGGGGAGGGGCTCGCTGTCTTCAGGGTGAGAAGATAGTTCGGTCAAGGAAGAGGGTATCCAGAGAAGGACTCGCCACAATGACCAATGCCCCAGAGTCCCCTTCAAGGGCAGCCAGTTTGACCACCGTCTAGAACTACTGGCTGCTCCCATTCCATCAGCTTTTGCCTTCTTAGAACAGCCCCACTTCTTGGCTGAGTAGAACAGAGATTTGCTGGGCTTCTGGCAACAACATAGGCGAACACCCACCAGAGGATCCCCTGCTGCCACCTTCAACGAGGATGAAACAATTCCTACTGAGCTCCAGTGGTTTGCACAACCCCTAGGATTTATGTTTCTCGTTGTAAGGAGGTAAAACGACTTTCAAAAACCACATTAACTGATTATAATTCTTTTTAGTTTTAGTCCTTTGTACGAATCCACCACATTATTTATCCATTCATTAGTTGATGAACCTTTGGGTTGTTCCCACTTGTTCGTTATTATGAATAATGCTGCTATGAACATCTGTGTCCAAGATTTTGTATAGACGTAAGTTTTCACTTGTCTTGAGTATATACCCAAGGGTGGAACTGCTGGGTGTTCACTCTTTTGAGGAACTGCCAAAGGGTTTTCCAAAGTGGTTGTACCAGTTTACATACGCTCTGGCAGTGTATGAGGGTTCCAGTTACGTTACACACTCACCAACTGGTTATAATTCTAGATCAGTTTCCTGCCCATCAAAGAGTAGAAAGATGGACAAATGGTCAACCCAGGACATGGACCAAAACAAAGATCATAATTATGATGAAGCTTCCTCCTGCTTATTGATGCGTGTTTTACAGGTTTTCCAAAGCCACATTGTTCCATTCTCCCCAGAGCTCTCTAAGGCACGGGTTTCGTCTGTTTTACTCTTGAGGAAACAGAGGCTCAGAGAGATGAGATGCTTTGCTCAGAGTTGTGCCATCCCACGGGGGACTCTGGGGGCCTCCTGTGGTCTGGAGGAGGCTGATGTGGCTCGTTCCTAAACAGACTCCCCTCTGTGGGTTCAGCCTCCCCTGCAGACCTTCTTCCTTGGCATTGGTCCTCAGGGCAGCTGCTGTAGTTCTTCCTAGATCCTTCCAGCCAATGTCGATGGGCAACCACACGCAGCACACACTCTGGAGTCCTGAGGGGGGCTGCCGTCCCTCCTCCCCTCGGCGCCTCTGGAGGGAGCCCAGAGCAGTATCGCCTCTGTGTCCACAGTCCTTCGCTGCTCTGACCCTCGCTCCTGGAGCCCATTTCTGCCTTCGCGTCCGCTTAGCGTCGCCCCGCTGCTCATCTTGGCAATGCAACCTTGTCACGGAGGCTTGAAGGAGGCATTTGAATAGAGTCCCCCTGAAATTCACGTCTACGTGAAGCCTCGGTAAGTGACCTTATTAGGAAATAGGGTCTTTGCAGGTGTAATTAAGTGAAAGACTGAGATGCGATCGCGCTGGATTAGGGTGGGTCCTCGATCCAATGAGAAAGTCCTTATGGGAGACAGAGGCCGTATGGAGGAAGCGGAGGCTAGAGGGAGGTGGCCACAACCCAAGGGACGCCTGCAGCCCCCAGCAGCTGGAAGAGGCAGGAAGGACCCTCCCTTTGAGCCTCTGAAGGAGCTCGGCCTGCTGGCACTCTGACCTCAGGCTCCTGGGCTTCAGGACTGGGAGAGAATCTGTTGCTGTTGTTTTGAGCTGCTCGGTCTCTGGTGATTTGTGGGGCTTGCACAGAGTCACACTTGCTGACTTGACTCCACAAGCTGCCAGGGTACATCCTTGCTTCCCCGCCGGGAGCCGTGCTTGGATGGCCAACAGCTCCCCTCCCCAAGGAAGGGCTCCCCTGCCTCCCCACGTGGGGGCTTACTTGGCTCCTTCCCCATATGTTTGCCTCTGTTCTAGCTGTTATTTATTTCTTTGCTGTGCCCACCCCCTTTATGTGGGCTCCTGGAGGCCCTCATCTATGCAATATTTCATCCCATAACACAGCTCCGTCTCTCATATGCAGATACCCATCACTAGATGTTTAGACGGGTCATGTGGCTTGTTCGGGAGAAGCAGATGGCCTAGTTCATTAGGAACACTCTGTATGTCCATCAGACTGTGCACATGTCCAGACTTCACTGATTTGGACCAGCCAGTTCAATTCAGATCGGCAGATGTTTGCCAAGCCCTGATTCTGCCAGACACAGTGTCAGGGGTGGGGGATTTGGGCACCATTCTTGTTCCCAGGGAGTCGGGGAGAAAAGGTAACATCAACAGATCATGTGCAACTTTACTTTTTCAATTTCAGAATTAGTGTGTATTCGTTGAGGAACCTTTCGAAATTACAGGTAGATAAAAAGGAAAAAGATATTCCTCTTAAGCCCCTAGCTGGAAACAATCATTTTGGGACACAGACCCGGACCTGTGTTGACACGGGGACCTGGTCACACACAGCGTTTTCCAACTTGTCTTTTTATTCACTTCACATCTTTCAGTGACTATTAAACTATATCCGCATTATTCATTACAGGACTGAGTCAGAATGTTCACCTGTCTTCTTTCATTTTAATTTATTTAATCGGTCTCCCATTGTAGGATACTTAAACTTCCCGTTTTTAAAAATACTGTCGTTATTTTGAAAAGTAAATTGGTTTTAAATTGTAAAATTACTACCTGTCATGGAAAATATGCTAATAGTGCAGAAGGGCGTGTCAAAAAAAAAGTCCCCTTTCCCCTCACCTCTGGTCTTCGGAAGTAACAACTGCTAATAGTACCTTTCCAGGAAGTTTCCAGGCCCCCGCAAGCATATATGTATGTATTACATTATATAAATAATATATACGCTATATAAATTAAGTAATATATATATAACATAATTTGTATAATTCAAGAAACTGAAGATTTATAGTATATCTATCCATCCTATCATCTACCTATTATCTATAGTCTATCTATCTATCTATCCATTCATCCATCCATCTTTTTACAGAAAAGGAGTCATTTTGCATATAAAATTCACCTTGTTCACACTTCATGTGCCTTATACATTTTTTCCACATCAGCACATAAAGATCTCCCTCATTATTTTTTAAGTTCTGTATTATGGAAATTTCCAAGCATATAGAAAAGTAAAAAGTGTGTTATAATGAACCTCCCCGTACCCATCACCCAGCTTCTATAATTACCAGGGTCCATCTCGCCCACTTTCCACCCTGACAGAATTGTTGTGAGGCAAATTCCAGACATCATCTCTTTTCTTTAATAAATAGTTGAGGGCTTCCCTGGTGGTGCAGTGGTTGAGAGTCACCTGCCGATGCAGGGGACGCGGGTTCGTGCCCGGGTCCGGGAAGATCCCACGTGCCGCGGAGCAGCTGGGCCCGTGAGCCATGGCCGCTGAGCCTGCGCGTCCGGAGCCTGTGCTCCGCAACGGGAGAGGCCACAGCAGTGAGAGGCCCGCGGACCGCAAAAAAATAAATAAATAAATAAATAAATAAATAAGTAGTTGAGTATCTGTCTTGAAAAGATCCAGTGCTGTGTTATATCTGAGTCATTTGACAATGATTCCTTAAGGTGATAAGATAACCATTATTCAAATTTCCCTGTTTGTATCATTATTTTCCTATTTCTTTGACTTATGGACCAAGACAAATTCAGATGTTGCATTGGTCGGGATGCTTCTTTATTTCTTTTAATCTAGATGTTTGCTCTCCCTCTTTTTTCCCTTACACTTTATCTATTGCTTGTCCTAGAAATTTTCACATACCTTGAATTTTGCTGAATTCTTTCCTGTAGTGTATTTACCATGTTCTCTGGATGTATTGTGCTTTTTCTGAACTATTTGAGAGTTCAGGTATAGATTGATGTTCCTTTAGCTTCAAAACTTCAGCGTGTATTTCCTAAAAACAACAGCGTTTTCTTTCATTCCTACAGTTGTAAAAGTCAGAATGTCAGCAGTGGAAAAAGATGTCTGTCTTTTCTGCTGATGTGTTTCAGATTTTGTCAAATGTCCCACTGAGGTCTGTACAGCAAAACAAACCCCCCACCCCTGGGCTGCACTCTGTGGCCCCTCTAACCTGGAAACCTGACTCCGTCCACCTTAGTCTTTCATGACATGGTATATTTGGATTATGATTTTGTGACATACTCCTCCTTTTTGTATTTGTCTGATACTTCCTAAAGATCCAACTCAGTTTATGCAGTTATGGCAGAAACAAACAAAGGCAATGTTGTGTCCCTCTCAGCGCATAGACTCAGGAGGCATGTGGGGTGGGCTTGTCTCCTGGGAGGTGCGTTTCGATTTCCTGGTGAAGGTGGTGTCAGTCAGCTTTTTCCCCAGGAAAGCTACAATTGTCCCCTTTGTAATTCACAATTATCTTATGGAGAGATGCTTTGAATTTATGTAAATATTCTGTAATTTTTCAAAGTTCACCCTTTAGCTTTATCATCCATCTGTTGATGACCGTTGCCTGAATCAATTATTATTATAGTGGTCACCAAATGAGGATTTTCTAAATATATATCTATATCTTTGTATCATCTATCTATCAAGACTAATAATAACCGTGCTTTAAATTCATTGAAATAATTTCTCTCTCTGTGACTGAGTACACAGTTCCATTCTTTGTTTCATTTTGCTTTTGACTTGGAGGGATTACTTTTTAGTTTTAGTTCTATTGGCTTTATAAGCATGTAACGTATTCTGCCACATTCTTCGCAATGGCTGCGTGCTATGCCACTATATACATCGTGATGCTTTTCCTAATCCATCCACAAATGGTGGCATTTTTATTGTCTCCAGTTTTAGTTTCTATCATCAGCAATAATGCAACAACCATGCCTGGGCACTTAGGCATGTAAGTGTTTAACAGAACAGAATTGTTGTTAAGACATAAGAAAGGCTTCCTGAAGGAAGTGACATTTGAATAAAATATTTTAGGATTAGTTTGAAATTAGCCTAGAGAATAAAGTGGAAAAGAGCTTTTTAGGGGAGAGGGAATAGTAGGAAGATATCAGGGGCAGTTTCGAGATGGAGCTTATGGGGAGCTCCAAGCGATTGGGTTTGCTGTTGTTTAAAGGGGTTTGGGAGAGTGGGAAATGGGGCTAGGGTGACCAGTGAGGTGGGCAGGATGCCATGCTATGGCTCTAGAGCTATTTTCACTTGGTGGTGGTGGTGGGGGGGGGGAGTTTGAAGGGTTCTGGCAGGAAATGAGGTCATCGTCTGTTAGCAGGACCACTCTGGTGATGACATGAAGAGACCTGCAGAGACCCGACCCTGGTGGCCACACAGAATGCCATTGCAATTACCCAGTGAGAGGCCGGGAGGTTCTACACGGGGCCAGGAGTGGCTGAGAAAGGGAGGGAGACAGGGTCAAAGTCCACCTGAAGTGAGATCCAGTCTTCAGACCTGGCTAAGTGTTCCATGGGGGTCAAGACAGGGAGATGTGGTGGGACTGCCCCCAGGTTCCATCTCAGGGCGTGGACGACTGTGGTATCACTTACCTGGTGTAGAGTGCAGGAGGCAGGTCTACTCATGGCCACAGAGATAAGCCGATTGCTCTGCACATTAAGGCTTCACGCCCAGGTAATGATCCTTTACAAGGATGAGGACCACAGACAACTGTTGGGAGGGAGGTCATTTTAACCAACACATACAGGACTCCCAGCGCTCTCTTGCTTGGTCTGCCCTCTCTGACCATTACTGCACCGCAGACCACCACACTGCTTTTTCATTTGTCCTCAAGACAGAAATTAAGATCACCTGCAGAGCTCTGGGAGACCCAGTCTCCCTGAGTCTGAAATCCACAATCATTCTGATTGGCCCAGCATGGGTCAGGTGACCACTCCTGAACCAGTCTGTGGCACATTTATGCAAAGCAGCCACTCTCTAGTTGCCCTGTGGCTGGGGTGGAGGGGTCATCAAAAGCGTGGGATCTGGACAACGGAGTGACACACCCGGTACAGCCCCCCATGGGGGACCTGAAGCATGGGTATGCCAGCATGGTTGGCGTCCCCAGCCACAGAGGGCAGGAGGGCGAGAGTCAGGACCTCAGCTGGAAGGCAGTAGTGAGAAGAATGGTTATCCAAAACGAAACGTGGGTTTTGAAGGGTTGAGAATAGTGCCCACGGTATTAGTCTGCTTGGGCCGCTTAACAAAGTCCACAGAACAGGTGGCTTAAACTCCAGGGGTTTACTCTGGAGGCTGAAAGTCAGGGATCTGGGTGCCAGCAGGGCTGGCTCCTCCTTGGCATGTAGATGGCTGTCCTGTCCCTGTGTCCTCACGTGGTCATCCCTGTGTGTCTGGGTCCTGATCTTCTCTTCTTATAAGGACCCCGGCCGTGTTGAATCAGGGTCCACCCCTGTGACCTCATTATACCTTAATCACTTCTTTAAGGACCTTATCTTTGAGTTCAGTTACATTCTGAGGTCCTGGGGGTGAGGACTTCAATATGTGAGTTTGGGGGGACACAGCTCAGCCGTGATGCCTGCAATTGCCTTCCATCCAGGCATCCACGTGTGTTTATATGATGGCCCAGTGGCTGCCCTGGTGTCAGGTTTCCATCAGGACGCTGGTGACTTTGTGGGAGCGTTTTCTGAGTCCTGGAGAGAAAGACGATACGCGTTGACAACTATTCCCAGAAACATGGCCCCAAATAGAAAAGATGCCCTCTGAGGGGCTGAAGGGTCACAAGAGGGTGGTCTTTAGAACAGAAGAGAAGCTGAAGACTTGAGGGACTGAGAAAGAGGGGCAAAGGGAGGTGGGCTGGGGGCAAAGCAGAGGATTTGGCTTCACGAGCAGGAGGGTGGCTCTTACCCTGAGGCTGAGGGAAGCTGCTGGGGTGCAGAGGTGGACACATTTGGGGCGGAGGGAGGGGAGGGGAAAGGATTCGTGTTTGAAGCTGGGTACAGAGCGGTGGTCTCCGGAAGTCTGCAGAAGCCCAAGGAGGCTGGCTCGGGACCACAGCTGACTGTGGGGGAAAAGAGTGGGGTCCAGGTGGGCGAGGGGTCCTGCACTGGAGCCGGGTCCTGTGTAGGGTCTGCTGGGGTGCTCGCAGCCCCCAGGGAGCAGCCTGGAGAGGTGCTGCCTACAGCGCGCACCTGGAGGGGTCATGCTCTGTCACACAACAAAACAAAGACAGATAGGACCCGTAAGGTCTGCCCCGGCCAGGGGAGCCGGCAGGGTTCAGGCATGGGCCGTGAAGCCAGCATCTTTGGGTTCCTCTTAGGGGTGGAGAGGGACAGAGAGGTGGTGACCCAGGCTGTGTTGGGACATGGTGGCCCTGGTGGCTGTGACAGCAGGTACCAGAAGAGGCCAGGTGATGCCTACAGGTACACGAGCATCAGTGGGGCCCTCCCCAGGTGGGGACAGGAGCAGCCCTAGTGATCCTCTGAGGCCCCCCAGCTGCAGTGAGCACAAGTAGGGGGATGGGGCTACTCAGGCTGGAAGTGAGCCGGCCGAGGGTGGGCGCCCCCCACCCCCAGGGTGTGGCTTCCTCCTTGTCTGGGAGGAGCCAGCAGGCAGAACCTGTTCAGTCTGGAGAGTCAGTGCTGCCCCCCCAGAAAGGAAATGCGCCCACCTGGGGTGCATCCTCACCTTGGGGCTCAGTAAACACACAGCCCTGGATACTGGTTGTAACCTCCCTTTTGTCCCGGTGCCTCCAAAGCGCCCTGCCCCTGACTTTACCCCCCAGTGTGTGGGATGTGGGATGTCAGGGCTGTGGGTGAGGAAGCAGAGGAGAGAAAGGTCTGTCCTCTGGAGCTGAGGGTCCCGTGGGGGCTGGAGGCTGTGTATCCATCAAGACTCGAGGTCCCAAGGTCTCTAGGATTTCCTTGGCTGCCTGCGTCCAGAGAATCCAGGTGAATGGATGAAGTGGGTGTGTGTTGGGGACGGGGTGGGAGCAAAGATCCGGGGTAAATCTGAATCGTCCCTTTTAGAAATGAGAAGTTTCGGGGGTTGCCCTGGCGGTCCAGTGGTTAAGACTCCACGCGTCCACTGCAGGGGGCACGGGTTCGATCCCTGGTCGGGGAACTAAGGCCCCGGATACCTCAAGGCACAGCCAAAAATAAAAAAAAATTAGAAATAAGAAGTTTCCAGACACCATACAGTGAACCAACAGTTAGTTCTCTGATGAAGTAGGGTAATGGAGAGCTCTTACTAGGTTCGGGTCATCTGTAATTAGCCCATTACATTGAAATGATTGCTTTTAAAGATTTGAATCTATTTAGTGTTTGTTTTTCTCCCTGGATTAAAGGGAGAACCTACAATCATGTTAGACTATGTGCCCTAAGATCAGCTTTGTCAAAAACATGCTCAGTGAGTTTTTGGTCCACCTAGAAATTAGCTTAAATATTGTGTTAGTAGAGTCCCCAGATTGACATTTACATCTCTCCAGCCATTTAACTCATTCAAGGTGTTGCTTCATCTCATCCTCAGGATGACCCTGGAGAGCAGCCGTCGTCCGCCGGCTACGAGTGAGGAAAGAGCTCGAAGGCAGAGTGAGGGCAGGAGCACAAAACCGCTCCCTACCCAAGGTACATAATGTTTCAACAATGGTTTATTAGGATTTAGGAGACAGAATTGCGTAGCATATGGTCAATAGAAGCTATTTGCTGCTTTCATAAGCCATTTTTCATCCCATTAATTTTTTGTATATGTTTCATTAATTTCAGGGTAATCCATGTTCCCCTTTCCTGTGAAATACATCACTGCAGATTTAGACGCTTTCTGCAGGTAGCCAGGGAAGGCAATGCCGTCCACGGCTCTTGGTATGACTAGTTGTCCAGGAGTTCCAGACACGTAAACCCCTCCACACTAGGGTGCAGCCCAAACTACCCATCCCCCCGCCCCCCGCCATGCTTACTCAATACACATTCACCGCATTCCTACTGGGTGTCAGGGTCTGCAGTAGGCACTGGGCATACAGAGATGAATGGGGTGCAGTCCCCACCCCGGTAAGCTCATGGCCACGAAGGAGACAGACAAATCAATTGCAATCCCCTTAAGTGCTCTAGCAGACGGCGGTCCAAAGTGTTTGGGGAACCCAGTGAAGGAGGCGCTGAAAGAACTGGTTTAATCGCATCTTTCTTTCCTTTGAGGGGAGATGGGTCATCAATCTCCACAGAGAACAGAGACAGGAAAACTCAACCCAACAGAGCTCTGGGTACTGTGACGAGGAACCAGCGTGAAAGGGGCAGTAACCCAGGGTCGAATGTGCTGGAAGGGGACGTGGACGGTGGAGAGGAGTCGAGGAAGGAAAAAGGACAGGGTTGGAGAGCAGGTGGGGGCTGCCGCTGGGATTTGATGGATGACTTGGTGGGGGCCAGGCATCCTCTGCCCCCTCCCAGCTGCGCCTCCCCTGTTCCATCTCTCTGTTCCTCACCCTGTCATCCCATTTGCCGCCCGGTGGGTTGGCTCTGGTTCCCCTTAGATTGAGTTTCCGTGCTGTGCACAGAGGACGTATGCACGAGTAGGATCATACCATTCCCTGCATAGAGGCATCGCGGACTCCCCGTGAGGCTAAGGATGAGGGGGAACCCACCCCGGAGCAAGGCGCTGCCAGCCTGCTCTCCGCTGGGTCTCCATCACCTGCCCTCCCGGCCTGGCTTCAGGCTCCTCTGCTACTTGGGCTCCCTGGAGGTGCCACTTGCTTCCCACTTGGAGTTCCTTCGACAGATGTGTGCACGGTGCTCTGGGGGGGCCAGGCGCCGTTCAGGCTAGAGGTACAGAAGTGAACGAGAAAAAGAACCTGCTTTATGCAGCTTGTGTTCTGGCGGGGCCGAGGGGGGCTTGATGATACACAAGAACGATAAGTAAATTATCAGCTGTTTTATTGGACAGTGACTCCTATGGAGAACAATCAAGCCCATAGCAGTGAGAGCTCTGGGGCGACGAGGGTGGCAGTTTTGAAGGGGGGGGGGTCCCAGAAGACCCCCCATGGAGCACAGGCCTGAAGGAGGGACTAAGGGGTGGGAACCATGGGGACGTCAGGGGAAGGGTGTTCCGGGAGAGAAGAACAACCACAAAGATGCTGAGTTGGGAGAGAGTCCGGCATGTTTGAGCAGATGAGGGACCAGGAAGGGAGGGACCGGGTCAGGGTAGGGGGTGGGGGGGGGTCTATGAGGAGGCCTACGGGCCAGCGTGAGACCCAGGCTCTCTCTATTCAAGAAGGAGGCGCTGAGGAGTTCTGAGCACCATCTGACTTCCGACCTGGGCTTCAGAGGATCAGCTTTGGCTCCAGGGCTGAGAACGGGCTGTGGGAGGAGCTGAGAAGCAGTGCAGGGACCAGCTGGAAGCTTTGCAGAAACCAGGGGCGTTGCCATGGGCTCTGATTCTCCCGGAGGTTGCAGGCGGACTGCACATGGAGGACTTTGGTCTGAAGAACAAGAGTGATGGGGCTGCCGTTTCCTGACACAGGGAAGAGCGTGGGGGACAGGGGTCCAGGGCAGAGACACAGGGTCGGGTTTTGGGCGTGTGCATGTAAATGCCCATCAGACATCCCCACTGATGGGAATGAGGGAGTTGGACGTTCCAGGCCCAAGTTCAGGCGAGGGACAGTTGGATGCTGTCTGTACTCGGTAGCACTTCCAGCTGTGGCTGGGGAGACAGTGGAGGGAGCACGTGTGGACAGGGAAGGGGCGAGGCCAGGCATGGGACGATCCAGCGTCTGAATGGGAGCAGGAGATAGAAACTGACAAGGAGATGCCCATCGGACGTCTGTGGCATGTGGCCAGGAGTGATGCCCAGAGGCAGACCGTAGGGTTGGTCCAGGTTCTTGACTTGGAGGGCGGTGAGTGGGGCCATGCTGGCTGGATGTCCATCTGCACATCCAGGGAACAAAAAAGGACAGTCACCCGCTGATCAAGTGGGAGAAATGAGTTGTCCCGCGGTTGGACTGAGCAACGAGGGTAACGAAGTTGTGAATGCTAAAACTTTCCAGAATTGCTGGATCTGTCTAGGAAAAGGGGCTCTGGGATGCAGGACTACATATTTGGAAGACGAACGTTGCTCTGTCAAAATTGTGCCTGAGGCCAGCTCCAATTTCTGTCTGCACCCACAATTGTTACTTTCAGTGGGAGAAAACCATGAGTCCCTTCTGTCTGCCATGAATTCTGAAGTCTGCAGGCGGGAGTGCTCAGTGACTGAGAGGAAACAGACTGTTTGCAATTGTTGATTTGACAAATACGACTAAGTATTCAATAAGTTATCTTTCAAATTATCCTGTCAAAATAATCATGACACAGGATAATGATAACACGGTTCTCAGAAGGAGGGATGGATGTTTGCACTGAAGAGGTGGCTGCCACTGGCCTCTGGGGAGAGGCTGATGGATGAGAGGATGGCTGGGAGAGGGAAGAAAGGGGTCCTGTCGTGGGTGTGAGTGTGCACCTGCCATCCACAGCTTATCCCCGACTTGGAGATGCGGGATGTACAGGTTCACACCGCCGTCCGCAGACAGCATGGCAACCAACCTCATGACATGGCTGCCCAAGGCTGGCGTCCTAGATGCTTTGGTCAGGGTGGGTCAGGATACCGAGAACGTGTATCCACGTCAATTAGCTTGATTGTAGAGGTAGGACCTCAACCTGGGGCCAAGCAATTAAGTTCAAATCTTCCAGCATTTAAAAACCATGGCTTTCCACCCAACCCTCTGCTGGGTGCCAGGGGTAAGAAAGAAATAGAAAATATTGTAATGTGACTGAGATTTGAAGTCCAAGAGAGCTGTTTTTATCTCCTTCTGTATCATCCTGATTCACCCAGAGTCACTGACCTTTGAACCCTAATCTGCGAAATGGGGAAAATATTACCATCTCCATATCCCAGTGGGAAAGTGAGGTTTATGGCCGTGAGGATTAGTGCTTTGCTCTGGGGCTAAGTTCTCTCTGCTTTGTGGACCAATTCTAAATCCTCTTTGTAGAAGACAGAACAGCTTATTATGATATCTTCTGATACAATGATCTGAAAACTGTGACATTTTTATGGTTTATAAAACTGAGGCTAGTCATTTAGTAAACATGGATGGACATTATTTGATGACCTTTTTCTGAGGGGGGTTACCTATACTTTTCTTGGATATCTGTAAAGATGTCTTTACTTCAACCATGTTACCTAATTTCTTTCTTTTTTTTATAATGCAAAACAGATTTATTTGCACGCACATCAATGAGGATTAAGGTTGTAGATGAAAAGGATAGCAGCCTTCTGTCAAATGGAGAAGATTTAATGTTCAAAAAGGATGTGACAAGTAGGATTGTCCAATGGATAAGCTGCAAAGGCAATGTTTCAGTCAGCAGAGCCCCTTGGACCCGATAGACCGTTCTCTCTCCCTGTTCACCCAGTGCCCACTCAGAACGCAGCCAGCAGAGAGAGAGAGAGAGAGAGACCAGGTCTCTGGACTGGGCACCTCCAGGGAGACTTTGTGGGGCGCTGGGCAGTGTGAGCTGTGGGGATTTTGTCATTAGCTGGGCAGGGGTCGGGTGGGAGGCAAGGCAGGTTTCCTATTGGTGCAGAAGGAGCTGACTGTCCGTGGTTTCCCTGAGGGGCATCCTCCAGGAGATAAGAGGCAGGGAGGCTGGGGAGACAGGGCATGACTCAAGCCTGCAGAGTGGAGGCTGGCAGAGGATTCTGTGTTGATACCGAGTGAGCCGACGTTGGTTTTCCACGTGTGGTGTCATGGGATCTGCAGTGAGTGTGTGGTGGATGAATACATTTAGCATTTTATTAAAGGCCCCGTGTAGGCTCCGGGAACTCAATCAGAAAGTACACGACTGGTCATCTCCCCACACTTGCCCTTAAGAAGCCTTCAGACCCATGGTAAGGAGGATAAAAGTAACTTTGGGAAAATGGAGGTCCGCATTTGAGCCCAGAAAGCTTCCTGAGCACTGGTGTCTGAGCTGTCTTAGTTCGGTACTAGGTGTCCACGTGATAAAGGAAAACACGCGCGTCTACATGGAAGCCCATGTTACCTGTTTGCACACAAATGGGATCCTACCGAATGAATATGCTTCTCGCACTTAACAAAATGTCTTCAAGATGTCTCCATGTCCTTAGGCCCGGCCCACGTGAGCTGGCCCGTACTGGCTGGTGAGATCCAGTTATTAAACTATCAGGAATTTTGCGAGCTGCTTGAAATCATGTTGGTCGCTTGAAGTCTGTCATGGTGGGAGTATTTACACTCTGGAAGTCATCAAATACTGACATCATGCTTCACCGTCTCAGAAAGGCCTGTGTTAGACATTCACCTGCATATCGTTTTCCTTGGACAGCCACGGGGTATTCACTCCACTGCAGGGCAGTGCTCGTTCAGCCGTTTCCCTCTCAGTGGGCATCTCACTCACTTCCAAGGGCTTGGCTGCTATAGGAACATCTGTGCGTGTGTGTGTGCATGTGTATGTGTGTGTGTGTGTGTATTGGTGCCACTTTGTGAGCTTCTCTGTAGAATCGCTTATAGAGCAGGTGTGACCTGACTATTAAATCACAGGTTAAGGGTCAGCAGACAGCATGCCATGCTCAGGAACATGCTGACACTTAGATATTGGTAGAGAACAAAGTTCAAAGTCAGCAGGAGATGGGGCTGCAGATTTAGAGGGGGACAAAACCATCAGATGGAGTGTGGGATTCGGGGTGGGGGCTACTTGAGGGTTTTGTAACGATAGCGATTGTTATTATTATTAAACCTCACGTTTGTTGGTTTCTTCCCAGGCCAGTTACTGTTCTAAGCAGTTTTACGTGAATTAACTGCATCCTCAGAATGCCTATGCGAGGGGTACTGTTATTGTGTCCATTTTACAGATGAGGTTGGAAGAGGTTACAGACTTGCCTGAGTGATACAGCTTGTAAGGGGTAAACCCAGGGGGTCTGGTGCTCCACTGTAGCCGCTGCACTAGACGTTTTAGAAGGAGCAGTGATCTCAGCGTGCAGAGTGATGAGAGGGGCTCATGACCGAAGCCTTCAGTTGGGGCCAAATCAAGGCACTGATTTTCGGGGTCGAAAGGAGAGGAGTCAGGAGATGCTGAGGAGTTGAGTCAGGCGGGTTTGAGGCTGGACTGCGTGCTGCAGAGGGGAAGGGGTGGCACAGAGGACGCAGGTTTCTGTCCTGGATGAGGGGCGCAGTCGGGCTGGTTGTTCTCAGAGATAGGGAGGGAGGAGGGGGGAGGGTTTGTGGGAGGATCATGAACTTGGTTTTGGACATGTGGCGTTTGAAATGTTGGTGGGGCATTCCAGTAAATCTGTCCAGGGACTGGCTGGGAGAGCCTTGAGCTTAGGAGCGATTCCAAGGATGGAGATAAATACTCGAGTGCCCTCCTCAATGAGGAGATAGCTCAAACCATGAGCAAGGTGTGACTTCCCCGGAATGATACGCTGAGTGGGCCAAGCTGTGGGCTGCAGGTGATGCCATGGGGAACACGCACACTTAAAGGAGAGAAGAGGTTCTTCTTACTAATAATGGCATTTTTAGTTAGGCACGTGGCCTCCCAAATAGACACTCCACTTATCAAACTCCTTGGCAACTAGGTGCTCCCATAAGGTCAAGTTTGGAAAATGGGAAAAAACTGGCAAATTTTATGTCTAGCTTTCAAAATGTACTTTCCATTTCCCGTTTCCTCAGTTCTGCTGGTTGGAAGGCAAGTGTTTTTGCCGGCGTTGCGGCAGCCTTCTTAGATCTTGAGTGAGAAATACGCAAAATGTTGATCTCACTATGAGGCACTTATAGGTGGGTCTTTCAGGTGTAATAGTCTATCTATGTCCTAAGAAATACAAGAACCTAAAGACAGGTATGTCACAAAATCCAAGTGTGCTTATAATGCTGTAAATGACAGGAACCCATTCAAATTTGCCTAATTATGTTTTTAATATAAAGGAAACATTAGCTCATATAACTGTCTATGGGTAGAATTTCTTTCCGGCTTGGCTGTGTCGGGTCCTCAATGAAAGTCATCAATTCCCAGTAATATATATGTAGACACCCCATCCTTCGAGAAGTGAAGCTTAATTTTCTCCCCACCTCCCTTGAGGGTGACTAGACTTAGGAACTTGCTTCCAAAGGACAGAGTGTGGAAGAGAAATCATAACTTTACAGTAGAGACACCTGGCAGACCCCACGTTAGCCAAGTGGGGAAGGTGTACATCACCCATGATGCCAGGTGGGCGTCAGGTACATCCAGGTACCAAGTGATGAGACGGACACCTCTCCTCTGTGGTCGTCTTTCCCAAAACCCATAACCCCAGTCTAAGCATGAGAAAAACACCTGACAAATCCATCCAACCTGGGATGCATTCTACTGGATACCTGGGCAGTACTCCTTAAGACTGTCAAGGTCAGGAAAAACTGGGAAAAACTGAGGCTGTGTGGACCAGAGGGGACCGGAGAGATGTGACTCAACGAAGTGTGGCTCCCTGGACTGGATGCTGGAGCAGAAAGAGGGCTTAAGCGGAAAAACGGGTAACACCCCATAGCCGTGTCCCAGTGTTGACGTCAGCCATGAGGACCGCATCACGGGATCGGAAGATGTTAACAACGGGAAAACTGGGGGAGGGGCATACAAGGACTCTGTACTATCTGTGCAACTTTGCTATAAACCTAAATTTGTTCCAAAACACAAAGTGTATTAAAAATGCCATTGGTAATTTATGTCTTCTCATCTCAGCTCTTTTCCGGGCAAGCTTTCCCCAAGGGATGCCTCTGTGCCTCCACCTTCCCCTGAAGCTACAAGTTATCCTTCTGTCAACCTTGGGACCCAGGGGGCCCCTTTCTCCACAGTCCCAGCCGGGGCCCCAGCATTGATTCGGGTCGACTCCTGGGCGAGGTAGCCATGCTGATCCAGGCGCCAGATGTGGGGCTGGATGTCGGCTGGTTGGCCATGCCCCTGGCACGTGCCCATCTTGGCACAGGAGGGCGAGGGAGGCTCACGAACTGCAAGAGCTCAGAACTGAGGGGGGGGTCCCCCAAGGGACATTGGGGCAGTGTGACCAAGAAGGAGAATGATGCACAAGCTGTCCGCTGGTGGAAACTTCCAGGAGGCTGAGTGGTCGACAGTGACTCCAAGAAGACAAGGATCAAGACATGTCCTCCGGGGGAGCGGCCTGAAGTGGCCGGGGGGGACCCCTGTGGGGTGGGGGCAGAGGTTGTGCCATGCTGGGTTCAGGGATGGTTGGGAGGGTCCGCAGAGCCGAGAGAGCCCACGACCCTCACGGGAAACGTAGCCGAAAGGGAAGAAGAGTGCAACCCTGAAAGCAAGACCTTACATGTGCTCCGCACGGGCCACACGCGGTTCTGAGCGCTCACATACACGACCCTACTAAGTCTCACGACAACCCTGTAAAGTATTAGGATTGGCACCATCATCCTCTATTCCAGGCAGGAAAACGGAGGCTCCGAGAGGCTCATGGGTTTAGCTCAGGCCACTCAGATGGTCAGCAGCAGAGTCCTGAGCACCCCTGGGGCTGTCTGGTGCCCAAGTTCATCCTCTAACCGCAGTGCTGCTGCCCAGGGGGAGCCACGGTGGGAGCTTGTCCAAGGTCTTGGGGGCAGAATCCTTAGAGAGGAGAGGATGAAGATGCAGGAGGGAGAGGGGGCAGTGGTGGAAGGTGGTCACTGAACGGGGGCAGGGAAGACAGGAGGGAGAGCGCGAGGATGGGGGTCTTGGGCCTTGCGGGGGAGGAGGGCCAGGCTTCCTCTGACCTCAGAGGCTGTGTTTCCTATTGGTGGGTTGAGCGTGGTGATGGGGGCTCTGGGAAGCTTTTGCTGGCCCCTTTCTGCTGCCTGGTCAGTAGCCGAGTTGAAGGCCAGGCTCCCTGGTCACCCAGGGGCATTACTTCTTGACCACTGAGCCTGCTTTGGGTACCAAACGCCCAGCAGCAGCGAGGCTGCTGCTCTCAGCGCCGGGACCTGGGATTCTGTCTAGAAATGACTGCCCTCCCGGCGTGGTGGTCCAGCTTCTCCTCTTCAAGGGAGAAAGCTGTGGGTCCCGCTTCTCTCTCCTCTGTCTCAGGGTCCAGCCCTGCTCGGAAAAGGAGCTGCAGCTGAACGGCCCTGGATCGGGTTCCCGGGCTCCTGTAGGGCTGGTCCCTGAAGATGGCGGGTGTATTAGGTTCTGTTCTTTTCTCACAAGTCACAGCGACCAGTCCCAGGCAGAGATGAAGCTCAGCCACCCCCACAAGGACTGAATTCCGTCTCCACTCCTGACACCCTCGACTGTTCCTGCGTGAGGTCCCCTCTCTGGGCCCCCAACCAGGGCCCAGGAATGACACATATATTCTATATGCTTCCGCAGCTCCAGGCCGGGCCCACGGCCCCTCACTCAGGCCCCATCCCCGGGCCCCATCCCCGGGCTGTGAGCGACTTAAGCTTGGGTGGTGTGTCAGTCCTCTCTGGGGACCCCTCGGTGCCCACACGCGCTCTGGCATCCGATGGAGCTGAGTCTCATTTTCTGCTGCCTTGAGCCATTAGGCTGTGGCAGGGACACGGCAAGCTCGGGCCAACACAGATGACATTTTCCAGCGCGTGGACATTTTTAATGCAAATTCACAGGAGCCATCAATAACATCTACGGGGCCGATGCCTTCCATCAAAAGCACATCATAAAATAAACAATGTGGCAGAAGAGAAATCAGTTCACTCACCACAAAGGGCCGTTCTCTCCTGGTGAACACACAACTGCTGTCCAACAGACGGCTTCCTGCGAAACAGGCTCTGAGGCGAGGAGGGAAGCTGGGTCAGAGTGAGAAGTTTCTGGAAAGACTGGGCGGGCGGAAGGTTCAGCACAGTTCAGGTCAGGCCCTCCTGGCTCAGGGTCCTGTCTTCATCAGGACCAGGAAGTCTTCCTGGAGGAGGAGGCGGGCGAGACCTGCCGGCCTGAACCCACCAGGTAAGATCTCAGACTCAGCAAAGCCCCACGGCCACTCACTCCTGCTGAGAGGTGGCGAAACACGGGTGGGTCCCCCCTTCCTGGACCGCCATCCCCAGTCTGCCCACCTGTGCGCGACCTGAGCACACACCACACGGCGGGTGGGGGGAGGCAGGTGCACCCTGCAGCAGACCCTCCGTCTCTGCTTCCACCAGACAAAGGGGCCAGCTGTCACCATCTCAGCAGCCCCGGTTCAGTGAGGTCGCCTCCCCATGGCTACCCAGCTGCCACCAGCAGGACGGAATCAGATGTGATGAGAAGTCCGTTTCCCTATTCTGACTCTGGTTCGTTTCTCTCATATTTTCATGAGAAATAACTGTTTCTACGGACAGCAGTATGTTCTCCCTGCTCTTGTGTGGTGGCCGACACAAACTGCTCGCCAGATCTTCATCCCAGCCCGTGCGGCCAGTGTGCCATGGACACACCCACAGGTTTGGATCCCCTGATCGTGTATATCATTTGGTGAGATCTTCCATGAGCTGAGAATTTATTCCTCTCGCTTGCTGTGCTCTGACATTCTCAAGTGCTTCGGGACAACAGCAAAACTCTCTCACTGTTGGCCCGTCCCCAAAGGACATCTCGGAGGACAAAGTGTGATGGGTTTGCTGTCCCAGGGGAGGGGGGTGGGGTGCTTTCTCCAGCCGTGGTCCTCCATCAGCCCAGAGGATGGCGAGTCACATGGGCATGCTCGCTCTGGGCTGATCCAGACGGGAAGCTGTGTTTTGGGGCTTATCTCATTAGCGTCTGGGAAGTGTGGTTCTTCCGATAGGAGTTCCGGGTGCTTGAGGTGCTGTCACTCAGCAGAGGTGGTGACCAGATGGGCAATGACAGTTGGGACAGTCATCTCACTGAGGGCTGTGACTCCCAGCTCCTGGACGGCTTCACCCACCCATAGGGGATATGGGGGTGGTACTGGATTTCAGCTACACATGGTGTGTGTGTGTGTGTGTGTGTGTGTGTGTGTGTGTGTGTGTGTGTGTGTGTGTTTTAACATTTTATAAGTTTGAGAGTGGCTGGTCAATAATAATTTATTTTTCCAAAACACAGCAGCAGTTTTTCTGAATACAAAGATTTTAGGTAGTGCTTTTAATTAATTATGGACTATTTCCCCCACCATGAAGAGCTGAAATGTCTTTCTTCACTGGGTGCTGCACACAGTTTCCATGTTTCTTTAAGTGGATCATACCAGCCTGTTTCCCCAGTTTCTCCATCTGCATCCCCTGCAACAGCCCTCCTGTCCTGACCCCGTTCCTGGAAGCTGTCATCACGAGCTGGCCATCCACCCACTCCCCCTCCTGGCCGCCAGGACCTACTTTGATGTCTCGTGGGAAATATTTTTATTCCCTGGCTCTTCTTCATACTTATCTTTATTTAATTCCCAGAATGTGTTATGGTGTATGTGTTCTCAGCTTATGTTTTTGCATTGGAATCGTTTCGCCTGTTTCCTGCGGCGATAAGACATTTTGGGCCACTTTCAATTCTCCAGTTCCGAGTTTGGAAATGAAACTTTGGACTAAAAGCTAAGTCTGAGGTTTGTCAACACCCTAGGTCGTTGGGTTCTGAATCCAAAAAGAGCAACGTGTCCTGTATACCGCTTTTTCTCTCCATATTTTGGGCACTTTTAACATATTGGGCAATTTTGACTGGTGGTCATTGGGAAGGGAGATGCTTCTAATGTGAGTGCATGTGGTGTGTGCACATGTACGTGCATGTGTGAGTGTGGTGTGTGCACATGTGTACATGCATTGTGCGGTGTGTGCATGTATGTGACATGCACACACGTGTGCATGTGTGGGCACACATGTGGTGTGCACGTTCATGTGTGGTGCGCACGGTATGGTGTGTGCACATGCGTACACGTGTGCATGCATGTGTGGTGTGTACATGTGTGTACAGTGTGTTTTTCCTGGGTGGCTTGGTGTGATGACGATGCTTCAAGTGGGAGAAGAAAGAAGCAGTTACATAATCACTGATTCTTTACAGCCAAAAACCCCCAACCCCCCTGGAAGACCTCTTTCCTGAGCCTACAGTCAGAGCTCTTGTAAATACCCAAGACTGCCTGTTAGTTGAGAACGGAATAAAAGGGAGTAGCTTCCTTCGGGTCGAAGCTCATACTTCACAGACATGCAGGACTGTGGTTGCTTTGTTCTCTCTTGCATTTCATAGACCACTTCCAGGAACAAGGCTTGGCCCCTCCTCCAGACAGAGAGGGTCATTTTGTGCAGCTCCAACTGGGATGCAGGCCCCCCAGTGCTGACTTGGGGTCTGTCCCCCTGAAATGCTGTCACTCTGCAAATGCTCTGTGGGACTGCACCTGGGCATCCCGCACTTGGGCATCCCGCACCTGGGCATCCCACACTCACCTGCCTTCCTCCCCCTTCAGAGCTCATGGCTCTCAAGCCCTTCGGCCTCCTAATGTGTTAGTATTGACCTTCATGACACCCCCCGTGGACACAGAGCCAGGGGGTTCTGACCAGCCCAGGAAATGGGATGCCATGTCCTTCTGGGAGACTGGCTCTGCCTTTCTGGGGGAGTAGCCAGGATGATATCATTATTATGTGTGTTCAGCTATATTATTATGGATTTTGTTTATCATTTGTGTTATTATCATTTGTTTTTATTTGCATAATTTTCAGTGTGTGATTTTCTGACACCAACCAATGCTCCAACACCAGCTCATTGTCCTACAATTCCGTTCAATTCTGACACTGACTGTGCAGACCCCATAGATTAGGGTTCAGGCCCACCAGACAGCCCCCACTTCGGATGTCAGCCACAAATGGGGTTTCCAGGCTGCCCACGCTTCTACTGGATCAACTGCAAAGTGGGGGGCTTCCCTGACCCCTCTCTCAGGTTTAATAATTTTCTAGAATGGCTCACAGAACTCAGTGAAACACTTCACTTACATTTACCAGTTTATGATAAAGCCTCCAACTCGAGAGCACTGAATGGAAGAGATCCCCGGACAGGTGTGGGGGTGGGGCAGGGGGTGGCCATGCCCATCACTCCCTCTGGGTGGGCGCACCACCTTCCCAGAACCTCCCTGTGTCCACCGACCCAGAAGCTCATCACATCTCATCGTCCAAGAGTTTCTGTAGGGCTCAGTCTCCAGCTGCTTCCCCTCCCTGGAAGTTGGTGGGTGGGGCTAAAAGCCAACCCTTTAATCACTGGCTCTCCCTGTTGACCAGCCCCTTCCTGAAGCTACCTAGGGGTCCCACCTGAGTCACCCTATTAGCATAAACTCAGGGGTGATCAAAAGGGGCCTCTTTTAAAAAAAAAATTAATTAATTTTTGGCTGTGTTGGGTTTCGTTGCTGCGCGCGGGCTTTCTCCAGTTGCAGCGAGTGGGGCTACTCTTTCATTGCGGTGCGCGGGCTTCTCATTGTGGTGGCTTCTCTTGTTGTGGAGCACAGGCTCTAGGTGAGTGGGCTTCAGTAGTTGTGGCATGTGGGCT
The DNA here is from genome assembly GCF_964270905.1 of Leucopleurus acutus. Lineage (NCBI taxonomy): Eukaryota > Metazoa > Chordata > Mammalia > Artiodactyla > Delphinidae > Leucopleurus > Leucopleurus acutus. The sequence goes on from NC_139152.1 coordinate 101,362,428, forward strand.
CAGTAGTTGTGGCGCATGGGCTTCGTTGCTCTGTGGCATGTGGGATCTTCCCGGACCAGGGATCAAACCTGTGTCCCCTGCATTGGTGGGAGGATTCCTAGCCACTGCGCCACCAGGGAATCCCGGGCTTCTTATGAAAAACAAAAGATGCTCCTATTACTCAGGACATTCCAAGGGTTTTAGGAGGTCTGTGTCTGGAACCCAGGACAAAGACCAAATATATTTTTTAATACCCCGTGGCAAAACATTTATAAAATGTTACAGTGAGTTACGTGCTGGTTGTGGAAATGAGGTGCCCTCCTGGGATTGAGGTTTATCTGTACAGAAGAGAAGATGTATCTGGACACATCTTCCCCATCCCCCATCCCCACATTTCAACTCCCGAATCAACACCAGACCTGAGATTCCCTTCGATTCCCCAGGATCCTGGTGCCAAATGGCCCCATTAGTCAATGAGTTCCAGAAAATCAATAGTGAAAATGCTTGGTGAGGTCTCTGAGCTCTGGCCAACGCTCTCCTCCCTTCCACGAATGAATAATGGCCATTGGGGAATATCGAACCGCAGATACATTGAGGGGGCACAAACCATTTGCCCAAGTGATTTCAAAAAAAAAGTTCTCAACCACCCGCCCCCCGCTGGTCTTCTCTGATTGTTTTGCTCAATCTACAAAATTGCTTTAAATTACAGCATGGCAGGCGATCACCTGGCCTGCTTTTCTCCCTGAGGTTTTCTCTGGGTCCTTCTGCTTAAATTCTAATTAGGCTGCAGGGGAAGGAAAGAAGGGAGCCTACTGTGTGACAAGCCATGCCTCGGGGCTTCTGCTTCTAGTTTTGCAGGTGGGAAAGTGGGGTCTCCACACAGACCCCAGTGGGGCTGGCAATGAACCTGAACCTGTCTTCTTCAAGCCTCACGTTCTTTGTTATTTCATTTTTCTTGGACAGACTGTAAATGTGGCTTTGGCGGTCCCCGAGGCGGGGTCCTGATCACCATTCCCACCGTGAGGCAAGCAAGGGGCCAATGCTGGGACACGTGGGTTCGCCCTGTTTCTTTGCCTCCCTCCTGCTGCTGCCCTGGATCCCCCTTCTCTCCTCTATGAGGAAATTCAAGCCCCACCTGACACACGTGAGTTGCAGGTTAGACCTGGGAGACCTCTGGGTGTCCTGAGCTCTGAGATGTCAGGACTTTAACTCCTGAGGCAGTTGGAGGGGGTGGGCAGCCCCCGAATCTCCAAGCATTCCAGAGAACACTCCTGGCTTGAAGCCCATCACCCACCCCACCCTTGACCATCCACACCAGGATCTGGAATGTCCCAGGGTCTGGGAAACCTGGTCGCCCCACCACACTGGACCTCAGCAGGTGAGCAGACGGCTCTCTGGGACCCTGACATGGGGCATCGTAGGGGGAGGCCCAAGGGTGCCAGAGGTATTGTCTCCCCAGACCTAGTGTTTCTCAGGTCAGCCCCACATTTTGCCCTCCAGGTGACTTGCCAGAAACCCCCACCCCCCACTCCAGTGACTGGACTGTTCCGGAGTGACTCTCAGGACTCATGGTTAAGACAAATCAGAATAATGCTTGTGGGAAAGCTTTATCCTGAGGATCCCTCTATAAACTTGAAGAATTATTGTTCATATGTTTCCAAAATAAGAAAGGGAGTTGAGAGGACCCTAGGATTCCTTTCACTCAACACAGTTGAGTGAAAGTCAGGAAATTCAATTACACTTGGTCCCGTATCGAGGGGCAGATGAAAACTTAATTTATTTCAGCATCTCATACAGTTCCTACAAGGTTCTTCTCTGCACTGAGGGAAGAAATATAACAATTACAGCTCATAGTTGCAAAGGGTTTTACCGTCAGCAAAAGACTGAGGCCTCCCAGGCTGAGGCTGTGACCTCACCCTTGTGGCTAAGGTCACAAAATCTGTGACAACCCCCGGGAGGCAGGCTTAGGGGCTCCTCCTACAGAAGAGCTCAGGTGGGAGAGGAGGTGACATGGCCAAGGTCACCCAGACGCCAGGCAGATCCAGGGCTTTAGCTGTGACCTCTGGACTCTTTATCTCCTTGGTCTCAAGGAAGTTAAGAGACCTGTTGATAAGGCATTAAATGCCCTTTTTAAAAGATGGAGACAGAAGGGGACAAATCCAACGCCACCGAGCTGTGGAGGGCTGAGCTTATGTGAACGACATTGGGAGGAGCCAGCATCTGAGTTCACTGGACCGGCTTCCTGCAGCCTCCCTCCTGCCCTCCTGACGCCACGCCCCTCTCTGCCGGCCTCCTTCCTCCTGCCCTCCTGACGCCACGCCCCTCTCTGCCGGCCTCCCAGTCTCCACAGTCCCCCAGCTCTGGACACGGATGCCCGGACTCAGAGGTCTTCCTTCCCCTCCACTGATCCCTGGGTGGTCTGCTTAGAACCACCCTCCCGGTCACTCTCAGGCATCATTCCAGCCCTCGCCCCTTCCTGACTGCAGAGTTCACACCCTGGGCGAGTTTGCAGCTGGCAGGGCAGCCTGGGGGGGAGGGCACCACCTGCAACCCCAGCATCATAGGACGGCGACCCCAGAATGGCCGGGGGTCCAGGTGGCGGCCCTCCTTGGGCTTCGGGCTCTGAGGGCATCACTGCAAGACGGTGAAGGCTGCCCACCTGCATGGACTTCAAGGATGGAGAAATCAGTGTTGCTGTGTTGGGTCCATTTCTGCCCCAGAATCCACCTTTCCCGGTGAAGGCAGACTTCGTGTGGCCTGCACTTGGGACAGTCCATATAGTGGCCTCGTGCAGGTGAACTGGGTTGTTCATCCCAGGGAAGTGTTAAAACCCAAGAGAACATGAGCTCCAGGAGGTTAGGGGATGCCCAACCCCTGCTCTATCACAGGGGCTCCACAAGTGTTCGCTGGATGAATGGTTTTTACAGCCAAGGAGAATGAGACAGAGGGAGGTTAACTAGAGAGGTGACCTTGGACCACAGACCTCGACGGTGCTGTTTCCTCACCAGTAAATTCGGGATCATGACCCACTGGTTACGAGTAAACCCCTCAAGTTCACCTGTTGGAATCCTAACCCCCAGGATCATATTTGGAGAAAGTGTCTTTAAAGAGGTGATTATGTTAAAAGGAGGTCTTTGGGGTGGTCCCCAATCCAACACGACTGCTGTCCTTATAAGAAGAGGAGATCAGGACACAGTCAAATGACCAAGTGAGAACATGGAGAAGACGGCCACCTGCAAGTCAAAGAGCGAGGCCTCAGAAGGAACCAACTCTGCCGACACCTTGATCTCTAGCCTCCAGAATTAGGAGAAAATAAATTTCTGTTGTTTAAGCTGCCCCGTGTGTGTGTCTTTGTTGCAGCCGCCCTGGGACACTAGTACAGCACCTCATAGGGTTGTGGTGACGATTCAGTGATGCCACCTGGTAAAATGTGAACTGTGGATACGGTCGAGGGGGGGACGGAGATGGGAACTCAGCACCTCCTCCCTCTGCCCCAGGCTCCAACTCCCTGGGGATGGTGTCTGTCTGCAGGCTCTCCCTCCAACTGGCCCAATGCTCTGAACCCTCCCCGCCAGAGTGACCCCAAGCCAGGTGACCGCCAAACCCTGATCGACCTCCGGACCGTCTGCGGGCTGATCACCTGGTGCTGTGTTGAGTGGGAGGCTCTTCAGCAGGAAAATCATCAACTTCTTCCCAGGCAGCCTCTGCCCTCTGGTTCTTTTCAGACGTTGTCAAACCTTAGAATATTCATTTACGTCAAGTCTACCCAGCAATTTCCAGAAATTAGGTGTTGACATAGGATGTCCCTCCTCCCGCACAGCAGACCCAGCCTGGGCGCCCTCTGAGCTGGGGTGGGGGAAGCTACGTGGGTTCGCTGCACGGCCCTCTGTTTGGGGCTCGTTAGATTATTGGAATTCGATAGGAACGGTGCTGTGATGATGCTGATAGCTGTCATTTTTTCTCCGTGCAGTCACCTTGCCCACGTGGTTTGCATCCTTTCCTGTAATTCTTGCAGTGATCATAGGTGCTGTTATCCTCTGACTTGTCCTCCAAGGTGAGGAGGACTCCCAAGGTCAAGGCGAGGTGACCTCCCAAGGTCACACAGCTTGGAGGACTGTGCAGGACCAGGGCCAGCTCTGCCAGGCTCCAACGTGCTGCCCTTCCTCCTGATGCCACCAGATGCGGACTTATTATTAATTTGCTAATTAAGCCCTGCTACTTGGTGTGTTTTCATGTTGCATCAGCCTGCTGAATGGCAGGACCCAAATGGTTCGGGCCATCTGCTCCTGAAATCTGTCCTGTTCAGTTTCCTTCACCTCTGCATTCATTTCCTTTGGTGGGAGCAGCGGGGAGAGCCCGGCCTGCATCCCTGATGGCCAGCCCCTCCCCTTGAAAAGAACCCATCAGGGGCTCAGGCCAGGCCTAGTTGGTTGTAGGGACAGAAAGCAGCTGTAAGCACAGGAGGGGATGGATTGGACACATCCAAATCCAAGATCGAGAAGCAGCTCCTGGGGTCTGGCGGCTGGGCTGAGGGCTCAGCTCTCCCCAAGGGCCCCTCCCCCTTGCTTGTTTTTGTGGGTCACCGTCATCCCCGCTCTTACACTGACATTCTCATAGAGGCTGGAGGCCAGGAGACCGTGAGTAGGGGTCCTGGGCTCCAGCCTCTATAGCAGGTGCACGGGCTGTGGGAACTTGCCCTGGGAGCCCTCCTGCACTGGGGTCACTACGGCACCTGCTCTGCCAGGGCCTCCACTGTCACCTACCCCTCTGGTCCCCTGGCTGCCTCGCTGCAGCTCCTCCTGGGGGTTGGGGCCAGGTCAGCTCCAGGCCACGGGTACACATCTCGTGTTCTCTTGAAGGCTTCCCCTTCTGTACGCTGGTCCTGAAGGAGACCTGGATCCCAGGGCATCTGGGTGGTGGTTGGGCGCACCCACACACTGGTAGCTCCTTCCCCCCAGGGGGCCTCTGAACCCTGGTCACGCTGACATGTGACTTCCGTCCTGGTAACCTGGTGGACATTCCTGAATGTGGCTAATCTCAGCCTCTGAGACTGTTCCAGCCTCCACTCCCACGATGCCTCCCGATTCCCATGCTCAGAGTTGGCGGGTTTCCTAATCTGATCTCTGCTTAGGCCAGTCAGTCGTTCTCAACTGGGGGTGACTATGCCCCCCCCGGGAACAGTCAGCAATGTCTGGAGACATTGTGATGCTCTCGATGCCCCTGGCGTTAGTGGATAGAGACCAGGGACGTGGTCAGCACCCCACAGCGCCCAGGACGGCCCCTGTGTCCATGGCACTGAGGTGGAGAGGGTCAAGCGGACTCACCCAGGGCTCCCTGGTCCCTAACAGGGCCTGTGGCTGCTGCTGGGGAATATAAGCTCTTATTTAGATTTTTGTGCGTTTCTGTTTTTTATCCTGAAAATGCATTATCTTTATAATGAAGAATATACATTATTTTAAAAACTAGGGGAAGGTGAAGACACCATTTGCTTATCATCCTGGGGCCGAGGTGCTTCGAATTTCGATGCTGGAGCCCATGCCTGGGAGGGCAGAGCCCGGGGGGCAGAGCAGCTCTCTCGACCCCCGAGCTAGGAGGTCCCAGATGACAGGTGGCATAAGGGGTCCCAGTCCTGCTGCTGTCTCACTCTGTCATGCCCACGGGAGGCCTCAGGACCTCTCACAGCCCTGATGGCTCATGGCATGATGACTTGGAGGGGCTCAGACTACCCTGTCAGGCGCTGCACTGGGGGTTCTTTGAAACAAGTGGCCCACGGGGGTGCTGAGCCCATGGACCTGACCTCATTCCCAAGTTCCGTGTGGGCTGGACAACCGCTGGGTGCAGGGAGCCGACACTCTGCCTCCAGGACACCGAGACACCCCTGGAGGACGCTCAGGATATAACCCCCATGGATGACACCGTGCTCTGCGGCCCTGGAGAAGAGCATATTAGGTGGGAAGTGCTTTCACCCCTAAATGGTTCACATGAATAATTCCTCCGCCCCTTGAAGGCCGAGTTCCTCTGTGCTGGAAATGTACCGGGCCAGCGGGCCTGCGGTGAAGTTGTTGTCATGATAGAAGACGGGCAGGCGGCCCCCTTCCCTCCTCTCCCTCCCTCCCATGAGGCTAATTTCTAGTGGTCCTGTTGGATTTGCTGCCCACCTCGTTCCCACGGTTATGTTACGATTCACTGGCTGACGTAAGTGTTAAAGGCCCCTAACTCACACTGCTGGTAGCCTCGGGGCATAAAATGCCTCAAAAACTCCCTCCCTGTAGCAAGGTCTATTTTAACTTACTGCTGCTGACGCACCTCCTGCAAACGGCCTCCGAAGCTGGGAGGGTGGCTTGTCTTTAAGGCTGATAGAGAGATGTTTGACCACGAGGCCGAGATTGCCTTCCCGTCCCAGGCGCTGGTCCTCTTCTCGCTCTCTCTGGGGCAGGCTGTTCACAGCCATCGCTGGCAGAGCCGCAGGGACCCCCGGACATCCTTCTGTGCGCCCAAAGGCAGCCTCACCATTCCCGTCAGGCAGACATCCTGCTCAGTGGTCGCTGGGATCCGCCACCAGATGCACGATGAGCTCCTACAGGGCACCGGGTGCCCACTGGGCACGGAGGCTCAGAGACACAGAGGCAGCCCCCTGCCTCCTGGAGGTCACGGCCCAGAAGGGAAACACAAGTCAGAGGCTTGGACCAGTCCTCACCAGCTCTCTCTCATGTGAGGTGGCGGGGATCACCTGCATTTATGCCTTATTCCCAAAGGCTTTGCTTGTCTTTCAAACCACAAGATGGCCATTAGCTATGAATAATTGAAAGCTGGATCTCGAAGAGATCTCTGCACCCCCATGCCCATGGCAGCGTTATTCACAACAGCCAAGACATGGAAGCAACCTAAGTGCCCGCAGTCGGATGAACGGCAGAGAAAATGTGATATGTACGTGCAAAGCAATGTTATTCGGCCATAAAACAGAAGGAAATCCTGCCATTTTTGACAACATGGATGAGCCCGGAGGACATGATGCCGATCGAAGTAAGACAAATACCACGTGATCTCACTTACTTGTGGAATCTAAAGTGCTTAAACTCATAGAGGCAGAGAGAGCGGTGGGGGCCTGGGCGGGGAAATTAGGAGGTGTTGGTAAAAGTGAGCGAAGTTTCAGTTGTGCAAGGTGAGTGAATTCCGGGGATTGGGGATCGACTACAGAGCCTGGTGCCTGTAGTTAATACGCTGTTTTGTTAACTTAAAATTTTGCTGAGAATGCAGATCTTATGGTAAGTGTTCTCGTGAGGGCAGAGGGAAGTGTGGGAGGTGATGACTCTGTTTACAGCGCAGATCGTGGTGATGTTTTCACAGAGAACACTTACACACTTATCTCCAGATCCCACTGGTTGTGCAATTAATATGCATATTGTTTGGTATGCCCATCATTCCTCAATAAAGGGTTTTAAACACTTAGCTGATTTCTAACACAGAACGAACTGTGGTTTGCTAAGCTTTGTCACGACGGAAGTGGGTGCTTACCCAGGCTCTGGGGGGGTTGTGAGCACCCCAAGGAAGTGGGGTCAGCCCAGCCTGGGGTCCCCACGGGGCACTTCTAGAGGCACGATGCCCAAGCTGGGCCCTGGAGGATGAGTGGGTTCAGCCTCTGCTTCAGTTTCTGATTGATTTGCCAGGACCCCTCCTGTAATTCCATCAGGGCTTCAGTACTGAGGGCCAGCTTGGGGGATGGGAAATACCTGCTCAATTTTCAAGACAGCCTTCTCCAGAATTCCCCCGAGGGGCCGCCCTGCATCCTGGACTGGATAGAACCCCTGGCTCTGTACCTCCACAGCCCCTGTGTTTCCTTTCCTTAATCACTGGGCTAACATCAATTTTCCTTTTTAGGTCTGAGCTGCAGCGCATGGGGAGGGGGCCCAGGGGCCAGCATGGAGCCCACCCAGCTGTTCACAGATCTGCCACTGCGTGAGGACAGGAACCTCTAGGCCCCCGAGGCTTAGTGAGCACTGCTTTTGACGTTCATCAGCTCGAGAGAGAGGGCTGGTTGGGGACAGGCAGCAGGAATGGAGAGACCAGGGTAAGGGGGAAGCTGGGGGACCGGGGCTGGGGGTGGGGTGCGGGCCTCTCCTCCTCCTGGGCCGTGAGGACGTGCACCGTCCAGGAGGATGGACACTCAGGATTTTCTGTCTCCCTTTAATTGAGTCCGTGCTGTTAGCATCTCGCATGATATCTGTCAATTCTAAGTCATTATTTATTTTTCCAGCAGAGCCTGCATTCTGAAGTGTCCTTTTTCCAAAAATTGAAAATCGATGTAATGCATGTTTTTGTGTGTTTTTAGTGTTAACTGGAAATTGTTTCTGAAAATGACAGTGCCAACAAGGAAATCTCTGCTCGACAGAAACGACGCAGGGAAGACCAGGGTGATTTAGGGAGAGGACAGCACGGGGCTCCGGGTCACCAGCGGCCCCCGCTGGCCGGGCCCTACGGCTGCCCCTCCCCCTCACAGGCACCTGCCTCTGCGTGTCCCGCACACGCCCCGTGGGCTCTATTCCTGGGTCTTGCTGCGTCCTGGGTGCTTTGCTCTGCCCTCTTTCCCTGGTGAGCCGCCCTCTCCACAGCTTCAGCGGCCCCCTGTTCACTGAGGACCCCCAAATCGCATCCTTTTCCCAAGCTTCCTGCTCGGTGGACTCACACAGCAAATTGCCCTCTGGGTGCCCCTCCACGCCTTGCTCCCGCAACATTGTGTTCCTGTTTTAATCAATGGGATTATTGTTCAAGAAGCTGCCAGGATGGAGCCTTTGGAAACCACCTTCCATCCCTCTAGTAACTCATGAACAGCACCCAGAAGGCCTTTGTTTCCGTGGACTCTACTTCAGTGAGCTATCCCCACCTCTCTGTCGCTCCTGCTTTAATGGAGGGCGTCCTTCTCAAGCACAGCCCACATCCAGCGGCTTCATTCAGGTGAGCACTGAGTGGCTGCAGAACCTGGTCTGTAAAGAGACAAGTCACGATGTGCCCTTGTCAGCAGAGAGGTTTCTGAGTCGATGGTCTAGACCATCACCGGGACCGCCCGTTCTTGTGGGGTTCTGTAGCTACAGCATTTAGCAACCCCCCCGCCACTGGACCCTCTCACTCAACTCTGTGCTTCTGTCTATAAAAAACGTGATTGCACTTCAGCGTCTGGAACTTGGAAACCCTGGAATAAAGCAGATATTGTATAACCCAGACAAGTCAAGGTGTTTCTCTTTGTCAATAAACCATTTATACATTGAGAAAGTCCTGCACGGAGACACTCCATCATGCAATTCAATACAAAGCCCTGAGAGGGAAACGCAGAATTAGTTTTCTCAAGGAACCTCTCATCAAAAAGTTCTAAAAAGCCACAGAATTTATGATTTAGAAACAGATATTTAAGACTATATAATCACCCCTCACAGGGAGAAAAGGTATATATATATATATATATATACATTTTTTTTTCTCTTTACCAATGAACTATATTTAGACTCTAATTGAATATGTTCCACTAGTTGTGGGAGAAACTATCTTCCATTTTCCTATTCTTTCTTACTAAAATAACTTTGGTGTTGGGGGAGAAATGTGTCAGCTAGAATAACTATACTTCCTGTTTCCCTTTGCAGTTAGAGGTGATCTTGTGGTACATCTGGTCAATGAGGGGTAAACAGATGTCATGGGGGATTCCAGGAAACGTCGTAGCCCCATCACTTTTCTCTTTTGCTCCTGTTGAAGTACAGCTGTGATGGCTGGAGCAGAAGTCACCACCTCGAGGCCAGGAGGGAAAAGTCTGGAGAGCCCTGAAATGCTGAACCAATGCCAGCCACCACCCAGCTGTGAACATCTCATTAGGTGAGAAAAATAGATCTGCTTTGGTTCAGTTATTGTTTTCTGTTGTTCTTGTTGTTATTCCAAGCTGGACGAAAATACCTCACCAGTTGTCTTTGTCAGCTCATGCTGCTGTAAGGAAATACCATAAACTCGGGGATTTAAACAACAGACATTTGTTTCACACAGTTCAGGAGGCTGGAAGTCCAAGATTGAGATGCTGGTAGATTTGTTTCCTGGTGAGAACTGGCTTCCTGGGTGCAGACGGTTGTCTTCTCGCTGTGTCCTCACATGGAGGGAGGTGGGAGAGAGAGAGAGGGAAGGGGGGAACATTTTGGCATCTCTTCCTTTTCTAGTAAGTGCACTAATCCTGTCATGGGCACCCCGCCCTCATGATCTCATACAACCGTAATCACCTCCCGAAGGCCCCCACCTTCTAACATCATCACATCAGGAGTTGGGGCTTCAAAATGTCAATTTGGGGGGGATGCAAACCTTTGGTCCATGACACCTGTGCACGAGGGGTGTCCCCCTGCTTTGATGGAGATGTTACCAGTGCTCTACTCATGGTCAGATACTCTCGGACAAAGCTCTGTGCTAAGTACTATTGAAGAAATTCAAATACATTTCAACCTAGTTGGTATTTTGAGCATTCTGTAGTTTAAAAAAAAATAAGAAACATTTATTTTTATCACTCCCTTCTTCCCCTTGCTTCAAACCCCCAAACCCCAGCAAGGTTGCAATTTGTCATCTGGGGAACCATGAGTACCAGGAGTTGCTCTACGTCGGAAGCTTACCAAAAATCCTGGGTAACATTTTAAAAGACAAGGGCTTTCCGAGAAAGTGCAGCCGCTGTACTCTCAGTAGAGGCTTTGTCTTGAAAGATGGTGGGAAGTATGGGGAATAGCAGCCATGACGTCTGGAGTTGACGGCCCAGAGGTGTGGGCCGAGGCAGGTTTTCCTGAGAACCAGCTTGGAAGGCAGGTCTGAACTGAGAAGGAGGCAGGGAGGGGGCGACCTCCTTGGGCCACCCCACAGGGCTCTCATGGGGTTGGGGGCTGCTTCTGACCAGCTGCAGTCTCCACGCTGCTGATCCCAGCATCCACCGATGGCTGGAAACATTCTAGAGACCTCTGATTTTCTTCCCGTGCAGCTGGGTACACTTTCCTCTTGACTACATCTGGCCGGGCTGCACAGAGCTCTTGGGTGACTCGTAGGAATGACCTCGCTAGTGCTTCCTTCCTTGGCTTCTAACTGGAGGTGAGAAGTCCATTTTTGGTTTTCCTCTGCAAACTTAACAGGGGAAATTAATGTCTGTCGTTAAGGCGAGCAGACTTAAGAATTCCTTCCCGTTTAGAAATTACACAAAAACAGCCAACTATCTGAAAAGGAATCACGTTGCCCCAGTTGTTTTCATTGCTGCTAGGAAACTCCATAGGAAAACCAAAAGTTCAAAATCAAGGTGTTGAAAGGCACCGTTCCCTCCGGAGTCTCCAGAGAGAATCTGCTCCTTGCTTCCTGTCAGTTGAGAAAATTGAATCAGAATATTTTGGGGGGATCAGCTGATTTAAGCCACAACACAGCCGGTGCATTCCTCTTGGATGAGACGCTTTTCTCCCCAGCAGAGGAGGATCCACCCAGGGACAGAGCTTCCCTTGCAGGCGATGCTGTTACAGACCAGACAAATTGTACTTTTCAAGAAATAAGATTTTCTTGTAAGGAGCCAGGAGTTAGGGGGCTGGCCTGGGTTTTTAATGGAAATCACTGTTCTTCCCTCTCGGGAGGGATGGCTCTGCTGTACCTGGGGCTAGCGGACGGCGTCTTGAAACGTTCTGTCTGTTCTCATCACACCAACAGCATATTGTCAGGCAGCCTGCAGACGTGGTTCTCCAGCTCAGGAGGTCAGCAGAGTCTTCTGGGCGGGGAAGAAAGTCGTCTGTCTGTCCAGCTGGCATTTCCTCTGCCGTGACTGTAGGTGTGCCTCTAAACTCCAGTTTCCCCATCTCTGGAATAAGCAGGTTGGGCTGGCTGATCCCACGTTGGCACAAGCTTTGATTTGCTGCTTCTCTGTCTGATATGACAGGTGGCCCTGCTCTCCTGGGTATGAGAATCAGGAATAAAGATCTGGGTGATGGAAGCCGCAGCCCCCCGGGGGTGGCGGGTCCAGCCCTGGGGAGGACGTGCCCTCTGGAGTTACCGTGCTGGGTGCAGGCGTGGCTGGGAGCGTACCCTGTAGACAGTGAAGTTCATCCTGTCCAGCAGGGCTACGCAGGTGATGGAGTGAACCAGGCTGGGGCGAGAGATATCCGTCTTTATCAAACCATGTGCACACCAGCCAATTACAACCAGAAATGGCCTGGAGGTGAAAACTATTACTGAAGTTCTCTCCCCAGCAGAGCTTGGCCAGACGGGGCCTTGGGCAGGGGCTCCGTGAGGCAGAGAAGTCCCTGGAGGCTTGGAGCAGCCTTGAGGGCAGGGCGACCTGCTGGGATCAGCGCCTCATGCTGTCTTCGAGCCTTCAATCGTTCACGGAAGGACCACACTCCTTTCACCGCTGGGGCTACACCAGTGAGTATCCACAGGACGAGGGCGTTTCCCCTGCTTTGTTCACGGATGGATTCCAGATCTGGAACCCTCTGTGGCACGTAGTAGGCCCGCAGTGGTCATTGTGGAAGGGAGGGAGGCAGCGGAGGAGGAGGGCTTGGCACTCTCGACTCTTCCGCATCGTCACTCTGGCCCCACGGACAGCTCCCTCCCTCGAGGCCGGCTCGGCGCCCCACCTTCCCGGTTCCCACCCCCAGTAGCAGCAGCAGCTGCTGGCAAGCCCCCAGCCTGGGGCAGGTGAGGAGTGACGATGGTACTGACGAGTCGGAAGCTATTTACTATTTCATTTACTGAGCCTGGTACCCCGCAGGCTTCCCCACCGCCGCCGCCCGCAGCCCTGGACAAGCGCCGCCTTCCCCCTGTGACGGTGGACGCCCCCTCCACGCGGGCGCGAAGACACTTCTCTTCCGGCGCCATCGCCTCTTCCTCCCCCTCTGGATCATTACATTAGCATATAAACTCGTCAAGGTTTCTCCTATATTAAAGCAATCTTTCACTGTCCCTCTCTCCCCCCAGCTCCTGCCCCGCTTTCCTTTACAGCAAACCTCGGCGAAAAAGCTGTGTGCCTTCGGCACACACCTGGGTCCTCCCAACCCGTGCACTACACACCCATCTAATCCAATTGGGTTTCAGGGGCAACTGCTCCCCTCGCGATCACCACCACACTACTAAGTCCCACGGTCGCTCTGCAACCTCTTCATACGAGATCTATCAGCGGTGCCTGGCACATGTCCCTTCCTCTCCTTGAAACACTCTCTGGCTGTGGCTCCCTTGGTTCCTGTTGGTGGGCTTCCTCTCACCTCTGCTGCAAGTGCTTCCTCTTCTCCTAGGCCTCTTGATGCTAGAGTAGCTTCATTCTCTCCTCCCTCCCCGCTCACTCCCTGGTGGACTCATGGCTTCAAAACCATCTACACTTTCGGAACTCTTGACTTTCTGTGTGCAGCCCAGACCTCTCCTGTGATCTCCAGACGCGTCTGTCCGACTGCCCAGAAGATGTGGCCACCAGTTTGTCTGGAGGCATCTCAAGCTCGGTGCTAAATGGGACCCCTCAGCTTCTCCCGTGTCTGCTCCACCCAGAGCCATGCACACAGCCAAGCTCTCCTCCCCTTCCCAGCTGCTCAGGACTCAGCCTCAGATGCATCTCAACTCCTCTTTGTCTGACACGTCTCATCCCATGTGCTTGGAAATGCCCAGCACCTGACCATTTCCCGCAGCTCCACGGCTGGTCCAAGCCACCACCAGCTCGCCCTTGGACTATTAAGAAGACCTAACTGGTCTTCCCCCGTGGTCCCCCGTCATCTGAGGTCAACACAACGACCAGTGTGATCTTTTAAAATCCTAAGTCATCTTATGCTTCCCCTTGCACAAACCCTCCTGAAGTTCTCCATCTCGTTCTGGGTGAGAGGCAGAGTTTTGCAAAGCTCTGCAAGGCTCCTCAAGAGCTTGTTCTGTCCTAACGTCTCCCCTGGCTCATCTTATCCAGCCACTGGTGGTCCCTCGAGCACTCGCAGCACGTGTCTCCCTTGGAGCCGTTGTACTGGCTGTTCCTGCCACCCAGGTCACTCTCCCTCAGGTGTCCACATGGCTCATTCCAACACCTCCTTTAAGTCTTTCAAGTCAGAGTGTCACCTTCTCCTTGTGGTCTTCCCTCACCCCCTATTGTAAAGGCAACCCTTCAGTCCTTCCTGATTCCATCTTGCTTCTTGTCCCACATGGAATCTTTGCAATGCACTGAATGTCATATGTCGAAATTCTAACCTTCAACGTGATGGTAATCGGGAGGTGGGGCCTTTGGCAGGTGATGAGGTCATGAGGGTGGAGCCCTCACAAATGGGATTAGTGCCTTTATAAATGGGACCCGAGAGAGCTCTCCAGTCCTCTCTGCCCTGTGAGTCACCATAAGAAGTTGGCAGTCTGCCACCCAGAAGAGTGCCCTTGCCAGAACTGGGCCATGCTTGTCCTTCCAGCCTCCAGAACTGAGAGAAATACAGTTTTACTGTTTAGAAGACGTCCAGTCTGGGGCATTGTTACAGCAGCCTGAACTAAGATGACCTTCTAATGTGCTTCTGAATGTACTTTCTATAATTTGGTTATTTGACTCTCTCCAGTAGAATGTAAGCTCTCCGAGAGCTGGGGTACTTGTCTACCTTGCCCTCTGCTGTATCCTCAGGCCCTGGAATGGTGCTCGGCTCACAGCATGCCCTCAATAAATATCCGCTGGGTTGAGAATGTCATACCTGAGCCCCTTTGCAAGCCACAGAGGGATTTTCAGACCTGGATCTGGATTTTGTTGTTGGGTTGGCTACCATGGCCTTGCTCCAGCTTGAGGATATCTCTATGGGAGTCATGTCTACACCGGTGACCTCTGTACACCAGTTCCCCCAGCCAACCTGGAGTCAGCTTCCCTGGGCTGTATACTTGGTGCCTAGGAGAATACACAGAGAATCATGTGCTTGACTAACAGTGAACAGAAAACAGAAAGGCATCGAGGTGTGCTGTCATTTTATGTGTCGGTGGATCTCAACCGCGTGAGCCACTCCTGTGAGCAGGTCAGAGGTCAGAGTTCTGCCTGTGTCACCTGCCCAGTGAGAACGCCCCCAAACTCCCTACCTGTTCCCCAGAGCTCCCTGTGGCCCCCGCAGGAAGCCTGGGCAGTGAGGGACCCTATAGGTCACCTGGCCCCTCCCCAGTGTCCAGTCCAGCTGCCCGACCTGATCAACAAGGGGGAACACCTGTGTGACATTCATCAGCCAGGCTTGGGCAGGGTCCCAGCTCCTGGTCCCCAGCCCTACCTGAGCGCCTGGCATAGCATCATTTGCTTGCCCACTAAGACACAAGGTGGGAGACGAGGAGTGTGTGTGGTGAGGGGAGGGAGAGCCGCTGGGCATATACCTGGTTTCATGGTGTCTTTCTTGTGCTTTCCTGACCCAGGATGGAGGCTAATTAAATACTAGCGGTGCTGGGAATGCTCTGAGGATCATTCTGATTTTAAGCATTTTTCAGGACTTTTTAGACCTCTCCAAGTGGCACTAAAATGAATACGTTGCCGTGAGAGCACCGTTCTGTTGGTTTCTGCACACAGCCAAAGATGCCTCGTTAGTGGGCTTTTAAATAGCTCGCTCAGGGCTGCCAGCAGCTGCCTGTCTGGAATGGGTGACCTCGGGAGGAATCGGAGGCCCCTCGTGCTGCAAATTTCTGAAGAAAGCTATGCGGTGGGGGGGGGGGGTGGGCAGGTGAGATCGGTACCCGTTTCCATTATATTTGTTTATGGACATCCAAGAAGGGTGTGGACTTGCATGCGACAGGACAGAAAAAGAGTCCACAAACAAGGCTTTTTATGGTGGAAGCGTTGATAAATCAGGCTGTGACACAGATGGAATATGGCTTGGCCCCCACTAATGCAAGCATATGGATTTGCTCATTGTCAGCCTGCATTTCCGGGAGAATATTTAATAGTTTAGAGGAAACATATTGCTTTCATATGACTTGCCTCTGGAAAACCATTTTGTGGAGAAACAAAGTGCTACTCTCTCTCCACGCTCCACCTCATCATGCATGTGGCCTTGAGAAAGGATGTCTCCCAGGTGAGCCGTGGGGACCATGATTTGGAAGACCAACATCACCCTGATCTCCCAGGGCTGGACCCATGCTTGCCCCCCACGAAGGAGGCCAGCCACGCCGGTGGGCTGCAATCAGGGAAGGGGGGCTCGGCGAGGTGGCTACACTATCCTGGCCCTGAGAAAGCAGGTCGGGGGTCCTGCCCCTGGTTGAGCAGTGGTTTTCAACTTGTGATGTGCAGAGCCCCTTGGATCCCGTGGAGACGGGGTGGAGGTGAGGTGGGAGGATGATGGACAGGGGTCTCAGATGTTCTTCCACCCGGCAGCCGCTCCGTTTAAGAAAAAAAGGTCTTATCATTTAAATGTCTTAAAGACTTTATTTTTTTTATCGGTTTTTAAGTTCACAACAAAACAGAGGGGAATGTACAGGGGTTTCCCACGTACCCCCTGCCCCACACGTGCATAGCCTCCCCCACGGTCAACATCCCCCATCAGAGGGTGCCTTTGTTACCGTCAGTGAACTTACACTGACACGTCATTATCACCCGAAGGCTGTAGTTTGCATTAGGCTCCCTCCTGGTGATACTGACATGTATCCATCCTTGCAGTATCGTGCAGAGTATTTTCACTGCCCTAAAGTCCTCTGAGCTCTATCTATTTATTGCTCCGTCCCAACCCCTGGGAACCACAGATATTTTGGTGTCTCCGTAGTTTTCCCTTTTCCAGAATGTTATAGAGTTGGATGTTGAATGTTATAGAGTATATAGCGTTTTCAGTTTGGCTTCTTTCACTTAATAATATACATTTAAGTTTCCTTCATGTGCTTTCATGACTTGATAGCTCATTTCTTTTCAGTACTGAGCAACGTTCCATTGCCTGGATGGACCACAGTTTATTTACCTGTTCACCTACTAAGGGGCGTCTTGGTTGCTTCTAAGTTTTGACAATTATGAATAAAGCTGCTATAGATGTTTACGTGCAGGTGTTTATGTGGATGTAAGTTTTCAGCTTATTTGGGTAAATACCAAGTAGCATGGCTGCTGGATTGTGTGGCAAGAGTACACAAAATTGTCCTCCAGAGTGGCTGCACCATTCTGCATCCCCACCAGCCATGAAGGAGAGTTCCTGTTGCTCCACATCCTCGCCAACATTTAGTGTTGTCGGAGTTCTGGATTTTGGCCATTCTAATAGGTGTGCAGTGGTAACACATTGTGTAATTTGCATTTCCCTGAAGCCGTAGGATGTAGACGTCTTTTCACATGCTTATTTGCCATCTTCTTTGGTGAGGTATCTGTTAAGATCTTTGGCCCATTTTAAAATCTGGTCGTTTTTTTTCTTACTATTGAGTTTTTAAGAGTTCTTCTTATATTTTGGATAATAGACGTTTATTAGATGTGTCTTTTGCAAATACTTCCTCCCAGTCTGTAGCTTGACATTCTTCTCATTCTCTAGACATTGTCTTCTGCAGAGCAGAAGTTTTCAGTGTTAATGAATTCCAGCTCACCAATTGTTTCCTTTATGGATCATGCCCCTGGTGTGGTGTCTAAAATGTGATTGCCACACCCAAGGTCATCTCAGTTTTCTCCTATGTTATCTTCTAGGAGTTTTTTCTTTTTTTGGCTGCATTGGGTCTCCATTGCTGCACATGGGCTTTCTCTAGTTGTGGTGAGTCGAGGCTTCTCTTGTTGTGGATCAGGGACTCTAGGGAGTGCGGACTTCAGTAGCTGTGGCTCGCAGGCTTAGTTGCTCCGCAGCATGTGGGATCTTCCCAGACCAGGGATAGAACCTGTGTCTCCTGTATTGGCAGGCGGATTCTTAACCACTGCACCACCAGGGAAGTTCCTTCTATAAGTTTTATGGTTTCGCACTTTACATTAGGTCCATGATCCATTCTGAGTTAATTTTTTTTGTGATGAGTGTAAAGTCTGTACTAGATTCATGTTTTTACACTCAGAAGTCCAGTTGTGCCAGCACCATTTATTGAAGAGAGTATCTTTGCTCTATCATATTGCCTTTGCTCCTTTGTCAAAGATCAGTTGAATGCATTTATTTGGGTCTATTTTTGGGCTCTCTGTTCTGTTCCACTGACCTGTTTGTCTCTTCTTTCACCAACACCACACTGTCTTAAAGGCTAGCTTTTTCGTAAGCCCTGAAGCCAGGTACTGCCAATCCTCCAACTTTGTCCTCTCCTTCAGTATTGTGTCGGCTATTCTGGGTCTTTTGTCATTAAATCTGCAATGATCCTACTTCCTTATTTTTGGAAGATACTGGGATCGTACTTTTATATGCTTCTGTTCCCTTTTATATTTTTCATATGGCGAGAATTTTCTATGTCATCAAATATTATTATTCAAAAACAAACTTTTATGGGGGGTAAATAATACCCTTTAGAGTGGAGATGCGTGCCACGGTTTACCTTTTCTGGGTCTTTGGGCGTGTGTAGGCTGTAGGACCCAGACCTCACATCCCTGGCTTTGCCAGAGAGAAAATGTCCTTCATCTCATTCCAGAGCAAAAAGCCCCAGGGAAGGACACTGATTAACTTTCCTTGGCCAATCAGCTGTCTCCAGGGTGGGGTTTTGTGCTTGGCCACACCCACTGGAGCCGAAGATGTAGTTTCCCTTCCCAGAAGAGGAGGGCTGGTTCTTCCCAGAGGAAGGGAGAAGGGGCAGGCCGCAGAACAGATCCCTGCTCTGGGTGAGACCCTCTGAGCTCAGTCCTAAAAAGAAACAGGCATCTCCTAGGCAAACAGCTTACAACAGAGCACTCCAGGGAGAGAGAGCAGACTTGTGAGCAGGGAAGGACACACAGCCATGGGAAACGTGCACACCTGGATCACAAATGTGGAGAGGCAGAGCCTGAGAGGCTGGATGGTGCCCGAGAGGCCTGCAGCCTACGTGGGGGTGGGTGTGTCTAATCATACAAGTGGTGTGGTGTGGGCAGTGCCTCAGGTGTCCTGGTTAAGGAATGTCCCATCTCTCTGATGTTCCTG
The DNA here is from genome assembly GCF_964270905.1 of Leucopleurus acutus. Classification (NCBI taxonomy): domain Eukaryota; kingdom Metazoa; phylum Chordata; class Mammalia; order Artiodactyla; family Delphinidae; genus Leucopleurus; species Leucopleurus acutus. The sequence continues at coordinate 101,381,393 of NC_139152.1, forward strand.
TAAACACCTGCGTCCCCATGTTGAAGCTGTTCAGTTATTTGGGACCCCCAGTGCCTTGCTCCAGAATGCAGACCCAGCCACTCTCCCCGGTTGCTCTCTCCTTCTCCAGAACTTTCTCCTTCAGACATGTGACTGGACAGTGCTGACCCTGCTTGACTGGACAGTTAAGACCCCGGTGCCCAGAGATGTGGCCTTTGCCGTTCTGACTTAGCAAATCTGGTTTCTGGCAACATGTGACAAGACCAATGCAAAACTCAAGAAAAATGCTATTTTTAAAGCAAAGATGGTTATCATTTGACCATGAATGCTCGTCCAGCTTTTAGGATAAATCATTACTGATGGTCAAGACAGCAGGTTGTGGTTTTTTTACTGCTGCTTAAACGTAACTTCTGATCCTTCAGATCTCTGTGTCCCAGTTGGTGTAGGAATTATGCATTGGACTAATTAAATCCATGGTAAAGATGCATCCCAAGCATAACATAATGCAACAGTTGGAAGAGCTTTAATGATCGTGGAGGAGCCACAAATCAAGCTTCGTTGATTCTTTTTGTAAAAAACCACATTTTATTTATTTATTTATTTTTGGCTGGGTGGGGTCTTTGTTGCTGTGCGTGGGCTTTCTCTAGTTGCCGTGAGTGGGGGCTACTCTTTGTTGCGGTGCATGGGCTTCTCATTGCAGTGGCTTCTCTTGTTGTGGAGCACAGGCTCTAGGTGTACGGGCTTCACTAGTTGTGACACATGGGCTCAGTAGTGGCTCACGGGCTCCAGAGCGTAGGCTCGGCAGTTGTGGCACATGGGATTTGTTGCTCTGCGGCATTCGGGATCTTCCTGGACCAGGGCTGGAACCTGTGTCCCCTGCATTGGCAGGTGGATTCTCAACCACTGCACCACCAGGGAAGTCCCAAGCTTCGTTGATTCTTTGCAGCTAAAACGGACAGCAAGTGAGGAGGGGGACTCTTCTGAGTGAGGCTCATGGCTGCAGGATGCATTAGAGTTGGGGTGTCTTGGGTGGGGAGATGGGAGATGCATCAGTATTGTAAGAGCTGAGCTTGGGATCCAGGTCTTGGATTAATCACATAAGGTCAGGGCAACTGATGCCTGTGGGGCTGTGGTTGAGTCCCTCTGCACCAGGGCGTAACCTCCCCGAGACTGGGGAACTGCTTCCAATTTGCTTCTGGAGCAAGGGGGCCAACAGAAGGATTAAGTAAATAGTGTGTGGAGGAAATAGGTAGAGGGACGTGATGCCGAAAACTCGGCCTCTGTGCACTGGTGCCGAATCGAATATCAGAGACACAGTTGGGTGAAGTAGAAAAGAATTGCTTTGCCAGGCAAAGGGGGACACAGTGGGCTTGTGCCCTGAAAAACTGTGTCCCAATCCAGGACGATCTGGTGAGGAGTTTTACAGCAGTGGTTCAAGGGTAGGGTTGCTGATGAGAATCAGGGTGTGTGCAGGGCCTGCGCTCCTTTAATCTGGCCTGAGGGGGTCTCCTGATGAGTTTCTCTATGTTATCAAACTGTGATCTTCTATGGAATGGAGAACCCTAACATCGTCCATTTGTTGGGGGGTTTAGTTCTGTAAAGAGCTCAAAGATATTGTTGTGTGTATCCCTTTAGCGGTAACCAGGACCCTGCCCCGAGGCTGCACCATTGTTTCTTGACTGCTCCTCCCGTGTCTCTGCATCCCCTCCCTTCCCTGATTAGCAACTGTTTGAAAGTCTTCTGTGCCCAGGAGCCCCACAGGGTCCTGCTCGGTTTCAGATGGAAGCAGCCAGGCTGAGCAGGAGGGGCAGCAAGAGTGATAAGCAGGAAGAGCCTCAGGTGTGGGGTTTCCCAGCCAATTCTCCGTCTCCAGCTGGGTACCCTACAACTCAATTCAATCCTCACACGGACTCCTGGAGTCAGAACAGGCCCCACAGGGTAAGGGCTCCGTACTACAAGACTCCCCCAATTCAGACGCCAGCTGCAAGTCTAAGGACCACCTGTACTTCTGAACAACTAGCTATAAATTTGGGGGTTCCCACCACCCCCTCCTTAGGTTCAATAATTTGCTAGCACAATGCATAGAACTCGGAAAAACACTTCACTTGTATTCACCATTTAATTATAGAGGATATAATTCAGGAAGAGGCAAGTGAAAGAGATGTCCAGGGCTAGGAGTGGGCACGGGGCATGGAGCGTCCAGGACCTCCCTGGGCAGGTGCACCACCCTCCCAGCACCTCCGCGAGTCCCCCAGCCCAGAAGCTCATCACATCTCATTGCTCAAGTGTTTTTACAGAGCTCAGTCTCCGTCTGTCTCTCCTGCCTGGAGGTTGGGAGGTGGGGCCTCAAGTTTCAACCTTTTAATCATTTGATTCCTTGGGACCAGCCTCCCTCCCGAGGCTATGTAGGGACCCCTCTTGTCACCTCATTAGCATACCCTCCAGTGTGATCAAAAGGGGCTCCTTATGAATAACAAAAAGTGTCACTTGGGAAATTCCAAGGGTTTTAGGAGCTCTGTCCCTGGAACTGGGAACAAAGACCAAACCGTGTTTTTTTTTTTTTTTTTACGCCACACCCGAGAGCCCCCATCTGGCAGAGGAAGAGGGTATCCCAAAGGGGACCGAAGGGCATAACCATAAAAATGAGAGGAAACCCAAGAGGAAGCAGCATGGGGAGCCCAGGGAGGAAGGTTTCCTGATTGAGGGAGGGTCACCACGGCCACCCTGGGCTGGTCATTTGGGGGCTGTCGTCTCTCAGGCCAGAGACCAGTCCTTTGGGCTCCTGGCTACTCTTTCCATCACACCCTGGCTATGATAATAAACACATTTGTGGTATAGACGGATCTTTTCTTCTATTGCATCCTCTTGTCTCATCATTTTTTCCTGGATTTCCCTCCAAACAACCCCCCGAAGACAAGGGGCTGGCCAAGGCCCCTGAGCTCCAAGTCTTCTCCCTGAGCTCCCTGACTGCTCTGCACCCCTCCCAGCCCCCCGGGCTGCTCTGAGTCCTGACCACGCAGGGAAGGGCCCAGCCGGAGCCGGGGGTGGGAGTGGGGGGCAGCCCGGCTGCCTGAGCAATGGAGGGAAAGCAACCCAGAGCTACCTGACTCCCACTCTGAGGAAATGCCATTGACCACACCCTGGCAGGGCCCCTCCCCTGAAGCCTGGCCACCCCACCCCGTGAGGCTCCAGCCTGCTGGCGCCAAAGGAGGCTGAGGCACCCTGCCTGGGCAGATGGGGCTGAGGGTGTCGATCTGACCTAACAAGCTGCAGTGATTGCCCCAAAACATGGTCTTTTCTTTCTGACATAAACACAATCTGTTTCCCCAGAAGCACTGCCATAAACAGACACCAGGCGTCCCAAACCAAGACCACACACACTTGGAACACTGCCCCCTCCTGCACTCCTTTCCAGGGATTTCTGGAAACCCAGCTCAGAGACAGGCCTTCTGGGCAACATCCCCACCCCCAGCTCTGCACCCCAAGCCTCCCTCTCTGTCCCTACAGCTGCAGCTCCCTCTCTGTCCCTACAGATGTGCACCACTATAGGTGGTGCACATCTGGCTCCCCGCAGAACCCAGACTATCGGGTCGAAGGCCAGGGCCGTGCGTCTCCCAGCCCAGCTCCCCATGGCACCCAGCACTGTCCCGACGCATGTCCTAATAGCCGAGCACCTTCCACATGTCCTTGACAAAGAGAATACAGAAGCTCAGAGAGGTCAAGTCACTGCCTAAAGATCACAAAGCTAGAAGGTAGTGGAGAAAAGTTCAAACCAAGAGTTTCTGATTTCTAAGCGCATTCCTGTTCATTCTCAGTGTAAGTCAAAGGGGTCTTCCATCCGAGGTCTTTCCTTACTGAAGATGCTTCCAGATCTTTCCAAGGAGAGCACAGTGTGTACACGTTTCTTTGCTTTCTCACTGTGCTACGTTATCCATTTTCCTCATTAAGTCTTAGCCTATTAATAACCACCCATTTGTCTTAATTCAATAAAAAGATGATTGATTGTATTTGCAACGGTTTCACTGAACTTGTGAAAGTGATGGATGGGGTCCCGCAGCAAGGAAGCCTCAAGAAAAACCATATCCTTGCATTTTCTTGGAAGCGGTTCTCTGTCTCACCAGACATTTTGAGACAGAAATTTCCAAAAGAAATACACATTCAGGATCCTGAACGTAAGACAAGGATCCTCAAGAATCAAATGCAAAGTGAAATGTTACCTTGATGTCTGTGTTCTGAACCTGTGATCTGGGGGTTCCAGGATGGTTCCATGGCGGGGAGCTTCAGTTACTTTTTTTCATTCAGTCACTGGCTACAAAACCACTCACTTGTGTGTTTATAGGAAGAGTGGTATGGTCGCTTCTGTCCTGGGTGGGGAAGTGAAGCCTCTCAGGTAGTGATATGTAAAGCCCAGACCCACAGTGAGTCCAGACTCGGGGCTTTTCCTGTCCACCCAGAAGGACTGGTCGTGCTGGTACCTGTTTGAGCACAGGTGTGTCCTGACCTCACATGCATCCACCACGAGAAGGCCCTGAAACGCATCTGTCACCACCTCTCCTAAGCTTGCAGCCAACCAACACCACTGACCCAGGGCCAGCTCCCCAGCCAGGCGTCCTGGATGCCCAGCTGGGCCTTCCTGATCTGACTTCACTCCAGCCCACACAGCCCACTGCCTTTCCATCTTGCGCCCTCTGCTGTGTGGGACCTGACGATCTGTCCTTCCAGAACCTCCCAGACCATTGCCCGCAAGTCCTCACTGTCTCTTCATTGGCACGTGGTAGGTCCCTCCTTCCTCTCCGCTTAAAGGTAGAAATTCTCTGCACGAGTCTCTAGACTTGGGGTTCCAGCAACAAGTCACTGAGCTCCAGCCTCTGTGAGGAGACGTGCGAGGCTACCATCCCCATTCCTAACCCCCTCCTCCTTTCCGCTGCCCCAGGTCTGCCTGGGGTGTCGTGCTGGCCAGTGGCTCTTGTCACACACTCGCCAATCCGGAAACAAAATGGGTGAGGACAAAAGAGCAGAGCCAGCGGTGAAGCGAACAGCGAGCAGGCCTTTCTTTCTGGCTCTACCCGGCCTCTGAGCTGGACCTCATGCGGGTAGGAGGATGCTACAAACGCACCTCCTTGGAAACATCATCCCAACGCTGAATTATTCTGTCCCTTATTTTAACCAGTATCTTGAAACCCTAGAAAAGAGTTCTAATCAATAGGCTGGGAGGATGATGAAAACCCATTACTGGGAAAGAAACACATTATTAGAAAGATCAAAGGATAATAAGGAAGGTGGGGAGGGGTGTCCTGAGCTCCGTGGTCGATGCTGTGTGAGTGGGTTTCATGGTTTTTCTTCCCTAGAGTGGACCACATGTCCAAGTGCATTCTCTTTCACGTAGCTTCTCTTCCATTAACATCCCCAAAGATGAAACCAAGAATTGTCATTCGTCCTTTTTTTGGGGTACAAGTTCCTAGAACCCATGAGAGCAACTGATTGTTGGGTCTCACCCAGAGATGCTGGGGAGGTCTTCCCTCCTCCCAGAGCTCGGTGCTGAGGATACGAGATGGGCAAGGGGGTCCCGGCTATTATGAGCAGCCTCCCTATTCCAGCCTTGACCATGAGCTGCCAGAGTGTGGGGGAAACAGGGCCAACCATTGCTAACCCCTATGCCCAGAGCGCAAGTTGCAAGCTGGGTAGCTCCAACTCGAGGCCTCCAGACAGGATCTTGGGATGAGCACACCTACATCCTTCTTGTTCCCGAAAGAGAGGCCCAGCATTCGTGTGAGATCCCCGTGCTCTGGGCGGGCACAACAGATGTGCTTCTGGTAGAAGCTTCCAGACCCTAGACTCTCCCTGGATCACCTCTGGCTTGTTTTCTTCAAAGAGGGCTCTCCCAAATTCCAGGGGGAGGAGGGAATACCGATTAATGGAAGGAAAGAAGAGGAAGGAAGATCACCCCTGAGATTAGACAGGTGAGTCTGGATGAGAGAAAAGGATGCTTCCTAAAACATCAGATGGGAAGCAGAGTCTTACCGAGAGCCATTGATTCCCCAGTGCCAACACCTGGGCCGTGGCTGGGACCCCGTGTTTAGGGGCGCCATATTTGGCCACTAAAGATACAGGAAGCCCAGTCAAATTTGAGAAAAAAAATTAAACAGATAAACTACAAACACTGTTTCCCTATGTGTATGTCCCAAATACTGCAAGAGACGTACTTATACTAAAACATTACTCGTTTATCGGAAATTCAGATTTAACTGGGTGTCCTGCATTGTACCTGGCAGCTCCATGCAGGGTCCCTGGTCCCCATTCTGAGTTCTCTTTCTTGAGTGTTCTCTGAAATGGAAGGCTGAGTGAGGGTCCGGTGGCCATCTCATTATTTGTTCACTCATTCAATCACTCACTCATTCATACACAAATGAACTCATTTGCTCATTGAGGTTCTGTTATCTGATAGGCACGAGGACAGATGTCAGGGATACCAGTGTGAATAAGACAGGGCCCCTCTGATGAGCTTAGCGTCGAGGGGTAACATCCATTAGAGCACTTGTATCTCAGGGTTCAGGCTGCATCAGAGTCACCTGAGGGATCCCGTGGCTGTCAGAGCAATGACCTTCCAGAGATGTTTATGTCCTAATCCCTGAACCTGTGAATCTGTGACCTCATGTGGCAAAAGGGACTTTGCAGCTGTGATTAGGTTAAGGGCCTTGGAATGTGGAGATGGTCCAGGTGGGCCCACCCTAATCTCACCGGTGGGATCTGAGATGTGGGATGTGACGAGGGGAGGATGCTCTGAGAGATGCATGTCGCCGGCTTTGAAGAGAAAGGAAGGGTCAGGAGCCCAGGAATACAGGTATTTCTAGAAGCTGGAATACTTGAGGAACTGGTTCTCCCCTGGAGCCTCAGAAAGGAAGGCACTTTGAGCTTAGCCCATGCAGCCCGGGTCAGACTTCTGCCCACAAAGCTGTAACGTAATCAGTCCGTGTTGTTCTAAGTCTCTGGGTATGTCTCGATCTGTGCCCGCAGCGATAGAAAACGAATACAGCTTCTTGAACTCACCACAGGGCTTCTGAACCCCCAGCCAGAGGAGGGGCCTGGGAGTCTGCATTTCTAACACGCTTCCAGGCGATGCTGCTGTTTTGGTCTGGGGACCCTGCTTTGAGAACCACTGTCCCAGAGAAAAAGAAGGAAGCTAGAAAGGGGACCCAGGCCCCCGATTTCCTGGAAGGAGAGGGGTTGGCAGTCATCTCTTTGGCCGACAGGTGTCCCCCTGAGGCTGGGTTGGGATGTCAGGCTCCACACCGTGCACAGTTTGGACCAGCTTTGCTGGAGGGCCCAGACCAGGACTCCCAGGCCCTTCGGCTTCAGAGGCATACCGCCAGCCTCATTAACAGGTTCGGACACTAAATCAGGGAGCAGAAGCAACTTAGCCGGGCCCTGACGACAGTCAGCTCCAGTGCCAGGGCCAGGACCTGGGTTCTCTGACCCCAGGAACTTTGTTGGGGCCACACGCACAAGAGAATGAAGCTGTCGGTATCTCAGAAGAGAGAAAACAGGGAATCTGAGCTCTAAGAACCCGGTAGCCGGGGGTGTCTGGGCCAAACACCAGGCAGAAAGTTCTGTGAGCAGAGGGAAGGCTTGTGGTCCCTGGGATCCACACCTATAACTCGAGGTGCAGCTCAGCCTCGCCTCCCAGCTCTGCCTGGGTATAAAGACAGTCAGTGCAAAAAGTGGGACTGCAGGAGTCTGCAAATAATGAAGACACCCCCCCCCCCCCCCCGCAGAGGGCAGTGAGTGGCCCAGGGCTTCACAGAGGCAGGTGGTCGAGCCGGGGGCTCACTCAGGGTGGCTGGACCCCAGGGCCTACCTTCCACCAGTGCCGGCAGCCTTGAGACAGTGACAGAGGGACCACGTTTGGCTGCAGACTCACACCCTTCATCCTTGTCTCCCGCTGACCTCATTCCCTCCCAGCTCCGTGCTCCTGGTGGTGGATTTATATATCACAGGGTGTCCGCCCCCTCCCAGTCCATTCCTGCAGAAGCCTCTTTGAAGGCAAAATAGATTCCAGAATGATCGTTCACTAAGAGACATTCATCAGTGAGATGTCCTCCATAAAACTGAAATATCATAAAATCGTACACGCGTGGGCCCAGAGACGGGCAGCAGCCGTATTTCAGCAGGAACACGGCCAGCGAAGAATACAAGTGCCCGTTCTTGATAAATTAGACCCCAGTTGATACTGTTACTTGCTTGTTGGAGAGAGTGAGATGGCCATTCAATCAACATTCTGGCTCCCAGGATGGCAGGGACAGCAACCTCACCTGCAATCAGTCATCGGCACGGCCTCGGGCACGGCTCTCTGAAGGGCCTGAACCCACTCAGGCACCCGGGAGAGCCCTGCTCAGAACAGCAAGTCAGGGAGACAAATGATGACCAGCAAGTTTGCAATCATGAGAGATGAGCGCAGGCGTGCGTGCGAGGGCCCATCGCTCTTCCTCCCCTTGGCGGCTCGGCCCAGCGTCCTGGGGGCTCTCCTGGGAGGGTGGGGCTGCTGGCCTTCATCCCGGCTGCCCAGATGTGTCTGTCATCTGGTAGGAGAGTGTTACATCCACCTGGGCCGCGAGCGCGTCTGGGGCAGTGAGGGGGCCCAGGGGTGGGGAGGGGGCAGCGGTAGGGTGGGTGCCCTGGAATGTCCCCCGGCGACCTCCTTTATCTCCTTTGGGGCTGCACTGTGTCTGCAAACCCAGAATCTCCACCTCTCCGCTCCGCAGACAAAGAGATGGCATGGAGGGGAGGACTGCAGTCACCTGGCAATGTCACACCTGTGTCTGGTCGTAACTTTGGGGTTCAGACCCAGGCCTTCCTTCCCAAGCCCGGCAGCCAGACCCTTCCAAGCTCGTGAGGGTAGGCCCGGGCCTTCGCGAAGCCGCCATTTAGTGATGGTTCCCTCACTTGGCCGCAGGACCAGGTGAAGCGACAGAGGAATAACAGGGATGCTTGAACCTTGCTGTGACACCCCCGCTGAGTCCTCGGTCCCATGTCCCTCCACCCTTTCCAGAGAGGTATGCTCACTGAGTCCATGTCAGAGGTCCAGAGCGGTCATGAACTTGCTAAGGGTGGAAACAAACAGGTAGCCGATCTGATCTGGGCACCTGGCTGGGTAATAGAAATTTCCATGCATTTCTACCACTACAGCTGCCACCCCCGGGCCAATGTGGGCTGTGGGCCCCCGGAGGGTGGGCCAGCCACTCTCCCTGGCTCCCTGATTTCCACGTGCAAATGGGGTGGGGGCTGGGAGCACCCAGCAGGTCCGGCCGTGAGAGCTCCCAGGATGCAGATCTGGCCCCTGCAGCAGAGGTGGCCCTGGCCACAAAGCCAGGCCTCCAAGAGCGGCTCTCGCGTCCGATTCCAACCTGCTTTACGAACGTCAATTAAGTATTGATTGATAAACGAATGTATTAAGATCCTGACAAATGGTTCCAGGCACAGAAGTAATGACTTGTTACTGTGAGAAATAGGCCTTGGAAGTACAATGATCTCTCACCCACCTATGGCCCTAATTCCGCACCTGCTCCGGGCAGGACATCAAAACAGGCAAAGCAGGATTCGGCTGACACCTGAAGAAATTGAATTTTGAGTCTGGAAGAGAAATCAGACCCATGGACTGGGGAAGAGTGTCCTCCAGCCTCTGACCAGCCCCTGACCGGTCACAGCATCACACTTCTTCCACTCACCCTCAAGGCATGGTCCTGCCACCCCCTGACCAGTCCCACTTTGTCGGCCTCTCCTCTTCCTCCAGCCCCTCCCGGGGGCGAGCCTGCCTGGTCCTCTGCCCTTGTCCCCTCCACACCAACCGTGAGCCAGCGCCCAGGCCCAATTTTCACTCTGTCTCCCCCTGTAGGGACCCTCAGTGTTGAGGGGCCAAGCCTGACCACTCCTCTTGCTCCATGCTGCCCACCACGGGTGCATCTCCGCAAGGTCATGTCCCCCTCCCTGGGACAAGTGTACATCATACTGCCTGGGCCACCATCACAAAATACCACAGACCAGGCGGCCTAAACAACAAACATTTGTTTCTCACATTTCTGGAGGCTGGAAGTCCAATATCAAGGTATGCCGATTCTGTCCCTGGTGAGGTTCTTCCTGGTTTCAGGCAGCCCCCTCACCTGCTGTGTCCTCACATGGTGGCAAGAGAGAGTTCTGGTTTCTTCCTCTGCTTGTAGGGACACTGATTCCATGCTGGGGGCCCCACCCTCATGACCTCATCACCTCCCGAAGGCCCCACCTCCTGACACCATCACATGGGGGGGTTAGGGATTCAGCATAGGAATTTGGGGAGGGGAACCCAAAGATTGAGTCCATGACTGGTCCACGGAGCTCCTTTCCATCAGCCTTCAGGGGAGATGCTCCCCAACACCCGTTCTTCTGTCTCCTGGGAGTCGCCATGGCTGTGGATCTCTGCCTTGTTCACTGGGTGACCCCAAGCTCCCTCTGCCCGCTGGTCTGTCTCTAACACCAACTGGCGACTCATAGTTCCACATAGGTCAGCCTTGAGCACGGGTCCTTTCTGCCACTCAGCGTCTGGTTGCCCTTTGTCTGGCAAACACGCCCACACTTCTCCAGAGCAGCCTCCCCAGTCCCACGGCTGGGCTCTGAGGTTCAGGGGAGGTGCCAGTCCCCACATGGAGGAAGCCTTGGATGCTTCACTCCTCTGGCCACAGAGGGATGGACAGGTGGGCCGAGGGGACTCGGTGAGACATTCCCAGGCCCTGGCTTTCCCTCTGGACTTGCTGTTAAGAGGATGCCGGCTGCCATCTTGTTAGTAAAGCACATGAACTGAGACTCCTCCAGCAAGTCGTACCTGCAGCCTGCTCTGCCTTTGGACCGTTCACTCCTGTTGATCAACACACTCCCTCGTGCCTCAGCTGGTTCTCTTGGGCCTTACTCACCGGCACCTGTAGGAGGAGCATTCCTGTATCACCTAGAGTGCAGAATGCAGGCTGGGGAGGGAGTGTCACCTCTCACCACGCGCCTTCCAGAAGCACCTGCCTTGGCTGAGCAACGGCTCTGGAAACTGGCCTTGGGACCCTGGGTTCTTCCCGAGCAGCCTGGAGAGAAACGGCCTCCCGGCTGTTCTTCATGGATCGCTGAGCTCCGCAGACTTGCTCAGCCCCATTTTAAGCCCTTTTCTGCCGCTCTGTCTTCCTTCTCCTATTCTGGGAGGCTGATGGGAATTGTGCACGTTATTTTGGCAGCCGAATGCCCCTGGTTACACAGCTCCCAATACAGTGGGCATGAGCACGAATGTTCTGGAAAAAAAATATATGTATGAGCTGCCCAACATGGTGAGTCATCATATTTCCCAACTTTTAGGCAAGTTCAGGTGTCAGGGGCCATGACCCATAAATCACACAGACGGAATCTTCTCTTCTGGGGGGTGGGTGGGAGCGCTGACGATCTGTTAGCTCCAGGGTCGGGGGAGGGAACGTCTTTCTTTCTGACAGAGAGTGCTCAGGAAGTGACAAAGAAGAGCCTGTTACTCCTATAAAACCTGAGATGGGCCTGACAAATTGTCTTTAATAAAATGTTCTCTGAGGAGCATAATTGGAGAAAGTCAGGTCGAATCCTGGAAGCACCGCCAGACTGACAGACACTCACAGACAGATGGGCCCGCCTGCCCTGGCAGGGGGTGCGGGGCTGTGTGTGCTGGCCTGTGTGTGAGTGAGCGTGTGGGTGTGAGTGGGCCTGGGTAGTCATGCATAGTCAAGTGTGTTGTGTGATTACGTGTACAGGCTTGCCCAGACTTGTGACGTGTGGACACACCAGGGACCCAGGCAAGTGTGTGTGTGTGTGTGTCTGTGTGTGTGACAAAAGCCAGGGAGACCCCACGCGCACCCACCTGATGTGGAAAGGTGGTCCCACACAGAGCCTGGGTCCTGGGTGTGCCCAGATGCCCAAGGGCAACTCTAGGCATGGGCCAGTCCCTGATGTCCATGCCTCTCTGTCACCTCCTTCCCAGGTGTCCCCTAGTCTGACCTCCACCAACTCCAGCCAGGACTGAGGGGAGGCGGGGAGGGGCCCCTCTCCCAGCCCAACTTAGAGCTGCATCCAGCATCCCAGCCAGACAGCGTCACCTGCCCCTGCCCCCGGGGCTGGGCCGGGCTGGAGAGGGCTTTCCCACCTCCCTGCCTCCCCTGTGTCCTCACCTCTGACCTGGTGGGAGCCTCAAGGCCCATGGGCAGTGCCCCCTTCTCCATGGAATCTTCTGTCCAAGCCTAGCTGGGCCTCTCTGGACACCCTGTGTCAGTCAGGCTGGAAGGGGACCCCCATGGCGTGCCTCACCCTCTGTGCCAAAGCTCCTTGTCCTTGCCTTCGGCCGGTGACACAGAGCAGTGGGAGTGGCTGCATCCTCCGCGCCTCCCCCTGCATCAGCGACTCAGGGTCCCCACGGAGCCTGGGAGGAGTCAGCAGACACTTGCACCCCTGGGAGGACAGATGTGATGGCGTTGAGGGGAGCAGAGGGGGGTGAGTGGGATGTGAGCAGCCGGGTGCACGTGGTGGGAAAGCAGGAGGCTCATGGGTGGGCGTGCAGTCGGGGGGTTCACTCTGGCGCCCCGGGCTGGAGAATGTCAGCTGCGGGCCCTAAATCCACGCTCCCCTCTTCCTTAGCAACAGAGGCAGTGCCAGCCAACCCAAGCCTTGCTCTCCCTGCTCCCTTCCTTCTTCCTGCCGCCTGGACAGGGACGTGCCTGAGGCGGCCTGGGACCGGAGGATGGAGGATGGAGCTGTCAAGGCAGAAGATACAGGCAGCCTGGCCTCCATGGTGCCTGAGCTGCAAAGCTGGTCTCAAACAGCCCAGCCCAGACTCTTCTGGAAAGGAGAAATCAGCCTGTCTCTAACGTGAAACCAGGCATCGCCACCTACTCTACACCTGACTGGGATATGCCAGGTGGTCCTTCAGGCAGACAGGATCACTTAGGGTTTGGGGAGAATATGATGTCTTGGCGAAAGGTAGGCCTGAGAGACAGGGGGACCGGGGACGTGGTGACAGGGAAACCAAGAAAGAGGTGTTTTAGAACAGGCCTAAATGTTGCTGCAGGATGGCCCACTGGATTTGGTGACCCTGAGGTCCAAGCCCAGCAGGACAACTTTGGGGATACAGGGTAGAAAACCAGGGCCGAGTGCTTGATTAGTGAGAGGTACCTGGGTAGTGTGTGCAAAGGACTTTTTTTGTGAGTTCTGTTGGCATTCTGGAAGGTTCTGCTTTAAAGATGGTTGAGAGCATCTTAGATGCTGATGGGGAAACGTGAGCATTCGGAAAACAAAAATGAAAAGTGGCGGATGGGATGGGTCCAGACCACGACCGGGTTTTGGGTCGGGGGGGCCTCCGGGGGAGGTGGTACCTAAAGAGGGGCTGCAGGCAGAGGTCTGGGCCTGCTTTAGGGAGCACTGAGGACACTATGGGGTTTTAAGCCAAGGAGTGACAGAGTAGGGTTTTGTTTGGAAAGATATGTCTGGTGGCAATGCCCAGGGCAGGCTGAATAGGTTGGGGCAAAAGGCAAAACCGGAAGCAGAGACCCAGGTGGGAGGCCTGAGCCCAGGGAAGCAGCTCTCAGCATCCTGGCAATGGAGAAGCATCCCAGCCTGAGAGGCGAGGGGTGAGGAGGGAGCCTCCACGGGCCCCATTTTGAAAGAAAAGGAACCAAGTTTAGATTCAGGCATTTTATGTTCCTCTCTTAGGGGGATAAAAGAAGCTATAAAAATTGTAGGCAGGTGTGCCTCATGTCTTGGTAATTTCCGAAGGATTGCTTTCAATATGATAGGCACATAAAAGAGTTTAAAAGCAGCTGCTCTGTGTAGACGTTCTCCACTGCTCGTGGAGCCTCGTGGCACCAGGGGTGTTTTGCCCCTAACAGTGGCTCCGAGGCAGCAGGCAATGCTGGCAGGCAGAGCAGCAAAAACGGGGAAGCAAGATCCCACCACCCAGAACAGTCCTCAGGAGGCAAGGCCCTGCCCCAGTTTGCAGACACAGCCTCTACCTCCTGCCCCACTTACTCTTTTTTTTTTTTTTTTTTAACATCTTTATTGGGGTATAATTGCTTTACAATGGTGTGTTAGTTTCTGCTTTATAACAAAGTGAATCAGTCATACATAAACATATGTTCTCATATGTCTTCCCTGTTGCGTCTTCCTCCCTCCCACCCTCCCTATCCCATCCCTCCAGGCTGTCACAAAGCACCGAGTCAATATCCCTGTGCCATGCGGCTGCTTCCCACTAGCTATCTACCTTACTACGTTTGTTAGTGTGTATATGCCCATGACTCTCTCTCGCCCTGTCACAGCTCACCCTTCCCCCTCCCCATAACCTCAAGTCCGTTCTCTAGGAGGTCTGCGTCATGAAGAACCTAGGGGTAAAGCAGGAATAAAGACCCACCTACTCTTAACTTACCTCACGTCGGGCAAAATCATCCTAGGGATTGGGCGGTGAGTATGGCACAGACCCGGTCCCCAGAGCCCACCGTCCACGGGGAGAGAGACGTGTAAACGAGACACGGCCCTCTAACCATGAACCTGATTTGCCTGGGCGTCTGGTGGAAGGAGGTGGAGACCTTTCCTTCTGCACACCACTCCCCCACCGCCGGTCCTCAGGGGGGTGAGGCACGGGTGATGCTACTCCTCCACAGAAGGAATTTCTTTTTTTTTTTTTAAGATGTTGGAGGTAGAAGTTTATTAATTAATTTATTTATTTTTGCTGTGTTGGGTCTTCATTTCTGTGCGAGGGCTTTCTCTAGTTGCGGCGAGTGGGGGCCACTCTTCATCGCGGTGCGCGGGCCTCTCACTATCGCAGCCTCTCTTGTTGCGGAGCACAGGCTCCAGATGCACAGGCTCAGTAGTTGTGGCTCACGGGACTAGTTGCTCCGCGGCATGTGGGATCCTCCCAGACCAGGGCTCGAACCCGTGTCCCCTGCATTAGCAGGCAGATTCTCAACCACTGCACCACCAGGGAAGCCCAGACAGAAGGAATTTCTTGACAAGCCTGATGGGGCAGAATGTGGGAATCCCGAGGGTCGGGGTGTGAGCAGATACCAGCTGGCTGTTGTGTGAGCTGATGAGGAAGAGCCGGCCTGTACTTCCGGAGAAAGATCGTAAGGTCTGGACCTAGAAGTGGCAGAAGCCTCCACGCTCTGCAGCATCACCCTCCCTGCAGGCTCCTTGCAGGCCGGGAGGTTACTGAATTCCTCACCTGCCCCGCTGTGAGTGGGTCTGCAGAGGAAGCAGAGGCTCACAACTCTGTGTGTAGCTGGTGGGTGGACTGCATGCCTTGTACTTGAGTGTGAGCACAGAGGCAGCCCGGGGCTTGGAAGATCCCAGAGGGGCAGGAAAGCCTTACTGAGGAACATCTGAGTTCCTCATACGACTTCACGCACAGATGGTGTGATGACACCAGAATCCAAACCATCTACGGATCAGAACTAATTAGCAAGGTCGTGGACTGTATTTTCCATTCACTGAAGCTCCATTTCATTCTCCTTTGAATCTGTCTTTTTGTTGTAGGTGGGTCTTTTGATCCTCACTCCTGTCGTATCTTTGATTCCCTGTTTTTTCCCCTTTACATTTGCTTTATTTTGCATTCTGTGCGTGGTGGTCAAAATCTCTGAAGTCTGGGTCTGTTCTTTTCTCCTTATTTTGCTTCTTGCCGGGTTTTGCTCTGTCTGGGTGACTTGTTCATCCCTATGGCTGTGCAAGTTTTAGTTATGAGATCATAGTGGTTTGATCTCTGCTGTGGAGAGCTGGGAAAGGACCTGTCTGATGACATGAAGGGGCCTGGGATTCTTGGGTAGATTTCTCTTCTTCCACTAAACGCAGGACTGAGAAAGACACTTTCGTGGCTTTCTGCTTCTGTGGGAGTATTCTTCCCCCACTCCATCCGCACCCCCGCCAGCTCACCTCTTCTCTCCAGTGACCCCCACCCTGAGTTCTGGCTTCATGTGGGGTGACTTCCAGTCCAACTATCAATCACCAGGAGAGGTGAGTCAGCATTTGCTGGACTGATTGTAGACCTGTTAGTTTCTTCTTGTTTTACATCGGTGATTGCTTTATACATTTTGAAGTGAGATTATCATGTGCATACAATTTACTACTAGTACTTTCACCCTCTCACTTTTCGTCCAGGTAGGTGGCAAGTGGATCTAGTCCTAGCTCCCCTGGGGAGATAAAGAAAAGGAACTGTTATTCCAGGTGTCCTTTCGTGGGTTTTCTGGGCCCAAGCCCTTGGTTTTGCCTTTGGTCTGATTGTGTTCCTCTTCCTGGCTGAAGGCATAAGCCCCTGAGGGCTCACCCACCCGCACAGCCACACCTGCGAGCTGTGTGTTTTTAAACAGCCTGTCGCTGGAAATAAATCTTTGTACTTTCCCCAGGAAATATAGTCTATAAATCACTGTGACATTTGAGATGAGGATCCCCCACTCGTGCTCCTCTGCCTCTCTGGATAAGCCTCCACACTTGCTACAGAGCCTGGGTGGTGGCCAACCCACGTCATGCTGGATGATGTAGGGACAGTCAGTTAAAGATGAAATCACTGGCATCTTCAAATGTCAGCTTTGTCACTATGGAAATGACCTTGCACTGCAGTGGCAGACAAAGATGACACTATGGAGCATTAAATAGGTGAGTTGCCACTACTTTCTATTCATCCTGGCCTTAGGATGTCTATGACGTCACAGACTGCATTCACTTTTCAATGCTGTGATGGGAAATTTCACGTGTCCACTTGGCTGGGCTTTGGTCTCCACTTGTTTGGTCAAATACCAGTTTAGGTGTGCTGAACATTTAAATCAGTAGATTTTGAGGAAAGTGATTACCTTCATAATGTGAGTGGGCCTCATCCAATTGGTTCAAGTCCTTAAGAAAAGACTGAGGTCCCCTGAAGAGGAAGGAATTCTGCCTCCAGACCGTCTCTGGATTCAATCTACAACATTGACTCCTGCTGGAATTTCCAATCTGCTGGCCTGCCCTGCAGACTCGGACATGCCAGCCACCTCAGTCACAGGAACTAACTCTTTAAAATAAATCAATCTCTCTCTCTACCTATAGATAGATAGGTAGATAGGTAGATAGATAGATAAATAGATAGATAGATAGATAGATAGATAGATAGATAGATAGATAGATAATCTGCATTTGTATTAGTCAGGGCTCTCCAAGAAACAGAACAAATAGGAGAGATAAATAGATAGATAGATAAATGATAGGTTGATACTACTGTATGGTTAGATCTATCCAATAGATAGATCTATCTATTTATCTATCTACCTATCATTCTATCTACCTATCATTCTATTATTCTATCTATCTATCTATCTATCTACCTATCATTCTATATATCATTCTACCTATTATTCTTTCTATCTATCTATCTACCAATCTACCTATCATTCTATCTATCTATTATTCTTTTTATCTATCTATCTATCTATCTATCTATCTATCAACTATTTACCTATCCATCCTATTGATTGTTTCTCCGGAGAATTCTGACTAATACAGATGCAGATGATTGGTGCTCATTTAAAAGTTTTACAATGGGGCAGCTTGAAGAAATCACATTTTATGTAATTCACTCAAGACACCAGACTGAAAAGGGAAAATAAAAGAAAGCAAAACACTTCTTGTTCCTTCTGCCCCTGGTGTCCTTCAAATCTACCACCTTGATCTTAACAAATTCTTCACTGGAGGCACCCCAACCCCCAGCTCCTGCTTTATGTTCTTTAATGTATCACCACTCTCTAACATGCTCTGTATTCACTTGCTAGATTGCTTTTATGTGCTTCTCCAAGAGAAATGTAAGGACTAGTGCCTGGAATGTGGAGGTGCTCAATTCAATTTCTACTGAAATTGATGAATTATGGTCATGAGAGAGCTAGTCATGGCTCAGGGAGTCAAAGTGTTGAGAGTCTGAGTTTGAGTATCAGTCAAATTGGGGTTTAAAGTCCAGCTCATTCATGTTCTCAGTGGTTTATCCTCTCTGTATCTCGTTTTCCACATACAAATGAATGTAACATCATCTACCACACTGGATGGGGTTCAGGATTCAACTATACATTTATATATATTTTTATAGACACTTCTGTACTTGGATAATATTTATAATCACATTATAAACTTTTCTTATCAAAGAAAGGAAATCCTACTCACTTCAATTTTTGACAACAAGTCTTTATACCAGAGGAAAATAAAGAAACATATGTAAGATGCTCAAAAATGGGCAATGTGAGCCACCATGCCAGACTGACTTTCAGGACATACTTATAAAAACTCAGAAAAAGTTGCTATGCACCCCTCCTGGCATGTGTAGCTGAGAACCAGTGTTATACAACAAAAATGACTGGAGAGGCAGCGGTGGAAGGATGGACAGTCAGTGTGGTATACCAGATGTACCTGTAGAGGTCATACAAAGTGATGACTATAAGGAAGACAGGAGGTGTGTAATGACCATGTGCTCTAACAACAAAGAATCTGGGAAACTATTAAAACTGGGGGGAGGATACTTAAAAAGCAAAATGTTTCAGCCGATTACTTTATAGGCATTCACTGAGAAATAAAATTGTATTACTTCAAAGTAATTGCTTTGGGAGAAGAAGGGTAGAGGGAGGAAGACACCAGGGTACTGGTAACCTGTGTCCAGGAAAAGAGGTGATGATGTAATCATCAAGGTATTAGTGGAAAGGTGTTCATGAGAACAAAATACAAGCCTTTCTAGATACCTGAAGATAGTCCTAAGAAAGACAGAAAAAACAAATAAAAAGAGAAAACTAAGCATAACGCATGGTGGGTGAATACGTGTGTATGTGACACACATGACATTTACATACATATGCATGCCATATAACTATGACAGAAGGAGGACAAGCATTGATTATACTGATAAATAACACATGGAAATGGGCTTAATTCAAACAAAAGAAATATGATTTTCAGATTGGCTAACAAAGTGAAATCCAGCACTATGCATGAAACCTGCCTAAATTAAAAGAGATTTGTTTTTTTAATTAAAAGGAAAGTACCCAATAATGCAGAAGCAACTTTCAAGGAATGGAGATTGCAGGAGATAGAAGGAGAAGTAGACAAAAATAAGCTCACAATGCCACACCACTCTCAATCCAAGAGAAATCAAGTAGACACACTCAGGAAGGAGATAGAAGATTTAAATGACATGATTAATGAGGCAGACCCTATAGATATGCATTGACCTCTGAACTCTTCTAACTGAGAATACTTCTTCTTTTTAAAAGTGTATGAAACATCCCCCCAAACTGACCACATCTTATGCTATAAAGAGAATCTCATTAAATTCTAAAGCATAGAAATAATGCAACCAGCATTCTCTTACCACCAGCAATAAAACTAGAAGTTAATTATAGCATTAACCAAATAAAAAAGCCTGCCCACAAAATGTGCTATTAAACAACTCTTGGAACAAAAGCAAAATCAGAGTGAAATTACAAAATTTTATAAATATAACAATAATGAAAACCAAAAGTATTAGACTTCACAGAATATAATTAAAGCAGTTATAAAAGAACAACTTTAACCTGAAATGAAAATGCATATCAGGGCTTCCCTGGTGGCGCAGTGGTTGAGACCCCGCCTGCCGATGCAGGGGACACGGGTTCGTGCCCCGGTCCGGGAAGATCCCACGTGCCGTGGAGCGGCTGGGCCCGTGAGCCATGGCCGCTGAGTCTGCGCGTCCGGAGCCTGTGCTCCGCAACGGGAGAGGCCACAACAGTGAGAGGCCCGCGTACCGCAAAAAAAAAAAAAAAAAAAAAAAAATCAGTAAAAATGAAAATATAAAACTAAATGAACATCAAACACGAAAAGTTAGAAAAGGAACAACAAAGCTAATCCAAAGAAAAGAAAAAGGAAGAAACAGAAGGTACTAAAGTGTTAAAACAAAAGGAGTTGAACCAGTAAATGCATCCAAACTCTGATTGTTTAGCTCAGAAAAAGTGCTGGTGGGGGCTGGGAGGGAGAAAGCACATGCAGAATTGCATGCGAATAAAGTTAAATGCCAAGATGAAATAAATAACTTTCTAGAAAAATGCAAAGCACCCAAATTGACCCCATTAAAGAGAGGAAATCGAAACAGGCCAGTTACCACTGAAAAAATACAGGCAGTAGTTAAAGGCCACTAATTTCCTCCCAACACCATGTGCACAGGGGAAATGAACCAAGTTTTAATTAGATCAATTAACAACAATGCTACTTAAATAATTTTAGAAGAAAGGAAAAGGTGGAAATTTTCCAAATTCTTTTTATGAAGCAAGTAAAACCCCCATAACCTGACAGAGCTTTTATTAAAAAAGAAGTTACTGACCAATCTCACTTATGGTTATAGACACACCAAAATCTTAGATAAAACATTACGAAACAGAAGCAAACAACATGTTACAAAGTAATGCATCATGACCAAGTGGTTGGTTTACCAGGAACAGGAAGGTGATTCAATATTAGAAACATATTAATATAATCCATCAAACGAATAAGGACTAAGCAAAACTATCTCATCACTTCAAAAACAGAACAGACTGTTTACATAATTAAACACATTATGTTAAAAATAC
This sequence comes from Leucopleurus acutus, assembly GCF_964270905.1. Classification (NCBI taxonomy): domain Eukaryota; kingdom Metazoa; phylum Chordata; class Mammalia; order Artiodactyla; family Delphinidae; genus Leucopleurus; species Leucopleurus acutus. The sequence goes on from NC_139152.1 coordinate 101,401,981, forward strand.
ACGATAAAATAGCAATTGATGTACCCTAAATCTAGTACACAACTCAGTGGACAACACAGACGTCCTTCCAGCTAAAGACAGGGAGAAGATAGGGGTGTACATCCCTTTGACCTTTTAGAATTGTAATTAGAAGAGAGAAAAAAATAGAGGCACAGGAGCTGGAGAAGAGGAGAAGACAAAATCATTTATATTTGCAGGTGATAAAATTAAATATTTTGGAGACCCCAAAATCAAAGGAAAAACTCTTGCAGAAAAGAAACAGGGAATGTATTAAATTAGCATACTATGAAAGTAACATTTAAAAAATCACTAAAAACTTGTTCTTCTGGGAAGATGGAGTAATTTCCCCTATTCCTACAACTAAAACCCCTGGACCTTGTATATAAAACCAAAGAAAGAAGTCTCTAAGAGGTGAAGAGGGGGAGGCAGGCTGACTTTGGGACCCAAGGAATGACATGGTGGTGAGTTCTCTGGCTGTTTATATTTTTGCCTTGTATATCCTAGACTCGGAGCTGAAGATAGAGACAGCTTGGGAATGCCACGCAAACAACAATGAAACAACCCAAGAAAGCCTTCTCTCTGTAGCCAAAGGACAAGGAAAGGGGCAGCATTGCAAGACAGAACGTTTTTAGTCAGCAACCGCCCTGCTCCAGGAAACACCAGAACAATCTGTGCCCACCCCACTCACATCAGCAAAGATCACTCCCATCCATCAGGAAGGAGATGCCCTACCAGTGAAGAGAGAGGATGCTCAACCTCATGCAGCAGAGACCATGTGGGAGAGGGGACCCCCATCCCCAGCAGCAGTAACAAAGAGCCCACCCCACGTTGGGAGTCAAGGGAGGTGGAGTGGGGAGCCTGGGCGTTTATGTCTGTCTCCACTTGACTGTAATGAAAGAAACTGGGGAGCACGGTGACCCCTCGCTTCCCTCCCAGAGCAGCGTGAGAAGGAAAATGAAGAGAATTTGTCACCAGCAGACCTGCTCTGCAGCTAACACAGGCTCACTTAAGAGCCAGTCTCATAATATAATACAAAAATGTCCAGGTTTCAGTGGAAAATCACTGGTCAGAGCAAGAATTGGGAAGATCTCAAACTGAATGAAAAGGATGATCAGTAGAGCACAGAGATGTTAGAATGACCTGACAAAGATCTCAGAGCATCCCTGATAAAAATACTCCAATGAGCAGCTAGAAACACATTGAAGCAAACAATAAAAATAGAAAGCCAAAGCAAAGGAATAGAAAGCCTCAGTAAAGAAATATAGATATAAAGAAAAAGTAAACAAATAACAATTTTAGAACTGAAAATACAACAGAAAGAAAAAACACCATGAATGGGGTGGGTCCAACGTCAGGATGGAGGGGCGGGGAAAAGATCTGGGAACTGGGAGATGAAACGAGAAACAACCCAATCAGAGCATCAGAGAGAAGGGCTTCCCGGGTGGTGCAGTGGTTAAGAATCTGCCTGCCAATTCAGGGGACATGGGTTCGATTCCTGGTCCTGGAAGATCCCATGTGCCGCGGAGCAACTAAGCCCATACGCCACAACTACTGAAACCCACGCACCTAGAGTCCGTGCTCCGCAACAAGAGAAGCCACCGCAATAAGAAGCCCGTGCACCACAACAAAGAGTAGCCCCCGTTCACCACAACTAGAGAAAGACTGCACGCAGCAATGAAGACCCAACACAGCCAAAAATAAATAAAATAAAATTTAAAAAATTTTTAAAAAAACATTTAAAAAAATAAAGAAGAACAACAGAGAGAAAGTTGACTGAAAAGAAATGCACAGAACCTCAGGGACATGTGGGATTATGACAAAGTCTAAACTTTGTGTCATTTTGTCCCTAGAAGAGTGGAGAAAGAGGGCTGAAAAGTACTGGAAAAAATAATGCCTGAAAACTACCCAAATCGTCAAGACACATGAATCTACAGATTCAAGAAGATGAAAGAACCTCAAACAGGATAAACCTACAGAACTCTGTTTCAAGATACGTCATAATTAAACTTCTGAATGGTGAAAACAAAGGATAAATTGGAAAGTGGTCAGAGAAAAACACCTTACTTGGAGGGTAAAAAATTTAGATGACAGTGGATTTCTCATAGGAAACCATGGAGGCAAGAAGGAAATAAGTTTTGGGGCTCCTGAAAGAAATGAGCTGGCAGCCCCAAACTCTATCCTCAGTGCAAACATCCCTCAGGAATGACGGGCAACCAAGATATTCTCAGATGAAGGAAAACCAAGAGAAGTTGTCACCAGCAGACCTACCCTGGAAGAACGGCTGAAGTTCTTTAAACAGAAAAGAAACTGTGAAGGAAGGGACCTTAAAACACTGAGAAGGAAGAGAGAACACAGTGAACAAAAGCGTGGACAAATGCCACAGACTTTCCTTCTCCTCCTGGGTCTTATAAATCACATCTGATGCTTGAAGCAAAATTACAGCAATGTCTGCTGTGGTTCTCAAAATATGCAGAGAAGGTATTTAAGGCAATTTTGTGTATGATTAACCGTGGAGTTAAAGGGTTGTGAGAGAGGAAAAGGATCTATCCTTCATATACTACAGATAAATCAAAATGGAATTCTAAAAAAGGAAGACAGGAAGAAGCAAACAAACAAAAAACCCCGAGAGAAGAAACAGCAAACAAGAGTTAAAATGGCAGAGTTAACTCCTCAAATATCAGTAATTACATTCATATAAGTGATCCAAATACACTAATTAAGATACAGACAGTGGAGGGGTGGGTTAATAAGCATGACCCAGCTATGCGCTGTCCACAAGAAACTCACCTCAAATACAATGATGCAGGCAAGTTCAAAGCAAAAGGATGGAAAAAGAGGTACCACATATAAGCACTAATGAAAGGAAAGCAGGAGTAGCCGAATTAATATCAGATAACGTACACTTCAAAGCAAAGAAAATTACCAGGGATGGAGAGGGACATTACATAATGATATTAGGGTCAATCCACCAGGAAGACGCAGAAATCCTAAATCTGGATGCACTGAACAACACTGCTGCAAAATCAGTGAGGCAAAACCCTGTAAAGCGGAAAAGGGAAATAGGCAAACTACAACTGGAATTGGAGACTTCCACACTCCTCTCCTGACAACTGATGGAAAACGAGACAGAAAATCAGAAAGGTAGGAAAGAATCCAGCAGCACCATCAGCCACGGGATCTTACAGGATGCTCTGTCCAACAAAAGCAGAATACATGCTCTTTTCAAGTGCTCACGGAAGTATACCAGGATAGAACACATCATTGTCCATGAAACTCATTTCAACAGATTTTTCAAAGAATTGAAATCATACAGTGTGCTCTCAGACCACAGTGGAGTCAAACTAGGAATGAATAAAACAGGAGAACCTCCAAACGCTTGGAAACTGAACAGCACACTCCTGAGTAATCCATGGGTCAAAGAAGAAAATCTCAGGGGAACTAAAAATATACCTCGAGCTGAATGGAGATGGAAATACAATTAATTTGTGGAATACAGCGAAAGCCGTGACACTGAATGCACATGTTACTAAAGAGGGAATGTCTCAGATCGATAATCTAAGCTCCTACTTCAAGAACCTGAAAATAGAAGAGCACAGTGGACCCATAGCAAGCAGGAAGAATAAACATAAGAGCAGAAATTAAAAAAAAAATTGGAATGTCATAAAGATGTCAATTTTACCCAAACTGATATGCAGGTTGAATGCAATGTCTATCAGTCTCAGAAAGATTTTTTTTTTTTGTAACTATAGATAAGGTCATCGTAAAATTCACATGGAAAAGCAAAGGCACTCTAAATTGCTACATTTTACATTTTGAGAAAGAGTAAAGTGGGAAGAATTGACTGACCTGATTTTTTTTTATTTTTTATCGTGGCAGACTACATACAACATAAAAATTACCATCGTAACCATTTTTAAGTGTATAGTTCAGTAGTGTTAAGTACACTCACATGGCTGTGAGACTAATCTCCAGAACCCTTTTCATCTTGCAAAACTGAAACTCTGTCCCCATTAAGCAGTAACTCCTCTTTGCCCCCTCCCCCGGCCCCTGGCACCCACAATTCTATCTCTGTTTCTAGGGATGTGGCTACTCTAGGGACCTCATATAAACGGAGCCACATAATACTTGTCTGTTTCTGACTGGCTCCTTTCTCTTAGCATAATGTCCTCAAGGTTCATCTGTGTTGTAGCAGGTGTCAGAATTTTCCTTCTTTTAAGGCCGAATAATATCCCATTGTATGTACAGACCACATTTTGCTTACCATTTCATTTGTTGATGGACATTGAGTTTTTTCCACCTTTTGACTATTGTGAATAAAGCTGCTATGAATACGGTGTGCAAATACCTGTTCAAGACACTGCTTTCAGTTCTTCTGGGTATATACCTAGAACTGGAATCAGTGGATCATATGAAAACTCATTTTTTAACTTTTTGAGGAGCCACTATACTGGTTTCCATAGTGGCTACACCATATTACATTCCCAGTGACAGTGCACAAGAGTTCTAATTTCTCCACACCCTCACCAACACTTGTTACTTTTTGTGTTTTTGACAGTAGCCATCCTAATGGACGAGAGATGGCACCTCCTTGTGGCTTTACTTGCATTTCCCTGGTGATTAGTGATGTTGGAAATCTTTTCATGTGCTTATTGACCATTTGTGTGTCTTCTTTGGAGAAATGTCCATTCCTATCCTTGACCCATTTTTTTTTATCAAGTTGTTTTTTTTTTGTTATTGTTGAGTTATGGGAGTTCTTTATATACGTATATGAACCTCGTATCAGATATACGATTTGCAAATATTCTCTCCCACTTCATGAATTGCCTTTTCACTCTGTTGATTGTGGTTTTTGATGCACTCCACCTGCTTTTAAGAATTTTTTTGTAGCTGTTGTAGTCGAGACTGGTATTGGCAGAGAATGCCAGAAATAAGAGAAGACAGAGAATCCACAAATAAGTCCACACAAATATGTCAGCTGAATTTTGACAAAAGTGTAAACGCAATCTGATGGAGGAAAGATAGCTTTTAAAACAAATGGAGCCAGAGCGATTGAACATTCAGAGTCAAAACTCAAAACCAAACCCCCAAAAACCCTTGATTTGATGCTCACATATGATTTCACATTGAAAGGGATGGCAGACTTGAATGTAAAATATAAAACTATGGAACTTATAGAAAAAAAAATACAGGAGAAAATCTTCAGGACTTAGGGCTAGGAAAGGAATTCTTAGACTTGACACTAAAAGCACAACCGTAACAGGAAAAACTCACAGTTTGGATCTCATCAAAATAAAATACTTGATTTGTGAAAGACGCTGTTAAGAGAATGTGAAAAGAAAAGCTACAAAGTGGGAGAAAAGTGTTTGCAAATCCCGTATCTGACAAAGGACTAACATCTAGAATACATAAAGACTTCTCAAAATTTAATAGTAAAAAAGATCCAATTAGAAAATGGGCAAAAGACATGAAGATATATTTCATGAAAGAGGATATTTAGATGGAAAACACATGAAAATACGTTCAACATCATTCGCCATTAGGGAAACATGTGTTAAAACCACAATGAGAGATCACTACACACCTATCAGAATGGCTGAAATAAAAGTCAGCAAAACACCAAATGCCGGTGAGCATGCAGAGAAGTGGGTTCCCTCATACACTGCTGGCGGGAATGTAAAATGACTGGGGTCACATCAGAAGGAATCAGACAATGTGTAGCCTTTCATGCCTGGCTTCTCTCACTTAGCATGTTTTCAAGGTTCATCCACCTGGCAGCAAGTGTCAGAACTTCGTTCTTTTTGTAGCTGGACAATGTTCCATTGTGTGGGTGTCCCCAGTTTGTTTGTCCATTCACCTACGGATGGAGATTTGAGTTGTTTCTGCATTTTGGCCATTGTGAGCAGACGTGCTAAGAACATTTAGGCACAGATTTTTGTTTGGGCTGATGAAAAAGTTCTGGAACTAGATACTGGGATGGTTACACAACATTGTGAATGTGCCGCTAAATTGTACCCTGTAAGATGGTTACAGTGGTAAATTTTATGTCATGTGTATTTTGCTACCATTTAAAAAATCTTTATAAAAGAAGAAGAATGGGGGAAAAAAGGACTCAGAGCCAAGGTTGAAGAGGTCCTCTAATCAAAGATGGGGCAATTTTAGCATCATTAAACTGATGAACTTCGATAGATAGAACACATTGTGTTCAAATCCTTGAGTCTGTATTAATGTAAAATACTGGTCACTGCTGGAGTATGTCGGGTACCTACTCATTATTTTGAAAACTTCTAAATAAATGGAAAGAAATAAGTATTTATTCCTGTTTTGCATGTAAGAATTTGACTTCTACGTGAACAGATAATTGAAATGGGAGGTTTCTTTGTATACGAACATCACAGCTGTTAAATAAAGAATTAATGTTAGAATTAGAAGGTCATTATTTTCAACCCTTCATGGATTAATGGACTTACAATGGTCATCAACAGATGCTAAAATCAGAAAAACGAAAGCCCAGCAGACACCAGGAGTCCCTGACAGAAGCCCAGCCCAGTGTGTGAAATCCTCCTGCCAAAAATGAAAACCCAATCTGATATCAAACCTCAACATCTAACTCCCGATTTACGCGAGCCTCAGGGCCAGTGAGATGTGTTTATCATCAGAAACCAGACTCAGGGATAAACCCAATTTCTTTCCTAAAAACACTACAAAGGAAAGAGGATGGGGGTGGCAGATCTTTGAACTGAAAAAAGGTTTTAGAGACATATCGACCGGTTTCCCACTGTGGATTTTACTTGGATTCAGATTCACACTGACAAAATTAAAAATGTAGATAGTTGGCCAAGTTGAAGCATATGATTGGATATTAGTTGCTGATGTGGATATGCTTAAAAAAGCCCTTTCTTGTAAAGAGGCATACTAATAAATTTACAGATAAAATCTAAACACAATATTTATTAAATGTTTACTTTAGGAAAGATGAGGAAATAAAAGAAAGAAAGATAAAAAACAAAAGCAAAGTAAGGAGCCCTCCCTTCTCTGGCAGAGAGGGGTTCTCCAGCTCCCGGCTTGTCTGCTGGAGGCTTCGCTGCTGAGTCCCAGCCCCTCAGGGCATTTACAGCCGCCCCTGCCTCTCTTCTGGGAACCCTGATCTGGCTCCAGCAGGAAATGCACTCAGGTGTCGAAGAGAAGGAGATCCACATTCTGTCTACCCCAGAAAATGGCTCATGGGCACAGCAGAGGAGGCTAGCTTTCTGACGGCAGCAAGGCTGCACTTCGGAGTAGGAGAAACCGGAGGGTGGAAATGCAAACTCATAGAGGGATCACTATTCCTACACACCAGGCTGTAGGCAGTGGACCTCGGGTCCTGCAGAAGTTACGAGACGGGCTCTAAGGTGTAACCCTGCTCCACCCCATGCTGCCTGTGTGATGTCGGACACCTCATTTGCCTCTCTGAGCCTCAGTTTCCTCGCTTATACCGTGGAAATGACTGGCACTTGGTTGATAGGGCTGTTGGGGACGGTAAATATGGCAGCACTGATCAAGTTCTCAGCACAGCACACAGTGTGTGCGATGCTGGCTGCGGGTAACGGCCCTCCTCATGGGCAGGCGTGGGTGCTGTGTCTGCGAACATCTCGTAACTGTTTTCGTATGAGACTGTCTAATGTTCTCTTGTCTCATCAAGCTGTCAGGGTTTCCCTTTCTTTTTCCCCCAGTGGTGACACACGTTTTCACATTTATACATCTTTTAATAGGACATTGGAAAAAGACCTATTGGACATTTGAGGCAGGAGCCCATGCAAGTCCAGCCCTGGATGGGAAGCCGTGGGAGGGGAGGAGGGGGGGTAAGAAGGGATGGCAGAGATGGGGGGAGGGTAGCATTCCCTGCAGCCCAGGGTTGAGGGTGACAACAGGAGGGCCATCGGAATAGACTTGCCACCGCGAGCCAGGCCTGCTGAACACCTGAAGGGAATCTTAGGGCTGGAAATTCAGAGGCCACGGGCGCCTTCATGCTGGTGAGTCCAGTGGAGTGATGGGGCCATCTGAACTGGGCAAAAGGTGTGTGGAGAGGGCGGAGGAGGATTCGGGGGGGCAGGCACCGAGGCAGGAGGGTCCAAAGAATAGGCCTGGGCTTGTCTACTGATGTATGCGTGTATATGTATGTCTATCTGTTTATCTTATCTATCTGTCCATCCATCATGTATCTACCTATTATCTATCTATCTATCTATCTATCTATCTGTCTGTCTATCCATCCATCCACCTGTCCATCTAAATGTGAGAATGACTGGGGTCCAGGAGGAACCCAGGGGATTAAAGAGAAGAGCGTGCTTCTTTCCTCTAGCCAGAGAGCATCGGCTTGGGACTGCAAGGTGTCAGCAGTGGGAAACCCTGGTGAGTGGGTCACCCCGCTCAGGGAGCAGGTGTGTGCAACACGCAGCTGTGTCAGGGACAGCTGTGGTACCAGCATCAGGGCAGAGTGCTGGAGCAGCCCTTGAGACAGGCACAGGCGTCCAGAGTGACGAATGCACACCTGGACCTGGCATTCAGGTGAAGGCAGATGTGCCACGAAGCCTGTCCCTCATGGCTGGTGGGTGGGGAATAGCTGGAGTGGGTCATAATTAACGGCTTATGCCTCTCTCCTCCCTGCAGGCAGAGTGGGGCTGGTACTGTGGGGCGGAGGGCATGGCCGGAAGGCTCTGGACAAGAGCGTCTCTGCATGCAGCTGCTTCTTCTTGGTTGTACCAGAGTAGAGCTGCTCCCGGACTGGGCTGCAGGAGGGGCTGGGGGCCAGCTTGTGTGAGCCAGAGGGAACTCTGCAGAATGGTGAGTTGGGGAGGGTCTTGACTTCTCTCAGTGCAGCCTTGACCGTTTCAGAGGAGCAGCAACTCCATCCTGGATTCCAGGACCAGCTGATGCAGGGGACCAGGGCTGGAGCCCAGAGCCTGTGGTCCCGGCTCCCGGTTCCCTGCCCACCTCTCCCCTCCCCTCTCCTCCACACGCTCCACCAATGTGCGAGGACGCCCCATCCATGCTGGGGCCCCCACTATAGGAAATGGATTTTTACTGATTTTTCCCCACTATATTCTTCTGATATTATGGTATTTAAAATTCCTTAGCCTCTGATGAGACACGTTGTCTACAAATGCTTTCATCACTCTGTCTCTGGGGTCTACAGTCAGAGGAGTTGAGGAGGAGAGGCAGTTTTGCGGGGCCCAGGGTTCAAGTCTTCACCCTGCAGCCTGTTCAGAGTGGCTCTGGGCGCATTTAAAACCTGTGTGGGTCCCAGAGTCCTCATCTCTAAGAAGAAAATTTTCTTAGCTAAGATTTATTGAGTCTTACGATGTGCTCAGTACTCTTCTAAGTGTTTTCTATGAATTACTCATGCAGTAATTACAAGTGAGAGCCGAGCCCAGAAGCCGTCGTGGCAGCCAACATCAACATCATCAACATCACCGTCATCATCACCACCATCATCACCATCTTTGTCCAGGCTGCACAGCCGGCTTCCACTCCATGCTCCCGATCTGGAGCCCATGCTCTTAGAATTCAAAGGCTTCCACCCAGCTGCTTACGATACTACACACATCATGCCTGGTACCTGCGGAGGCTCCATAGATGTTCGTTCTCTCACTCCCTAAAGCACATCGTGGTTAAGATGAAATCAGCTCCTTATCCAAAGTCGATGCCTAAAGTGCCTGATATGAAGGCCTCTGAAAAGAGTCGGTTAGATGTGTGTATGCAGAAGGTTGTCTTTGTAATTCTGGGCGGATGCATGACTCTGAAATTCCCTTTGGCGTCCTCCTCTGGCACTGTCCTGCTTGGCACTGGGAGCTGTGGATTGTGGAGCAGGGGAGCGTAGGGCTGACAAACCCTGTCCATCACCCCCCCGGTGGGGCTCCTCAGGGACCACCTGTCACCCCCATTTTTTCAAGGGAGCCGATTGCACGGAAGAGGAATCTGGCTGCAAACTGTCAAACAGGAGAGTGACCAGAGCCTGGGGTGGCGGTGCATGCCCTGCCCCTTCCAGGGAGGGTGAAGCAGCCCCAGGACTGCCAGCAGGACGGTCTAGGACGGAGCTGGGTGGAGGCTGCTGGAAGCTTCTCAAGTGGAACCTGTGGATTCTCATGATGCAGAGAGGCCTGGCGCGCATGCAGACTGGCTCTGCCTTTGACAGGGAGGCTGCAAGGCTGCAGTGGGCATCTGAGCGAGGCTGTCCACGAGGGGGGTGTCACCAAAGTCAGGCAGGAGCTTTGGGGGAGAAGGGCAGCCTGGAGTAGGCTGTGTGTTGTCCCTGTCTGTGTGCTGGCAGGGACAGTTTGCAAAGGGGACATTGGGGCCATGCTGGGTCATGGGAAGAGGGGTCTGGACTCACGCTGCACCCTCTGCAAGTCCTGTTCATCGTCTGCTGGACATCATCCTGGGCAAATTGTTGTCACCTTAGCTTCCGTGTCCCTTCTGTTCACTGGTGAAAATAAATGCTGTTGAGAGTGTGACACCTGCCGAGTGACAGTGTTGGGCGTATTTCAGGTCCTTTCTTCTTAACCAGCTGGGCTGGCCTGTCATCACATGGGTGGCTCGATCATTGTGACTCCCGGCCCCTCGGGGCCCCTGAGACTGCAGACCTCTTGCCTCGGAGCCTCAGAGCTGCCCGCGCGATGGCAGGGCACAAACGTTATCCGGTTTCCTTGACTCATCCACCCAGCACGGGCCGGTCCTACTGTGTGCTGGGTGCTGCTGTAGGTGCCGGGATGCGGTGGGGAGCAGGGCAGGGGCCGAGCCCCAGGGGCTTCCTTTCCAGTTGGAGGGAGAGGAGGAGAGAGAAAAGTTAACAACAGGTGAGTATATGGTTATACGTGGTGATGCACGTCCTGGACACACACAAGACAGAGATCTGATCTCATCTGTGGGTAGGGATGCCCTCTGCAGGAAGTGACTTTCAAACTGAGACCTGGCGGCAGAGGAGGGACCAGCCGAACAGGATGGCAAAGCCTCCTAAGTCTCCATGGCGGTAGCGGGGCAGCTCTAAGGAAGAGAGAAATGTTGGTGTCCGAGCTGTGAATGTGGAGTTTGCCCAGGGAAGAGGGGTGGCCAAAACAAGGATGGAGACGATGGAAGGCTCTGGACCAAGGAGGGCTTGGAGGCTGTTCTTGCCATTTTGGATCTGACATGACGTGAAGTGGGAATGCACTGTGGGACTTTCAGCATGAGAGTCACATGCCAGGTGGAGGAGAGATGGCCGAGATGCAGGGGGTGCAGGACTGGAGGCTGGTCAGGAGTCTACTGCAGGGGTCCAAGCAACAGGGAGGCACCTGGACAGCAGAGGGAGCATGATGGCATGAGAGTGGTCAGTCCGGCTGTGTGGTGAAGCTGCTGTTGATGGGATCTGCTGACCCTTGGATACAGGGTTCATGGAAAAGAGGCAAGGCCAAGGACAGCTCCAATGTTTCACGTGTTTGCTTCCCGTGGACAGTTGGGTACAGATCAGGGTCATTTCCATTCATGGGGAAGACCAAGTGAAATAGGGCCTTGGGGCCACGTACTACTCGTACCTTAGAAAAGTGATGTCGAGTGGACCCGGAGAGAGAAAAGGGAGAGTTTGAGGAATACTTTGAAGGTAAAAACTGTCAGGTTTGGTGAGGTATTGGATGGGGACATGAAAACAAGTGAGGGGTCAAGGCTGATGGCCAGGATATCAGGGCTCTGAGGCCAGTCCAAGGCTACCTGGCTGGTTGGGGGTGAAGCATGATCCAGCTCAGAAACATGTACCCAGTTCCCTCATTCAAAGCATACTCTTCACTGAGGTTAGACCAACACAATACTCATGCCAGTAGTATTTCCTGAGCACCTGGGAGGAACCAGGTGCCACCCAGGTGGCTGGGGAAGTCTCAGTTCAAGCTGCCCAAGGAGAGACCAGCTAAGGAGAGAGGTCCCAAGGAAGCCGTGGCTTGGCAGCACCATTCACAGGGGCCACACTGTAGAGGAGAGACACAGACAAGCCTGGAAGAAGAGCTCAGTGCAGGAGCAATTTCCTTGGGCACCCAAGAGGGCAGCAAGCTGGCTGCTGAAGTCCTTTGTCATTGCAGCAGAACATGATCTTGAGGCAATTTGGCACATTAAAGAATGTGCTTAAATGTGATGGAAAGAGTTAGGGAGTTTCAGAGATCTGTTTTCAATCATATAATTTACAGCTATTTAGTCTTGGGAAAGTTACTTTAAGTTCACTAAGCTTTATTTGGAAAGAAAAAAGGGATCTAGCGCTTATGATGCAAGTTGCTTTGAAGAGTGCAGGTGATGTGTGAGACATGATGAGCATAGAACTGGGCACTTGGGACTGATTAACAAATAGTACAGATCGTAATGATGAGATTATGGTGGTGATGGTGATGATGATGGTGATGATAGTGGTGATGGTGATGAGAATGATGGTGGTGATGAGATGATGATGATGGTGATGATGATGATGGTGATGGTGATGATGGTGATGGTGATGATGGTGATGATGGTGATGATGATGGTGATGACAGTGGTGATGGTGATGATGGTGATGGTGATGATGGTGATGGTGATGATGGTGATGATGGTGGTGATGAGATGATGATGATGATGATGGTGATGGTGATGATGGTGATGGTGATGATGGTGATGATGATGGTGGTGATGAGAATGATGACAGTGATGATTGTGGTGATGGTGATAATGATGATGACAGTGATAATGGTGGTGATGGTGGTGATCAAGGTGACAAAGTCAATGGGAATGAACATTTTGTCAGCAAGTGCATCCTATCCCCATGAAAATTGGTTCCAACATTTCCAAAATGCCAGTACTATTTTTTTTTTTTTTTTTTTTTTTTTTTTTTTGCGGTACGCGGGCCTCTCACTGTTGTGGCCTCTCCCGTTGCGGAGCACAGGCTCCAGACGCACAGGTTCAGCGGCCATGGCTCACGGGCCTAGTCGTTCCATGGCACGTGGGATCTTCCCCGACCAGGGCATGAACCCATGTCCCCTGCATCGGCAGGCGGACTCTCAACCACTGCGCTACCAGGGAAGCCCTGTGCCAGTACTTTTTACTTTATAATGTAAAGAGTGTTTTGCACTTACCCATGTTAATGTTATTTTGGGTGTGAATATTCCACTTGATGCCAAACATCTCAGTGAAAACTGAAGGTGCAGTCGAACATCACAAAGCGTTCAGACATCCAGATGTAGTGACATTCTGCCCACCAGGCACAAGGATATGCGGTGGTTATTTTTTTCAGTTTTCATTCTGTCATTTGGCATTGGGTTGACTTGGGTGCTGTAATACTAGCTATCAAGAGGTATGAATGTGTACCAGACACTTGGATTCAGAGAGAATGGCATATTGTTGCTGGAATCTGATACATGAAGAAAAAATGCAGGCAGACTGCTTCTCTTGCATGAAGCTAAGTGGTTGCTGGACGTCTGCTCGGGGCGCAGTGTCTTTTCTGCACAGACTCTTAGGTGTGATACAGTCTAAAAATAGCCATGCTCTGTGCTGGGCTGTCTGGGGAATAGCTTTGGACTCTCAGCTGCTGCAGCTACAGAAAGCAATATGCTCTTTGGAAAGGTATTAGGCTGGGGTTTTGTTCTGCCAGCGTTGCTTCAAATTGTCTCTCCTGGAACAAGCAGTGCCAGCCCGTCCTCCTTCCTGAGGAGGTGGAGGAGGAGAAAGGGATGAAGGGGGAGCTGCCAGGCAGATTTTGACTCTGAGCCACACACCTGCGAGGGGCACATGCACAAGCCCAGGTATGCCGTGGGCACTCAGGCCGGAGAATGCGCACACACATACATGCACATGGACATATGCACACCTGAGGCACTGACTTCTGAGTCCTCCAGTTCTGCCCCCACCTCCATGGTTTGGGGCACACAGCTGGGCTGGGTACAAAGAAATAGCAATGCTGTCTGGAGATGTCACCTTTGGTCCCCAGAGCACGCTGAGGAAGAGGTATTGAGGTTCAGGAATTTGAGGTGCAGTGGGATTGAGTGCTGTGCTGGCTCACACAGTGCTAGAGCCCAGATTTCTCTAAGTCCTGGTGCCCCCAAGTCTGCACACTGGAACGTTCCAGAAATGTGGGTAGTAGTGCTGGGTCAGGGGTCCCACCCGGGCTCGGTTATATAGGACAGGGTAAAGGCAAGAACTGGCCCACACGGGGAGGGGGGCCCGGAGGGAGGCAGGGTGGAGATGGCCGGGCCTCGGGGCACCCCAGTGTCTGTGATATAATAAAAAATATTTATATTGCTCTTTGTCCCAGTTTCTGGCACAGAGCCTCTAAGATCCTTAGAATTTCCTAAGCAACAGCAGTGAGAGGATCATCTTTTTATTTCCCCCCAAATTATTTCATTTTATTTCCTTCCTGTTTTATTGAGATGTAATTGACATACAGCACTGTGTAAGGTTAAGATGTACATCACAACGATATGATTTACACACATCAGGAAGTAATGATCACAGTTAGTTTAGTGAACCGCCATCATCTCATACAGGTTCAAAATAAAAGAAACAGAGAATTTTGTTTCCTTAGGATTTACTCTTAGCAATTTTCTTCTATAACAAACTGCAGGGAGGAGCGTCTTTTCCTTTCGTAATGAGCCCCCTCAGCCACGTCTGAGTTGATGCTAATGAGGTGACTCCTGGTTCCCCGCCCCACCCACCCAGCTAATGAGATGACCCCTGGTTCCCCGCCCCACTCCGCCAGCTTCAGGATGGGGGCTGGTTGATGGTGGAACAACCATGTGATTCAAGGAGGAGAGCTTTCAGCTCCAACCTCTGACCTCCAGGGAAGGGAGAGAGGTTGGAGGTTGAGTCAATCACCAAGGACAGTGATTTAATCAATCGTGCCCGTGTGATGAGGCCTCCATGAAAGCCCTAAACCATGGGGTTTGGGGAACTTCTGGGCTGGTGGAACCATCAAGGCCTTGGGAGGAGCCTGGGCCTGGAGAGACCTGGAAGCTCCACCCCCCACTCACACCCCTTGCACTGGGCCTCTCTTCCTTCCGGCTGTTTCTGACTGTGTGCCATGACCAACCTGCTATTTTTTGGGAAAGAAGACTCACCTGTGACTGCCCCACCTGACCCTGTTACCCTCCACGGTTCCCAAAGTTGTCCCTGTAAGTTTGTGGAGTTGGCCACATAGGAAACCTACACCAACCAGAGGCAGGGTGGGGACTGGTGACACTTCCTTGAATGCTTTATTAATTAAATACACTCATTAAAAATCGTCGTTGTGCCAGACCCTATGCTGGGCACCAGAGTTTAGATGTGGGGCAGGACACTCTCTTCCTGTGGAGGTTTTTACTCGTCCACTTAGCTGATGGTCACCGAGCGCCTGCCATGTGCCCCATCCAGTGAAGTGTGCTGGGGACAGAGGTGACTCAGGGAGACACTGAATTTTATAAACAAACTTTTGCTGGAGGACATTGTCCCTCTGCTAGTTTGTTCCCCCGTTTTCTTTTCTGTCTCATTTTTCTTTTCTTTAATAAACAGAGTTTGGCTATTAATAGGCATGGAGGACACAGATATTTACTGGATTATATTTAAAGATGCTTCTACCAGTAAATGCATGATGGCTTGTAAGTTGAACACAGAGTTCTGGAAAGGAAACTAATTTATCCGCAGGAACAGTGTTATAATTTCCTCCCGGTTCCACTAAAGATAATGTAAAATATTATTGTTGTGTGTGCACTCATATTTGACCATGAGGGTGATGATGATATTGAGAATGATGATGATGATGATAGTGATAATAATACTACAGATTTGCATTTATGTGTCTCTCGTAGCTTTCTGAAGATTTGTCTATACCTCAGCTGTTCTCTCTCGATCCTGGGTGGGTGGAACATTGTCAATGTCCGTACACCTCTGGTTAATTGAGTATCACTAGGTGTAATATCCCCTGATGGGTTTGTTATATGCATTGCTTCTGCTCCTCAATCGGCCCTGGATGGGACGATCCCCATTTCACAGGGAGAAAACGCAGCCTCAGTAATGGAGAGAGTCTTGTCCTGCAGGTGGTGGTGAACATCTGAGTCCAGAGAAGCTGGACCACAGCCTGACGGTCTTCTTGCAGCACATGTAGGTTCAGGAAGGGTTGTGTGTCCTGCATGGAGCAGATCCCAAGGTGAGTGTATGGAGTCGAGGGTTGGGATTGGGCTGATGGACACCCTCCCACACCCCAGGCTGTTCCTTCTGCTGGGAAGGCCCTCACCCCATTGTTCAGGGCCAACACCTGCCCCTTTTTGGAAGTTCCATCTCAAACTCCAGGTCCTCTGGGAGCCTCCACTGCCTTCGTGGGTGGAATTAATCCCTCTCTCATCTCTGACCACTTCACCGTACAGAAGCTCCTCTCATCTCTGGGCACAGCTATGGGGCTGCAGTGTGGGTTCTGTGTTTGTCCCTGTCCTGCCCCGTCAGCATCTGAGAGCTTCCTCCCACCCCCAGCCCCCTGCCAGGGCCTCATGAAAAGTCGATGCTCTTGACGGTCTCTTGGGTGGCTGGATGCATGAATATGTGAAGATACAGGTGAGACCTGCAGGGAGATTAGAGGCCAGGCAGTGGAGTCCTGTCTGTACTCAGCAGCCCACGGAGAGCAATGTGAGGCTTAGGGCAGTGCGGGGAGGTGGATTTTGGAAAAGTTCGTAGGGTAACTGGGATTGACTTATGGATGTAAAACGGTGTGATGGTGCCTGGGACCCACTGGAAGGTCAAGGGATGAGCATTGGGTTATGTCCCCGATTGCCACCTCCCACAACTTGATCCTAGCCCCCCATCAGGTAGGGAGGCATGGGGGCACCTGGGAGCAGTGCAGGTGGCCTCCTGACATGAGTGCTAGGTTGAATCTGTATACTTATCTGGGAGGTGGAGAGCTAGTCTTTTTATTGAGGAGTGCTGGCAGGTGACACAGTGGAAAGATCGTCAGCTTTTCAGCCCAAAGACATGGTTTCCAGTCCTGAGCCCAGCGTGCTCTGCCCCCCCTGGGCACCGGTGTGAGCTCGCTCCATCATGGACTCTGCATCCTCCTCTAGAGTTGTTAGGGACTCAGTGGGACAATGCATGTAGAACATTGGTGTTAGTAAATGGGAAGGAGTATTATTCATTGCTATTATTAATTATGAACACGTAGAGGTCATTCTTTTCTGTCCCACTCTTGAGTCCTCTGCACAATGGCCAAGAAAACTTATAGCTGAATGAATATTTACAGCATCTCACAGTTTGTAAACTCCTCCCTCTGCACCCTATAAGATGCATTTTCCTTCATTCTGTGCTCTCTCCAACCTCAGCACTCCTGGGCATTCACCTGCCATCGCCCCTGACATGGAGGAGTGGTGACACCTGGAAGAGCCCTCAAGGCTGCAAGTCTTCGTTCTCCTCCACCTTGCATTGAATTAGCAGCAGGCCAGCACCATGCAGAACTGACTATCAAATGCTCAGTGGAGAGGATAAAAGGGTATTGTCCCTCTAAAAAGCAACAATGCATCCAGAGAACACCATTATCTCCTTCTTTAGGATGTAACTACCCTTTAGTCAAGTGGCCACTAATTGACTCCTTGATAAACAATGTCTGTGATTGTTGCACGGGAATCCCTCTCTGGAGCTGAGCATCTGGGCTTCCAGGTGAAATAAAAGCTCAGTCTCTTTCCCACATGCGTAGATAATGGGCATTTATTTGAAGAGAGATCAACAGAAGCTCATTTTCCTTTTGAGCTCAGTCCATATTGCAGGGCCCAGTGCATCCTGCTCTTGGCACCGAGAGGCTTAGGACAACAGGTCCTCTGGTGGACGTTGGTCTCGGCTGGAGGCTGCTGCATGGCTGCTCACCAAATGCGCACAAAGGCGGTAGCTGATCTCCACCTCGGTCTCTGTCAGAGCCCACTCGGGATGTCCAGGGGGGTGTTCTGACTTCTCACCATCACTCCACATTCTTGAAGGTTGGAGGCAGTCTGAAGGTTCACAGAAGTATCGTTTGGAAAGGAACTCTTCCCCTTTCTTAATAATTCCCATCTTCCTTCTCCTCCATCTCCTTCTTTTTCTCCTCTACCCCCTCTTCCTCCTTCTTCTTCCTTCTTCATCTTCTTCATCAATTCTTCATCTTTTTCATCAATTCTTCATCTTCTTCATCCTTCTCCTCTTTCTCCCCATCCTTCATCTCATCTTCTTCATCTCCTCTTCCTTCTTCTTCATCTCCTTCCCCACCTCCATCACCTCTTCCTCTTCATCCTCCTCCTTTTCCTTCTTCTTCATCAATTCCATCACTTTCTCCTCTTCCTTTATTACTTCCTCCTCTTCCTTCATTATTTCCTCCTCTTCCTTCATCTTCTTTATCACCTTTATCTCCTCCTGCTTCTCTGTCTCTTCTTCATCTTTATCTTTGTCATCACTTTCATTTCTTTCTTCTTCATTTCTTCCTCTTCCCCCTTCTCCCTCTGGTAAGGTACACTAGGATATTTTAATAAAATAGTTTTTATTCATTTACTTAATCTGACAAAACAAGTATTACAAGGAAGATGCCTGGGGTCTGGTGCTGGGTGTTGAGTAGTGATGACAGAGAGTTATGAAGGGGACTCTCTCCAGAGTGATGTTGACCTGGAATGGCCTGACACCCCAAAGATGCCAAGTCTTGAGAGACATGACATCTCCAGAAGAGGGCTGTGGTCCTGTGGTCTTTCAGTCACCTTAACCACAGAGCCCAATGTGATTTCATCCTCTTCTGGAGCCAACCTTGGCTACAAGATGGGGGTTTGACTCAGAATGCTCTGACCCTAGTTTGCACTCCCTGTCAGAGCTCTGCTCTCATTTCCAGCCTCAGCCCCAGCCCAAGGATGTACCATCACTCTTGGAAGTTCCTTCACCTTGGCTGACTTGCTATCTCTCCACCTAGGAGAGAGCAAATCCATCAGCTTCCACACATCAAGAGAAAATTATGTGAGGGCAGCTAGAAGTTAGGTCAGTGGAAACAGGAAGTGCTGAGAGGTGAAGAGGGAAAGGAATATGACCTCTGGAAGTGGGTAGAGCTGTCCTATGGCAGATGGACCAGTCTCCTGTGGTCTCAAAGGACCAAATTAGGACCAAGGAGGATTTTGTCTCAATGGAGGGACCAGTTTTCTACCTCTTGGGGTTGTCAACTGAAAAAAACTCACAAGCTAAAAGTTGAGAATTACGTTTTATTTGGCAGACTTTCTGAGGACTAAAGCCTGGAAGATGGTCTCTCCCAAAGCTCCGAGGGGGCTTCCCTGGTGGCGCAGTGGTTGAGAGTCCGCCTGCCGATGCAGGGGACGTGGGTTCATGCCCCGGTCCGGGAAGATCCCACATGCCGCGGAGCGGCTGGGCCCATGAGCCATGGCCGCTGAGCCCGTGCTCCGCAACGGGAGAGGCCACAACAGTGTGAGGCCCGCGTACCGCAAAAAAAAAAAAAAAATCTCCGAGGGACCGCTCTGAAAAGGTAAGGGAGGAGCCAGGATATATAGGAGTTTTTGTAACAAAAACCAGGTAGTTGGAACATCAAAATATTGTTAATCAAAGAAAACCAGACATCTCAAGTTAAGGAATTTAGCGCTTTTCTATATATGGGAAGATGCAAGAGTCTGGGCTCACTGAAATCATTCCTTTGATCTGCGCCTCAGCTAACTAGGGTCAGTATCCTGTTCTTTTCCACCCCGAGTTCCCTCAGGGGGCACCATTAGGGGCAACGGTAATGGTTGATGGCCTGATGGCTGCAGCATCCTTTGTTTACCAATATGGTGGGCAACATTTTTCATCCTCAGGGTTAACTTTACGTGGACTGTTAAAGTAAAATTATTCATGATACTTGTTAAAAAATGGTAAGGTGGACTTTATTCAAGGTGGGGGGCTTAGTACAATGGGGTTCTGAAGTGAGGGAGAAAGACTGGGCGAAATTGGGGAAGTTTTAAGCTAAGGGTGCATGTGTATTCGTGAGGGGGCTTGGGCAGAGGAGAATGCAGCCTGGAATTGGGGCAAAGGTCACAGTGTCCAAGCTTTCTTTGACTGAAATCAGGAGGGTCGACATCCTCTTTCCATCCTCCACCCGGGTGGGAGACTTAGTTCCTGAAGAACGCAAAGACCATATTATTATGTGTATCCCCTGAGGAACCAGGACACTGCCCCAAGGCTGCACTATTGTTTCTTTCTTTTTTTTTTTTTTTTTGCGGTACACGGGCCTCTCACTGCTGTGGCCTCTCCCGTTGCAGAGCACAGGCTCCGGACGTGCAGGCTCAGCGGCCATGGCTCACGGGCCCAGCCGCTCCGCGGCATGTGGGATCTTCCCGGACCGGGGCACGAACCCGTGTCCTCTGCATCGGCAGGCGGACTCTCAACCACTGAGCCACCAGGGAAGCCCTGCACTCTTGTTTCTTAACTGCTTTTCCTTTGTTCCTGCATTCCCTCACTTCCCTTAATATCATTAATTACTGAGACTTATTCTAGGGCCAGCATTGCCATCAGGCTTAGATCCCCAAAATGGCTTCGGCCCAAATGGGTTCTCTTTTGTCAAGAAAGCCATTCCTGATTCTCTTTCTCTGGGGATGCCCTAACCTATCTGCTTACAAAATGAGTGTTACCAGGCAGGAAAAGTAACTACAGCAAAGATGAGAAGTCAGTCACGAAGACTCCCCGTTCTGTTTCAAAGGTGAATGTCAGCCTGAAGCACATTCTTGAGCTGTTTTGCAGGATCCAACCCCCTTGAGCACTCAACCACCAGATCAGCTGGAGCCTAAGGAACAGTGATGCTGACCTTTGCTGACCTTCGAGCCTTCACTCAACTAAGTGCCTGGATTTTGTCAGCCTAGAGTGACCTTTGCCTGGTTTTAATGCCAAAGCCTGCACACCAAGAGTGGGGATGGCTGTCATTTTTGAACATGTGACGTATGTCGGAGCATCTTGTCATCTAGAACTCCACCTCTACGTGGAAGGTCACACTGGCCTTTTCGTGAATACGCATGCACCCCTTAAATGAAAACTTCCCTCGTCTTGCTGGGGAGACGGTGCTCTGAGAGCTATTGCGCTGCCTCCTTACTTGTCACAAGTGATAAATACTTCTGCTTTGATAGAAAGTACTTGGCCGGTTCACTGGCTGTGCACCCCAGTGATGGACCTACTGGGGCTGGCGACATGATTAGATATCCAGGGTGGAGAGTTCTGGCTACACTGACTTAGCAGAATTCCTTCTAAAACTGGAAAATGCACAGATGAACACAGAAGCCGGGAAGTCAGGGCCTGGTTGAGAAGATAGTTCAGAGGAGCCCGATTAAAGTTTGGTCCCAGAGAGACTCAGTCAGGTATGGGGTCCTCTGGGTGTTAGTGGGCTCCCCACTCCAGGGAAGAAGCTGGAGGACCCTGGATGCCTTGACTCCATGACCTCTGGGTGTGCATTAAAGCTGAAACTTTGTGCATCTGAAATGAAATGGAGACACACTTGAGCCCAAAGGCAGGCTCAGAAATTCTGCAAGCAGTTGCATTACTGAATGACTGGACTTCTAATCTCACACCCACAATGCAAATGGACCTACCAATGCTGGTTATTGGGAAAATCTAATTGAATTTCACCGTCTGATGAAGATGATGTCTAGATGGGCTTTATATTCTCGCCTGGCTGTACTGAGTGTACGTTCATGTTAAGTGTCTTTGGATATTACACTTTCAGGTATTTTCAGGTGCTGCTCTCAGCTGCAAGGCTCAGATCTGAGTGTTAACAGTGAGGTCCACTCTCAGGACCCCAAAGCAGCTCTGACACCCCAGTTAAGTCCCTTTAGCTCCCTCAGGTGCAGGATTTGCACCGGAAAGATCAGGCAAACAACTGGCTGCCTTGCAGTCTTGCTTCAAAGTCATATATAACTGCAGCTTCAAGACACAGATAGGAGACGGATCACCGTCCCGATTCTCAGGATTGGGGAAACCATGTTCCATGTCCTTGACACGATGCCACAGTGACAAATCAAAGCTTTGTGGACAGAGACGTCCACACCCTAAAATTATTTCCTTCGGGATCCTGAAATGTGAAAAATTGTTTGGGGGGTGGGGAGCTTAAAGGCGTTTAGAGACATATCAGTGTAAGAGCAAACTTTGAGAGTCATACTTACATGGTCACTCATTTAATGAGTACAAACCTACATTTGAGCTGACTTATCCACTAGAAGCTGTCCTCCTTCATCTCAGAAGAAGAAGGAACATCGAGGTGAAGGGGGAATTTATCTGCCGATTCTCTTCCACCGTGTGACACAGCAAGGGACTCAGGGGCAAAACCAGGGCGTGTGACGAGCTTGCGGACAAATGCAGGGTTGGAGTAGACAGGGCGGCCTGGAAGGTTCTCAGGGTCAGAGCATGGAGGGCCGGTGTGTGAAGGCATCTGGGCTCTCCCTTAGGGAGACGGGGAGCCCACGAAGGTGTCTGTCTCGGCACTGGCGCCCTCCGCTCCGTGTTTTAGTCCTACGGCTGCGGCATGTGTCCTGTGAGGTCCCCTGAAAGGCGATCAGCCCGTCCCGAATAAAGTAATGCAACAGAGTAGAAAACAGAAGCGTCGAGATGCAGGAAAAGTAAGCACTATTTCCTAACTTCATTGATACACAAGGCACACACATGCAAGCACGCGTGCATGTGTGTCATCCGTGTGCGCACATCACGGACTGATGTGGGGTGTCAGAGGTCCTCCCTGCGTGAGGATAGGCAGCGTGTTGGTGACTCTGCTCTCAACGTCAGCTGTGCTTGGCCGGGCGCGAGGCCACCGGAGCCCAGAGTTGCCGGGGCTTGAGCTTTGCCCGTCTGCACGCATCCTCTCTGCCTGAGGTGGACTCCAGCCTTTGCTCCCAAAGCTCCCTCCGTGTGTCTGTCGTCTCCCTCAGGTACACACTGAGATCTGTTCACTCGTCACCTCTTCAACCTGGTGGTGGCTTGGGGACCCGGATCTGCCTAGTCCCTCCTCCCTTTACTCCAATCAGCTCTCTGGACAGAGTGGTTGAGTGTCTACATGGCCCTTTCCCAGCTGTTACGTCATTCAGTCTCTACGCCATCGCCTGACAGTCATGGGTGAGAAAGGTGAGAAAAGCACAGGTGATGCTTTGTGTGAGGGATGATTTCCCAAGGTCAAGGTCAGATAGCTAATAAACAGCAGAAGGGAGCTTAGGTTTTCTGATGTAAGACCTGTAACTCATGGTTGCCTGGTAGTTACGTCCGTGGTAGAAGTGACCCTTCTGTACCACGGCTTCTCGGCCTTGGCACGGCAACGTCTGGCTGGACAAATCTCTACGGAGGCGCCATCCTGGGCGCTGTAGGATGTTGAGTAGCATCCCAGGGCTCCACCCATTCAATGCCAGTAGCATTGAATACCTGGTTGTCACCAGGTATTACTGGATGTCCCCCCTACCTGGGGTGTGTGTGTGCAAAATTGACCCGATTGAGAGCCACTACTTTGTAACAACAATTTTGCCAAACTATTATTTACATAAATAAACTTGCTATAAGGTGCATGTTTTGAAAGTTTTAATAGGATATAGGAAAAGGTTTTTCTTTCACCCTTGTTCTCCAGTTCTCCCCATAAAGGCACCCATTGCTACCAGTTTCTTTCTTATAATTACAGAAGTAGTTTATGCATACACACACACACACACACACACACACACACACACACACACACAGAGTCACTGCATTTGTTTCTCTCTCTTATGAAAACAAAAGCTTTTCTGTATCTTTTTTTCATGTAATGATTTGTCTTGGAGGTTTTTTTTCATATCAGTACATGTATAGAGGAACAAAATCATGGCAAAGAAGTATTAACAGTTTAACCTACCAAAAAATGGAATTAACTATACTCAAAAGAATTTTCAGCATCTTTGGGATGAATCATATATATTTTTTGATCAATTACTGTGAAGAGTTATGTTATTTGACTCTCTGAATATTGAGTTATCACTGAATTCCTGGAATAAACTCCACCCCATCATGTTGTGAGGTTGTTTTCTTTTGTTACTGGACTCTGTTTCCTAATCTCCAACAGTTTTCTAATATATTTTCCATTGATATTACATTCCTAAGTGAGACTGATACCTTCTTTCTTGCATTTTATTTGTAATGTTTCTGTTTCACTATAATTTCATCTTCATAAAATCAATCTGGAAGTTTGTTTCCTTTCTGTGTTCTCTGTTACAGCTTAAGCAGCATTGTAATGACCTGCCTTAAAGCGTGAATGGAATTCATTCTTGGAACTGTCTGGACCTGGTGTTTTTGTGCTTGTTCTTTTACTTTATGTCTTTAATAATATATTTTTACTTACATGATCAGTTTTAAGTATTACCTTTGGATTCCAACAATATGGAATGGAAACACTGGAATTTTCTTTTTCTGTTTTCTTGCTTCTCTCTCTGTTCCCTCTCAGTATTATTTCTTTTTAAAAAAAATTCTATTGAATGTATATACCATATATTCTTTCTTTTTTAAAAAAATATTTATTTATGTATTTGGTAGCGCTGGGTCTTAGTTGCGGCAGGCGGCCTCCTTAGTTGCGGCATGCAAACTCTTAGTTGCAGCATGCATGTGGGATCTAGTTCCCTGACCAGGGATTGAACCCGGGCCTCCTGCATTGGGAGTACAGAGTCTTAACCACTGTGCCACCAGGGAAGTCCCCCCATATTATTTCTATAGTGTCATGATTGATAATATTTACCTTCTATTCTATGATCATAATTCCTACACTGATTTTGACCTTAAAACTGTAATGAAGAGAATCAATTCTTACATCAGCCCTTTTGCTGTGGTTTCTCTCCTTTCTCACCAGAATTTTATTCTTTGAATCTTTGAATATTCAAAAATACTTATCTCTTGCTCAGATATTTGAATGCAAGTCTAGTTGAGGAAACAGAAGTCTTTGAAGATTGTGTAGGCGTGGTTTCCTTATCTCCTAGGATTGCATCATTTTAGGAGAAGGCTGAAGCTATTTCGAATAGTTTTCCCTTACAAGTATCTTGATATGTTTTCCTGTGTGTTCAAAGGATTCTTTGTGCTTATCAAACTCTAGTAATTTCACTAGGCTGTATCTTGGCATTGATTATCATCTATTTTCCTTTTCTCTTGTGCTACGGTGAGGCTTTGCACTATAGAATTAAGTTTTTTATTTTGCAAAAATTTTCTTGGATTATGTCTATATCTCTTTTGTTTGGTTCTGTTGATTAGGGACACCAATTATACTCCTGTCAGATCTTTTTTATTTTTCATATTTATTATTTCCTCTTCAATCATCTTAAATTCTTTGCTCAGTTCAGTTTTATTTCATTTTTTTTCTTAGTCATGTCCTACGTGTGCCTTTTTCCAGGAGAGTTTTGCTTTTTTAAAAGTACTGCTCCCACAGTGGCGTTTGTTTGATGAGGGATATAATGTATCTTTTCAATTCCTTCTCCAAGTTCTACCAGCCGTGCCTTGTTCACCTCCTCCACTTACTTCCGGAGTCTTGTAGCCCTGGTCCAACTCTCTGCTGGTTTCATCGAGAGGGTTCTTTAGGCTTCTGGTGCTGGTCTGGTTGGTGACATGCTTTCCCGATCAGCCTCCCTCCACCCTTTGCTCTCCCCGCCCCCTCTCTCTTTCCCCTTATCCTCTCTGTGTCTGCATTCCGCTCAATTCCCTTTGTGATGACTGGTCCTATTTACCCGAGGCAAGCACTGTTATGGGGTGACCGACACATCCCAATTTGCCTGTGACTTCCCTCATTTTTGCACAGAAAACCCCATGTTCGAGGACACCCTCAGTCCCGGGCAAATTGGAAAGGTTGTTCAGCCTGGTGCTGAATAAACTGTTCTTGGCAAGTGGTTGTGTAGGGAGAGATCAGGACTGTGCTCTGGGCCAGCCGGGACCCTTCCTGGTGATTTGGGGAGTGGAGGAGAAAGGGAGGGATCTTGGCCCTTTCTTAGGGATCCACAGGTTTCTAAGCCCCTTTCCTACTTCCTTGTTTCTCTCCTTCCTCCTCCTCATAAGTTGGTGAACTTTATCTTTTTTTTTGGTAGGAAAACTAGTTTTTATAGTATCAGTCTTCCTAAATTAACAGCATCCATATGTTTTTTTTTGATACTTAAAATATGCCAGTTTTTACAACTCCAAAAGGCATTTTTCTTAAGATTTTGATATTTACTATAGCTTAAATTTTTTTTTAAGTAGCTATAAAAAAATCCCTACTTCTCCCCAGTAAGTTGGCTGCCTCTGATTGAACACAGAGAAAGACCAGCAAAAGGAGTGTTGGCACATTTGGAAATCTTGGCTTTAGGTCTCTAATTTCCCTCTTGTTCTGGCATTTTAAAACCTAAGTGGGGATGACTTTACGATTCTGCTTTTTTATATGCATGGGGGGGGGTAACGGAAGCAAAAGATGGCTTGGATGAAGGGTGAGGTGGTAGGCATGATGGTTCTGGCAGCTGAGTTATGGGGACAAAGCTACAGTGGGGGTGGCAATCCTGTGGATGGTGGTGGTGATGATGGCGAATCTGGCATTGAGGGTGTCGAAGGTGACAGGGGTCAAGTCTTAAAATGTAACACGTACCCTCAAGTTGTACTTTTTCCTTGGTGGAAACCCTCAAAATGTGCAAAGTGTTTGTAAGAGGTCAACAGCTGTGTAATGAAAAGTCTTCGTTTGCAGCCCAATAAAGACAAAGGACTCAAGAAAAGCCACTTCTAATGGAAGTCCAAAAGGTGTCCAGGAAAAGGCTGAAGTAAGAACAGAAATCTGCAAAGACAACACATTGTAAGTAGCCCTCCTATTCGTCACAGGACACTGAGGGCTCTGTGTCATCTTCATGTGCCCTAATGTGACTTCATTACCAGAAGGGAATCCTATCTCACTCTGCTAACGAGCAGGCGGCCATGAACCATCTTTATAAATCATTATGCAAGGAATTAAATATGATTGCCTGGTTGAGTTTGGCTCCTTAGCTAATGAAACCATAAAACTTATGATTGATTACAGGAATGTTTGCAAAAGCTTAATTAGTTTGTTTTCCTTCTGTTGTCACCTGTGGAGATGAAGGACTTGAGGATGAATACCAGCTGCCCAATGAGGTTTTCTCAACACCTTCATTCTGGGACACTTTGCCTCAAACATCTTGAAACCCAGATCCTGGTGTCACCTGTGGTATCTGCAGAATGGCCCCCATCATGGATAATCTGGGCTCCTAAAATTTGTGCATCCCAACACGTGTGAGGTTTTGGAAGGGAAAATGATGGGAGACATGTAATAATACATGAGCATCACCTGCAGGAAAGCTGTAGACGGTTTAGGGTAAATAGTGCAACTATATGAAAAAATCAACAATGCTTTAGGTGGTCAGGAGAAAGATGAGAATAATTCTGCCTGTGTTGGTCTAGGAATTCATGGACAACAAAACCCAAGGACACTTCCAGAACTGTTTATTGAATGTTCATTTTGGACCAGCAATGATGCTGTAAGAGATTCCTTCTTGACAGCAGCCCACTGAAGCCTACAGTTCTAGCATTAGTGCTAGTGTGAGTCCTATTTTCCAGATGAGGAAACCACAGCTTAGAAAGGAGAATTAATTCACTTGAATCACCCAGGTCTTAAGTGGTGACACTGCGATCTGAATCTGGGTAGGTAGGTCCTGAAGGTTGTTCTCACGTGAGGATATGCAGCATCTCAGGCTGTGCTTGAAAAAGGAACAGATTCCGAATGAGCTCTGTCTGCAGAGGGGCAGCTGGACGCAGGTCCGAGGACACCCAGGGCAGCCGACTCATCCTGCCCTTCACAACCCTGCATGTCCTGAGTGTGGGCGGGTGGAAGGGGAGATAAACTGGAGGTGCAAAGTAGAAACAACCCATGACAAAGAACCTCAGATGTCAGCTGCTCCTACCCTGGTCCTCGAGGACAGTAGGAGCCATTGTAGTTTTTTGCTTTTTGTTTTTATGGAAAGGCATTTTATTTTAAATATAGCAGTGTGTACATGTCAATCCCAAACTCCCTAACTATCCTTCTCACCCACCCTTCGCCCCCGGTAACCATACATTCATTCTCTAAGTCTGAGTCTGTTTCTGTTTTATAAATAAGTTCATCTGTATCATTTCTTTTAGATTCCACATATAAGTGACATCATATGGTATTTGTCTTCGTCTGACTTACTTCACTTAGTGTGATCATCTCCAGGTTCATCCATGTTGCTGCAAATGGCATTATTTCATTCTTTTTATGGCGGAGTAATATTCCATTGTATATATGTACCACATCTTCTTTATCCATTCCTCTGTCAATGGACATTTAGGTGGCTTCCATGTCTTGGCTATTGTAAACAGCACTGAAATGAACATTGGGGTGCATGTATCCTTTTGAACCATGTTTTTCTCTGGGTATATGCCCAAGAGTGGGATTGCTGGATCATATGATAGCTTTATTTTTAGTTTTGTAAGGAACCTCTATAGTGTTCTCCATAGTGACTGCACCAACTTGCATTCCCACCAATAGTGTAGGAAGGTTCTCTTTTCTCCACACCATCTCCAGCATTTATTGTTTGCAGATTTTTTGATGACGGCCATTATTTCTCCTTTCTTTGTGCCAGTGAGGAAACAACATCTGAAGATCAAGAAACTGGCAATGGAACCAGAGTGTCTGAGAGTCAGGACTGCAATGTTGGGGCAAGAGCCAATTAAGCCCTGGGCTAGTGGAGAAAGTGTGGGTGTTCAGATCCTTCATGGAACAAGCCGAGTGTCTACATGACAAAAATAAATACACAAACGAATGCAGTAGAAAACATAGAAAAGCTAGAAACACAGAGATAATTATAAAAGAAAAGCCAGAATGATAAAAGCAGAGGCCACAAGACGACTAATGGCTGATTAGATATGGAGAAAGGAGTAGCAGGTTTTGACTCTCAAATCTAAGAGAAAAGCAGGTTCTCGATGAGCTTGTCATCCAGCTATGTCAGTCTTTTCAGGAATGAAACAGAATGCGCAGAGGCAGAATGATTCAAGGTGAAAAGTCATGACGATTCTGATGATTCTGACTCTGATGGTGAGGATGGTGATATTGGGTGATGTGTTCAGCAAAATGAAGTTCAAAGCCTAGGGCCAGGAAAATACCACGGTTCCAGCAGTCAGGAGACTCTTGGAATCAAAGGAGATGACCCAGTCAAATCAATAAGAACAGCAAGTACAAATAGACCAGCGACTTTGGTTCCACCCTGCCCTGGTCTCCTGGCGCCCCCTTTGCATGTGTGGTGGGGAAACCCCCAGAGCCACAGGTACACCGATGAGGGGTCCAGCAGGACGGGGAGCTTGTGATCCGTGGGCGCCAGGTACTATATGGTCCTCGGCATGGCACCTTACACTCTGGGCCCCTCCCACTCTCCAGCGGGGTATCAGGAATGTTCTGAGGATACACAACCAACAGGCGAAAAGACTCCCAGGGGTGCTTGTGTATATACACCAAGTGGTCTCTGGATCCCACTGGCTGGGAGTGCTGGATGAGGCCCCCACTCACAGGATCACAGTGGAGACAGATCGTCCACAAAGGACCCCAGACACTGCCTGCAGCCCTTCTCGCCTTCTCCAGTCTCGAATCCTTGGCCTGTGCTACCCTCGGGCCACCCAGTCTTAGCTCTGACCCAGGTGCAATGTCCTTCTCTATTTAAAGGCAGGGTTTTGGCCCACATTTTCTCTCACATATCTTATTACCTGGATGTCAAATTATTAAGAGTCTCATCATGCCTCCTGCAACAGACCCTGTGAGGCCAAACCACTTCTTCCTCATATCTGGACCTTGACTTTGCCCTGAATGTACGATTTGGGTCCCTGCATTGTGGTGTTTGGTGCCCTGAGTGAAAGAGGCCTTGCTGCCTGGATGCTGGGCCTGGGTCTGGACCTTGTTGTGGACCCCTTTTAGGCTCCGACGCATCTTTGGCTCTTCCTGATCTCGGAGTGGAACGTGTTCATTTACACAAGGCGGCCCTTCTAGGGATGCACAGAAGTGGCCCTCAGGGCAACTCTGCCCACTTGCCAGACAGGAACATCTCACCAAGGTCAGCAAGCCCGGCCCTGGGGAATGACCACGAGGATGCCCTAGCCCCCAGTGGGTTCGTGATATCCCATGTGCCTCTGGGGATGTGGTAGGTCTCCTGAGCCAGATTATAACATGTGTGCCGGCCGAGGACCCCCCTTCCTCTGTGCATAAGCCCAGGGACATTCAAATTTAAGGCTGTCTGACCTGGTAGCAAGACGTGTGCTTACGTTCTATAACAAAGCTTAGGTTGGGGCAGTGATGGCGGCACTCATCCATTGCTCCCAGATCATGACCCTGGCACCTGTGTATTTCCAATCCATGGCAGGGATTCTGGGATGGAGAAGATTGATTCTAAGTGGCTGTATTCAGAAGCGACGTGACGGCTGCATCCAGGGTAGCCATATCAGATGGTTTGTAACACGTGTAACCCGATTATATAGAGTCCCGCTCCACTTCTGAAAGGCTTTCCTCTTCAAGAAACTGTGCTTGGGCAAAACCTCATGTTGACACATCGAGGGCCAAGTCCCCCCTCCCCACCCGCTGTTGGACATTTCCATCTCTGACAGATGATGGATGACCTTCTGGTTCGGTGACAGCCACATTTGTCCACTTTATTTAATTGTTGACGACTCTGCAATCGTGTGTTTGGCTAAAGCTTCTTAGTTTATAACCCATTTTGGATGAGTTGTTGCTATTGGTTTTTGGGAATTGGGAGGATTGTTGGGAGTATATCTGTCAGGGTTGAGTAAGGAAAACAGAAGTTGCTCGAGATGGGTCAAGCAGGGTGTTGAAGTCAGGAAATCAGATGTTTTTCAAGAGAGATAATTAGGGCTGGGGGTCTGGAGTTCAGGAGGAGGAGATGTTGTATAACAGCAACTGGGAGGCAGGGGGTGTCCGTATCGCAGTGGAGCCACGTCCTGGGACTCAGCTGCCTTTAGCGCCTGGACCGAATTCACAGAAGGTCATCCTGAATCTGCAGCAGCTTCCATCCACAGACCTGTCTCCACCGAGGGAAACACGGCGTCTGTGTCTGCTTCCCATATCTCACCTGAGTATCTCCCACTGACAGAGCCCTGGAAGCCTGCTAGCAGGATGGGCCAGGACCAGGACGTGTGGCTTCCAGTGTATATCGAGGGGACCTTGGGAGTATGGGGAGGGGCTGAGTGTCTATAGAAACAGCCAGCACAGTGAGGAACCCCTTGCCTTTGCACTGAGGAAGCAGGACCCAGGAAGTCATTGCTTAGTTTGCTAAGATGTCCCAAGGGTTAAAATCGTGGTGCAGCTCTATAGGCATAGAAGTCTGCAAACCCATATTGTTCATTGGTTCATCATCATGACACCTGTCTCACTTGGGAAAAATAAAACATGGCGTCGATGATCACTGCTGCTGATGGCATCCCTGGTCATCACTGCCATCACCATCACCAAGGTCATCGCCATCACTACCCCGCCTCCTGTGTACCAGTCTGCTCTGTGTCCTCTGGGTGTGTTACCTTTGCTCTTGAAAAGTCACTGGTTGTGGACGATGCTGTGATGTCCACACAGACTGTTTTTACTGGGATGTCCACCCAGCCCCCAGCTGCTGTGATTAGGATGCAGACAGCCACAGCTGCTCCTCTCTGCTGGTGAATTGCCCTCAGATTACAGAATCTGCCTCCCGGGAAGCAGATTTGAGGGTGGGATTCTGGCACTCACACCACTCTTGGGTTGGCTGGCAATGAGGATCCCAGTGCTGGGGACGTGGGGAATCGTTAGTCCCTGGCATGTAGGAGCTGCCAGCTGCAAAAAGCCCACCTATGTGATCAGGGATCTGAAACAGGTGAAGGATCTACACGAGTTCGGTAACATTTCTGCCTAAGTCGGGCCTGGGGAGGGGAGGCATGGCACTTTGGACCCGGATGTGGTCTCCAGGAGACATAACTAAAGATCTTGCTCCCCTGGATGCTTGAGTCTGCAGAAGTTGTTTGTTCCCCTTTGTGGGAGACAGAGGAGGGCCCACTGGGGACCTCAGCAGCAGCTGCCTCACATGCAGGGTTACCAGATTAAATAAAGGACGCTCAGTTACAATTGAGTGTACTATCAGGTACTATTACGGTACCTATTTAGTATAAGTGAGTCCCATAATCAAGTGGTAATAGTCAGCGTTGGTCAGTAACAAGCGGCTCTTTCTGGCACGCCCACAGCTCTTTCCTTTGATTCGTCCTCCACGGGCTGCTTTTGTGATGGTTCTAGAAGCTCCATTTGAGGTAAGTGATCCATTTTAATAAAATAAATATGTAAATATTAGCTCATTGTGTTAAATAATTCATTTGATTACCATTGAAGGTAATTTTTTGTATGTTTTATTTGGTAATTCTTACTTTTCCTTTGATGAATTACAAATTCACCCTCCTTGTTCACAGTGTAGTTTGGGTTATTATTTATTTTCTTGTTGGTTTTTAAGAGCACTTCATATATTGTGGACATTAACTGTCACATATTGTTACATCATTTTATTTTTGCTATGTTAAAAACTGAATTCTGTTTATGCTAATTTTGTAGCAATTTTTAAATCTTTATGTTGTTTAATATATAAATTTCTTTTCTTTTCTTTTTTTTTTTTTTTGCCCTTAACGATCTGGCTTACTTTACTTTGAAATGAGATAAACAATATCCTACATTTTATTCTAAGTTTCATGATTTTATTTTTTCCTATTAAACTATTTAAATCCTCTGAGTTTATTTGGGAATATGCTATGAGGTAGGGTTTTGGACCTTGCTGATATCCAAATCGTTACACATCACATTTTCTTGGCCACTTATGAAATCAGCCATTTTCATCCCTTGAAATTCTTCATATCCTTAAATCTGTTTCTGGAGATTTTATTCTCCTTTCTATGTCTACACTTGCTTCACCACCATCTTGCTTTAATTGTTTTGAATAATAATACAACCTCATTATTTGATGTGACAATCTCTTTTTCATTATTCTCCTTTATTGCAATAGTTATTGGCCATTCTTAGCTATTTGCTTCCCCCTGGGTAAATTTGAGAATCTTTTTGTCAAGTTGTAGAAATGTTCTAGTGGGAATTTAATGGGAAGTACATCGAATGTATAAATGAACCTGAGGAGAATCTTGCAGAGGCTGGGTAAGGAGGCTTTGCCACCGTCTGCAGAATCTGTCTTCCATGCTTGGCTCGGTTGCCAGGAGATTGCTGGGGTGGTAAGACCCCTTCTTCTCAGTTCTGGGACCAGCTGGGGCCCCCTCACATCAGGTCCCTCCGTGCCTGTGTGATCAGGTACAAGGTCAGGACCTGTGGGCGGATGCTATCCTGTGGCCCCTCCCCTGCAGCCTCTCTGGTCCCCTGGATCTGGGGCAGGAGTGATGGGGTGATTGGGGGTCATATTCTTATTTATCCTGAAAGTGATGGGGAGTTCCTCAATGTTTGGCGAGTATCTTAGATGTTAATCTCAGTAGCACTCCTGGCAGAGATGGTAACCCTTGGCAACTCATGAGAGAGCCAGGGAGGAGAGGTCTTCTAATTAGTCCCAAGGTCAATTGGCTGGTGGCAAGGTCACCAGGACCTAGCCTTGGCCTGTCTGTCTCAGCACTTCTCTTTCTCACTATATTACAAGCTGAGCATTGGCTGGAATTGAGAGCTGGGTCATCAGGAGTTAAACCAAGGCTGTGCAAAACCCCACACAGAGCTGTGGGAGATTACCTACGGGACTCAGGTTGGCCGAGCTCCTGGCACTGACGTCTCTCCACATATTGAATGGATTGGTCTCCCTCTTGCTCTGATATGCAGTTGACACACAGAAAGGGTCCACACCTCAGCTGAATGGTCCCGCCAGCAAATTAACGCCTTGGCAAGCGTTACATCCGTGACACCTGGCCAGCTCTCACTCTCACCGGCCATCTCCTTCCCTGCCGTGTGCGCCTTGGTTTCCTTGTCTGAGACTCGGTGAGGGCTTGTGCCCAGCGGTCTAGTCCTGACCTCGTGGGACCTTCTGCTGCTGCAGATAACAGGGAAGCTGCCCTTTCATGAGCAGCCTTATCCCTTGGAGGACATTTCTCTCTCTTCCAAGAAGAGACTTATTAACATGTCTTCAAAACCCAATTTTCATCTCCCACCCACTTCCCCTCTCTGCTTAGGGGACTTTGAAACACCAGAGCTTTGAAGAAGAAAGCCGCCTGCTTCTCAGGGAGAAGTTCCTTCATCTGAGCTCCTGTACATCATCCCTGAGACATCCCGACACCTCTCTGATCGTCCGTGGGGATGCTAAGTGCCCAGCGCAGTGATCCGCCTGATTTGTACCGACGTCCTTCTGTTCATTTTGAAGTTTGCAGGTGGGGGTGGGTGCTTTTCCGTAGACCAGACCCCTGCACTGACAAGCTCACAGCTAAAGACTGATTCCCAGGCTCCTGCAGTCACCAATCTCTGAGCGGCAAATTCAGTGGAAAAGAACCCCGGGTGTCTTCTGCAGCTGGAAATCGGTCTACACTGAAACGGGAGTAGGTGGTGAGGATTTGGAAGCCATCTTCCCAGACTGAGGAGTAAATTTCCTTCTCTGTCAAACTGTCCAATTACTCACCCAAGGGGAGATGCCAGACTCTTAGCTCCTCTCTCTTTAATTATCTGCAGGGCAGGCCGCCAATTGTTCCGGGCCTTGCCCACCTGTCCGCCGCTGGAAGGGCTGACCTTGCCAGGGACAGATTCCCAGGCTGGCTGGGGTCCCCTTTCAGAGAAGCAGGAGCTGGTAGGTTCTGGTTCTGGCCCGATAGCCTTGAAAGCGACCCTTTGCTGGCCTCTGCAGTGAACGCCCACAGAGAGGAGATTTCCTCTGTTGCTTTGCTCACCCCGTGAATAAATATGGGCGATGGCTGAGTCCATCTGACCAGCTATGGCTTCTGCAGCTTCTGACAAATGTAAGTCTGATGCTGATGGAAGAGTTTTCGCTCCGTTTATGAATTTCACATCATTAATATTTTTTTTCCTTCTAAACTTAATGCCGTTGAGTGTCTGTGTGTTCAAAGATTTGTCTGTGAATCAATTTCTACCATATGTAATACCGTCAGAGACTTGGAGCTGGGAGAGGCATCTGGAATCACCCACTTGGCCTCGAGGTTAACAGAGGGGGAGACTGAGGCCCAGAGAGCAGACATGGTCTGCCCAAGGCCACCCGGCAATCTAGAAGCTGAGTTGCAGCTTTTTAGAACCACACAAGCAAGGGCCAAGCTAGACCTTCTGATCTACCAAGATCCCACTCATTCATTCACTCACTCATTCATTCATTCATTCAACAAACAGCCTGGGAAAGGCCTGTCGCCCCGTGATTGAATAAGGGTCAAAAATGGAAAGCATGAAACCACATTCTTTTCCATCAAAGTGGCAAGGACTTCAGGAGGGAAGGTGAGTGAACTGGAATTCACACAATTGGAAGCTGTTGTTTACGTGCAAGCAGTTGGCAACACCACGGAGATGGGAATGAGGGGAGATGAATGCCATTTAAGCAGTACGGTCAGAGGATGGAGGCTGGACTGAGGCAGCTGGAGGTGAGGTACCTTTGAATTCCAGCTCCGAGGGGGGCCCAGGCTTCCATGGGGGCCCTGCACACTGGGAACAAGGACAAAAAGGGATCAGAACAAAGCACACTTTTTGACGGTTAAAAAGTGTGACATGGGATACAGACAGCACTTGTCGAAGATGAGCTTCTTCACTGCATGGCGGTGGGTGGGAACATGCAGGACAGAGAACAGGATTCACAGGAGAATCTGAGGACCTGAGGCTTAAACGAGGAGCCAGGAAAGGCACATGCTGGGGTGAGGTCGCTAAATTAAAGAGGAAGCCTTACCGTCCCCAAGGCGACCAAGTCCTAACCTGCGGGGCTGTCTTCTCCAGAAGACACAGTTGCATCTCTGGCGGGCAAAAACGTACAAGGTAGCAAGTGGCTTGTACCAAGTGGTCTGGGCCCTTATCCATAGTCGAGAGCAAAGGCACATCTTCAAAGATGGAATTCAGGCCCATGGGGGCTTTCGGGCAGCACCCCCCCTCCCCCCACGTGGGGCTGAAGGTCCTCCTTTGGCTTTGGGACCAGGCCCTGGAGCCCGACTGCCCACCCAGCACTGTGACCGTGGGTACGACCCATCACCCTGCTTCCTCGTCCAAGGGGATGGAGACGGTCACGCACCAGCATGTCCTGAAGGTCCAATGAAGTGTACACACACAGTGTCCACTCCAGAAGCACCCCCAGCACGATGACCACTTTGAACATCAACAAGGAAAGTCCCAGCATCGCAAAGACTTTAGATCGTGCTGGGTTGGAGCAGAAGCTACAGGAGAGACCATGATGGAAAAGGGCCATAAAAGCCATCGACTCGTACTGGCCACGTGAATCGGTGACAGCTCAGAGATGGCCTGGGTGCAGCTGGCATCTCCAACTCAGGGGCCTGGACGTCAGGCCAGCAGATGCCCTGCATCGACTCGTACTGGCCATGTGAATCGGTGACAGCTCAGAGATGGCCTGGGTGCAGCTGGCATCTCCAACTCAGGGACCTGGACGTCAGGCCAGCAGATGCCCTGCATCGACTCGTACTGGCCATGTGAATCGGTGACAGTTCAGAGATGGCCTGGGTGCAGCTGGCATCTCCAACTCAGGGACCTGGACGTCAGGCCAGCAGATGCCCTGGACAATCTGTGAGCAGGTCTGCTTGGACGGGAAGTGTTGGGCATGAGGCAGGTGAGATGGGGCTGGGACCCACACAGCGCTGGGGGACAGACAGGTGGGAGCCCAAGCAGGAAGAGCCACAGGCTGTGGAGCTGGGTGGCCTCACCGCATGCTGTCCGGCCAGGTTTTCACTCCGAGGGTGTCTTTGTCCCAACCAATGGCTGTTCCTGCGTCCTGGGCATGAGAGCCTCTAGGTGTCCACAGCCAAGGGGGCAGGAGGTGCCCTGTCAGCCGGGGGGCGGTGGTGGTGGTGTTGGGCACTCTTCTACTCAAGCTCCGGGCCTTGGGGGGCAGGACGGCAGGTGCACCAGCCGGAGGTGGCAGCCACCACGCCCAAGGCAGATCCCTCATGTGGGCCTCCCGGGGCACCATCCGCTGCCCTCTGTAGTGTGTCCTCCCTCAAGACACAAATGCCCTTCCTGTAGTAGACAACTCCTCAGGCCTGCGACGCAAAAGCTGTAAGATCGCTTCCAGTAGGCTTCTTGTGAAGTAACTCCCCACCTCCCACACACCTGGGGCGGGTAGAGTCTGGGCTCTGCCGTTTGGTCAAGGCCGGGACGTGGCAGGATGTGGCTAATCCCAGCCCCCAGAGGGCAGGACCACAGGGCCTCCTGCGTGCCAGTCTGAGCATGCGGTTCCTGTTTCCTCCAGCCCGTCCCTCTGAAGCGCGAGGTGCTTTCAGGTCCCAAAAGACCAGCATCTCCCTCATTCTGTGCCCTGGGGACTCGAGCCCCAGAATGTGGGCCAGGGATGCCCGATGTCTCCAGATGCCCGAAGACCGAGACCGAAGGGCTCCAAGCCCCGCCCTCCGACCAGGCTCAAGGAGGGGACAGGGACATAGCTGCTCATTTGGGGACAAAGCCCTGGGAGACCCACCTCAGATGTGCTCCGGGCATCAGGGGGTCTTTTAGTCGCCCTTTCTTCTCTGCTTGTTGGTTTCAAGTAGACGGGCATCTCAGGATTGAGGTTTAGGCCAACGAGGAGGAGTTTGGGACAAGCTGGACACTCAGCCTCCAGGGCTCACTCGGGTCTCTGGCTCCTGTTTTCCCTTCTGCAAAACCAGGCAACTGGGTGATGAGAACTCGGGACGTCCAGCTCTAGGGTTGCATAAACCGGACAGGCCTGAGCATCAGGCATGCAGCAGCCTGAGTGCTGGCCCTGGCGAAGCCCCCGTGCTGGAGTTTGACGGGGCTGATAAATGACACTCCGTTCCGAGTGACTGGGTGCAGGGGAGGCAGCAAATGTCAGCATCACTTTATTTAAGGACAAACACGTGGCTGCAGAAGGGGGCTGGGCTCCCCCAGGCCCCTCCCCGGGTCCCCTGCAGGCTAGCAGACCCACCCAGGGAGTCACAGCTCCTCCCTGCAGGCTGCTGTGTCACATACAGGTTGGAGATGGAGACACAGCACCCTCTCTGCTGCCGGGGGTGGGAGTCTGGGGCTGAGCCAGTCCCTCTACAGGGGGACACGTCCCTCCTCGTGCCCAGGCTGGGATTAGGACAGGGGAGAGTCCAGCTGCAGAAGGAAGTACAGCCAGCTTGGGAACGTCATGCTCTCTGAAGCACAGAGTGGCCTGTGCCCAGGTCTCTGTGGGTTCGTTGGGATCATGGATTCATGCAACCACGTTTACCTGGCACCTGTGGCCCTTCAGCTTCTGTGCTCGATGCTGGGACCTGAGCCGGAGGCCAGGCACACCTGATGCAGCAGGAGACGGAGAGCTGGGGTTGGTGGCACAGCAGAGCGACACGTGGCCAAGCGTTCATTCTTTTCTACTTTCTCCCACGTTTACTAGTGCCCCTTATGATCAGGGACTTGTGTGGTTACCGTGTCTTCTGATGAACAAGCTGCTATTTCTCTGTTTTCAAACCCTCTTTATGATTTTGTTGAGAACGCTGAGATATTCAAACAGAGCCTACCTGCCCGAGCAAGCAGGTGCGAACCCTACCACGGGCTCAATTCTCTTTACCTGTGAAAGGAGGTGCGAGGTGGTCATCTGGGCCTCTGCCCTCAACAGACACTAGCGATCAGTCAGGCCCCTGCCTCCCAGGAGTGGTCTGTGCCCTGAGCATCCTTCCTGATGCAGGAAGCCTCAGGTGCTGACACCTGCATTGGAGCCTCTTCTCCAGGCCTGGGCTAAATGGTTCCCAAGGCAACTTCTCAGTGTCCAGGTCTTGGAGATGTGCTGTATGGATTCCAGCCATGCAACATAACCATCATGCAGGTATTCTGATTGCTTTTCCTCCTCCTTGATAAAGTTTTGAAAGTAATAAAGAAAGGTACCCCAAGTAAACAAGATAACAGGTTTAAAGTGAGAAAAGGAGAGAACAGCCAGGCAACGTTTCCGAGATGGTCCTGATGAACCTCGGGCAAATCCTTCCTTTTAATTGTCACTAAAGGGATTGTACACTTTCCTCCTCAGATGTAAAGTGTTGTAACTAGCAACAGCGTGTAATTAAAGTACATTCCAAAGGGAGAGATAGAGGCTCAGGTAGGCCTCTGAGACTCTGTCTTGGGAAGAACCTCATTTGTGCTCTCTTCCAGCATCTTTATCAGGAGGATGGGAGACCCAGCCCGGGCCTCAGGACTAAGAGTAATTAAAATACCTTTCATTGGAAGATTCCATGATACCTTCTGCACAGTGGAGCATAATTGCCAGTCTGTTCCTCTGGCCTCCTGTGGGGAGCCATTGAGAAGAGCAGCATTCTTCTCAAGTGGGAAAGGGTTTTCAAAATGGAGCTTGACTGTGGCTGTGTCTACACTCGTGAGGCCCAAGGAGATGCTCTTGGACTGTGAGGGCAGGGGATTAATCCTGGGGGCTCCTCAGGCAGGATGGATGCATGAGTGACCAATGAGTCCCACAGGGAGGGAGAGATGGATGGACAGAAGTGGTGTCAGGGTGGAGAAGCAAAGACCTGTCCATGGGGGCAACTGATGGTGTTTGAAGACTGTATCAACTTCATCCTGCTGCTAGAAGAAATGGCCACAAATGTAGTGGTTTGAAACCACACAGATTTATGATCTTACAGTTCTGGAGATCAAAGCCCAAAACGGGTGGGCAGGGCTGTGTTCCTTCTGAGGCTAGTGGGGAGAATCTCTTTCCTGCCTTCTCCAGCTTCTCGAGGCTGCCAGCATTCCCTGGCTGGTGGACCCTCCCTCTGTCTCCAAAGTCAGCCTCTTCCAGCCTCTCTGTGTCTCCGATTTGCATGCCCATCCTCACACCTTTTCTGACCCTCCTGTCTTCCTAATGACCTTCAAAATGACCCAGGATCATCTCCAATCTCAGACCCTTACTCACGTCTGCAGAGTTCCTTTTGTCTATAAGTCACAGTCGTGGGTTCTGGAGATTAGGATGTGGGCACCTCTGATGGGTCTTGAATATACCCACCCCAAGCCAGCAATTAAGGAGTTACAGAGCCCGTGTATCAAGGGAGACCCTGGAATGAAGGAGGAAGGAAATACCACCTCCAGAGCCCTGTCACATTCTTTTTAAAAAAATTGTGGTAAATCACACATAACATAAAATTTACTATATTAGCCATTTTAAACTGGCTTAATTTAGGTGGCATTAAGTACATTCACAATGTTGGACAACTTTCAGTAGAAGCTAATTTCAGAATATTTTCATTTCCCCCCAAATCAACCCTGTGTTCGTTTAGGAGTCACCCCTCACTCCCACTGTCATAGGGAAGAAACTTTGTATTCTATCACAAGTTCATCGCTAAAGGGATGTTGCCTATAAGCTTAAATTATACATAGTGGCCCATCTCTGGGAACCCTGCCTCCCTGGTAATGAGCCGTTAAGCTATAATACCTTTGTTTAGCTCACAGGAAACCTCCTGCCCAGGCCCACCTGTGAATGACTGCAGGAGGAAGAAATGAACACATCCCCTCTGGGGGCTGACGGGAACCAGGAAATGCTTGACTTTACCCCCTCCCCTTTTCGTATAAAAGGAGCCTGAATTCTAACTCAGGCAAGATGGGTCTTTGGGACATGAGTCCACCATCTAGCTTTCCAGATGAAGTCGTTATTCCTTGTTCCCAACAATTCTCTTGATTATTGGCCTGTCATGTGGTGAGCAGTACGAGCTTGGACTCAATAACACTCCCTCCCACTGGCACCTGGTAACCATGAATCTACTTTCTGTCTCTCTATACTTGCCTATTCTGGACACTTCATATAAGTGAAGTTACACAGTATGTGGACTTTTGTATCCAGCTTCTTTCACTTTGTATGATGTTTCCAATATTCATCCGTGTTGCACATTAATCAGGAATTCACTCCTTTTAATGGCTGAGTAATATTCCAGTAATATCATATGGGTAGACCACATTTTGTTTATCCATTTATCTGATGGGCACTTGGGTTGTATCCACATTTTGGCTTCTGTGAATAATGCTGCTATGAGTATTCATGTGCAAGGTTTTGTTTGAATACCTGTTTTTGATTCTCTTAGGTTTATACCTGGGAGTGGAATTGCTGGGTCACATGGTAACTCCATGTTTAATATACTAAGAAACTTTTTTTATTCACAGAATAGCCCTGCAAGGTAAGTGTGGTTGTCCCTGATGTTTAGAGATAAAGAACCCGGGCTCAGGGAGATCACATGCTTTGCTCAAGAGGTAAGTGTCAGGATATGTCGAGTCTCATAGAAAACAGCAGGTGGGGATGCTTCTCTCCAAAAACCTGGGCAGTGAAGGCCAACAGGGCTGAGACAGGACACAGTAGGAGAAGAAGGAGGCCACCATGATGCAGGGTCACATCCTCCTCTGGGCAGGAGGGAGACATTATCGGGGACTGGGGGTTGGGGTCCTTGTACAGGGGGTCTTAAGGCAGAGTTGGCCTCAAGGATTTTGACAACCCCCTGCCCCCAAAGGGACCATGATGGTTCAGTGGTGTAACAGTGGGGTGGGGTGGCTGAGAGACACCACTGCAGAGAGGAATCCATGAGGAAGTTGAACAGACACCTGAGGAATGACATGGATGGTGACCAGGACGAGTGTAATTAGAATTACAACGGTGATGATGTCAGGCTTTCCGTGTTTATTTGATTCCAGGGTCCATGTTGGCCACATCGTGTGGTGTCAAAGGGAGGTATTCAGTACCCTGGAGAATTGTTTGTGCCCATCGAAAAGATGATTTCAGGGTCACTTAAGGCCTTATGTTTTAGAAATTATTCTTTGGTTTATTAAAATCACACATTAAAAAATAACTTCTTTATCCCTTTAAGATTCGACTTTAATGTTTGACTCTATTTATAAACTTAGGTAATTAAATTCCCTTAAGTATTTTAAATGGAATGAATATATCTATTTTCTTTTCTTCCTTCCTTCCTCCCTCTTTCCCTCCCTCTCTCTCTCCTTCTCTCTTTCTTTTCTTTTCTTCCTTCCTTCCTTCCCTCCTTCCTTCCTTCCTTCCTTTCTTCCTTCCTTCCTTCCTTTCTTCCTCTTTCTTTCTTTTCTTTCTTTCTTTCTTCCTTCCTTCTTCCTTCCTTCCTTCCTTCCTTCCTTCCTTCCTTCCTTCCTTCCTTCCTTCCTTCCTTCCTTTCTTTCTT
Source organism: Leucopleurus acutus (assembly GCF_964270905.1). NCBI lineage: Eukaryota > Metazoa > Chordata > Mammalia > Artiodactyla > Delphinidae > Leucopleurus > Leucopleurus acutus. Next base: position 101,444,245 of record NC_139152.1, read on the forward strand.
TCTTTTCTTTCTTTCTTTCTTTCTTTCTTTCTTTCTTTCTTTCTTTCTTTCTTTCTTTCTTTCTTTCTTTCTTTCTTTCTTTCTTTCTTTCTTTCTTTCTTTCTTTCTCTTTCTTTCTTTCTTTCTCTTTTAGTGTATGACTACCAAACAAGCTTCAAAAGCATATAAGTAATGCTTGTAAATCTAATAAGTTAAGCTAGCAAGTACGAAGTGTCTTTAATTCTCCATGTTTCAATAAACCTTGTGTACTCAGTGGTATTCTCTTATTCCTCTTAAGTTAACCTTCTTTAAACAATATGAACAAGACCTAAAGGGCTTGAATGAGTGATGAATCAGTGGTGCACATAGGTAGTACACTCTTGCTGCCAACAGGAAGATAAAGATGTCAACTCAGAAGGCACACTTGCAGCCCCTCCCAGCCATTACCCACCAAACGTTACCACTATTCTTGCTTGTATCACCATCAATTTCTCCCCAAATTTATATAAATTGTATCACACAGTTGGCACTTGTTTGAGTCTGGTGTCTTTCAGACAATGTCAGGTCTGTGGGATGCATCCCTGCTGTGAGGGTGCCAGGGGGTCATTCCTGTCCATTGCTAGAGTCTACTGCAAGAACCAATCCTGTGTATTTATCTATTCTACTGTTGGTGGACACTTGGGTTGTTTCTAGCGTTTGGCTATTAGAATACTGCCCCATGGTGGACATATCTTTTGGTGCACGTACGGACACACTTCTGTTCTAAGAGTAGGATTGCTGGGTCAGAGGGGATGCATATGTTTATTTTTGATAGATAACGTCCAACAGCTTTCCAAAGTTATGTACCAATCTCCGCTCCCAACAGTATTGTCTGAGAATTTCTGCTGCTTTATATCTTCACCAACACTGGTGTGGTCGGTTTTTAAAAGGTAAGCCATTTATGTGAGAATATAGGTGTAGTTCTTTGTGGTTTTCAAATGCTTTTACCTGATGACTAAAAAAATTGGACACCTTTTCATATTTGTTGGCCAGTTTGATATCCTATTTTATGAAGTATATGTTCAGGTCTTTGCTCACTTCTTATTGGCTGTCTTCTATTAAGAAACAGATAAAAGTTATTTTTACTTATTTGCCATACATATGGTGAACATGCTGCAAATATGTCCTCCGTGTCTGTGGCTTGTCATTCTATTTACTTATTCCTTTTCCCACCCACCTCTCCTCTGGCAACCACCTGTTTGTTCTCTGTATGTGTAACTCTGCTTCTGTTTTGTTAATTGTGCTCATTTGTTTTGTTTTTTATGTTTCACATATAAGTGAAGTCTTATAGTATTTGTCTTTCTCTGTCTGACTTATTCATTTAGCGTAATACCCTCTAGGTCCATCCATGTTTTTACAAATGGTAGATTTCATTTTTTATGGCTGAGTAGTATTCCATGTGTATGTATACCACATCTTCTTTATCCATTCATCTATCAGTGGGTGCTAAGGTAGCTTCCTCATCTTGGCTATTGTAAATAATGTTGTAATGAACATAGGGTGCGTATGTCTTTTCTAATTAGTGTTTTCATTTTCTTTGGATAAATACCCAGAAGTGGAGTTGCTGGTTCTTTGAAAAGATAAACAAAATTGATAAAGCTTTAGCCAAATTAATCAAGAAAAAGAGGACCCAAATCAATAAAGGCAGAAATGAAAGAGGAGAAGTTACAAACAACATCACAGCAATAAATGCTAAGGATCATAAGAGATTACTATGAACAATTATGCATCAATAAAATGGACAACCTAGAAGAAATGGACAAATTCCTAGAAATGTATGAACTCCCAAGACTGAACCAGGGAAAAATAGAAAGTATGAACAGACCAATTACCAGTAAAAAAAAAAAAAAAAAAAAATTGAGTCAATAAACAAACAAAAACCCAAAAAACAAACCCTCCCCAAACACAGAAGAACAGGACCAGATGACTTCACAGGGGAATTCTACCAAACATTTAGAGACAAGTTAATACCTTTCCTACCCAAAATTTTCCAAAAATTTGCAGAGGAAGGAACACTTCCAAACTCATTCTATGAGGCGTCTCCAAAGTACTTTTATTTAATTATACATTTTTATTAGCAGCACTTCGGTTTGCATGTTTGTAGAGTGCTGTTAATCATACTCCTCACTTCTTGGTGCACTGCCTTTGTCACTCCCTACAAGAATGTTATTTCCTCTGTTGTTGTTTTCTGTTTTCTCTTCATCCCGAATCCTGACTCCCAGCCCCTCCTTTCCCACCCAATAGTCACACTTTCTAATATATTTTTATCTGTCCTTAAATATTTGTGCAACTTTGAGAATCTAATTTTCATATGTGTTTCTAATTTTCATATATGTTCATCTTAAATTTCCATACACGTTATTGTGCCACAGCCCTCATTTTGTTTCTTAATTTTTTTCACTCGACACTGTATTTTTAAAAATGTGCCTACCTTTCTGCACGGACCTCTAACCTTTGATTCATCACAGTGCACCTACCACACCCACCACATCCTACCTATTCTGTTCCTCTCATGAACACCTGCATGGTCTCTGGTTCCCCCCCCCCACCCCCAAACACTACAACATCCTCACCCTGAGCCTTTATGACTTTCTCTTGGTTTCCACCCAGGAGCAGTATTGCTGGATCACCGGGGACACACAATTTCACTAGGGACATCCACCTTGCTCTCCAGAGTGGCGTGGCAGGCTGTATCCCATCAGCAGTACCACATCCTCATGGACACTTTCCTACTCTTTGAAAGTTTTGCCAAGCAGAGGGATGGATGTGGAATGTAATCTTGTGATTCTTTTAACCGGCACCTCTTTGATTCCTAGGGAAGTTGCACATCTCTTCATCACGTAGCAGCCATTCATGTTCCCCTGTCTATGAAGTGCCTATCAGTATATTTTACCCACTTAACAAATCTATCGTCATCATCTTGTAGGGTTTTGATAATCCCTTGAATATCCCAGATGTCAATTTCTTCCTTATTTTTAGGAAGTAGACTTTCCCAATCTGCCACCTATTTGTTTATTCTAATGATGTAATTATACCTTGAACCCAAGTCTTTAATATTGTTAGGGTTAAATCCAGTTTTGTTTTTTGCTAGAGTTTGTACCTTTTGAGTATTACATACAAAGTGCATATTCAGTTCAAGATAAAATTTTCTCCAACTTATTCTATTAGATTTATCTTTACACTTCCTGCACTTAAGTTTTTTTTTTTTACATCTTGGAGTATAATTGCTTTACAATGTTGTGTTAGTTTCTGCTGTATAACAAAGTGAATCAGCTCTATGTATACATACATCCCGATATCTCCTCCCTCTTGCGTCTCCCTCCCACTCTCCCTATCCCACCCCTCTAAGTCGCCACAAAGCACGGAGCTGATCTCCCTGTGAGATGCAGCTGCTTCCCACTAGCTATCTATTTTACACTTGGTAGTGTGTATATGTCAATGCTACTCTCTCACTTCGTCCCAGCTTACCCTTCCCCCTCCCTGTGTCCTCAAGTCCATTCTCTATGTCTGTGTCTTTATTCCTGTCCTGCACTTAAGTTTTTAACCAATCTAGAGATCATTTTCCTTAGGATGTGAAGGACAGTTCCAATTTTTGTTTTATCCATAAAGCAAGCTCTTTGAACTCAATATTATCTATTAAAAAAATCTATTCCTGGGCTTCCCTGGTGGCGCAGTTGTTGGGAGTCCGCCTGCTGATGCAGGGGACATGGGTTCGTGCCCCGGTCCGGGAGGATCCCACATGCCGCGGAGCGGCTGGGCCCGTGAGCCATGGCTGCTGAGCCTGCACGTCCGGAGCCTGTGCTCCGCAATGGGAGAGGCCACGGCAGTGAGAGGCCCGCGTACTGCAAAAAATAAATAAATAAATAAATAAAAATCTATTCCTTTTCACTGAAGTGTGACATCACCTTTCTTATATACAGGACACTGAACACACGAGTCTGCTGTTGAGATTTCTGTCTTATTCTACTTGTGAATTTAATATTTCTATACCAAAACCACATTTATTTAAAACTAGCATTTTGTAGAATTTCTTCATATCTTGTAGGCCAGGTCCCCTTTCATCCTTCTCCCTTTTTCTGAAATTGATTTATTTTTTCATAGACCTTTATGCTTCCATATAAATGTTAGAATAAGATTGTTGAAGTTTACAAAAATTACTCTTGAAAAATTTCATTGGATTCCCATTAAAGTATGGCTTTTGCAGAGAATTAGAATCGCTATCTCTTTGAATGTTAAGCCATCCCATCATTGAATGTGGTACAGTTTCCCTCTATTTTGATCTTTCTTTATAGCCTTGAATGAATTTTAAAACTTTCTCCATCAAGGTCTCATGAATTCTTTATTAGATTTATTTCTGTACACACTATAGCTTTTCCAGCTATTGTAAAGGTTATATTGTTTTATTATGATGCGGTTTAGTTAGAAATGACCGGTGTGAAGAAACACCATTGCGCTGTTGACATTGCGCCTCTCAGTTTTGTGGAACTCTTGTTAAATCCAATATCTTGTCTATTGATTCTGATGAGTTTTCTGTTTAGGTGATCCTATCATCTACAAATAAGGATTGCTTTCACTCTTCTTGAGATGTTCTTCTACCTCTTACTGGTCGTTCTCTTCATCTCCCCTTGGTCAGGGTATTGCCAGGAGAGATGGTAATTGGTTGTGTTTTCCTTGTTTTGGTCTTAAAGAAGTAATGTCTCAAATTAATCCACTGAATATAGTGTTTGCTGTAGAACTTAAGCTCATAGTTATCTGTCAGATAAAGAAAATTCCCCTTTATTTCCAGTTTTCTGAGATTTTATTTAAAAATATGTTGGATATTTCCAAGAGTGTTTTTTTTTGGCTTCTACCCACCTAGTCAATAGTTTTTACTTTATTTAGCTTAGTATTGTACCTTGAGGTGATAAATAAATTACGTTCACAGATTTTCTGATGTTCAACCTTCTTTTCATTCCTTTGATAAACTCTGCCTATGATGATATATTATTTTTGACACAACGTTAAAGTCAATTAGAAACTATGTAAATAAGTTTATTCATAAGTGAAATGAGTCTGTACTTGGCTTCTTGAAGTGTTTTTCGACAGCTTTGGAATCAGTAGAACCCTAGGCATTTAAAATTAATGGAAGCGTTCTCATCCTCTCTCTCATTATCTGGAACAACTTGCAACTTGTGGAGACGGAAACTCTTCCTTGAACCTCATGTGGGGCTTTCTAGGCCTGGTTTTGTGGTTGTTTTGTTTTGTTTCCCCTTGGGGGGAGGTTTAATTACCATTGCAAATTTTAAACTGAAATCTTCTACTTCTTCTTGCTACAATTGGGGATATTATATCTCTCCAGAAATTTTTCTCTTTTGTATTCTGTACTTTGTAGATTTATTTCTTCCCCCCATTTCATTGATCAGATTTGCCAGAAGTTTGTATATTTAGCTAATCTTTTATAGAGAGAGCTTTTGATTTTGTTAATCTTCTCTGTTTCACTGATTTCTGTTCTTATCTGTTCTATTTCCTTTCTTCTTATTTCTTTGGGTTGCCTGTGTTTCTCCTTTTGTTTTCTCCTTGAATTGAATGCTTAGCTTATTTCTTTCATTTCTTTTCTTACTTTCTGATAATATATTTAAATACATGCAGCTGTCACTATAGTATGGTCCCATTATTTTGTATCTCTCTTATGCTTTACTCTCTATCCTAACATCTTTTTAGCAGAATGATTGATTTCTTAGTTTTTGGACATATGGTGTTTTACTTACTTTTAATCATCTTTTATTATTGACTTCTAATCTTATTGAATTATGCTCAGAGAATACATTATGCCTGGAGGGGTTGTTTGGGTGTTGCCCCTTCCAATCTAGTCCCTTATCTGTGGTTGTAAAAGCCCCCCGACACACACACACACACACACACACACACACACACACACACATTTTACTTTGAGCTTCTTATTAATCCTGTCATTCAAATTTTATATGTACTTACACCTTTTTGTTTTTGGCTTTTGTCCCTCTGATCTACCAGTTTCTAAGAGGGCTTTGTTAAGATCTTGGATAATAAATTTTACTGTCTCTATTTCCCCTCGTAATTCTGTCAGTTGTTACTTTATATATGGTGATGTGATATTTTAAAGGGCATATCTATTCACACCTGCTATATCTTCTTGATCTATTCTGTTTTGTCTGGATATAACATCGCTCTTTGTCATTATGATGCTTTTCACCTTAACATCTATTTAGTGTAATCATGAAAAGTGTTGTCTTGTATTTTTACCAATTTCTTATTGAAACAACCTTTGTAAACGCTCCCTACACCTACTTTTCAATGATTTCGTTCATTAGCTTACGCAGATTGCCGTATCTGTTTTTATTTCTCACTATAAATCAGTGCATCAGCATTCTGGACTTACTCTTGGACAGTCTGCTCTCGGTGGCTGAGAAGTCCTTTTCAGTGACTGAGGGCTAGAGCCATGCTAAGGATTGCAGCTCTGTCACATCTTCCAGGAAAAGAGCCACCTGTCTTTTCCCCCAGGTGCTACAGGATATGAATCTGTTTTTCATTCCCTCCCTTCCTTCCCCCTTCTTTCCTCCCTCATACTCTCCTTCCCTCTTTCTTCTCTCTTTCTTCATTTGCTTTTTACTTCTTTTTCTGAATTTTAATACAGATACATTGTAAAGGTCACAAAGCATGTGTACAGGTTGATAAACAAGTAAAAAGAGATTGCCCTGTAGCCAGGACCCTGGTCAGGAGATAGAATATTACCAGCACCCCCTCCCTCTAGGTAACAAGTACAGGTAGTGAAATGTTTGTAATATGTAATCATGAAATGTTAGGTAACAGCCCTTGAGATACTCACGTCCTTGCTTTGTTGCTTTATCACCAGACATTTAGTTCTGCCCCTGATGAGCTTCATACGAATAGAATCATTACCTTGATTTCACATGGACGGAATCACATGTCTTCTTGTTTTGCTGAACGTTATGTTTTGGTGTTTCTTCCACGTCTTACATGCATTTGTATCTCACTTATTTCCAGCACAGTCTAGTAGGCATTGTGGGTTTCACTGGGTCCATTCTCCAGATGATGGCCACTGGTCAGTTTCCAGTTTCCGGCTTTGCAAGCCAGGCTGCTGTGAGCAGTCCTACGTGTGTCTCGGCGGACATGCTAGTGAGCGTTTCTAGTGTTGCTTTTAGCAGTAGGGTGTTGCATTACAGACCATCTGTGCATGGGCAACTTCACTACTTAAGGTCAAATGCCTTGCAGAGTGGGCATCCTGATTAGAACTCCCACCGCCAAGGTCTGCGAGCTGTTACTGCTCCAACATCACATGATATTGACATTGCCAGACTTTTATGAAAGGATTAATCAGTTTCTGTGTGCATTTTTAAACTTATTTTTCAATCTAGCGGGCATGTGTTTGCCAGGTCTTATTTTGCCTCTCCCTGATTACTGATGAGAGAATATTTGTCATGTGCAATGTTAGCCATTCTGGTTCCTCTCTTTTTAAGTATCTGTTTCCATTCTTTTGGCCTTTCTTTTGGGTTGTTTTTCTTTTTTATTGATTGGCAAGAGTTTTCTTAAAAAAATAATATGCTTTGGATATGAACCCTTTTTTTTGGTTACAGGTGCTGCAAATATCTTTTCTATTCTGTGTCTTATTTTTCATTATTGTAGAGTGTCTTTTCATGAACAAAAGCTCCTAATTTCACTTTAGTAGAATTCATCAATCTTTTTATATGCCTGAGAAAATCTTACCTTCCCCTAGCATTAAATAATAGATTAGCTTGACCTAACAGTCTGAGCATCGTTTTTCCTTTAAAATGTAAAAACAATTATGCCGTTGCCTGGCTTGTAACACTGACACATATGATACTAACTGGATTCTTAGTCATATTTACAAGGGTGATTTTTAAAGCTTTTTTCTGGAAATGTTTAGAGTTTTTTATCTTTGATGTTTTAAAATTTATTTAATTTTGTCTAGTTTTGCTTTCCCCCTTATTTGTTACTTTAGGTCATTCCGAGTTCTTTCAACTCAAGGTCTCTTTTTTCTATTTCTTGCTAATTTTTGGTGGTCAGTTTTTTAAAGTGTTTTCTCCTCTCTGTCTTCTCTGTCTTTCTGGTGCTATATGTGCTTTGGGCATTTTTGTCTTCCGTGTCTCTGCTTGTATTCTCCTAGTTATTTGTTCCTGTCTTGGGCTTTTCTGGGACAGACCCTGGACCAGCTCCTCTGGACACTGATTTGTTCTCAGCTGGGTCCATTCTGCTCTTCAAACCATCCATTCTGTTTTAAATACCAACAATTCTATTTTTCAAATTTGTCATCTCTAGTTTGTTCCTCTTTCTAACTTAGTCTGGTTTTATGTCTTTAATGTCTTTTTTGGTAAATAATATGTCTTATTTCTATTTTGTCTGATATGGGTTCTTTTATATTGACCGCACTCCCTCAGTATCATTATTTGCATTGTGAGCTCACACTCCGTGGGGACATTAGCTGCCTTAGCTGGTGATGCATCCTGGAGAGGGGGCCGCGTCCCCCTCTAGCTGGTGGCCTTCCCCGGGTTTTGGGCTTGGAGGAGAGAGATGCTCCAGGAAGGAGCCTCCAGTGTCACTGTGTGTCTCCTGCCTTTGCCTTGCTTTTATAATTTTCGGTCTCAGTGCCAACCATCTAACCCTCCAGGTCAGGAGTGGGGCAGGGGTGGCTCACTGCTGGGGTCCCCTCCCCCAGTGCTTAGCTCTTGTCTTCCTACCTGCTATAGCTCCCGCGTTTGGACACGTTGAGAGGGAGTAAAGGTGGAAGCCAACATGTGACTTTCATTTTAGAGGCTGTTAGAGGACCAGAGCTCAGATGGAGAGCATGTCATTGGACCTGGAGCATCATGGGGGGAGCTTCCAATTCACATGAGGTCAGGGCAGGTGAATGGCCCTGGGTAATTCCGGGGTCTGTAAGTGACCTCATTATGGGAGGAAAGAGGCTCCCTCCGCCACCTGCAGCTTCACCTGATCCCGTGTGAACTATGGAGACTTTGCTGTTCCAGTTACTCTACAGCCTGGAATGGGGAGGGACAGTCCAGGGCTGTGGGAGGCTGGTGGAGAAGGGCCAGAGGGCTGGCTCCCAGCCTGGAGGCAGCTCTCACACCTGCGCGGTCTGCCCGCTCCAGCCTCTGCTTCCTCTCAGGACGCCAGCCGGGGAGGTTGCCATGCACATCAGCCTGGGGACTCCGCCTGCCCCAAACCTCCAACTACAGAATACAGGCGCATTTTGTGGGGGTCCGTCCTGATCAGGGGCAGTTTCTGAACATCCATCGTTAGGATTTGTGTTGTTCTGGGGGAAACGAACCCAAAGACTTACCTGCGAAACACAGAGGCAAGCTTTCCCTCCATCTATTCCTCCTGCCCAGAGTTCGGAGTCGATGTGACGAATTCGGTGTGCTCCATCGCAGTTTGGGGACGGTGGTTCCAGTATGCAAAGTCGCCGCCCTCCCCTCCACATCATGCAGCATGAATCTTGCGGCCCTGGTTTTCCAAGTGCACACGCCACGTTAGCTGCGCGTCTCTCCTCCGCAGCCTCGGTGTCTGGAGTTGTCCGGATAATCTTATCTCTGGACCTGAGCCCCGTCACTCTCTCAGCGAGCTGTGCGGTTGCACGGGTTACTTTCTTCTCCTTCCTTGGATGCTGGATCCATGATGCCTGGATGATGGGGCCACGCCAGTCAGGGTGAGCAGGGAGAAATCCAGGGGCAGTTGGAAAGGAGAAACTCCAGACCGGTGTGAACAGGTGGATCGCACCTGGGGCGCAGACGGGTGCTGAGTCCCTCTTCGGCTGCTGAGCACAGTCGGGCGGATCCTTCTCCAGGGTTCTTTTCCTTCTGTGGCTTGGACAGTCTGCGGGGATCATGGGGAGAGAGGTCGAGCTGCTGTATGGGCATCCTGTCTGCACTTTCTGGACCGCAGCTATCAGTGTTTGCGGCACTGGGAAAGGCGCGAGTCTCTACCGGGCTGGTGTCTCCCAGTTCAACAAGCAGCGATGGAGCCTCAGCTCAGGACCAGGCGAGGCGCTGCGTGGTGTGGACCCACCTCCAGCGGTGCATTAACCTTGCGCATGCGTGCACCCACAAGTACAGGCACATGCATAAGCAAAGCTGTATCTATACCCTCACTCTTCTGCTTAAAACAATGCAAGGCTCCCCATGTCTAGAAGTTGGAGCTCCTAACATGGCAAGCAGTGCCCTTTACCCTTTGCCCTCTGTTGACCTCTTGAAGCCCAGTGCCTTGCCGGGCCTCCCTCTTTGTGCTCCAAGAACAGAAAGCCACATGCAAGTCCCCCAAAGCCACATTGTTTCAGATGTCTGTGTCTTCGTCCATCTTTCCCGCAAACTCTTATTCATATCCCAAAACTCAGCTCAGAATGCCCTCCTTGGCGGTCTTCTTGCATCCAGAGGGTCACAGTTCATAGTTCCCTCCCCGACCCCGGCAGAAAGCTGCCATTCCCCTGTCGGCCCTTTGGATAATAATTGATCTCTACCTCGGGTTGGTAGGATGGTCTCTTCTTCGAGAGAAGGCTCAGGAGGCCGCCTGCGAAGGGTGGGAGCCAGCCTGAGCCCAGAGCCAGGGGTGGGTGGTGGTACTGGGGGTTTGGAGGAAGGACTGCCCCTCTGACACCTCACCCGACGTTTGATTTCATTCCAGCAAGCTCCCCAGTCTTGACTCTTTTCAGAGAGTTAAAGGGAGGATCTCTTAGATATTTATTTATTTCCAGTTAAAGCTCAGTGGCTGCAAAAGGTGTTTATTTTAAGATTCACATTGTAGGTGGCGCCCCCCCAGGCTGCTGGGTCGGCATGGCATTTGACTGCAGTCTCCACTTCAAGCGCCCCCTGCATGGTGGTGTTTTCTTTCACCAGGTGACAGAGGTGCTCTAGCCGTTTTGGACATCACTGCTAGATCTTGAGGGATTAAAAATCACTAAACACACAACTTCCCCCCAGTGGAGAAATAAAAGGGAGCCCCTTTTCTTACCTCCTTGCAAATCCTCCCTCCACCCTGCTAGAAAATATTCCAGAGCTCTGTGATTTGGGGCTGGGGAAGGGCTGGGTGGAGCTAAGGGTGGGCTGCGGGGAGCTGTGTGTGGGGAGGGGCAGCTCCTTCACGGCCACTTCCTGATTTGCCCTGCCCCCACCCGCTGCGCAGAAAGCGACCCCAGGACTCTGGGGAAACATCTCTGACTAATGGCAAACCCAGCGCTGCTCCTGCATGCCTCCCTCCTACCACTCCATCCCCCATACCGTTACCAGAATCATCTAGAAGGCAGATCCGAAGAGGTCCACCCTGCTGGAAACCCGATGAGGTCCACCAGACCTTTCCCAGCCCAGCTCCTGCCCACCTGCCCACCTGCCCCATCCCTGCCATCCTACCCCTGGTGCTTCACCTCCAGCCAGATGGAGCAACTTGGTGCATTTTTCATCATCTGTGGTGGAGGAAAGGGTTTTTTTTTTTTTCTGTCCATAACAGACGGTATTTTGAAAATTACAGCAAAAAGAAATCACTCAGAAAATGAAATCAAAGGCATACAAAACAGACCCCATGCTTTTACTAATAATTTCAGCAGACATAAAATTACTCTGTCAATTTTCTATAAACATTTCTAAATGCCTGCTCTCAATTTTTGTTCTCTCACCACGCACCGTGACAACTGTTTTGGGGACCAGCGGGGCCCCACAGACTGCACTGGGGAAGGGGCAGATGGAAGCTTCTAGAAGACCCGGTACTGTCTTGACCAAGGGTTGCTCCTGCCACATCCTCTGCTAGGCCCTCCCTGCCCACTGTGGACCACCTGACTCTCACTCCCTTCCCAGTTTGGTAGTCTCCCTCCTGCATCTTCCTGGACACCCTGTCCAAGCCGAGTCCCCTCCCTCTGTGTTTGTGTGGGACTGCTGGTCCCTTCCCCAGGGCACGGGGCATACAGTGGTGCTCACAATGTGTTTCCTAAGTGAATGGATGTGCACCTGAACGCAGAAAGATCCAGGTGGCACTTTAGATCAGTGTTCCTCAAAGTGTGGGCCAGGACCTGCACGCCACTTCCTGTTCAAAGCTCATGGTGGCAAGTGAAAGCTTCCCTACTGTGATCCAGGGAAGGATATAGCTTTGGCTCCATGGGATCTACGAGGTGATTTACAAAGACATGTGGCATCGTTTGCCTACATGCCAGGAATGTATGCTGTGCTTTTGGTGTCCATTTGTCTAGTCTAATGAGAAGCATTAATGTGATGGCCCTTAGCATATGGCAGGTATGGCATTAAAACGGTTATTATAACTGGAATCCATATGTTGAAAAAGTTACACAGAGGCACAGTAGATATAAAAAAGGCCCAAATTAAACTTCTAGAGATGAAAACTACAATGCGTGAGGTGAAAAGTGTAGTGGAACAGGTGAAGAGCAGATTAGACCTCACAGAAGACATTAGCTTGAAGGCGTTCCTATAGAAACCATCCAAGATGAAACAACGAGAGAAAAGAGGAAACTTTGGGACACTTTTCATTAAGGAGAATTCTACTGTTTAGCTAGATGACATTTTGATGATCTATTCAACAGTGGATGGACATTTGGCTTGTTTCCAGCTATGGGCTTTCACAAAGCTGCAGGGAAATTTCCAGTACAAGTCTTTGTGTAGATAGACGCTTTCATTTCTCTTGTGTAGAATTGCTGGGTTTATAATAAGTTTATGTTTGACTTTTTAAGAGATTGCCAGTTATTCTAAAATGACTGTGCCTTTTTATATTCCCACCAGTTACATGTGAAGGTTCCTGTTTCCTTCTCCTCTCTAAAACCTGTTATTGTCTGTCTTATTGATTAGAGCCATTCTAGTGGGTGTGAAGTGGTATCTCATTAATTTGCATTTTAATGCCTAATGATGATGAGCATCTTTTCATGTGTTTAAAACCATGCAGCTCTTCATTATTAAAGTATCTATTCAAATTTTTCCCCTTTAAAAAAATTGGGCTGTCTTATTTTTGAGTTGTAAAAATTCTTCATATATTCTGTCTATAAGTTCTTTACCAGATAATAATTTGCACCTATTTCCCCCTGTCTTTGGTTTGTCTTTTAATGGTTTCTTTCAAAGAGCAAAGGTTTTTAATTTTGGCGGAATCCAATTCATCAAATTCATTTTTATAGATTGTGCCTTTGGTGTCACAATATTTAAGAAATCTTTGCCTCAGCAAAGAGCACAGAGATTTTCTTCTAAGTTTTCTTCTCAAAGATTTAAACTTATAAGGATGACAATCAGGCCTCTGATATATTTTGAGTTAATTTTGCAGATGGTGTGAGGTAAACATCCAAGTTCCCCTCCCTCTCCCAACTGACCCTGAATGTTAGGATTTATTTCTAGATTCTTAATTCTCTTCTAGTGCTCTATATGTTTATCCTTATGCCAATATCACATATTATTTTTAAAAAGTAATTAATTAAATTAATTTTTGGCTGTTTTGGGTCTTCGTTGCTGTGCGTGGGCTTTCTCTAGTTGTGGTGAGCGGGGGCTACTCTTTGTTGTGGTGCGTGGGCTTCTCATTGCAGTGGCTTCTCTTGTGGTGGAGCACAGGCTCTAGGTGTACAGGCTTCAGTAGCTGTGGCTCACGGGTTCAGCAGTTGTGGCTTGTGGTCTCAGTAGTTGTGGCTTGTGGGCTCTAGAGCGCAGGCTCAGTAGTTGTGGTGGATGGGCTTAGTTGCTCCGCGGCATGTGGGATCTTCCTGGACCAGGGATCAAACCCATGTCCCCTGCATTGGCAGGTGGATTCTTAACCACTGCGCCACCAGGGAAGCCCCTCACATATTATTGATTACTGTAGCATTAGAGTAACTTTGGAAATCGGGAAGAATAAGTCCTCACACTTTCTTCTTTTTCAAAATTACTTTTGCTATTTTAGGACATTTACATTTGCATAAATGCTTTAGGGTCAACATATCATAATATAAAAAAGGCCTGGGAGTATTTTATTTGAGATTTCATAGGATCTGCAAATCAATCTGAGGGAAAATCACCATCTTAACAATATGGAGTCTTTCAATCTATGAACATGGAATGTTTTTCATTTATTTAGATCTTTAATTTATCTCAGCAGCTTAACAGTTTTCAGTGTATGAGTTATGCTTTTTTGTTAAATTTATTGTTACATATTTTATTCTTTTTGATGCTATTTTGAGTGGAATTATTTTTTTAAATTTCATTTTCAATTAGCTCATTCCTAGTATGTAGAAATACAATTGATTTTTGTGTATGGAAATTGTATCTTGTGACCTTGATGAATTCATTTATTTGTTCTGTTGGGTTTTTGATGACTACTTAGTATTTTCTACATATGGAATCATATTGTTTATGAATTATATACATGAAGAAGAAACTGGAAAACTAAAGGGAGAAAGATATATCCATAATCTTATGTGGAGATTTTAACACCCATATTTCACTATTTTAGAACAAACAGACACCAAATCAATAAAGTTATGGAAGGTTTAAGAAAAAACAACTCTATCAACAAACCTGATCTATTGATGTTTGTAAACACTCTGTTTGTATACACATTCTTTTCCTCTGTGAATAGGAAGTTCACAGGATAGAATGACCATATGCTGTGGCATAAAATATCTCAGTAAATTTTGTAGGATTGAAATAATAAATATATTCTCTGGTCACAATACCATTAAATAGAGGAAGAGGGAATAATTTACAAATCATTTTATGATGCCAGCATAACCATGATACCAAAACACGACTAAGACATTACAATTAAATTAGAAATTAACTAATGATAAAATACCCAAATAGTTGGCAAGTGGGTACACAGTTACAAATAACCCATGAGTCAAAGAACAAATCACAATGAAAATGAGAAAACATTTTAAAATAAACCAAAATGAAAGCACACATATCAAAATCTATGAACCAAGGTTAAAACAATGCTTAGAAGAAATTGATAAATTTAAATACATAATTAGAAGGGAATAAAAAATTTAAGTTAATGATCTACCTTAAGAAGCTAGAAGAAAAAGAGCAAATTGCTTCCAAAGAAAGTAGTGTAATAAAAACAATAAAGGTAAGAGCAGAATGAAATGAAATAGAAAACCTGCAATTAAGAAATTAACAAAGTGAGTGTGATGAATTGGGAGATTGGGATTGACATGTATACACTGATGTATATAAAGTGGATGACTAATAAGAACCTGCTGAATAAAAAGAATAAAATTTAATTAAAAAAAGAAATTAACAAAGTGAAAAAAAGTTATTCGAAAAGGTTAACAAAATTGGCAAAACCTTAGCAAGACAGATAATAAAGAACATACACACACACGCAAGGGAGAGCGGGTAGGGAAAACTGCAAATGATCAATATTACAGTGAAAGCAAGAGATCGCTGAAAGGTCTACAGACGTTCAATGAACAGTAAGAGAATATTATGAACATCTTTATGCCAGTTGTTTTTACAAATTAGATATAATGAATAAATTTCTTGAAGACACATTACTTATAAAAAAAGAAGAAATAGAAACTCGGAATAGCCTTATAATAACATTGAATTCACAAGTAAATACCTTTTTGCACTGAAAACCCTAGGCCAGGGTCTGAATAATGACTGTAACACTAGTGTAAGAGGTATTTCCAATCTCACACACTATTTCAAAATATAAAGGAAAGAGGATATGCTGCAAATCATTGCATGATGCCAGTGTAAACTTGAAACTAAAGCCTAACAAAGGTATTACCAAAAAATAAAATTATAGACCAATAGTCCTCATCATATAGGCACAAAAGACCTAAACATGACATTAGCAAATAGAATACAGTAGTATATAAAAGTATGGAACGCCATGACTAAATGGGGTTTATCCCAGGAATGCAGTGTTTGTTTAACATTCAAAAATCAATCAGTGTAATTCATTGCCTCAACAAATAAAGGGCATATGTGAAAAACCTACAGCTAACATGATACAATGGTGAAACCTTGAATGCTTTTACCCTAATGTCAGGAACAAGGCACAGTGTCTGCTTTTATCACTCTAACTACCATTACACTGGAGGTCCTAACTAGAGTCAGGAAGCAAGAAAAATATAAATGGCATAAATATTTGAAAGGAAAAAGTAAAACTATCCATGTCTAGAGACAGCATTATTGTCTACATAGAATTTTCTTAAGCAATCTTAAAAAACACAAACAAACAGATAATTAAGTACACTTCACTGTGGTCATGGGAGACAAATCAACATAAAATCCTTTTCAATATATAATAGCAGAAATCAATTGGAAATGACTTTTAAAAGCAATTTAATTTATAACAAGATAAAGTATTTAAGGATAACTTTAACAAAAGACGCATGTGACCTTTTTGTGTGAAAAATACAATACGACTTATAGATTTAAAGAAGAGAGAAATAAATTCAGATATAGACCATATTCATCGATCGGGAGAATCAATGTTGATAATAGGTCAGTTCTCCCCAGACTGATGTATAAATTAAATTCAGTTTCATTCAAAATCCAACCTCTCTCTCTTTCTCTCCCCACCTCCTTCCTCCTTCTTCTTCTCTCTCTTTCTCTCTTTCTTGGTAGTAATAAGTGACTCTAAAATTTATAGTAACATGCAAAGTAACTAGAATAAAGTATTTTTAAGAAACTAAGTTGGAAGCCTCATAACTGTTATCAGTACTTCCTATAAGGTGACAATAAATAGGATAGTGTGTTGATGGTATACATTTAGATACATAGATCAATGAAAATAATAGAGAATCCAGATCGACTCATACATATAAGGTCAACTGATTTTTCACAGAGATGTCAAGGTAATTTAATGGAGAAAGGAAAATCTTTTTAACAAATAGCACTCTAATGATTGGATATCCATATAGAAAAAAATGGAAACAATCCCTATTTCACACCCCTCACAAAAATTAATTGTGATTATAGTCCTGCATGTAAAACCTATAAGTGTGAAGCTTTTAAAAGAAAACCAAAGAGTGTAATTGTGATTTTGGAGTAAGCAAAATTTCTTATCGGGATACAAAAAACAATAACCATAAAAGAAAATAAATGAACAGTTTGAGCTTCCTCAAAATTAAAAGCTTTTTCTCATTAAAAGACACCATTAAGAAAATGAAAGGCAAGCCACAGACTGGGAGAAAATATTGGCAATACAATATGACGATACACTACAAACTTTTATCTCAAGCCAAATAGCTTATTTTACATGACATATAAGAATATCATTTAAATCAGTTACAAAAGGTCAAGAAAAAGTAGAAAAAATGATGAATGACTCGCATAGCTACTCCACAAGCGACGATATACCAATATGTGTCAATAAGTACATGGAAAGGGTTAAAAACTTCAACAGTAAAGGAAACACAACTAAATCCACACTGAATACCACTTCCCATCCATATTAAAGATTGACAACATCAAATGTTGTCAAGAATGCAGATTTATGAGAATCCCTATATGTTGCTGGTGGAAGTGGAAAGTGATACTCTCATTTGGGAGAGCTATTGGTCAATTTCTTGTAAATTTTAGGGTATGTTTGGCCATAGTTTCAAAGGGAAATGTATAATGAAACTTGAAAAAACATGTAGGCTCACTCTAAGTCATATTAGACCATCCACATTTCCTTTTTTCAAACATTTGAGGTAAAATTTGCATGCTTTGAAATGCAGGGATGTGGATCGTATTTTAACACACACGCCTCTCAGGGTTTAAAACATCTTCATCACCTCAGGAGGCTCCTCACCACCGCCCAGTCACTCCCACCCTTATAGGCAATCACTGTGGACTAGTTTTGCTTGCCTATCCTTGAACTTTGTATAAATGTAGGCACAGAGTATGTGCTCTTTTGGGGTCTGGCTCCTTTCACTCACCACAATGTTTTGACGTTCATCCATGTTGTTCCATGCAGCAATAATTCATTGTTTTTGTTTCTAAGGAATATGTTATTGCATTAGTGTTCCAAAAATGATTCCCTTCTCCCGTTGATGGCTGTTTGGGTTGTTTGCAATCCTGGGCTTCTATGAATAAAGGGGATATAGCACTCATTTATAAGTCTCTGAGAAAGTATATTTTTATTCCTCTTAAAGCAGAATTGCCAAAAATAAAATAAATAAGTTAATTAATTAAAATACGGATGCCATTCTTTCCTCCACAGTGAGGAAGGGGGATCCACGGCTCATTCTCCCAGCTCTGTCTCAGTGGTGGACAACTGGGCCAGATCCTATCCTTCCTGAGAGCAGTTCTCTGGGAGACTCTACACATGATGATGGAGTTTTCTGATGTTAATATTAGGAAACAAGAAGCAGCCAACGATGCTCCTTTTGTGAGGGGATAAATTTTATATAAAGGTATAAACATTGTCTTTTTAAAAATTTTATTTATTTATTTATTTTTAGCTGTGTTGGGTCTTTGTTGCTGAGTGCGGACTTTCTCTAGTTGTGGCGAGTGGGGGCTACTCTTTGTTGTGGAAAAAAGTTGTGGCTTCTCGACACAGCCTCCCTATTCTCTCAAGTTTGCCCCATCCAATTGTATGTAACTCTCATGACTTCCTGCAGTTGCACTGCCCCCAACGCCAGTCCGTTAGGGGGAAATAGAAGAACACATGTAATCACAGCACCAGGAAGAAACAGTGTGAAGTATCTAACACTGCAGGGAGCACTGCAGGGGCACAGGGAGGATGGGTCGGTTTCTAGCTAGGGACCAAAGGGATGCTGAGGGAAGAGGTGGCCTTTATGTTGGGCCTTGAATAAAGGAGTGAGATTTGGACAATGGCAGGATTGATGGAGACAGAGAACTGCAAGAACAGGTGTAGGGAATTGGGAATCGTGGGGTTTGTTAACTGTCTGCCAGATGGACTTCTGTCTATGTCGAAGTATTCACTCGGTCAATCATTCTTTCATTTATTTCTTCACAGGTATTTATTGAGGTCCTACTAAGTGTGAGCCCATGCCGGGCAGTCTTAATGAAATGGTTAATGAGATTGGCAAAACCCCTGTCCCCATGGGGCTTACAGTTCAGCAGGGAAGATGGACATTGCTTTCCAAAATCACACTGCTCATTTAAAATCGAGCAGTGACAAATGCCGTGGCTGAACTTCCTGGGACTACTGGAAATGAACTGCTGTGGATGGAAGCGGACAGATTTGGGTTTGAAATCCGGCTCCTCATTCACCAGCTCTGTAATCTTGGCAAGTTACTTTCTGAGCTCCCATTTGGTCAGTGTGCATGGGGATAGCATCTATTTGCAATGCTGTAGAGGACTCAGGAAGAGAGTGTATCTGATTTGCCTGGCATGAGCACGATACCAACAAGAATCCTTCTCTTGTATTGCTACATGAGGGTTGCTTTTATTAGTGAGAAGATGCTCAGAAGTACCTGTTTCTGGGAGCTCAGACACATAGACGGGGTGAGTTATCCGGGAACATGTTTGGCTCAGAGCCCGCTTTACAAAAAGAAAGGAAAAGGTAACCTCCTTGTGATGTCAATCACTCAACCTTCTTTGGATTCAACCCATGTTTTTGTTCAAGGGCCTGAGAGATGTCAGGGGCAGAATGATAGATACAAGTGGGATGGAGGAGCCCCAGGCCCTGTGTCAGTCTCGCCATCTGTGTGTGCTGTGTAAGGTGTGGTGGGAGGGGGAGGCCAGCTCGGCATGGAAAGGTGAGGGAAGGACCCTCGGATGACCTGGGGCTGGAGCTCAGTCTTGAGAGACTAAAAGGGGTTTCTGGGTAGATCTATCAGGCCAAGGAATGCCCAGCTGGACACCAGGGATGCTGCAAAAGGACAGGGTAGGAGACCCTGGCGTTGGTGCAGTTTCTTCCAAGAACCGGCGTCAGAGTTTGCACGATGACAGCTGGGGGCAGGCAGGTCTATGAATCATATGGTCCTGGTATCGTCATTTGTACCTTAGATACAAGTGTGATTCGCAGGGAAATAGGCTGGAGAATCAGTTCAAATCCATTCAGAGAGTCTGTCCCACCCTTATGGTATCAAAAAAGGGACATGTGTAACCACTGAGCTGAGGGTCCCTGTGGTCCTTTCAGGGGACAGAACGGGGAGAGCTCAGGTGGAGCCTGCAGGGAAGACCACGGCCACCTGGATCTTTCCTTGCCACCTGTGCTTCTCAGGGGCTCCTGAGAAACAAGCTGTACCAATGTCAGCCCCCTCTTGCCCTGGCGACCTGAAGCCAGGTATGCCAGGTATGACGGGTATGACAGGTATTCCAGGCCGACCAGGAGTGTGGTTCTGAGGTGTTGACAGAAAACAGGGAGATCAGCTCGGTGCTTTGTGACTGCCTGGAGGGGTGGGATAGGGAGGGTGGGAGGGAGGGAGACACAAGAGGGAAGAGATAAGAGATATGGGAACATATGTATATGTATAACTGATTCGCTTTGTTATAAAGCAGAAACTAACACACCATTGTAAAGCAATTATACCCCAATAAAGATGTTAAAAAAAAAAGAAAAGAAAGGAAAAGAAAAAATTCATTTCTACTTAATTAAAAGATTTCTGAATATGGGTGTTAGCCTAAATGACCCTGCCCCCTGCCTAGTCTCTCCACCGAGAACAAGATGAGGAATCGGATGAGGAATCTCTGGGTCTGCTTTTTGCCTAGCAGGGGGTGGAGGAACGCACGTTTAGGAAGGGCACAGGATTAAGGATGACACGCTCTTCCCAGCTGCTCCAATCACTGGGCAATTTGCTTTAAATAGGATCCAAGTCTCCTCTTAGAACAAGAGCAATTTCATAGAAATTTGCTTGGTTGAGACCCCCAGCCGGGCCCGGCTCCAGTGGGGAGCCACTAAGCCTTGCCCTGCATCTCCTGGCCCCATCTCGCGTCAGCCCTCAGACTAGGGGTGGCTGAGTCATCGTCTTGGCTGGAGTTTAGGATGGGCCCGGAGCCCCGTTATTTAATTCTGGGTGAGTCAGGAGAAGTTGAGGGGTGAATACCCGCGTACTGTGAGCACAGTTTATTGCTGGCATGAGTCACACTTGAGTTGTATTTAAAGGGGGAAAGAAACTGGATGTGGGAAATCAAATTAACTTGCTAGACAACTCAGTTAAAACGCAGAGGGAGGCTGTGAGGGGTGGGCTCAGCGCCAGGGGCAGGGGACTCGTCTGTGGTCAGAGAGACGTGAGTGAGCCCCGGCCGTAGCGGGGGTGTCAGGAGACTGGTCAGCCAAGTGTGCAGAGGAGCCTGAGAGAATCCACGCGGCTTCAGTGTCACCTGTTCGCTCTGGAACCAGCCTCACCAGAGGCAGGAGGTGGGAGGCATACTTCCGGATCATCTGGCGGTTCTGGGATCTTTGCTACGTGTTTCCATGTTGCATTGCTCATCTTTTCCACAGTCCTTCAATGTTGCTGTTATTAATCTCCCTTTTTAAAAAAAATTTTTTAATTGAAGTATATAGTTGATTTACAGTATCATGTAAGTTTTAGGTATACTGCACAGCAAGTCGGTTATACATACATATATATGTGTATATATATATTCTTTTTCAGATTCTTTTCTCTTACAGGTTATTACATAATACTGAGTAGAGTTCCCTGTGCCATTCAGTAGGTCCTTGTTATTTATCTATTTTATACAGAGTAGTGTGTATATGATAATCCCAGCCTACTAATTTATCCCTCCCTCACCCCCTTTCCCCTTTGGTAATCATAAGTTTGTTTTCTATGTCTGTGAGTCTATTTCTGTTTTGTAACTAAGTTTATTTATATCATGTTCTTAGATTCCACATATAAGCGATAGCCTATATTTGTCTGTGTCTGGCTTACTTCACTTAGTATGATCATCTCTAGGTCCATCCATGTGGCTGCAAATGGTGTTATTTCATTCCTTTTTATATTACTCTCTCTTTGGAGACAAGGAAACTGATGGAAGGAGAGGAAGTAACTTACCTGTGGCCCCAGAGATCTCAGGTGAAGGAGCCAGGATCACACAGAGATCCCATTCCAGAGACATAGCCTGCACACCCCAGCTGGCGCATCCCCCCAGCTCTCTCTGTCTCTGTGTCTGTCTCTCTCAGGACTTCATAGGCATTTGTGTGGACGCCTCATTAAATTCTCTTTCCATCTGACCCCCAGAATGACTTCTGCCTGTGGCAGCTCTGGGGTGGCGGGTTCTCCCCCACTCGCCCTCTGAAGCCCCAGCACTTAGATTGGCAGAAGATGTACTCCCCGCCCTCCTGGCAGCCAGCCTGGCAGAAACACAAGCTTCCAACAGTTTTCTCTGAAGGAATGTCCATGTTTGGGCTGGTAAGTGACCACCTCTCCTTAGCTGTGTAGCCCAGAGAAGGAGTGCAGAGGTAGGGTGTGCCGTGGACCACTTCTCTGCACCTCTGAACACAAGGTGGGGGGCATCTGACCTTGGATCTTAGCTGTGATTCTGGGAGGGAACACATCCCACTGTAGCAGGGGTTCCGTGCATGTCTGCCCCATGCTCCCCATTGGAGACACATCTCTGTGCGGAGGACAGTGTTCGTCCATGTCAATCTTTATTCCGCATGTGCCTTGTTGGTGCTCACACGGTGGGGCTTTCCTGAGAGACGAAGCATGGCCCTAGTGGTTTAGGCTCCGGGCTGCCGTGAGCAGAGTGATGGGGTGGGAGGAGGTCCTTCACCCTGTCCTCCGCCCCCAGGATTACTGAGAGCTTGCAGTTCTGCTCTGCACCCCAGCATCACCGTGGGTTTAAATGTCCTGGGTGAGGAGCAGGTTGTCATTCAGAACAGACTGTTCTTCCTCTTGAAGACTGCTTTGAAAATGGTGAGCTATTTTCCGGGTCTTTTCCGGTAAATCAAAACTTCCGCTGTCCTGTAAACCCCGAGCATCTTAGTCTCATGTGCTCCTCGTATATTGTTCTATGAGATTTTGATGTTATCCCGGCGGGCCTGACAAAGACGCACTGCAGGTGGTGGCCTCCCGGGGGACATTAGATCAAGCCCGCTGTATCTCTTCATTGTCGGTTCATCGCTTTCGGAAGGAGCTCCGCTGTGAGTTTTCAGGGTTGCTGCCGTTCTTAAAAGGGTTGCTCTCTCTGCTCTGGAAACCTGATAGCCAGAAGCAGCTCTCTTGACCGGAGCAACAGCGATCATCACTTCAGGGGAAAGCTTGTGATTTGCTGGCGACCCTTTTCTTCTCTTGTCCTCAGCTTTCTAGGCTGGGGCAGGACAGCTATGGTCTGAGGGCAGGAGGTACCAGCGTGTTTTAGCAGCTGGACTCAGTGGGGGAAATCTAGGTAGTAAGTGGGTCCCCGGGATCTCCATGTGGTCCTTTGATTTCCTGATGCTGTCACCTGTCTCCTGGGCGGGGGTCCCAGGCTCTGGAACTGGCCCCAGGTGGACACGGACCCTCAGGTGAGCCCAGGAGCACTTGTACTCATTCTGCCTTCCACCCCTTTCCACTTTAGGAAACAGCAGGGTCCAGTGGAGACCACTGAGGTGTTGGGGTCTGATGGACTCCAGTTCAAGTCTCGGTTCCATTACCCACAAAGGCTCACTTGTGTCTAAAAATGGAAGGTCTCTGCGTCCCAGTTGCCTCATCTATAAAAGAATGGTGATTGTAGAATCAGAATTAATTGTAGAATAATATCTCTATAAGCAATTCTGTGTGTGTCAGGGAGTTCTGAGCGTGGGCTCCACCTAACCCTGTCCAGGAGGGTGGGTGACATACCACCGGAGCAGCAGAGCCTCAGGCAGACTGTCACGACCACGTCCGCACGGAGCCATGGTGGAGGGGGAGGGGACCCAAGGTGCCCCCTGTCCTGGGGGCATGGCACCCACCTCCCTGAGGCTGGGGGCTTAACAAGGTGGCAAACATGCATGAGCTATCTCTGGGTGCAGTGAAAAATAACATTAGTGACAGACGGACAGAGCAGCCCTTCTCAAACCCTGGAGCGGTTACACATCCCCTGGGCACTGTGTTAACATGCACTGCGTTAATCTAGGCCTCGGGCCAGGGTGGCGTCTGAGACAGTGCACTTATAACTACATCCTGCAGCTGCTGGACGGAGGGCCACCTGCCTGGAGGAGGGCACAGAGGCTCTCTGTGAGCCGGGCATTCCCTGACCTGTGACAGGCGGAATTTGTTTACTCCGATTCTGGGGATCGAGACCATGGAAGTAACGGGCCATCTCTGCAGAGGGGGGCTTTGGGAGCTCCTCCCAGCCTCCATCCCCTCCGTGTTGCCACATGTACAGTGCATGGCTGATGGCTCCTCAGCCTTCCAGCCTCCACGGCCGCCCCCTTCGCACCCCATCCTGGATGCATGAAGCCCAGCCCATCATTCCTCGCTGGGCTCTCAGGTGCAGCAGCCTGGTGAGAGGGCGGCCGTCCCTGCCCCTGTGGGAAGTGGGGCTGTGCCAAGGGACACTTTTCAAGGGCAACTGCATGGGCTGCTTTGTCTTGTCAAGTTCCTGCCCGACCTTGACTTTACAGAGAACCCTGGGCATCGCATCCCATCCCGTCCAGGGTCGGGGAAAGCTGTGTGCGTGTGTGTGTGTGTGTGTGTGAACATGCCAGTGTGAGGGCACACACACTCCTGAGTGCCCTGTCCTGCCTGCACCTGTGCTGGAGAAGTAGGAAAGTCTCCCAGGAATTTACAAGTGTCTTTCTTCATTTCCCGCTCTGCTGACTATGATTCAATCAATACCCGGGCCCACAGAGAGAAGTGCAGTGTTTTCTTCCTTCCCTCTTCCCTCCTTCCCGCCTTCCATGTTTAATAGCCTGGAGGTTTACTTATTGCAAAGGCTTTTTTTTTTTTAACCAAAATAAATGTTCTTTGCTTTTCTCCATTCCCATTAATTGTGATTTATATGAATTTAAAAGTCTTCCACAACAGCATTTGTATCTGGAAGCCGTAAATCTCAGGAAGTAACGTTCTCTCAGAACACACACACACACACACACACACACACACACACACACGCATATCAGGCACACTACACACCAGACACACACACACACACACACACACACACGCATATCAGGCACACTACACACCAGACACACACACACACACACACACACACACACACACACACACCACTTGATCCCAAAGCAGTTTCCCAGGTCTTCACTTTTGCTCCTCCCCAGCCTGGGCTAGAGGCAGGGCAAATGTTGATGTCACTTTTGTGATGGGAAGCATGGGGCCTCATTCATGCAGCACCATGGCAGGGATACGAGCCTCCAGATCCAGGCATTTTTCTCTCTGCCCAGAGACCTGACCAAGAACTGAAGGCAGGGTCCATGCTTTCTCACCGGCAAACACGATCCAGTATAAGCCTTCAACTGATTGGATGAGGCCCACCCACATTATGGAGGGCAATCTTCCTTACTCAGAGTCCACTGACTATAGCTGGTAATCATAACTGAAAGATGCCTTCACAGACACATGCTGGTGTTGAGTCGAACATCTGGGCGCCAGAGCCCAGCGAAGTCAGCACACGGAACAAACCATCACACTGTGTGCAGCCCTACAGCAGTTCGAGGTAGCGGGGCACACTCCACACGGAGCGAATATTTTTAGCTCTCACCAAGGGGAAACTCACTGTCTGCTGAGTTGTTTAAGGGACTTGATAGATTGAAAAGTGTTGAAGGAATTAAGCCATTGACATTAAGAACCTAATACAAACAGTGTACACTATCGTATAGCATTTCAGGACAAAGTCTTGCTGAAAAAACAATGTTTTCTCTGGATTAGCACTCAGTAAAGTCCCTCCTGGTTCTAATTTCTATGATCTCATTGTGTTATTGGGCTTTTTAGGCAAAAAGCAACATTTGAGGGTAATACAGAAAGCAAAACCTAGATACATGTGAGATTATGAGCATATGTGAGGGTCTTACTACTTGGAAGCATTTTGGGTGCCTGTGCCCTAGTGTGGACATGCACAGTGGCCCAGGTGGAGCTTCATCCTCACGGCTAGTGTGATGCCCTGTCTCCACGTGAAGCAGTTCTTCACGGAGCTGGTGTTTTCACAAAGATGAAATAATTACCAGTGAAGTGGATGGAGAACCTCATGACTTTTCCTTTTCCTCTGTCAGACCATCAAAAATGTTGAAAAAACCCCACCAATATTGATATATTTATTACACTTTTCTTTCTTATTTGTTCAGAGAAAATACTTTTTTTTCAACCCAAATCATTGCACAGGTAAATTTCCACAACAGACTTTTCCTGAAGAAGAACGATGCTGGCGTATCCTAGTGCCACTGTGATTTTCTGCATGAGCTGTTGACGGCCCTTGGAAGTCTCTAGCGGTGGACATTTCTAACCAGTCAGATGGGGCTTCAGGATATACAAAGGCACTTGGGAATTATTAATTTTTATTGTTGGAACCATTGCCTATGCTTAGAGTAAACAAATGCTTGATTACATTGGACAAAATTTAATTAAAAAATTTTACCAGTAATTCACGTGAATTTCACAAATATAGTTCACATTGGAATAACTTCCTCACTCAGATTATGTTCCCTGACCCAAGAGGAGGCAATATGATATTTTCATGACTCTAAAACTCTCATATAAAATGGATGGAGTTACACAGTTACGCTCTGGAAGGCTTCTCAAATTCTCCGTACTTGTGCAGAAACGGGCAGCCTTCTGCCTCCTTTCGGAACGTAAAAAGAAAGAGTGAAATAAAAACAGTAAGGAATTTTCCCGGCAGTGCTTGAACCAAAGAGATTTGACATCTCTAAAAACTAGATATTTGTGTTAAGAAATAGATGAATTTTAGGCTGGGTACATTGAACATGTAGTAAATAATTATTTTACAATTTTTTTGAACTTTACTGAAAACAGCTCTAACGACCACGAAGGATGTATGGGACAAATCTGATACACTAAAGCAAACGCTGTGATTTTCTTTTCTGCTAACTTTATCATGTACTACTCTTGCACACTTATGAGAAATCTCTAGTCATTGAAACAAAGGGCTGAGGATGCCTAAAGGTACATACACAGGGTCTCTCCATCTCTATCCATCTAACTCCCTGTCATCATCTACAAACACACATTTCCATAGAAAATCTTAAGGTGAACCCAGGAGAAACACCAGATGAACCCTGTACCTCTTGCACACCAGAGGTGCATCACTGGGAAGCACTGAAGGTACATCTGAGAACTGAGGGTTCGTACGTGTGGCAAAATGAGCAGGTAGAAAAAGGGTCGTGTGTCATTTCTGATATCAGCTCGTCTGTATTAATCAGAGCTCTTTGGTTCCAGATGAATAACCCTGCTGACTCCAGCTATGTTCTCTGAAGGGAGGGACTTATTCCTTAGGTACCTGGAAAGGACAGGTGGGGCTCCAGGACTACACTGTGCTGGGACCCTGTCTCATCACCATCATCTTTGCTTCTCTCTGGGATCCAACTGAATTTCCCGGTTCCTTTTACAGCTGAGGGCATGGCCGCCAGCACCAGGGTCTCATCAGAGAGCTTACGACGGCAGAAGAAGGTGTGCCTGTATCTCCAGGTATCAAACATGTGGCAGCCTTTAGAGCAGGCTTCCCGTGTGCTCACCCTGGTGTGTGCCCAGGATGAACAGGGCCTGATGACTGGCCTGGCCTTGGTCCCCAGCACACACCTGTGGGGCATTGGGTGGGAGGTGACACTGCAATTCACAGTCCTGGCAGGGGCAGCAAATCACACCAAGAAAAGAGGTGGGAGCTGCTGGAGGAGCCCGACCCCCCAAATCTACTTCCTCATCACCTCTCAGGCCCAGCACGTGCTCTGCGGCTGCCACAGGTCAAAAGCCAAGACATGGAAGCACAGAACTGAAGACAACACATCCCTGCCACTCGGAGTTTTGCATTCCGATGGAGAAGTCATATGAAAATTACCAAATGATGCGCTAAATGCTAGTTTCGAATCCTCTGTGAGCAAACAGCACAAGAAACCTGGGAGAACCTCTAGGTCTGAGTGAGGAGCACAGAGGTTTCCCAGGGTTTGCGGGGTGGATGGAGGTTTGGTAGGCGAGGGTAATGGTGCCTCAGTCAGGCTGGCTGGGCTGTGCTGTGTGACAAATACACAATGAAATCTCAGGCACACGGCACCTTGTTGTTTTTTATTTTTGATTTCATGAAATGTTTTAGTATGGATAAAATAATAAGCTATAAAAATACGAATCATCAGTAAAGCTTTTTCTTTCCGGAGAACCATATTCAGAAATTAATGTAAGCATCTAAGGTGCACATGTGTGTTTTTTCACCCATGATCATGTGTGTGTGTGTGTGTGTGTGTGTGTGTGTGTGCATTCCACGGCTACAGGGGACATGCAAAATAATATCAGATTTGCTACTATATGAAATACTGCTTTCTCCCAAGAACCGTGTGCTCGCAGGGTTGGTTCAGGAAGGTGAGTGCCCTACCACCACATCGCAGTCATATCTCGTCACCTTCGGCAAGAATAATTTACACAAGAAACATTCAAGCCTCTCCCATCATCCCCCCAAGAGGGTGGTGGTCAGGGGCAAGGCAGCCTCCTCCGTACAGCTGTCCAGGGACTGGTGATCCTTCTGCCGTACTGGGATGGTGTCCTTCTCAATTCTTGGCTTCAGGAGTGTCTTCTAGGGCAGCCCATGGAAGTTTCATATTATCATTTTTTTCCTGTTGGTCAGAGGTAATCACAGGTCCCCACCCACATGCAGTGGGGTGTGAGATGTGGTCTTCCTGAGAGATGGAGGGATTGAAATGTGCAAAAAGGTAGCATCCCCTCCGAAAAACTAAGGAAAGCCATTTCAGGCATAGGGAACAGATTAGGCAAAGACTTAGAGCTACGGATGAGCCAGGCGGTAGGTCACATGGTGCTCTGGGCTGTGGCCTGAGGCTGGCCGCCTTGTGGGAGCTGGTGAGTAAGGGAGGATGGAGCTGAGGACGCAGAGGTTTGCAGGAGACAGAGACGCACAGCAAGTTAGCACAGAGGTGCGGGGTCCAGGAAGGCGTGGCTCATTTTGACCCAGGGACCCTAACCCTGGCAGGGTTAGCAATGGTGAGATTTTAGGAACCTATCACAGATATTCTTGTAAGGGAGAAGGGGGTCTGGATTTGGGGTGTCCAGACAGGGACCACAGAGATGAGTGGACGGCTGAGAAGTGTTTCCAACCTGAGAGACAGACTGGAGGCTTGTACCTTCAGAGAGAGGTCACTGAGGACTTGAGGAAGAGCAGCTAGAAGGAGTCCAGTCTTGTACCCCCGGAAGTAACAAGAAAAGTAATTAGAAGCAGGATGTGTGGGAAGATGCTGAATAGAGTCAGCAACATTGGACCAAGACTAAAGAATGTTTGAGTCCATCGGGTCGCCAGGCTTGGCCCCCTGCGTCTGGTTCTCTGCTCTTTCTGAGATATTCCTTCATCTCCCATTACTTAAATTACAGTCTGTAGGATGTAGACTCCTGCCTTTCTGTGTTTGGCTGGGCTCTCTCTCCTGAGCTCAAACAGGTGTTTACAACTGCCGACCAGAAAACTCCATTTGGATGTCCCCCAATCAGCATTGGCTCAATCTGTCAAAAACTTATCTCATAAACTTCCCTTCCAAACTGGTGCTCTCCTCCCAGGGGATGACCCCTATGTCCCCAGTCGCTCATGCCAGGAACTTGAGAGTGCATTTCATATCAGCCTCTCCTGAAACCCCAAAGCCAACAAATGACTAAATCCTGCTAGTTCTCCTTCTTAAATCTTTCTTGTGCTAATCTTCCTCTCTTTATCAACACTGCCAGCACCTTCCTTAGTCTAAGCCACCAAGATTTCTGTCCTGGGCTGCATCCTCACCTGGGCTGCATCCTCACCTGGGCTGCATCCTCACCTGGGCTACTCACTTACCCGGGATACTTACTCTTACCTGTGCTACTCGCTCACCTGAGCTACTCACTCATTTGGGTTATTCATTCACCTGGGCTACTCGCTCACCTGGGCTATTCACTTACCTGGGCTACTCGCTCACCTGGGCTATTCACTTACCTGGGCTACTGACTTCTTGAAGTCTTTCTCTCCTCCAGTGTATTTTCTACAATACAGCCAGAATGATCCATTAAAAATGCAACTTCACAATACTGATCATGCCATTCCTGTCTTAGAATCCCTTCAGGGCTAATGGGATTACTCCTTAGCTAAATTCCAAATTCATAACCTGGCTGTATTGTAACATGACCTGACCCCAGCTGAGTTCTCCTCCATTTCTCTTTGGGTTTTCCTCCCGACTAGGTTCCAGCTGTAGGATGACATTCTTCCATTTCTTTGAATGGTCCAGGCGCCTTCCAGCCTCAGACCCTTGTGTACGCCAGTTCACCTGCTTGTCATGCTCTTGAATCCTGTTCCTCTTCACCTTCCCAACAGGACTCAACTGAAATTTCACTTCCTTCAGAAAGCCATCTCTGACCCTCCAGACCAGTGTGGACCCTTGGTCATGCTCCTTCTAAGCGTTCTCTACTTAACTGCAATTAAAAGGTATAAGTTTTGATTGAAGTGTTTCATTTCCATGGTTGATGACTCAATAAGAACAGGAACCATGTATTATTTTGTTATCTAGATTTTAATACTGTGATTGAATATAAATATGCTTAGTAAGTACTTTTATTTCATATTTGTGGACTTAAAGAGGACAAAAGAATCTGTTGCTTGTCTGCATGGGACCTCCCAGGGTACAAAAGATTGTATTTCAAAATCTGCATCTTTTTGTTGCACGGTAAAGTTTCAGTCTTTGGGGCTCTTGTGTGACTGCGGGGAGGCAACAGAGCTGGTGGCTCAGAGCTTGGAATTGGAGTCAGGCAGCCTCAGCACAAACCCTTGCTCTGCTAGTTACTAACTGTGTGACCTTAAGGGTAGCTCTTCATCTCTCTGTGTCTCTTTCCTTCTGAGTGAGATGGGGCTCACAAAAGTATGTGCATGATAGGTTTGCTGTAAGGAGAAGTAATTGATATAAAATATTTAGAACCAAACTTGACGTACGTTAATTGCTTAATACGTATTAGTTGTTATTGCTGTGTTATAATTATCATTATTAATGTCGCTATTATACATACCAAATTTACAAATAACTGCATCAATCATAATGTCAATGTAGTAAATCACAATGAGAAATACAACTATCAGGTAAGCTGGAAAAACCAATATCTGCTGTCTATGCGGAGCTCAATTATAACAGGAAAAAATTTGATCAGAAGTTTTGATTTTGAGATATTGTCATTAAAAATTAGTAGAAGTAATCGTCACTGTAATAATTTTTTATTATTTTAATTCTATTTTGGTTCTGTTATTGGACACCTACGCTACAATATTCCCTGAGACAAATCACATTTCTCATGTTAGTATCACAGAAACCCTGGGAAGGATGAAGTCCCCTTCTAGCTATGACCAAGTAGCAGTAACAGAGCATCCTTCCAGTTAAAAACTTGAAGATAGGGATTAAAAAATGTTTGGAGGCATTAGAAAGACACAGAGGTAGACATATTTGAGGGGCTAAGTTCCCAGAGAGAAAGAATGTAGAGAAAAGTAACACATGCTCTCGACCATTCTCCCAAGGCGTTTGCCAAATGTTAAGTAGCTGAGAGTGAAAGCTGCAGAAAGGCTGGGCAGAGGTTTGGGTGGTCACACAGAGTTGGCAAGCAAAGGTGGGTGTAGAACACTCCAAGAAGAACAGACCCTGGCAGGCAACCCCAGATATCAGCCGAAACTTGAAGGGCTGTAGCTTAGCATCAGAGACACACCAGGGCTGGTCTGGGCCAGAAAACACTTGAGTCCCAGCCTCAAGTCAGCTCATGGCCTGATTGAATTGACGTGTTCTCCTCTCTTCAAATTCCTTATAAGGGGACCAAGTGAAAGTTTTCTGGGGGAAGACAACATACAGAACCTCTAAAATTTCCACACACATGGCTGGGACCAGCTTAAATACTAGCAGGAATATCAGGAAATAAGAAAAAGAGAAAACACTGACAATAGAATCAGACCCATGGGTGACCGGTAGATTGGAGGTATCAGACGTGGATTTAAAATAACAAAGAAGAGAAGGAAATAACAGAAAATAACAAGAAAGCAGGTGACATGGTATTGTAAGAGGAGCTGGGGCACTAGGTTCTTGTTTCACCTTTGCTTTTCATTGGTCTTATTATGTGACCAAGTTAGTTCCTCACCAAAACCTCAGTTACTTATCGGCTAAATTGGTTAATAACAGTTCACCTGGTTAGGGTGTGGGGATGACATGAGATCTTGGGAAATGCACCCTCCAAACACAAGATAATCCTGAGATTGCTATTAATTCACTAGTGCCTCTTTGGAAGTAAGAGGAGGAAGTAAGAGTAAGGCCTCCCTTTTCTGGCTTAATAGCCAAAACATTGGAAGTAAGAGGAGGAAGTAAGAGTAAGGCCTCCCTTTTCTGGCTTAATAGCCAAAACATTCTTGTCTAATCCACACCATGAACACTTAATAAAGATTTATAGATTAACTGTTTTTAACATGAGAACTTCTATTTTCTTTTTTTTTTACACCTAATGGCAATGATAATATTTATCCTTATATTTCATGAAAAGCTGAAGAAAAACATGTTTCTTTTTTTAATATTCCTTTCCAATATGGTTTATTCCAAGAATAAACCATAGTGATTAGAGTTCTCTATGCTATACGGTAGGACCTTGTTGTTTATCTATTTTATGTATGGTAGTTTGTATCTGCGAATCCATCCCAAACTCCTAATTTATCCCTCCCCCGAGAATTTCTATTTTCTTATCAACAATTCAGTCTCCCTCTTTTTCATTCCCACGTTTTACTTATCTACCTGTTTTTGTATTCATTTATTTATCTGGATTGAAAAGTTTTATCAAAATGCATATTGGTAATAAATAAAAACATGGTGAAGATTCTAAAACCTTTTTTAAAATTCCCTGTTTTGGTAGATACTGCTCATTCCAAAAAGAGTTAGAAAATGAAAGGACGTGAGTTTCACTGTGTGCCAAAGGAGACGTTTGAGAGCCTTGTGTACAGTCACAGGTGAGCTAGACGTTCAGAATCTGATTCTTGCCTCTGGTTGTTTTATCTTCAACATGGATTCCCCTTTTTAATGCATTTTCCAAAGCTTCTGGGGTAATTTGTTTCTGAAGAGTTAAGCAAGGAAATGTAAATTGATATACAAATACACCAACTCACTGGGGTCAAAGAGGGAGCAGAAATGAGTTGCAAATTTTAGAGAATTTGGAGAAGTAGTTAAGCCCTAAATCTCCTAATATTTTTTTTCTCTTGTGGAATATCCACTAATT
Organism: Leucopleurus acutus; assembly: GCF_964270905.1. NCBI lineage: Eukaryota > Metazoa > Chordata > Mammalia > Artiodactyla > Delphinidae > Leucopleurus > Leucopleurus acutus. Next base: position 101,477,510 of record NC_139152.1, read on the forward strand.
CTTTTTGTGATAGCAAAGTGCACATATTTATATTCTATTCTCTTAGAGCTTATCTTCATATTACTACTAATAATATTTTACTTGTAGAAAGTTCTTGTTTTCTTTGTCCCACCCTTGTAGGATGCTCTAGTGAGGTGAGTGCAAAGGCCACCTGTGTGGCACCAGTGTGGATGCTGTTCAAGCAATCCTTGTGAAGGAAAGATCTACAGCCTCAGCTGAGTCTGTGGTGGAATATTTCCCAATGTTTCAGTGAAAGAATGTGGTCCTGAGAAGCCGGATAAGTTCCAAGTGCCTCCTCTAAGTTTTGATGTGAAAAATGACCTTTGACACCCACATTTCTAAAGGCAGGAAGAAAGATAAAAAAGATGATCAGCCCTCATTTCTAGTTCTTCTCAAGATGTTGCCTGGAAGAAAAATAATTAAAGAAGAAATGTTTTGAGGGAGAAGCCAAGAGCCACAATAGAACACATCTTGGGCTTAAAGCAAAAAATTCACCCTAGACTAGAAGACTCACATCACTAGACACCTGGATTTCAGGATGATCATGGACCAGAGACTCTGGGTACATGCTGTTCTTCCCCATTCCAGTGCAACTGTTGAAGACAGCCAACCTGTCTTTGGGTCACCATTATTTTTTGGCTGTTTGGGAGGCAGATAATTAAAAAAATAATCCCCAGGTCCCCAGGTCAAGAGGAGTTACATCCAAACCTGATGAACAGGGAGGGGGAAGGGTAAGCTGGGACCAAGTGAGAGAGTGGCATGGACATATATACACTACCAAATGTAAAATAGATAGCTAGTGGGAAGCAGCCGCATAGCACAGGGAGATCAGCTCGGTACTTTGTGACCACCTAGAGCTGTGGGATAGGGAGGGTGGGAGGGAGGGAGATGCAAGAGAAAAGAGATATGGGGACATATGTATATGTATAACTGATTCACTTTGTTATAAAGCAGAAAATAACACACCATTGTAAAACTATTATACTCCAATAAAGATGTTAAAAAAAAAGATTAAAAAAAAAGATAATTACAGCATCTGGGCTTTTAAGCCTTGATCACTGATGGTTGATCCTTGTGGGATGTCTTACTTAGAGAGGAAGGAGATGCATGTGCCAGACCAGGAGGTTGACTTTGGGAATAGCAGTATTAGTCAGAAGACATGGGCTGTCTTCTGCTGACACTCTGCCCCCCCTTCTCCTGCCCAAGAAGAGAATCCTTTCTTGCATCATTGATACTGTACTTGACCATCTTATGTCCTTTGGCCACTGGAATGTGCGTGGAGATGACAGCAAACCAAACAAAGGTTTTAAGAGACCAGTTTCCACTATTCCTTTTGTGTTCTTTCCTCTACCAGGAGAAATCACAGCCCAGAGAGTCCAACCCTTTGGCCCAGGCCCTGGAATTGGATAAAGGCAGAACATACCTGAACCTCACCCCTGCTGGAGCTGACGTATCAGGATCTGAGCTGTTAGTGTGAAATCAGTGTTTGTTGTTTTTAACCTGCTGAGATATTGAGGGACTCTTTGTTAAGTGACATCATTACAAGAAAAACTGACTAATGCAGGAAGATTAAACAATGAATGGCATTGATGAGATTGAATGGTTGGAAGAGATAATCCTCACTTAACACTATGCACCAAAATGTACACATATATTAAAAATGCAACATGTTTAAAGTAAACAAGTCTATGAATAAAAAAGGGTGCAAATAATCAACTTATATTAGAGTAGGGAAGGACCTTGTAGGGATAATGGAAGAAATCATAGAGGAAGTTAAAATAGATTTGACTCCATAAAATACTTAACTTCTGTAGATCATAAAAACCATCAAATTAAAATTCACAAAATGTGAATAAAAGGTCTATTAAGTAGGTATCATTTAATCCACACTTTACAGATGGGAAAATGAGGGTTAGAGAGGTCAAATGACTTGCATTTTCGATTGACATAAACCTGAAGTCCACATGATGACATCAGACACTGAGATAACAATTTAGTAACAAGACACCTGACACCTGGATACTGGCCCTCATCCCTGTGTCCTTTTGCATCCAGCCCAGTTTTATAGAAGTTACTAATGGACTAGACACTTTCTTTTTTGTTAAGGAATCTGAGTTACCATGTATTAAATTCCACATATGCGATTGACTGCCCAGCGCAAATTACATCTTTCAGACATGTTATTCAGCTGAACAGTGAAGTTATTCCCAGGGTGGAAAATGTGAAGACTTGTTATTACAGACAAAGAGATTGGAAAACAAAATCTGGTGAAATTAAGTTTAAGTCTCAGGTTGTTTAAACATGACAAGGACCACACTAGAAATCTCATTTATCACCATCCAAAACTCCATCTTCAACCGTCTAGACAAAAACTAATAGCAAGTAAAAACTCAAGTTACCTCTGATAGGAACTAAATAGAGTATCCTGAACAATGAACCTATGGGAGAAATTTGTGAACAATTTGAGAATCTTTCATGTCATAGTTGCTAAGTTTGGAAAACAGATAAAATAGTCAGTGTTACTTTATTCTGTTTAGATTGAGCATGAGGTTTTCTCCCATAGGGTTTGAGCATGTGGCCTGACTCCCAGCAATTTGACTAGGGTCTCAGCTATTGTCACATCTACCTAAGGCAGATGACACATGGGCAGATGCATGCAGGATTCCATGAGATGGAGGGAAAGGAGGAGGCGGGGCAGACAGACCCTAGGGTGGCTCCCATGATCCTGCCTCCTGGTGTTCATCTCCTGTATCATCCCCTCCCCAGAGTTTGGGTCGGGGAGGCTGTGAAGTGTTGCTAGCAATGGAACATGGCAAAGCTGGTAGGACATCCCTCCCACTCCTACGATATGGTGAGACCCGTCTTGCTAGCACGCTCTTTGCTGGTTGGAGATCTCAGTGACCAGTTGGGTGATGCCCTGTGGCAAGGACCTGTCGGTGACCTCTAGGGCCTAAGGGTGGTCTCCAGCTTACAGCCAGCAAGAAACCAGCACCTCAGTCCTGCAGTCATAAGAAAATGTATTCCTCCAGTGACCCCAGGGAGCTTGCAAGCAGAGCCTTCATTGTTCGATCCTCCAGGGAAGACCCCACAGCTGGCCAAAGCATTTAGCAGCATCTAAACAGAGCATCCAATTAAGTCATGCTGGACTCCTGACCCTTGGAAATGGTGAGATAACAAATGTGTGTTGTTTTAAGCCATTAAGTTTGTGGTACTTGATGACACAATAACGGAGAATAGAAAGAGAAAGAGAGAGGCAGGACCCACAGGGAGAGAGTGAGGTGAGGGTGGGCCAGGCATGCTGGAGGGGCTTCCGGCTGTGCTGTGCTCACTAGTTTAGATTTTGTTTTGAGTGAGATGGTGCAATGGTTGATTGTACGTGTTGACTTGACTGGGTCTGGGATGCCTGGATACAAGGCCCAATATTTTTTCTGAATGTATCTGTGAGGGTGTTTCCAGGAGAGGTCAGCATTTGAATTGGTGGGCTGAGTAAATCTGATTGTCCACCCCAATGTGATGGGGTCTTATGCAATCCACCAAGGGCCTGAATAGGACAAAAAAGTGAAAGAAGGGGGGATTTGCTCCCTTTTCCCGACAGCTTGAGCTGAAATGTTCATCTCCTGGTTCTCAGGCCTTCAGACATGGACTGGAATCCACATCTCAAGTCTCTGCTCTGAGGCCTTCCAGTTACCCCACTGGCCTCCCTGTGCCTTTGCCTTGCAGACTGCAGATTGTGGGACTTCTCAACCTCCATCATTTGTATGAGCCAATTTCTCATCACAAACCTCTTTCTAGACGTCTATATAAATTATTGATTCTATTTCTTTGGGGAACCCTGACTAATACAGATTTTGGTACTAAGAGGGATTCCAGAGGATTTTTAAGGATGTTAAGGATGAGTTTTATTGAATTGGTTCTGGGGTTTCTGGAATTTGCTGTCTAATCTGATTAGATTTAAAAATGTCACTCCAGTGACTCTATTTCTGGTAGAAAAGAGAGCACAGGTAGCCCACGTGGTGTGAAGTAGCAGTAGACACACAAAATATCTACAGACACACAAAATATCTATACTCTTAATCAACTGCTTATAAAAAGCAAGGAGCTAGGTGGTTCTGTATATGATACTTTCAAATATTTTTGGAAAACTAGTGAGTATAATGACAGTGGTTGGTGGCTCCTGATGTCACTGGACAAAGTAGGGAAGAAAAGGATGAACTCAGGGGTTGGATTTCCCAGCTCAAGCACAGAATGAGTCGTCTGGGATCTTGTATGCATATCCTGGAGAATCTTCTTCTCGTGTAGGAGCCAATGGAGGACTTTGTGCAGAGGAATGACACGATCTGATTTATACTGGTTGAAAAACACTCTGCTGCTCTGTCCAGAAAGGACCATAGGAAATAGGTCAGAGCATCCAGCAATGGTCCAGCTGGGAGCTGTGGTGGCCTGACTGAGGCAGCAGAAGCTGAGTTATGGAGGAAATGCTGGGATTCTGGATCTATCACGGAGGAGGAGTTGACAGTGTTTGCCAATGAGTCGGTCTTGGGGTTGTGGAAAGAAGAGAAAGAAGAGAAAGTTATGGATGATTCCAGGGCTTCCAGCCACTGGGTGGGTGGGATAAGTTTGTCTTTTGCTGCTGTGGTACAGTGGTTGGGTGGACAGGGGTTGAGAGCCCTGTTGGTCATGATGAGACTGAGATGGTCAGAGGTCAGCCCAGCAGAGATAACAACCAGGCAGACCCGCTGTCACATAAGTGTGGAGCTGGGGAGGAGGTCTGGGCTGGAGACGTGATTGTGGGTCCCCAGACTAGAGGTGATATTTAAAGGTAGGACAAGGTCGATGGAGAGTAAGGTCTGAGCATGGAAGTTGGTTTGGCGCTGCTTGGATGACCTTGGAGGACGTGGAACGTGCTGGGCCACAAAGGCTGAGTTGCAGAATGAAGGTCTCACCGTGTGTTCCATTAATTGCACTCGGGTTGTGGGGTGGAAGGCCGCTCTCCATGGACTGAAATCTTTGAAAATCTCTGACCTCAGTTTTGCTTTCCAGACATCACTGCTCTCCCCACCGTGACTTCCTTCCTGGGAGCAAGATTTCTGTGGGGAGCCAGGAGCTCACAGATTGCTATAAAGTGAGGGATTCCACTTTTAGGCAGATGAAGGGAAAAAGAGAGAGGAGATCCTCTTCTCCCACATGCTTTGCATACACTTAAATCTGAGGAGACATGTGTCTTTAAATTCCGCTCTTCAAATCAGTCACCTGCTGCCAACGTACTTCTGTACCTGAAGCCAGTTGCCATCAGATGTCCCTACAATAGGCCCGTGCTGACCAATCATGACCCTTATAGAAGATTTCGTGTCGTCCTCGGCCTGCGCCCTTCAAGAATGAGAGTGTGACAGGCTGCACTGGAGCAGCTCCTGGGTGATGGACTTCCAGCCAAATGAGAGATGACTCTCTGGGTACACGGAGAGCACACCGCGGGGGGCGGGGCCCTGCCTGCGCACAGGGTGGGGGGCGGTTGGGGGCGTATAGCTCCCCACAGGACTCATACGGGCCCTCCTGAGCACACACCATCAGTCCTTATGCTGCTCGTGGCTTTCATATGGGTTCATGACTGATCCACAGTGAGGGCCATGAGAGGGCCGATTCCCCACCTGAGTCTAGCTCGAGGGCCCTGTTGGCCACAGCACATGGCTCTCCCCTCCACACCCTGCCCAGGGTAATGCCAGGCACGTGGGGTGACTCCCTCCATCCTGATCATTGACCAGACCAGAGTGGTGGCGAGTGCCATGCACTTCACTGACCAGGAGAAGAAACCCGACTGTCTTCCAACCCGAATGCAATAGGAAATCCAAGCTGGGCCCCCACAAAGCCCCTGCAGGAAGCCAGGGTCCTCCCTGTCAGTCGCCTCCCCTGCTTCCTGCCTCCTACCGGGTCCTCCCTTTCCTTGAGCCAGGCTGGGCCCTGATGAGGCCAGTGGGACAGAACTGTCTTCAGCCCACAGTGTGGAATCCAATGCCAAAACCCTGAGCACTCAGCCTCGACTCCTGCACCTCTGCACCAGTGCCCCTTCCAGTCTGCCAGACAGCTCTGTCCCAGGTGCCATTCAGATCACATCCGGCCTCTGTTTAATGGCCCCACTTCCACTGAGCTGGGCTCTGAATTCCTTGCCTTCTCCATTGCCTGCCCACCTGCCCACTCCTGTGTGCCACTGAGTCCTCAAGGAGAAAGTCTCTACCTTCATTTTCATAGTGCACATTCCAGCCATCTGGTCTACCTGAGTTCCCTGAATGGGTCCTACTCTCTTTTGCCTTACTTACTTACTGAGTGGCCCTGAGTGAGTCAGTTGACATCTCTGAGCCGTAGTTTTCTCTTCTAACCACTGGGGATGATGGTGAGAACCTTCCAGGGCTGCTGTTTGGTGGCAGTAAATGCTGCTTAGCCCAGTGCTTGGCATACAGTAGGTGCTCAGTGAAAGAAAGTCATTATTTGGGCTCCCTAACTCCTCTCACTGCTGTATCTGGCTGCCTCCTTATTTCTCCTTTAGGAGTTGGCTTAGATAACTCCTCTTACAGGGAGCCTTCTTTGATTTCATGAGTTAGAAATAAGTAGCTCCCATAGTCTCTCATTAAAGAGGATCTGCACATTGTAAGGGGAATGGATGGAGAGGGGGTGGGGAATTGAGGCTCCAGCAAACGGAGTGGAGGTGGCGCTATGGTCCCCATGTGCACTGGTCAAGATGCACCTCCTCTGGCATCCATGTCTCCATCCAGGGAATAAAGTGAGAGCTGCGTAGTTGAGTGCACTTCCAGTGAATCCTCATCTTTTTCTTCTCCCCAGACACCAGTGACCTCCTGTCCCTCCTGCCCTAGGGCCTCCAGGATTGACTACACGGGTCCTTCATCACTGTTTGCCTCGCTCAGCACAAAACCGTGGGAGGCTCTGTGGTCAACGCTTGGCTGACCTCATTCCCCTTGCTCCTCATTCCTGAGGTTCTTCCTCCTGCTCTCTGGATCCCATGTTCAGGGTCAGCCGGCTTCCTTGCATCCTAACTCTTCTCATCTGAAGTGAGGTCTCACCAATAAGACTTGAGACCAGTGTCATCAGTCTTCCCGATTGTGTCTTCTGAACTCAGGTGGCCACCTCCACAGTCCCCACGTGGATGGACTCACAGACACCGTCTCCTTTTCCAACATGAATGTTATAATAAGGCAGAAATTTTCATTCCTCTGTGTTTTTTTTAAGTAAATTCATCTCTTGTGATTTATTGATTTTCTTAAAAGGAAAGTAAATCCATTTTTTAATTTTTCTCAGCTTATTACCAGACACTTGGGTCTGGGACACACTGAACAAGAATCCTGTTAAAAGTGTTCAAAACTGTTTCCAAATCAAAATCAATAAAACTACACAAATATATATTTTAATCTTACAAAGACCAAATGTAGAAAATTTCATCAAAACATGCTACTTGACACCACCAGGTAGAGCTTCACAGCTCTGGTTTGAGCAGACATAAACCATGAGGGCTGTACAGAAGAAGCTTAAGAAAAATATGTGTGCAAACGTCTCTGATGCAAAGTCAAGCAGACTCAGCTCTGGATCTGGGTACGTTGGATTAAGCACACTCCTCCTTGACTCTCCCACTGACTATACCCATAAAAGCTGGATGGAATATGTGAGACAACTACTTAAAGACACGGGAAAGAACCCCAAAATTTAATGTGCCACCTGATGAAAGGAGAGTTTACTGTTTTTTTTCTCCCCCTCTGGTCTCCTCCAGCTTGAATTCAATGCACTGGAAACCCAGAAATGGCCAGGTAGACAGTGCTCCAGGAGACATTCCAGCTATGGCTCAAGGAGCAGGAAAGGGGACTCCTATCACAGAGACAATTCACGAGTCCCATTTTCTTCTCTGTTTTTAAATTCTCCATGCCCCGATTCCTCGAGCAATCATTTGGAGGCAATGGTAACATCTGGAAACAAGAGTACGCAGGAACCTGTATTTGGAGGCAAGGTAATTGTCTTCTCCGCAGTGTGGATCTGGAGTTCTAGGACCGGGAGGCCACACCAAATGCTGCTTCTCCTTCTCCGTTCCTGGGCTGCTTAACGTCAAATGAGAGCAGTTGAAGGAGTGCAGGGCAGCTCAGGGGCTCTGAGAGCAGGGTCTCAGTTTTTTAGCCAGAAGACCTTGGGAAAATGACACTATAGAATAGTTACTGAATGCCCCGGCTCAGCACCTCCATCCACCAACCAATTGTGCACACATGGTTGTCACCCTGCAGAGCCTTCCAACATTTTAAGAATTGAACTAACAGAGAGACCACAGATCAGGTCCCGCTGAGGGCCACGTGTGTGGAAAAGGTATACTAGAACTGCAAAGGCTTGGAAGCCTGATCTGACCATGCACCACAGAGGGTCCAGAGAAGGCAAGTTGGAACTTGTGGCCAACTTGCCTGCTCCACGAGAGAATGGCCCAAAGCCTCACAACATAACGCTGTACGTGTCCAGGATACAATCCAAGATTACCTGGCTTATGAAGAACCAGGAAAACCTCACTTTTCATGGGAAAAGACAAGCAGCAGAGACACCAACACTAGGACCACCAGGTATTGGGATTGTCTGACAGAGAATGTAAATTAGTTATTATCCTTATTAGTTATCTATTTTATACATAGACGTGTATATATGTTAAATTAGTTAGTATTAAAATATTCCCAACAAGCAATCACAAACATGTTAGAAATCATTAAAAAAATTAGAAAATGGAAATTTAAATCCTGAAGAAAAGTACATAAAATTAAAAAAAAAAAAAAACCTTCCGGATAGACTCAATAGCAGAATGGAGATGATAGAAAAAGGAGTCACTGGACTCAAAGACAGATCAATAGAAATTACCCAATCTGAATAACAGAGACAAAGATTTGGAACATGAACTGAGCCTTAGGGACCTGTGGGTCAACAGGAAAGTTCTAGCATCTGTGTCATCAGAATCAAAGAGAGGAGAAAGTGTGATGCTGAAAAAATATTGACTGAAACTTCTCAAATTTGGGAACATGCATAAACCAACAGGATCAAGAAGCTCAGCAAACCCCAAAGAGAATAAACTCAAAGAGATTCATGCCCAGAAACATCATAATCGAACTGATGCAAACTGGACACACACAGAATTTTGAAAGCTGCCAGAAAATATATGTGTTACCTAGAGGGGAAAAGCAATTCAGCTGACTGTGGATTTCTCATTCAAAACCATGGAGGCAAGGTGGAGTGGCACAGGATTTTTAAAGTGTTGGAAGAAAAGACTTGTCAACCCAGAAATATATATCCAGAGATAAATACCTTCAGGAATAAAGAAGAAAAGAAGATGTTCTCAGCTAAAGGAAAGCTAAAAAAAAATTCATTGCCACCAGAACTGCTTCAAGAAAATTCCTTAAGGAAAATCTTCAGACAGAGAGGAAGTGATAGCACAAAGAAACTTGGAATGTCAGTAATGAAGAGAAAAACAGAAATGGGAAATATGTGGGTAAATAAGTAGACTGTTTTATGTTCTGAATTCTTTAAAATCATATGATATCACTTATATGTGAAATCTAAAAAATGATATAAATGAACTTATTTACAAAACAGAAATAGACTCTCAGGCACACAGAACAAACTTATGATTAACAGAGGGGGAAAGGGTTTGGGGAGGGAGAGATTAAGAGTTTGGGATTAACATATACACACTGCTATATATAAAGTAGATAAACAACAAGGACCTACTGTATAGCACAGGAAACTGTATTCAGTATCTTGTAATAACTTATAATGGAAAAGAATCCGAGAAATTTAATATATATATTATATATAGTATACAATTTATACATGAATATAATTTTATATACATATATATAAGTGAATCCCTTTGCTGGACACCTGAAACTAACACAACATTGTAAAGCAACAACTCTTCAATAAAAAATGGTAACTAAAAATATGTTTCATAGTCAAAAGTAAAAAATTGTATCATTGTCTGAAGAAGTTTTCAAGTTACATAATATAATATATAAGATGACTATCACATGAAGAGGGGCTAAGGGGACCTACACGGAGGTAAGAGTTCTACGTTCCACTGGAAGTTGATAACATATTGTTTTTAAGTTGAAAAGTGAAGTATGTACAACGCAATCCCTGGAACAGTCAATTTGAAAAATTAGTCTACACAGAGAGGTAGTGAAAAACATGATAGATAATATGAAAAATGTTCAAATAACCCAAAAGAAGCCAGGGAAGTGGGAAACAGAGAAATGTAAAATAGAGGGAACAAACAGAAAACAATAAAATGATAAAACTATATCCAAATATACCAATTATTAACAGTAGATAAATAAAAAAATGGTCTACCTACACTAGTAGAAGACAGGGGTTGTCAGAACAGGTAAAGCAGCAAGAATTACCCATATTCTGCCAACAAGAAACTCATTTCAAGTAGTTTAGAAGTAAAAGAACGGAAAAGGTTATCCCTGTGAACACTAATCACAAACAGTGGATTGGCTATATTATCAGTCAAAATAGAGTTCAAAGCAAATAAACTTACCAGGGATAAAGCAGGGCATTATATAATGGTAAAGGAGTTAATTTACCAAGAAGACACAGCAATCCTAAATGTGTATGCATCTAACTAAAGGGTTTTAAAATATATGAAACAAAAACTGAGGAAAGTAAAAGGAGAAATAAATAAATCCGTCATGGTATTAGGAGTCTTCAACAGTCCTCTCTTAGATACAGAACTAGAGGCAGAAGCTCAGGGAGGATAGAGAAGTGAACAACATTGCCAACCAGCTGTACGATAGTGCTACTAGCAAAACGACCAGGTAGGGAATTACACTGCCCCCACCCATGAAGCTCCTTTCTCAGAAAGCCTTGGGTGATCTGGGTAACTAACCATCTGAGTGACCAAGCTTCTTCCTTCTCATATCCCAGTTCCTGCTCTTATGGCTTTAAATTCACCAATAAAACCACATGATCCAGCAATCCCACTCCTGGGCATATATACAGAGAAAACCATTTTTCGAAAAGATACATGCACCCCAATGTTCATAGCAGCACTATTCACAATAGCCAGGACATGGAAGAAACCTAAATGTCCATCAACAGATGAATGGATAAAGAAGATGTGGTATATATATACAATGGACTAGTAGTACTCAGCCATAAAAAGGAATAAAATAATGCCATTTGCAGCAACATAGATGGACCTAGAGATTGTCATACTGAGTGAAGTAAGTCAGACAAAGACAAATATCATATGATATCTACAAAATAGAAATGGAGTTACAGATGTAGAAAACAAACATCGTTACCAAGTGGGAAAGGTGGGGGGAGGGATAAATTGGGAGATTGGGATTGACATATACACACTACTATATATAAAACATGTAACTAATAAAGACCTACTGTAGAGCACAGGGAACTCTACTCAATACTCTGTAATGGCCTATATGGGAAAAGAATCTAAAGGAAAGGGGATATATGTATATGTATAAATGATTCACTTTGCTGTATAGCAGAAACTAACACAACACTGTAAATCAACTCTACTCCAATAAAAATTTTTAAAGAAAAAATAAATTAATAAAAAAAATAAATTCACTGATAAAGAGTGAACCCACACAACCCTAGATATAATACCTCTGGACCCTAATAAAGGCAGAGCCCCAGGCCCCCAGGTGCTCTCTCTCTCTACCCTCAACCTCCCTGTGGGTCCCCGGGGGTGCCATGTACCCTCCAGCACTTGCGAGTAATAAATGTTATTCCTCAAAGTTTCCTGATGGTCTCTGCAGAAGTGCATTCTGCAATCATAATAAGACCCACGAGGGAATGTCTGTGGGTCTTCCTAAGAGTAATACAGGCCCCGGAGAGTGTGCCAGGAGTTCCTGGATAGCATCATTATCAATAGATGGGGACCTACACAACATCACACCTTATACAGTCATTAACTCAGAAAATATCATTGCTCTAAGTGTAAAACATACAAGTCTAAAACCTTTGAAAGAAACCATCGGACACCAGGGGCTGGGAAAGTGTTCTTAGACATCACATGACACCAAAAGGAAAAAAAGAGGATAAATTGGACTTCATCAACTCTTGAAGCTGTTGCTATAAAAGACACTTAAGCGAACGAAAAGGCAAATGGGTTATAAGTTCAATGTTTTTCCACCAAAACTCACATGTTGAAGTCCTAACCCCAAGGACATCAGAACGTAGCTTTATTAGGCAATAGGGTCTTTACCGGAGGTAATCCAGTTAAAATACGATCATTAGAGTGTGTAATACAATATCATTGATGAGTGATAGACACAGAAACAGATGCTCACAGAGGGAGAATGATATGAAGAGACGGAGGGAGAAGACGGCTCTCTACAAACCAGGGGAGATGCCTGGAGCACATCCTTCCCACTGGCCCTCACAGGGAAGTGACACCTTGATCTCAGACTTCCAGCCTCCGCACCTGTGAGAAAATACTTCTGTTGTTTCAGTCACCAAGTTTGTGGTACTTTTCTGCAGTGGCCAAAGGAAACTTACACAGCAAACTACAGACTGTCCATCTTCTTTATCCATTCATGTGCTGATGGACTCTAAGGTTGTTGCCATGTCTTGGCTGTTATGAATAGTGCTGCTATGGGTCTGCATTCTGATTCTCCCTTGCTATTAGGACTCTTTGTTACAAGAAAGGAAATGGAATTTAAATTGCCTTAAACAACACCCACCATGAAATGTATTGGTTCATGTAACTGGAATGTCCAAAGGACAGTTTGCCTTCAGGCATGGTTTGATCCAGCATCCCTAATGGCATTATCAGGACTCTGGTTTTATTTTTTATCCCTCCATTGGTCCTGCTTGACTCTGTGGTCTTATCCTCTCTACACTGGGGAAAGATAGTCACCAGCAGCTCCAAGGTCCATTGTGGTATCTGTGAATGGGTGTAAAACTTCCCATAAGTTCTGTTAAGACAACTGTGAGGAAGGTCCTGCTTAGGTCACATGCCCAGCTCTCCTGCACCAGGTGTTCTTCTCTCAGGGATTTTGAGTTCTGGTCCATGAGCTGATTGGCCAGGTGAAGGTCATGTGGCCACCTCTGTGGCCTGACATCAGGGTGGGTGGGGATAAGGCGAGGTTGGGTCAGCATCATTTAAATGGCACGGAATGGCAAGGCTGGAGGTTGAGACCGGGATCGAACACCGTGGCAACACCACACTTTGGGCTCCAGAAAAGGCAGGGATCTCCATCAAGAGGGGAGTACGGACTGCAGGACAGATCAGTGGCCATAGCTGGTGTGTAGCTGTGTGTCCTCAGACCGTGACTGAGCCCAGGGAACATGGGGATGATGGCATCCCCTCCCCTGCAGGGTTACAGGGGCGTTGGGAGGATAAAGTCTTGTGCAGAACTTTGCAAGAGCCTTCCTGGCCATGAGAAATCATTCACTGCAGCTCCTATTGCTATATTGTTGTTATTATTATATATGATTGCTTTTGTATTGCCTTGCGAATAACACCGTCATGCAAGAACTAAATTAATATTAGCTGCCTTCACTTGCAGTCCCACAGACGTTTCAAGTACTTTAATAACTCAGTGCATTTGCAAATTCCGTTCCTTCTGCCTGGGAAGCTCCTGCCCAACCTGCCTGAACACCGCATGTTTTAGTAGCGACAGCGTTTTAAACGGTATTTGCAGTTTTGCAGGTTCTCTCCCTGTCCCTCACGCCAGCATCACAATCGTCCTTGCTCCCTTTTGACACATGTGACGTCTGAGGTCCACACAGTGTGACAAGGATGTCAGCCTGTCTGGCTTTACAGTGTGCTGCTTACCTTGTCTGCTTTGGCTCCCGAGCCCCCAGAGGGCAGTATCCAGGACCCATTCATCACTGTGTCTTAAGATCTGGGTGTACCCAGGGGCTCTAGGAAATACTACAATTGACCCGTCACGAGATAACGCACGGAACAGGTAGCATGCGTGTGCACCTGGCAGTTACAACAGTTATCATCTCTGTTTCTCATCAGTGCAAGGAGAGCATCCTGGAAGAGCGGGAGCCCACTGGGAGAGCACGAAATGGAACAAAATCATGGGATCCCTGCCTGCACCGTGGCTGTCTGGGGGTCCCGTGCTGTCTCGGTTCTCTGGAGTCCATAGAAGACCCCGTTGTTGATCTCAGTGACACCGAGCACCTCAGGATGGCTGAGACATGTATTCATTGGGCCAGGGGGCCTGGGCACAGGATAAGGGCAGGAAGCGGGTGGCAGAGGCTCCTTTTAGGGCACTTCCAGAGGGAAATTCTCCACAGTCGATTATTGTCTGTTTTCTTCCCATCTGGGCAAAGCAGCGTGGGGGTCAGACTGCCCTGTGGTTTTGTGTAAACGTGTCCAGGCCTCACAGGGAGATGAGCCCGGCTTTGGACCAGAACCAGGATGTGGCTTCTCAGAGCTTCAGCCTCTCCATCAGTCACACACGAGGACTGTGACTGCCCGGTGGGGTTTTTCAGAGATTAAATAAGGCTGAGTGAGAAAGAGGCATATCAACTTGATTTTACATTCCTTAGAATATAAATGCTACTTAAACATTTCAGTGATATTTTTTTCAACTCTGAAAAGTTAGAATAATTTTGCCTACCACGTTTAGCTGTGACGATGGCATCTAAAAATCAAATACAGTAATGAAAGAAAAAAGGAAGTGAATGTATCCTCTCAGCTCAGCAAGTGTGTGTCCCTTGCTTGAGTTGAATAGATGCTGCCAGGCTGCAACGAATTTTTTTTTTTAACTGAAGTACAGTTGATTTACAATGCTGTGTTAATTTCTACAGTACAGCAAAGTGATGCAGTTATACACACACACACACACACACACACACACACACACACATATATAGATAGATAGATATATACACATTATGGTTTATCATAGGATATTGCATATAGTTCCTTGTGCTATACAGTAGGACCTTGTTGTTTATCTATTCTATATATAGTAGTTTGTATCTGCTAATCCCAAATTCCTAATGCATCCTTCTCCCAGTCCCCCGGGCAACCACAAGTCTGTTCTCTATGTCTATGAGTCTGTTTCTGTTTAGTAAATAGGTTCATTTGTGTCATATTTTAGATTCTACATATAAGTGATATAAAATGGTATTTGTCTTTCTCTTCTGACTGACTTGACTTAGTATGATAATCTCTAGGTGCATCCATGTTGCTGCAAATGGCATTATTGCGTTCTTTTTTATGGCTAAGTAGTATTCCACTGCAATGGATTCTTGGCTGTCTCTGCCAAGCCATGTCCACGCTGAAGCCAGAACAGTCCTTGGGTCACACATCTGACCATCTCTTCTTTTCATAAACCCTTGGGTGGTTCCCCATGGCCACAGAGCTCATGCCGTCATCTCCTTAGGATGACACACGTTTTCTGAGATCTGGTCCCAGCCACAGCTTCTGCCTTGCAATATATTTCCTCTCCTGGAAGAAATAAGAAAACGGAAAGAAGCAAGTTAAAAACATTTTCCCATTACAGTTGACAAGAATAGACAGAGGGACAGAGGTGCATTCAGCTCAGTGATGCGGGGAAACCCCTGCCCTCCCATCAGGAGGACGCTGGTCCCCTCCTTTAGCCCAAGGCCCAAGGGCAGCAAGAAGCAAACCTGCCCTGCAGGTTTTGTGACTTGAACAAAGTCAGGTTTCCTGTCTCCAGGAAACAGCTGGATTCGGATGAACAGTGTGAGGGGGAGGAAAGGAAAGCCATCCTCCTGCAGAGAAGTTGCAACCGCCCTGCAGATTCGGAGCGGTAAGGACCTTATCGCCTGGACTGGCCGTTTGATCATGTTGCCATCTTGGGATTTGCTCACTCCTGCAGGGCACGGGGATATCTCTGCGTGACAGCCCAGTGGGGACTGTGACAGCGCGCTTTATCTGATCCTCGGGGAAATAATTTTCTGAGTCATCCGAGACGTGATGGCTTCTGAAGGCTGCCAACTCCCCACAGTGGAAAGGCCCGTGAACTCCACCAAGAAGACATCATCACGGGAGGAACTCTGGGCAGGAAACCCTACTTCTGAGTTTCAAAGGCTGCTCACGTAATTCCCTGGCAGGGATGGAAAGATAGTGGCGGATGGAGTTTGGGGTCCCCCAGGAGACATTTCATGACAAGGCAAGCTCTTTGGGGCCAGATGTGTCCTAGTCCTGGCTGTGTGCCTGGTTCCAAGGGCAGTGCCTGGTACCTGCGAAGCTCAGGGAGTGCTGTGCTTTGCTGGTGGCGGGTGTTGTCTCAGCGAAGTTGCCGTCAGTCAGGGTCTGGATGTAGCCCCCTGGGGCTCAGACTTGATCACACATAGATGGGCAGCTCACGAGAGACAAGTGTGAAATCCACATGGCAGTGCTTAGATTTTCAACTCTACGAGGCAGGAAGTGGAAACCTCCCAGTCTCTCCCTGTAGAGGGTTTATTGGTTGGCAAGTTATATCCCATTCACTCCTACTCTCATTCCATCTGTCAGAGCATCAGAAGCTCTTTCTAAGATCGTGGTAACAGGCTCCCAAACCCCAGCGCGGCCCCAGCCTTGCCACCTTTGCTTTCAGACCACCTTCTGTAGGCCAGCCGCCTTGCTCCACGTGGCCTGCAGCCCACTGACAAGGACTGTCTTTTATCTCTTCGCCAGCTGGATGGATTTCTAGCTCTGGACCGCACCTGGAGGGTTGGGCTGGGCATGGCCCTGACATCAGCAAGATGCTCCCCTCCCCACAAAAGGATGAAATGGGCCTCCTCGTCCATGAGGTCAGGACCAGGGCCACAGCGGGGACACCACTACAGTGGGCTGGGTTCTGAGACATGGCGTCTGACATGATGGAAAATTCCATGAAGCTGGAAACCCCTGAACGTCCAGGCCGTGCAGTAAGGGTGTTTGGGCCCTTTCCTGGGCTTCCTACGGGCTCCAGCCCCTCCCTGGCTCCCCTGATGTCGGCATGCAGTTTGCAGACAGGAGCGCAGGGAGCTCAATACGGTGCCAGAGCTGCAGGTAACGACACCAGGCGGCCATGGAGCTCAGTGTGCTCGGCCGCCAGTGCTCATCGGCGTAACGAGTGGATGGTGAGTGAGTGCCTGGCCCTCCCCACTGTTTACTGAGCACCCGTCCTGCGCCAGGCTCTGCACGGGGCACGTGGTCACAGCAGGAGTCCGAGAGATGGGCGCTGGCCTGTCTGGTGACAACAGTTATCCAGCTGCCCACGTGCTGGCCCGTGGTGGCTTCTGGACTAGACACGGGGTCACAGGGAGATGAGGGCTTCTGCCCCCACGGGGCTCACCGTGGTCGGAAGCAGACGTGGGCCCAGCGCAATGAAGGGACTGGGACTCATTCCTCTAATGCCCTGCTTTCTCTCCACTTAACGGCTGGGCTGGGGCAGCCTTGTGTGCCCCTCTCGGGGTTCAGCCTGCAGACAGTTGATTTGGCTGCTGCACTTCTGTGCTCGGAGGTGGCTTAGGGCTCCTAAGCACTTCTTCAGCTTCCGTCCCTGGTAGAGGCTGAGGCACTGAGGCAGCATTTTTGGCCTGGTTGCTATGTCCACCCCGAGCTGTGTTTCCTTGTCTGGCCTCAGGGCTGGAGGCAGCCTGTCTGATCCCCTCGCCCCGGATGTGGATGGAGACAGAGCTGTGGGCAGTGGACGGTGACACGGACAAGGGACTCCCACAAGGAAAACTCTTTACCTGGACGTGTGACCTCGATGCCCGGGGGACTGCTCTGAGGCTCCGGGTCCAGGCTGGGCTCTGGCATAGGAAACGGTCAGGCACGGCTGGCCCCCACTGACCTCTCCACAGGATCAATCTGATGACAGGGCGGGGCTGTGGAGGGGGCAGTGCCTGGCACACAGCAGGTGACGGCAGGTAGCTGTGGAAGGAACGAATGCCCAAGAGAAGCAGTGACCTGTGAAGAGCAGGGCTGCATCCCACGTGGGGAAGAGGCGGGGTCATCACAGCAGATTCTTTAGCGAGGACGCGTCCCCCACTGGGACTTAAATGGTAACATCATGGTGAAGTGTAGCACGGCATGAGAAGAGCGTCCAGCACGAATCGAGTCCTCACGTGGACGGGGGATGGTTCTGAGCATTTCAAGTGAATGAACTTGTCCCGATCTGACAGCAAAGCACCATGTGGCTTTGTCACTTGTGGCCATTTTACACACCAGGAAGTGACACAGAAAACACAGGTGGGATGTTGAGAGCTAAGGGATGCATCTTGTCCAACGTGGAGGAACTGTTGGGGTGATAAGTAGGCTGGTGGGCGGGGGAGGTGAGGGCAGTTCTGAGTCGCCGGGACAGTCGGAGGCTGGCTAAGGATGCAGGCATGGGGCCGGCGGTCTGAGTGGCCAGCGGCGACAGGAGTGGAGAGCTGGGGCAGAGGGATGGGAGCTGGGGGGTGGAGTGGGCAGTGTTGGGGGACAGAGGAGAGGAGGGACTGCATTGGACACGGCCGGGGGAGATGCTGGACGCTCAGGGCAGAGGCCCGCAGCACAAAGACTGCACACAGAGCTTCGGGAGATTTCTGGGGAATCATGGAGCTGGACAGAGAGAGCCTGGGATGACCGAGCAGTAGGAGGAACCATGGGAGAGAAAACAAGAGCGGCCGCAGCGTCCTGGGCTGCTGGGTGTCTCTGTGAGATGGGCTGAGACTTCCGCTTTGAACCAAAATGAAAACGTCTCTGCAGACGTTGGTGGCAGCGTGGGTGCACGCCGAGGACAGGGTGGTAACACCGGGATCATTCCTGCAAGATGAGCTTGAGGGTGAGGGGGAGAGTGATGTGGGGCTGGGGCTTCGAGAGCCTTTTTCTTAAACTTGCTCTCGGAGGACAGGGCGTGAGCAGCTTATGAACTGATCTGATGGCGCTGGGGGAGCAGAAGGGGTAGGCGTGGTGGGGGAGGTCACAGCCCAGAGGCCCCAGGAAGCCGGATGCCATCTTCAGGGTGATTTCAGCACCCAGGTTTGGCCTCCCACTGGGGTGAGGGTTCCAAGCTGGCCTCGGTGTCTGGGTGAGGGTCTCAGGGTTGTCTCCACACCTTACGAAGGCTGCCAGGAAGTCCTCCCAGGGTGGGGAGGGTCTGGCCTCCCGTGGGTGCACCTCGAGCTGTGGGGAGCAGCAGGCGGAGCCTGGTGGGCAGGACTCTCCCTAGAAGGACCTCATTCCTAGGACCCAACCGAAGCCCACTTGGCTCACCAGGTGAGGAGCAGGTAACTTACCTGTGGGACCCGCCAGGGGGCGGGGCTCCTTCTCCATGCCCCGCTCCTCCCGTGTTCTGTGTTCCTGGAGCTTCTATTTGCTATTTGAGCCTTGGTGTCTCCCAATTTACTTTACTCAAGGGTTGGAGTTCATGTGCAGGGC
The DNA here is from genome assembly GCF_964270905.1 of Leucopleurus acutus. NCBI lineage: Eukaryota > Metazoa > Chordata > Mammalia > Artiodactyla > Delphinidae > Leucopleurus > Leucopleurus acutus. The sequence goes on from NC_139152.1 coordinate 101,496,885, forward strand.
CCGCCTGGAGAGAGCAGTGCCCACTGCAGCCTTTCCCCTCTCCCTCAGGGCGGGTAACGGGGCATCACGACAAGTGGGGAGCTCCCAGGGCAGCGTAACGGCCCCCAGGGTGGGAGTGGGACAGACCAGATGTCCCTGTCCTGGGATAAACTTGGATCCCAGGGGAGAGGATGCAGGTTGACCCCCTGCCCTGCAGTTCTGTGCAGGACAGCCAGCCCTTTTTTGAGAAGAGGGGTCTGAGTCCAGGGCCCTGATGCTGTGGGGAGAGGGCTCTTCCCCAGCTCCAGAGTGGGAGCATTCAAGGCTCTGTGGTTCCCAGGCTGCCCTGGGGGCTGATCGCTCACCAGGAGGGGACCCTGGGACTTGGGCAGAAGGCTCTCCTAGGACAACATCCTGGCCACAGCTTTTATAGGAGTCGGCAATGATGCACCTCTGCGAGTGTCTGAGGGAGTCCATACCGGCAGACGAGGGGACCAAACTCAGGCTGGGTCCACATACCAGACCAGACTTCTGATGAGGGAGGCGGGGCTTGGACCCAGGTTCTGTGTGACTCCCAAAGCCGAAGGGCAGATGGCTGCCCCACCGAGCTGCATCAATGCCACAGAGGGACAGGAAGGACCCCTACGGTCACCTCCCCTAGTCACTAAGGCTGAACACAGGAAACCAGCTGCCCAGGAGAGTGGCGGGCCAAAACCCCAAAAGCCGGCAAGGAAAGCAGAGCAGCGGCAGAGGGACCGTCCAGGATGGTCTTGGCCTTCCTGAGGCCTCCCTGCTCTGCTACTCCTTCGTGGATGAATGGAATGTGGACTCTGCCCTCTTCACAGCAGGCCCTCTCGCAGTGCTGCCTCATAGCCTGGGGAGCCCCTCTTGCTGGGGTAACCCCCAGAAGGTAATGGGAAAAATGGGAACCTCTGCTTGCTCCGTGGTGCCACCCTACGTGGGAGTGGCCTTCAGTGCTGCTGCGGGGTTAATGACCATCACACAGCAGGCAGAACGGCGACCCTGCATCAGGGAGGCCTGTCATCCGGGAGGGAGAAGGACCAGGCTCTCGGGGTCAAATGGGTCCAGAGCACTTTGCAGCCATTGGGTCCTGTAACGTAACTCCTCCCAAGGTGGTGGAGGGACGCCGTGGTGTCAACGTGAACTAGCAGGTGATATTATTCTCAGGTGAGATTCAAGCCCTGACCCTCTCCTTCCCCATCTTCTTCTGAGTGGCCGCTCAATGCCCCTTACCTATCCTGCCGGCCTGGCTTTTCCTCCAGTGGGAAGCAGCCGTTAGACTTTTGAATGCGTGTCTCTTCCTGCCTGAGTGTCCTCACCCGAGTTCTTGTCCTGCCTGATAAGGCCACAGGGATCTCGCTTTCGAAGACCGCCTTTCATACATGGGGCCAGAGTGGTTACAGGACCCAGGCTTCGATTACTCCAAAGAGGCCCCTGTGACATGTCTGAGTTACTCCTTGGATTAGTCAGCTCAGGCCGCCATAAGAAAGGCCCACACAGAAACGATTTCCTCACATTCTGGAGGCGGGAAGTCCAAGGTCAAGGGCTGGTTCCTCCCGAGGCCTCTCCCCTGGGCTTCTAGACACTGTCTTCTGCCCATGTCCTCACATGGTCGTCCCTTCATGTGTGTCTGTGTCCTGATCTCCTCTTCTTATAAGGATGCCAGTCATATTGGATCAGGGCCCCACCCCACTGTGACCTCATTTACTGTGATCACCTCTGTAAAGACCCATCTCCAAATACACTCTGCTGTCCCCGGGATTAGGACTTCAACACAGAACTTGGGGGCACATCTCAGCCCATAATGCCCATCTTGGGGGCTAGGGAGTCACCCTCCTCTGGTGTCACCCTTTCCACTCCTGCCTGTCCCATGGTTGTCGCATCAGTCGTAGGCTTTCCAGGGTTCCAGGGTGATGTTTGTCCTGGCACAGAGCAGTGGAGGAAGGCCATGCCTCCTTCCTTCCTTTGTTCCTTCCCCAGAGAAAAACCCACTTACACAGAGAGCATTTGCTTGAAGGTGAGGATTCCCCATAGGGACGCCTGTGGGGAGTCCTACTCATAGGCTGTTTGCCAACCACGTGTCCTAAATCCCTGAGGGATGGTGACGGGGGAGCACGGGGGGTGGGTACAGGGAATTGGGGTGGAAACAAGAGACTCAGACAACATGAGTCTGTGAATCGTGGGAGCTGGTTTGGGTTTTCAATCTTTAATTTGCTTTATTAGTGGGCTTCATTCATCCAACCGATACATGTTTTCTCCCACAAGAGGATAATTCTCCTTTGATCCCAAGAGAGAAACACATCCCTCGTCTTGAGACAGACAGTATTTTTACGGTATTTCTTAACGCTTTTGAGTATTAAACTTTTATGACCTTCTAAAAAATTCAGGAAGGAACTTGGAAACTCCAGGCATCCTGTGATCTTTACTTGTCAGGGAGGCAGCTCTCTGGAGTGTGGGAAACGGCAAGTTTGGAATCAAATGGCTCTGGATTCAAGTTCAGCCAGACCTCTGACCAGTTCCCTCGCTCCCTGAGCCTCCAATTCTACATCATTAAAATGGGTGGTGAGGCCCGGGGGCTCCTTGTGAGGTCACATTTGAGGCTCTCAGCAGATGGTACCAGCCTTACGATCCTGTTGAAAGGCTGAGCAGATGGAGTATCAGAGGGGTGAGTCACTGGGAGTAAACGATTTCTGCCCAAGTCAGGGGCAGCCTTCTTGTTGGCCTGGCCACACTTGTCCCTACACACTGGTGGTCTGGAAGGAGGTCTGAGCCTCGTCACAGCAAGCTTGGACGTGGACTCTGGGGTTGGCTGTGGTGTTTGGGGGTCCCAGCCCCACCACGCTCAGAATAGAGTCACGTCCACGTGGTTGCCTTTTCCACCGTGCTCCACTAGCATTGAGGATGTAATGAGCTACTCTTTTTTGTCTGGCGTTTTCCGTGGGCCAAGAGGGGACAGAGCACAGCACACCAAAAGCATCATCATCTTTGCTCAGAGGGCCTCCCCGCCAGCTGGGGAAGCAGCCTTGCACAGCTGAAGTACAGCAGTTGTGGGGAAGTCCAGTCCAGCCCTGAGAGTTTGCAGCCCTACAGGGCAGGGACTTGCATCTGCAGGACCTGGGGGTTAGAGACGTGAAGGGGTGGGCTGGGGACCACGGCACTGGAGGGTCAGGGGCAGAGTTGAGGATGGAATTGTTGTCATCCGCTGAGCGGGGCTAACTGAGCAGTAACTGCACACCACATGCTCCGTTATTTTCAAAGAATGTAACAATGCAATCCTAAATCTGTGCTCCAAGACAGCCCTGCTCTGGTGTCAGATAAAGATGCATGAAGGAATGATTTTAATGAAATGTACAAGCCACTATTACAGAAGTAATAGGATGATGACAGGCGTCAATAGCATGGAGACAGACAGGCATATCACAGGTGAGAGGCACTGGCGTTCAAAAAAGTGAATGCCCACTGCATGCGTGTCCTGAAAAAGGACCTGGAAAGCATGATCCCTGCCTTCTAGAGGTGGAAAGTCTGGAAAAGGCAGAAAGACCCTAGTCTACTACAACAACACAGTATGGGAGATGCTGTGCGTGACTGTTCAGCTCATCATGGGGCCAGTGTGTGGTCCCTCTGACACATTCAGGAGATGTCCTGCATCCCTGGTGCAGGGCTGGCCATGGTGAACCAGGGCCAGAGGAGACGAGGGGATCCAGTCCTACAGGGTACCCTGAGCCCAGTTAGAGAGTTTAGACCAGATACCAGCATCAATGTGGAACCTGTAGTGCCTTGAATGAGGCAATAGCACATTCAGAAAGATGACTTTATTGGGGCTTCCCCAGTGGCTCAGTGGTTGAGAGTCCACCTGTCGATGCAGGGGACACGGGTTCGTGCCCTGGTCCGGGAAGATCCCACATGCCGCGGAGCGGCTGGGCCCGTGAGCCATGGCTGCTGAGCCTGCGCGTCCGGAGCCTGTGCTCCGCAACGGGAGAGGCCACAACAGTGAGAGGCCCGTGTGCCGCAAAAAAAAAAAAAAAAAAAAAGATGACTTTATTGGACCAAAATGACCCACCAAACAACACAATCACTCTCCCCTCCCCACCAGAAATGCCATAGAAATGACAGAATAGGAAAGAACAAAGGAGAATATGCTACACGTGGGGGATGACAACCAGGGAGGAATGTCAGGAAAGAAGCAGAAGTGTAGGATTTCTGGGATGGTGGGCATCATCTGACTGATGGGGAAACCAGAGCAGACCGTCGGTGAGAAGGAGCAGGAGAATCTCCTGCTGAGATCAGAGCGGTCCTCCCCACGGAGCCTCAGCCCACCGTCAGGCAGGGGAGGCATGTGGGAGCCGTCTCCAGGGAATTCTGAACAAATGGGCCCAGGAAAGAGCGTCTGAAGCTCCTTTCTGAACAAAACCAGGGCCTGGCGAGGCTGCGTGGCATCAGAGTGGAGCCTGTTTGCTCCAGATCAGTCTCTCTGGGTCTGAATCTCACCCCTGCCCAAGGTCCCTAGGACGAGAATACTGAGAATGTCTTAAGTCCAGGTGTCTGGTTCGCTCTCAGCATCACTGGATGTTAATTTTTATTGGGCTTGTTTTGGGGAAGATTGGTAACCTGAGAATGAGGCTGATGAGGGCAGAGAAGGGTCCACAGAAGGGAAGCAGAGCTCTGCTCGAGGGAGTGTGTGCCTTCCAGGTAAATTTTCAGGAAGCCGAGATGCTGGGATTCCATTCAGGAGACATTACCAGATTGCATCCTAGGACACAAGAAAAACAAATTAGCAATAAAAATGATCAGAGTTCTTGGAAATTCGATAACATTAAAATCCCCACAAATGGTCAAATAGCAGAATGGTTAGAGTTGAATATTGAATTACCCACCTAGATGATTGTTATGAAATTTTACAAAAAAATGAGTGGAAAAGGAGAGAGCAGAGATTAAAGGAGAAAAAATGCTCATAGATGAAAAGAGTCTCTTTTTCCCGAATTGAGAAAGCTATGAGTTTTTCCATCCAAAGTGTCAATTACAGGACAAGATAGATTAAGAAAAGAATGCAAGCACTTGGATACAGTCTGGATAAATGCCAGCAGTCCAAAAATTAAGAAACTGTCCAGAGATCTTCATTACTGTGACAAAAACAGACTCCCATAATTTCACAAGAATCACATTGGTAGCAAATTTCTAAAAGCAGCACCACACCTTGCGAAAAAATGTCCTTAAAGATCCAAAAGAGTTTTGATTCTATAATTCCATGCCTGGGAAAACTATTACTCAAGTAGAAGGGAAAATAAAGCAATTTCCATGCATGAAGAGACAGAAAATTAAATTTACCTTCTGTGGGCACTTTTTGAAAAATAACTTGAATCCATTACACAAAACAAAAGCAAACAAAAATCATGAATCCAATAAGAAGATGGACTTGGGATCAAGAATAATGGTAAGGAAGAAACCAGTCAAGCTGGTAGTTAATGTAAATGAATTTTTAGGTATAATATTTAAAATGAGAACCTATTATTTAATTTATTTTATTTTAACTAATAATTGTATATATTTAAGGTGTACAGTATGATGATTTGATGTACATATACATAGAGAAATGATTACTACAGTCAAGCAACTTCATTTATGTTTTCACATAGTTACCGTTTTTTGTATATGTGATGAGAGCACCTGGAATGTACTCTTTTAGCAAGTTTCCACTATTCATTACGGTCTTGTTAAGTATAGTCATCATGCTGTACAGCAGGTCTCTAGACTTAAGTCATCCTCCATTATTGCAGCTTTATAGCCTTGACCAGATTCTTCACATTTCCTCCACCCCCAGCCCCTGGCAACCACTGCTCTACTCTCTGTTTCTATGGATTCGAGATTTTTAGATTCTACATGTATAAGTGAGACTGTGCAGTTTTTTTCTTTCTGTGTCTGGCTTATTTTACTTAGCATGATATTCTAAGGATATCCAGGATATAACCAATGACTCTCCAAATCTAGCAATAGGAAGCAAGGCTAACAAGCATTTCCTGAGAGCACAGAATCATGCTCAATCAGGACCTCAGTCCTAAGTTCCCTAAATAATCAATTATGTGTGTCTCATAACTGGATATACTTAAATTTGCCTTGAAGCTGTGTATATCTGAAATACATTACCTCTCAAACTAAGAGGATCCTTACTCACTGTGTCTGGGTTCTAGACATGGGGCACCTAGCACGGTATGTGTGCACAGGTGTCCAGTTTCTTCAGTGTTATTGCAAATGGCAGATCTCTTTTTTTAAGGCTGATAAGTGTATATATTTATAAAGTATATATACATACATATATGTATATATACTTTATCCATTCACCTGTCAACATGCCCTTAGATTGTTTTCATGTCTTAGCTATTGAGAATAATGCCACAATGAACATGGGAGTGCAGATATCTCTTTGAGGTACTAATTTCATTTCCTTTGGGTACACACCCAGAAGAGGGATTGCTGGATCATATGCTAGTTCTATTTTTAACTTTTTGAGGAACCTCCACTGTTTTCCACAGTGACTGTACCAGTTTACATTCCCACCAGTAGTGCACAAGCATTTTCTTTTTCTCACATCTTCACTAGCACTTCTACTTTTTTGATAATAGCCATTCGAAGAGGTATGAGGTGATATCTTTTGGTTTTGATTTGCATTTCCCTGATGGTTAGTGATGTTGAGCACCTTTCCATATAGCTGCTGGCCAATCGTATGTCCACTTTAGGAAAATGTCTGTTCAGGTTCTTTGCTCATTTTTAAATATTGGGCCGTTTGTTTTTTTGCTATTGAGTTGCATGAGTTCCTTATGTATTTTGGATATTAACTCCTTATCTTACCAGATATGTAGTTTGCAAACATTTTCTCCCAATCCATAGATTTCTATTTCATTTTGTTGATTGTTTGCTGTGCAGAAGCCTTTTAATTTGAGGTATTCACACTTGTTTATTTGTGCTTTTGTTGCCTGAACTTTTTTTTTTTACATCTTTATTGGAGTATAATTGCTTTACAATGGTGTGTTAGTTTCTGCTTTATAACAAAGTGAATCAGTTATACATATACATATGTTCCCATATCTCTTCCCTCTTGTGTCTCCCTCCCTCCCACCCTCCCTATCCCACAGCTCTAGGTGGTCACAAAGCACCGAGCTGATCTCCCTGTGCTATGCGGCTGCTTCCCACTAGCTATCTACCTTACGTTTGGTAGTGTATATATGTCCATGCCTCTTTCTTGCTTTGTCACAGCTTGCCCTTCCCCCTCCCCATATCCTCAAGTCCATTCTCTAGTAGGTCTGTGTCTTTATTCCTGTCTTACCCCTAGGTTCTTCATGACTTTTTTTTTCTTAAATTCCATATATATGTGTTAGCATACGGTATTTGTCTTTCTCTTTCTGACTTACTTCACTCTGTATGACAGACTCTAGGTCCATCCATCTCATTACAAATAGCTCAATTTCGTTTCTTTTTATGGCTGAGTAATATTCCATTGTATATATGTGGCACATCTTCTTTATCCATTCATCCAATGCTGGACACTTAGGTTGTTTCCATCTCTGGGCTATTGTAAATAGAGCTGCAATGAACATTTTGGTACGTGACTCTTTTTGAATTATGGTTTTCTCAGGGTATATGCCCAGAGGAAAACATAGGCAGAACACTCTATGACATAAATCACAGCAAGATCCTTTTTGACCTACCTCCTAGAGAAATAGAAATAAAAACAGAAATAAACAAATGGGACCTAATGAAACTTCAAAGCTTTTGCACAGCAAAGGAAACCATAAACAAGACCAAAAGAAAACCCTCAGAATGGGAGAAAATATTTGCAAATGAAGCAACTGACAAAGGATTAATCTCCAAAATTTATAAGCAGCTCATGCAGCTCAATAACAAAAAAACAAACAACCCAATCCAAAAACGGGCAGAAGACCTAAATAGACATTTCTCCGAAGAAGATATACAGATTGCCAACAAACACATGAAAGAATGCTCAACATCATTAATCATTAGAGAAATGCAAATCAAAACTACAATGAGATATCATCTCACACCAGTCAGAATGTTGCCTGAACTTTTGATGCCATATACAAAAATTTCATTGCAGAGGCCAATACCAAGGAAGTTTCCCCCTATGTTTTCTTCTAGAAGTTTTATGGTTTCAGGTCCTGCGTTTATTATGTCTTTATTTTAGAGTTAATTTTTGTGTACAGTATAAGGGTAAAAAGAATTTCATTCGTTTGCAAGTGGGCATTCAGTTTTCCCAACACAACTTATTGAAGACTATCTTTTCCCCATTATGTATTCTTGGCAATTCTGTTGAACATTAGTTGACTGTATATGCTTAGGTTTATTTCTGCGTTCTCTATTCTGCTCCCTTGGCCTATGTGTCTGTTATTATGATAGTACCATATCATTTTGATTGGTAATATGATTTGAAATCAGGAAGTATGATGACTCTGTTCTTTCTCAGGATTGCTTTGGCTATTTGGAAACTTTGTGGTTCCATATGAATTTTAGAATTGTTTTTCCTATTTCTGTGAAAAATGCCATTAAAAGCTTGGTAATACTTGCACTGAATCTATGTACTACTTTGGGTGTATGGCCTTTTTAACAATATTAATTCTTCCATTCCATGAACATAGGATAGCTTTCCATGTGTCTTTTTTTTCTTTTTGATGTGGACCATTTTTAAAGTCTTTTTTGAATTTGTTTCAATATTGCTTCTGTTTTATGTTGTTGGTTTTTTTGTCCCCAAGGCATGTGGGACCTTACTCTCTGACCAGGATTCTAACCTGCACCCCCTGCATTGGAAGGTGAAGTCTTAACCACTGGACCATCAGGGAAGTCCCTGTGTGTCTTCTTTAATTTCTTTAATCAATGTTTTATAGTTTTCAGTGTACAGATCTTTCACCACCTTGGTTAAATTTATTCCTAAGTATTGTTTTCTTTCTGACATTATGATAAATGGGACTGTTTTCTTGATTTCCTTTTCAGATAAATCATTCTTGGTATAAAGATACACAACTGAATTTTGTATGTTGATTTTGTATCCTGCAACTTTACTGAATTTGTTATTAGTTATAATAGTTTTTAATGGAAGCTTTAGGGTTTTGCATATAGGTTCAAAATACATTAAGAACACATCAAAAAGATTACACACTGTGACCAAGAGGGATTTATCCCTTGGATGTAAGATTGGTTTAACATACTCAAATCAACAAGTGTGACACACTACATTATAGAGTGAATGATAACAATCATACGATGATCTTAATAAATGCAGAAGTATTTGGCAAAGTTCAACAACCATTCATGATAAAAAAAAATCTCTCAAAAAATAAGTATAAAAGGAAATTTCCTCAGCACAATAAAGATCATTTATGAAAAGTTTGCCTCTAATATCATAACCAATAGAGAAAAACTGAAAGCTTTGCCTCTAAGATCAGGTACAAGGCAAGGATGCCCACTTTCAACACGTCTATTCAACATAACACTGAAGTACTAGCAAGAGCAATCAGACAAGAAAAAGACATAAAAGTCATCCAAATCAAAAAGGAAGAAGTAAAATAGATATTTGCAGTTGACATGATCCTATATAGAGAACACAGTATTTTAAATATTAAAAAAGAGGATTTCCATGTGATAGTAGTAAGAACTGGGTAGGAGAGGGGAGAAAAAGGGAGAAAATCAAAACACACTAAAAGTCTTATTTTCTTCAATAGAAGAATATAACTGATTTTTATGACTCTTACAAAAAATAGTAAGCTGAATATATGTGTTAAAAGATTAATGATTTCTGACTGGCTCTTGGTCAATTGGATGTCCAAATTCTTTTTTTAAAAGGAGAAGAATATTAAGAATAACTTTGCCCCATACTCGAAAATTAATTCCAGTTAGATTGTCAATCTGAATTTTTCAAGTTACAAATATAAACCTTTTAGAATAAGAATGGGAAAATAACTCTGAGAAGACAGAGTTAAGGGTATTTAAGGATGCATATTTAAAGCAAAATAATACAGACCAAAAATATTCAAATGAAAAAATATATATCGAGTCGAATCTATGTATTTTAAAAATATAAAGTAGGTTTGTCAATATTAGTGTCTCACAAGGATGAACTACCATTTGGTTTTCTATATGGAAAATAAATTCCTTTAACAAGAAAAGCTGCTCTGAAATACCGTGAAGTCCTAAATAGCCTTAATTTATCCTGTGTGTCGAGGACATGAGTGTAATTTGCTGCAGACATGTTGAAATGCTGGTGGAGGTGGGCTCACCCAGATCCAGCTGAGGACCTCTCATGGCACAGGGCAGATGTTCCCTTTCTAGAAGATTCTGACCCTGGAATGCATCTGGTCCAGGGTTCAGGTAAGAGATTGTGGACCCAAGTGGGGGGCTTAAATGTTGGTCAAATGGGTAATGATTCTTCTTTTGCATCGTGGGAAAAGGTCACAGTCACATCACTTGTTTTCTTTCTGAAGAAAAGCCTCTACAAGACACCAGAGCATTGCGTAGAGTTTGGGTCTTCTTGGAGGAAAGATGCAAAGTGTGGTTCAAAAATAACCAGAAGGGGATGGCTGAGGGACCCCACTGACTCTGACCAGCTCCTCACTGGGCACTCAGGCTGAGGTGAGAAGCACTTGTCTGGAGGGACCCAGGCTTCCTCCTGGCAACTTCCAGGAAACTGCCACTGGGAGCCACCTGTCATGGGTCCCTCAGGCTAAGGTGCGATTTGACACTTGGCACATCTTTCAAAGCCTACAGGGGCCCTTCTGTTGGGGCCCATCCTGGGAAGATGAGTGTTTTATCTTTAGACCTGGACACATTGGGGCTGCGTCTGGGATGGCTACTTTATCCAGGGGTCTCCTCCTAGAAAAGGGCCTCCACTACCTCGGGCAGGAGACCAGAATTCGAAGGGACCTGACTGATGCTGGTCCCATGGCCCATCTCTCCACTGGCTTTCAGCAGTGCCTTGTCTGTCTCCTGACTCCTCCCCCCAGACCACACCTCCCCCTCCCCACCTCTCTCTGCAGCCTGGGTGGTCCCCAAGGCTTTCACTCCTGCTCCTTCTTTATCATGGAGTTCACAACTGCCACCCTTGGGCAGAGAGTCCTTGGACCCACTCACTCATCCCTGAATGGAAAAATCATCCCAGTGATCTCAGCGTCAAGAATAATTGTTAACCACACTCACGCTCCTTGAGCACAACTATGCTTGGCATACTTATTTTAGTTTTTACTTGTCTTATCCCTGAATCTAAGGTGGAGTTTCTATTACTCTCTCCATCAAACACATGAGAGGACCACATCAGAGTTGGGGTAACTTGTCCAAGTCTCATGGGGAGTAAGCAGCCCAGCGCTTCATCCTGAGCCAACTTTGGATGCTTCGACTCCAGGCTAAGAGGAGCCTCGCTGTCACCAGGATCCTGCCTGGAGAGAGGTGTCCTTCTTCGGCCCCCTTACCCTGTGCTGTAGACCTTTTGGGACCAGTCACTGGGGGACACCTGGGGCTCCAGACAGCCCCGATGATGTTGGACACCTGTCTGGACTGGTCGTCAGTCAGGGAGGTCCCACTGCATCCTGGTAGCAGGACCCCTGGCCATGGTCATTCTCATCTGCCTGGTCTCACTGCCTTTACAGCTTGCAGATGGGGACACATGGGACAGAGCAGCAATGGCCAGACCTCGAGGAGCACTCCCTACCCAGTAAGGTCTGTTTACACTCACATGATGAACTCTGCTTCTGGGGCCGTGCTAAGCGTGGTACCAGCAAAATGGCTCAAAGATGACTTGTTATATTTTGTTTCTTCCCAACACAAGGTGTCCTGAGATAAAGCTCAGCAGTGGGCGGACAGGCTGGCCAGACCCCGGGTCAAACCCCACTGTGCCCTCGGCTGGCCTTTCTGAGTGGGGCTTCCTTCTGTCCAAGGTGGTGACAACAGGGTAACAGAAGCGCCTTCCCAGGGGGACAAGGAAATGAGGGCAGATGCGGCCTCCATGTGAAGCCCCTCCCACACCGAGATACAGGATCCCGAAGAGTAAGGCCATGTCTGTCCCCCTGTGCCCAGCACAGGGGGCTGAGTAAGGGCCAAGCAACTCTGTGGTCATCAGGCAGGGACACACAAGCTGCCTCTGATCTACAGGCTGGGGGCTGGCCGGGACTCACGGACGCAGCTGTGGGCCAGGCCAGGTGCCCTGGGCACCCTCATCCCGTGTCACCTCACAGCGTCATACGGCACCGGTGCTGGCCCCAGCTCCCCCTCCGCTGATGGCAGCATCCCAGGCAGACCAGACCAGCTGCCTCATGGACACTCAGGGCGGGGTCCTTGGACCCGAGTCTGGCAGGGACAGACACGACGCAGACCACCAGCAGGAGAAACCCAGGGTCCTGCCGGCAGGGGTCACGCTCGCAGGGTACAGCTTTCCTTCTGTTGCTGCGTCAACGTGGGCAGCTCAGGAGTGGTCAGCTGTGGACACGGGGCTGGCCGTGGAAGTGGGGTCACGAGCGGCAAGCTTTGGAGATGTGAGAACAAGGGATGGATGGTCCTTCCAGGAGGAGGCCTGGCAGCCATGGTTCCTTCTCCTTAGCTGGAAGGGCCTGATTTATTGGGGAGTTCGCCTGTGGGCCCAGGAAGGACCCTCCCAGGTTCTCCTTCCGTGTGGTGTGACCGTGTTGATGGGGACAGTGACACGCCCCTGTCAGGGCACCTGCAGGGTGAGGGTTCATGACGAGGCGTGTACAGGCGAGAGTGCACCCCCTCTTCACTTTCTGGGGCCTCGTGTCTCCCTGGACCCCTGGCACTGCCGGGACCACCCACTCAGCACACAGAGCGCCCTGGACCTGCTGAGGAGAGCAGGGCGGGGATCTCCTGGGCCATTGGCGGCACAGCTGGCAGCCCAGGGAGGCCGAGAAGTACTGTTTGGCTGAGATGGGCTGGTCGGAGGGGGAGAGTTTGGGGCCGAGGGGTTGCCCTCATGGAAGAGGCACGGGGAGACTGACGTGGATGTTTCCTTTTTTATTAATTAATTTTTTAATTGAAGTATAGTTGATGTACAATGTTGTGTTAATTTCTGCTGTGCAGCAAACTGACTCAGTTATATATATATACATTTTTAAAATATTCTTTTCCGTTATGGTTTATCCCAGGATATTGAATGTAGTTCCCTGTGCTCTACAGTAGGACCTTGTTGTTTATCCGTTCTCTATACGATAGTTTGTATCTGCTAATCCCAAACTCGCAATCCATCTCCCCCGCCCCCATTACTAGTTTCTTACTAGAGGCAGGTCATGTGGTCGGGGAGTCCCAGCTGGGAGGAGAGGCCTGGAGAGGAGGCCGCAGCTGGGGTCCAGCCTGCTTTCCCCTCACTGACCCCACAGGCTTGTCCAGCAAAGCAGTTGTGACCATTCCCTGGCCTCACCTTGCCTAATCCCTGCCATGGCTGTGGGCTCAGTCTGAGCCACCAGGATGATGTGGCTTGGGGCTTGTCCTACGTGCAGGACACCCTCTGGCTCCAGAAGGAGATGATGGGGTCTAAGACAATGGGAGCAAAGTACCTGTCTGCTGGTGGGTTGATGACATTTGGTCCACAGAGCTGCAAAGAATGGATCAAGTCTCCAGTGGCTTCCTGGAGGAAGAGGCACATGAACTGGGGGAGACCCCAGTGGTAACTGTCCTCACTGGTGGGGGTAGAGGATAAAGTGGAGGAGAGACCGCTTTGAAAAATTGCCCAGGTGGCAGCAAAAAGTGGTTCCAAGCATCTTTCCAGAATAAGCAGGTGGCACAGTCCTGCTGTGCCTCCTGCAGCACAGGGGAGGGGCTCGCCCAGCTCAGGGTGACTGAGCTCATCGCTCCTCCCTGCAAGTAGCCCCTGGCGGATGGATGGGCCAGGAGGAGAGGAGGGAGCGTTTTATTACTGCTCCAGGTCCCAAGATGCGTCGCTCCACTGTCGGCTGAGCTCAGAGAGAGGCAGCCAGGATCACACTGAGCGTAGCTCCCAGGATGCAGGATATTAAATCAATCAAACGAAATTAAAAGCTTTGGCCAGCTCTTGAACTCAGGGTTGAGCAGCAGCTCTTTCTTCTTATTCCAACTGCTTCCCGGGAGGATGCCCAGCCTGCAGGATCTGCAAGGGTTGGTGCTTTGAACTATTTAGAGGGAGCAGGGCTGGGATACATACAGGAAAGCATCCTGCCACAGAAATGCTGAGACAACTGTCCCTGCAGGGAGACCTGGGGAGGACAGGTGTGTGTGTGTGTGTGTCCAGATAGACACATCTGTCACCATGGTGGGAGTCCTGGCTCAGGAGACCTCACTCAGCAGCAGAGGGGCTGCTGCCTTTTGTCCTGAGGAGTCGGTCAGCAATCTTTCCAATCAGCACTGAGGCAGCTCTGCTGCAGAGGTGCAGGATGTGGTCCAGAGCTCTGGGTTCAAATCCCAGCCCTGCTCCTGGAAGCTGGGAGATGCTGAGGAAGATGATTTAACCCTCTGAGGACCACCCTCCACTGTGAATGACATTATATATAGCAACTCGTATGGGCCTGATTCATCCCAGGCGCTGTTCCAGGCTCTGTCCTCACAGGCGTTCATTCATCCCAAGCACAGAAGTTGAGGCCCTGCTGTGTGCCTCGCCCTGAGTGTTGCAGCAGGAAAACACAGCAGACCACATCCCTGCTCTCAGGGAAAAAGCAACCTAGTGACAGATCCATCTCAACTGTGTGGTCCCTCTGATGGAAACAAGTTGGGGCGTGCAAGAAAATGTGAGATCGGGCCATTGGTGGGGGCTGCTGGGAGGAGGTGGCTGGAAGCTGAGACCTGTAGAACCAGGAGTTGATGGGGTATCAAGCAGGAGGACATGCATCCCCAGCAGAGAGAAAGGGATGCAGGCCCAGAAGTGAGCACCAGCTGGGTGGGTCAAAGGCGGAGAGAGCAGGCCCTGGGGGCTGGAGCCTAGGGAAGGAGGGCAAGAGTCGTGGGAGAAGGATAGATGGGGCACCCGAGGCTGGACCCCACAGGTCTTGTGGGTCAGTGTGGATTGGCTTATTCTAGGGTCAATGGAAACCCAGGAGTGGGGGTTCAGCCAACAGAGGCAGGATCTAGTCTGCATTGTAATAGGACCTTTGGTTGCTTCTGGCACACATGCTTGCCAGCCTTCACCTTTCCTGTTCCTGCTGCCAGGCCAGCTCTGCCAGCAGGTGTCTAGGTGGCTCCTCCCTCACCTTTCACACTTATTTGGTCAGTTTTCCTGAACGGCCATTTCTAACCACCTCACTTAGAACTGAAGCACCTCTTTGCATAATGATAAAGGGGTCAATTCTCCAAGAAGACATAACAATCCATACTGTGTATGCACCTAACAACAGAGCATCAAAATACATGAGGCAAAAAGTGATGGGACCACGTGGAGAAATAGATGAACCTACTATGACCGGTGGAGACTCCAACATTCCTCTATCAGAAATGGACAGACCCATCAGGCAGAAAATCAGTGAGGACATAGTTGAGCTCAATAGCACCATCGATCAACTGGATGTAATTGACATTTAGAGATGACTTCATCCAACAGGAGAGTACACCTTCTCAAACTCCCATGGAACATACATAAAGATAAACCACTCTTGTCCATAAAACGTACTTAACAAATTAAAAAAAAATAGAAAAAAAACAATGTCTGGGGGCTTCCCTGGTGGCGCATTGGTTGAGAGTCCGCCTGCCGATGCAGGGGATGCGGGTTCATGCCCCCGTCCGGGAAGATCCCACATGCCGCGGAGCAGCTGGGCCTGTGAGCCATGGCCGCTGAGCCTGCACATCCGGACCCTGTGCTCCACAGCGGGAGATGCCACAGCAGTGAGAAGCCCACGTACCGCAAAAAAAACAAAAACAAAAACAAAAACAAAAAACCATGTCTGCTCTTAGATAATAATGGAATTAAATTAGAAATCAATAACAGCTGGAAAACTCAAAAAACACTTGGAGAGTAAACAACACATTTCTAAATAACACATTAGTCAAAGAAGAAATCTCAAGAAAAATTAAAAAATATTTTCAATTAAATGAAAGTGAAACTCAACTTTTCATAGTGTGTGGGACGCAGCAAAACCAGTGCTTGGAGGGAAATTTATAGCATTGAATGCATATGTTAGAAAAGAAGTATGGTTTAAAATTGATCATCTAAGCTTTCACCTTAGGAAATTAGAAAAAGAAGAGCAAATTAAATGCAAAGTAAATAGTAAAATAATAATAATTAAAAAAATTAGAACAAAAATCAATGAAATTAAAACCAGAAAATCAGTAGAGAAAATCAGCAAACCCAAAAACTGATTCTTTCAAAAGAGCAATAAAATCAATTAGCATCTAGTCAGACTAAGAAAAAAGGAGAGATGACACCAATTACTCATACCAGAAAGTAAAATGGGGACATGACTATAGACCTTATGGACATTAAAAGGATCATAAAGCAACTCTAAGAACATTTCCATGCCCAAATATTTGATAACCTAGATGGAATCGACCAGTTCCTTGAAAGACACAAATCTGCCACAACTCACACACAAAAATTAGACAATATGAAAAGGCCTATATCTACCAGAGAAATTAGATCAATAATTAATAACCTTCCAAAACAGAAAGGTCCAGATGGATTTGCTGGTGAATTCTATCAAACCTTTAAGGAAGAAACGATACCAATTTTCTACAATCTCTTTCAGAGGATCAACACTAAGAAAATAAACAATCTGATAAAAAATGGGCAAAAGACCTCACCAAAGAAAATATACAGATGACAAATAAGCATATGAAAAGATGCTCCACATCATATATAATTAAGGAAATACAAGTTAAAACAACAATTAGACACCACTACACACCTATTGCGATGGTCAAAATGCAAAGCTTTGACAACATCAAACGCTGGTGAGGATGTGGAGCAACCGGAACTCTCATTCATGGCTGGTGGGGATGCAGAATGGTGCAGCCACTCTGGAAGACAGTTTGGTAGTTTCCTATAAAATGAAATAGACTCTTACATATGATGCAGACATTATGCTCCTTGGTCTTTACCCAAAGGAAATGAAAACTTATGTCCACACGGATGATGTTTATAGGAGCTTTACTCATAATAGACGAAACTCAGGAGCAACCAAGAAGTCATTCAGGCAAACGGATAAATTGTGGTCTATCCAGACCGTCGAATACTCGTCAGTGCTTCAAGGAAGTGAGCTACTGAGCCATGAAAAGATACAGGAGAACCTTAAATGCATTTTACTTAGTGAAAGAAGCCAATCTGAAAAGGCTATGCACTATACGACTCAACTCTATGACATTCTGGAAACGGCAAAATTATGGAGACAGTAAAAATATCAGTGGTTGCCAGCGGTTGGGGGGGCAGGGAGGGAGGAACAGATGGAAAACAGAGGATTTTTAGGGCAGTAAAACTACTCTGTAGGATACTGTAATTATAGATACATGTCATTATACAATTATCCAAACCCATAGAAGGTACAACACCAAGAGTGAATCCTCATGGAAATTGTGGGTTTGGGTGATGATGATGTGTTAGTGCAGGTGCATCAGCTGTAACAATTGCACCACTTTAGTGAGGGATGAGGACAGCGGGGGCACGTGTGCCTGCGTGTGTGTGCACATGCGTGTGAACAAGGGGGTACATGGGAAATCTCCGTACTTTCCACTCAATTTTGCTGTGAACCCAAAATTGCTCTAGAAGTATTATTTAAGAGGAAAAAAAAAAAAACTCTGAAGCCCCTTCCCTAAGTCCCTTTTCTTCCTTCCCTGCTCACCACAGGGCTCACCACCTCTGCTACTATATGTGTATATATTTTCTCTTCCTGTTTTTCACTTATCTTGTTTGTTGTTTGTTTCTGCCACCACAATATAAGTTCTTTGGTGATGGAGATGTTTATCTCTGTGCTCATGTTCACATCACAAGTGCCTGGAACAGTGCCTGGCATGCAGCAGGTGCTCAGTATATACTAAATAAATGGGTGGATGAACGAATGGGTGGATGAACAGATGGATGAGTGCTTCCCACAACCACCCACAAAATAAGTAATGTTAACCTTTGTTTCATGAATGTTGCCTGGTGGTCGTGCCCACTCCTCACTGGGCAGTTCTGGGCATTGAGCTAGTTGATCACATGACAGCCCAACCTCAGGGGCTGGGGGCAGCACTGACTCCATGAATTTGGGAACAAAGGCAGGTGCACTGGGCAACCTCCGTCCAGGTGCTGAGTCAGCCCTGATTGACTGTGATGGAGCTCGGAGGCTGTGCTGGGCCCAGGTGGGCGTGTCTGGGTGGCTGGAGAGAATTCATCACCTGGACAGGTCTCTTCTTCCCTCAGTAAGTGTCCAAATAGGCCAGGGCACAAGCCTTCTGCCATAATATTTAGAGCTGGGAAGTGGTGCTGAGTGGATGGGCGGATTCTCAAACTGAAGATTCAGCAAAGGGAAGGGTCTTTTTCAAGGTCAAAGCCCTCAGGAACATGTACCACCATCCTACTCCTCCATGCACCTGCCCCTGTCATGCCTAGCACTGCTCAGTCCTCTCCACCGGGACATAGTCCTGTCCCTTGTGGAACAGTGCTGATCCCTGGCTGAATCAGGGTGTTTATGGGTCACCCTGCACTGACCAGGCTCACCCTTAGCCCCAGGCCTCCCATTCTAGGCTCTCCATCATTCTCTCTCGTCTCCTTCTTGCTGATCTCACCTGGGCCTTGTGTAGGGCTGATGCCCCTCTCTCTGGGGGGTCCACTCTGATCTTCCTCCTTTGTCTGGCTCCTGGGCTGGACCCATGACCTTGTCAGAGGGCCTGTGCCAGGGAAGGCTGCACTCTGTCATGAAGAGGGCTGTGGACGCCCCTACCTCTCATCTCCCCTCCCTGGCTGACCGCAGCTTCCGGCAGGAACAAATACGATGGACCCTTAATCTAAAACTGGGGCTTTGTCCTTCCTGGCTGGGCCCTGCTGCTTCTCTACTTCATGATGTCTTTTGATGGGCAATGCCAGTCTCCTGGGACAGGCTGTGCTAGGGCTGAGCCCAGGAGTCCCTTGGTATTCTCGGACCCTTCCATCAGGGGGACATGGACTTTAACCTTCTCCTGGGTCCACATCACCTCAGACCACACACACACACACACACACACACACACACACACACACACACACAGCCGCCCTTCCTGCACCCTGAAGCCAGGCTAGGTGGCTCCCTCTTAGGGATGCAGAATGAGGGAGTCCTTTGCACCTGCCCCTCCAGGTGTGTGACTCCCAGATGAACCTGGTCTTTCCATGGGGAAGCCAGTCCAGCCTGGGGACTCCAAATCGATGATGGTGGTTCTCCAGGTTCCTGGATACTCTCCGGCCCCCAGACACAATGGTTTCTGCCACGTGACACCCAGTGGATCCATGGGCACTGCCAGCTGTGGCTCATGGGGGGCTGGCACTCTGCTCTCTCCATTTCTTAAGAGGATAAAAGGAATTGTGAGCTTGGAAGAGCCTTTTACAAGAAATTGTGGATTTTCCCCTCTCTTTTGATGGCTAAAGCCATACAATTGAACATTTTTCAAGAAGAGGAAAGAGCATAAATCAGAATGTACAAAGCCTGGACTGCCTGTCTCCACGGGGAAGAGATAAAGCACTGGATGTTAAGAGATGAGAACTTTATCCCCGTCTTCTCAGGAGTGACCTTGGGCCGGAGAACCAGAGCATGAACTCTGTTTCCCGAGGGGGGATCAGGACTGAGTGGTCTCTCCCAGAGTGACAGGTGTGATCATCTCTTGGGATTTGCTGGCATGGCTGTTTGCCGGTTCACTTTCCCCTGGCTTCTTCTGTGCTGGACATGGGGACAGAGAGCCTGTCCCTGCCCTGGGGGGACAGTCAGGAACCCCCAGGGTCAGAGGGAGAGCTCTGGTTCTCCGGCCCTTCTTTTTCCTGCTGCACGCATGCCTCCTACGCCCCCCCAGGAGGACAGGCCTGTCTGCTCACATGCTTGACAGCCATCAGAGCAGCGCCTGGCACCAAATAGCGCCCCAAAGCATTTGGGGCTGTTGAGTCGCTTCAGTGCCAATCCCAGAGGGGCAGCATGGCCTGGAAGGAAGAACCAGGATTCAGGCCACGAGCATCTGTGCTTTGAGTCCTGTTCTGCCATTTCCAAGCTCATAACAACGTGACGGTCTTAAAATTCCCTGATCCCCCACTTTCTTACATGTAAAATTGGGATAATACCAATTCCAGGTGGAGGGACTGGTCCTTACAGATAATGTTTGCAAAATGCCTCGTACATATTAGATGCTCCCTCAATATAACAATAGTCATGATAACAATAGTCATCGTTATTATTATTGTTCATCTGACAGTTTCGGGCCGATTTTTATTCCCCAAAAAATGTTAACTGCTAACTCTTTATGTATGTCCAAAAAAACCCTTGAAAGCACCATATAACAAAACAGAAGTGTTCCGCAGACTCTGATACGTATGTGCGCTGACTCGAGACAAAAGATATATTTTCTGGCTTTTAAAGGAAATTGTGTGCTTTAATTAAAAAAAGAAAGTTTTCTCTCAGCATATTAATTATCTCGCTTGTCATAGGAGGTATTTGTTCCAGATGACAGGCCGTAATTAGCGCACAGAACGGACTGAAGTTCTCCAAGAGAAGCCTGGAGTCTGGGGGGGCCTGGGCTGACGCAGCCCTGGCATTTCATCAGGTGTGTGGAGGGTGGGCTGGGGGCAGGGGTCTCTCTGGGTTCAGACAGAGGGAAGGAAAGCAATTTATCACTGCCTCTCTGAGGGTGCCCGAGATGCTGCATCTCCTCCTGGGGCCTCCCCAGGGCAGCTGTTCTCCCCACAGTGCTCAGCTCAGCCGTGGGAACATTGGTGGAAAGGGCAAGGGCTCTGGTTCCATTCCCGGCTTCACCAAGGACGGCACACGTGATCCCAGCAAGTTCCTTCAGGGCTCTGATGTCTCCTGTCACACTGCAGAGAGCTGACTGGCACAGCCTCATATATCCATCATTTCCTTCCCCACCTTCTACTTGTCATCAGAGGCACCTGTTTTACTAACTCGCCCACATAAAGACTCACACGTCCTGGACTGAATACCTCCCCGGGCTGGGCCTCTGGGCAGAGACATGATGGGCCCCGCTCCTGCCTTGGCAGGGACCCATTAGTGGAGACAGACACAGGCGTCGACGGGGCAGAGAGGATGCTCTGGTCCACAGAACACCCTACATTTTCTTCCTGGATGCACATTTCCGAACAGACAGGGCTGAACATCTGACTTACGGCCAAGAGACCAGAGCAGAGATGGGGTCCAGCACTTCTAGACCTGCCCCTACACTGCGCCTTGCAGCCTCCCCTTTCTCCATTTGCCAGCTGGCTGCAGAGGGCGAAGTGGAGGCTTCCTGGGAGAAGGAGCGGGCATGAGAGAAAAGGGGCCGAGTCCCTGAATGACTGGGTGAAGCAGAGCGTTCCCCGAGTTCTAGCCAGAGAGGGACTGTGCTTGGCTTTGGAGCTGAGCCGCTAGGATCTGAGTATCGTCAGGACGCTCTTCCAGGATGGAGATGAAGGCGAGAGTCAGAACCCTTCCTCCAGGGGAGACTGGCTTTTCTCTTTGCCTGGGTGGACCCACCTCACCACCCCTGCTGGCAAGACCCTAGAGGGCGGGCCACCCAGCTTGCTGGTATCTGTGAAGGAGCACAGCCTGGCTCAGAAACATTCCACAGGCTCGGTGCAGAGCACGGCAGCCTCTCAAAGCTGGAAGGAGGCCAGGTAGAGACTTTCCCAGCACAGGACCCGCTTCAAGCCCCTGAGAGGAGAGGTGGGGATCTTACCTGAGCGACATGTCTTCATCTCATCACTGTCCTTAGCTCAAGACTGTTGTTCGATATTATTAACACAACCAGCACATTCTAGCACGTATAGGCACGTGCGCCGGACAAATGTTAAATACATTATCAAGTTTAAAATGTTATTAAGGTTAGAGGGCACCTCCATTCTGTCGCAGTTCACCGGAAAAGGCTTCCGTGCTTGAGCATTTTTCTATTTCAAGGTTAATTAAAAGACAATCACACTGATTCGCCAGGAGAGATCTCCTCTGCACACCCAGGCCACCATGAGTGTCGATTTCTATTACCTACAAGCCTTTACTGCCAACACTCCCTTCCCACGGGTCTTCCCACCTCAAACACATTGGAGCAAAGCTGCTCGGTGCTTATGAGGCGTTTTGATAAGAGATGGCTTCCAATACATTTTATAACGTTCATCGTGTAGGGAAACCTACGCAGCTTCAAAAACTTGTTTTAAGTGTTAGAGTACTGAAGGGTATACGCAAAATGTACAAGAACATGTCACATAATGATCTCGTTGAGGTCATATGAGCACCAGAGAGGCTCAAGATTGTACCAGATTGTCAGCAACCTCCGAGCCACGTGACCCTGGCCACCCAGAGTCTGGGAGAGCCAAGGTGTTTTTCTCTTCAGGTCTGAACTTTCTTCTAAATCACAGAATGTTGGTTATACCAGTTTTGACTCATAGGTTACTAACCAATTAAACCCAGACTGAAACAAAGAGCTGCTGGGGTTTAATTTTCCTGGTAGGAATTCAGTGCAGGGCAGTCACTGGAGAAAAAGTCGATTGCCTGCTGGCATCGGCTGCCTGCGTGGCCACAGCCTGTCCCTGGACTAATTCACCCGGTGAAACATTCATTGACCGTCTACTTAAGCTGCCTCCTTGTACCTAGATCAGTCAGACCCGACCCAACTCTCCACATCCGGAGCAGCCTCCAGAGGCTTAGATGTCAGCACGAGAACCTCCAGAAGGATGCCCCAGTTTGGGGGAAGCGATCTCTAATCCCCAGATAGGGATGGCGAGAACTTCTTTGCAAGAATGTGAGCGAACCTCTACAATTTCAGCTCCATGAGAACAGGGGCTTCTGCACTGGGCTCCATCCCTGCTGGGCCCCCACCCGCCTCTGGCACCTTTGCCCCTGCGCCACCACCATGGCGGCATTTCACTGCCATTTCCTGGTACTTACTCTGGGCCGCGCCTCTTCTAGAGGCTTTCAACGCACTACCTAATTTGTCCTCTGGCTGTAGGGGACAGCTGAGTGGGTGGATGGAGGCTGGTGTAACGAAGAAGTGAGACAGCTCCTGGACATCTCTGGCCCCAGAGGAGGGAGAGGAGGAGGGGAAGGGAGGGCCCTGAAGAATGAGAGGCATTTGATGTCAGCGATGCTTAGGGATTGGCGTATGAAGGCTCCTGAGGGGGCGGGGTACGCTGGCCTTGAGGGAATGAATATTCTGGAGTCGGGGTGCGATGGGCGTGCAGCAGTGGAGGAGACGGATGCTTGCATGGAACACGCAGAGGAGCTGCCTGATTCTTCCTGAGATTTAGTATTTCAAGGGGCACAGAAGCAACTGCTCTCTGACTCTGCGCGGCCTTTGAACATTGCTGCTGCTTTAGCATAACATTAAATTAAATGTGCTTTTTGTCTGTCTTTTAACATAAACTCCCTGAAGGATTAGGCTGTGATTTTTTTTCCAGGTTTACTCTCATTTATCTGCAATCCTGTTCTTTCGTGGTAGCTCAGAAATCCGAGGTACATTCCTCTATCGACTTTTTCAGCTCATTAGCCTGGGCTAGTTGAGGGGAAAAGTTATTAGTGTTCCTTCGTTCATTTCTTCTCCCATTCATCCAGTCACATAACCATCAGACTGACTGTGCAGTGTTTTCTGAGCCTGTATCAGCGGCTGTGAGTGGCTTAGGGAACAACAAACTCGGTTCCTAACATTAAGGACCCCAAATCGAGAATAGGAACCCCACATGTGGACTTTTTCAAGAGCTCACATCACATATAAGTACCAGGGGAGACCAGACGCACCCTGGGTGCTGGCAGCACACGTTGCCTGGGGGTGGAGCTCCAGCCTGGGGGGTATGGTCTGGAAGTGAGACCCCAGTCTCTGAGAGCTGCATCTCCTGAGCCGGACAATTTACCAGATTTGCTGTCCCCTGGGGAGATGGGCAAGGCATGAGGGGAGGGGAAGCAGGGGCTAGGGATGGGTGGGTTACCTTGCAGGGGGAAGCTCTGTCTCCAATTGCTTCCCACCAGAAAGGGTCCCCTGCAGGGCTGGGGCGAAGCTGGATTCATCTTTGTCCCCAGAAATGCTCAATGAGTAGTCAGGGACTGGCCAAATGGGCAGTGTGGCCACACCCTCTGCAGCCTGGTGGCCTAGAGCCTCAGACCCGCTCGGGCTCAGCGCTGGGCGCAGCAGGTGACTCAGGTTCCAGGTTTCTGTGAGCGACCAATGACCCAGCCCCTCACTTGCCCTCTTTGCGCCCAACAACAGAGCTTCCCCAGAACAATCACCTGGACACCAGCAGGTGCTCAGTGCTGCCCTGATGCTCAGTGTCTGTGGCCCCAGGAAAACCACCCCAGATGGGACTTGGGACACTGATTTGGCCAAGGGGCTGTCGGGAGTGCAGGGAATCAGCTGACCTTTAGGGGGTTGTGAAGGTCTGCTTTTATTTGTTTATTTATGTTTTGACTTTTATTTTATTTATATTTTTATACAGCAGGTTCTTATTAGTTATCTATTTTATACACATCAGTGTATACATGTCAATCCTAATCTCCCAATTCATCACACCACACCCCAGCACCCCCACCACCCCGCTTTCCCCCCTTGGTGTCCATATGTCTGTTCTCTACATCTGTGTCTCTATTTCTGCCTTGCAAACTGGTTCATCTGTACCATTTTTTTAGAGACCACATATGTGTTAATATACGATATTTGTTTCTCTCTTTCTGACTTACTTCACTCTGTATGACAGTCTCTAGGTCCATCCACGTCTCTACAAATGACCCAATTTCGTTTCTTTTTATGGCTGAGTAATATTCCATTGTATATATGTACCACATCTTCTTTATCCATTCGTCTGTCAATGGGCATTTAGGTTGCTTCCATGACCTGGCTATTGTAAATAGTGCTGTAATGAACATTGGTGTGCATGTGTCTTTTTGAATTATGGTTTTCTCTGGGTATATGCCCAGTAGTGGGTTTGCTGGGTCATATGGTAATTCTATTTTTAGTTTTTTAAGGAACCTGCATACTGTTCTCCACAGTGGCTGTATCAATTTACATTCCCACCAACAGTGCAGGAGGGTTCCCTTTTCTCCACACCCTCGTGGAGGTCTGCTTTTATACCCTGGGTCCCATGATCTGCACCCCTGGCTCCCCTCCTGGGACCCACCCTGCTTCCCAGCTTCCCAGATGGGTCCCTAGATTCAGACATTGTCCTCCTGGGGTTCATAAAGGGCTCAGGGCTCTTTCCTTTGGAGCCTGCATCAGCCAGGAAGGGCATGGCTGTGCTGCAGTAATGAGTAAGCCCCACTTTTCAGATTCCTCACTGGCTTGTCTACTGCAGGTCTGTGGCTACACTCAGGGCAGCTCCCTTCCAGGCAGTGACTCAGGGATCCAGGAGCTTTGTCAAGGACCCTCATCCTGCAGGGTCACTGCTTCCCACCCCAAGTGGCATTGTTTTCATCACAGCTCACTGGTCACATGTGGTCACTGGGCTCCAACTCACCACAGGGCATCTAGGAAGTCTTCCCATGAGGCCCAGGAAGGGGATCAGAGCTGGACGTGACACCCATGTGCTCTACAAACCATGGCCTGGATCTCCCAGGGGAGGGGGTGGGCTGGACAGCTGGGCAGAGCTGGTTCTCTGTCCTCTCCACCACCTTCAGGAGTGTGCCCCTGGGCAGATCCCTCCCTGCCACCGTGCACAGCTGAGACTCTCCTGAGCTGAGCAGAAGTGGGGGTAGAGTCCAGCTCTTTGAGAGGATGCTGGATCAGTCCAGGGGCCGCTCACAAAGTCTGCCTTTTCCTGCAGAGCTGGGCGTGGCTAGGGAGGAGGAGCTGAACAGAGACAAGAGAGGACTTCTCGGCACCTGTCCCCCACCCACCCGGCCCAGGCCCATGGTGAGCATGGATCTAAGAGAGCACCCATCCTGCTTCCTCAAAGCTCAGGTGGCCCACTATAACAGAGGGATGGAGACCACATGATGTGTCTGCCGAGAGCCCAGTGTGGGTCCAGGCAGAAGTCCATAGGGGCCGGCCTCCGTGACATTTAGAAGACCTCATGGCCTGGGAGCCCCTGGAACCAGCTCCTGGGTGTGCGACAGGCTCTGTCTGAGACATGAGCTTGGCACGGACCAAGTGTGCTGACCAGCAGCTGTGTGGAGAGGGGACCTCTAGGGGACCAGGGCAGCAGACCCGAGGAGAGACCCCAAGGGTCCCTGCAGACACACGTTGGGGGATGGGGTGCTGAGTCAGGATGGGGGATACCTGTGCCCCCGCAGCCCTGCTGGTGAGGGACTCACGGCAGCAAACAATTGCGCACAAATTTGGCAAGACCCGTGGCACAGAGAGCCTGGGGCAGTGCGTCTGCCGAGAGGCTGGTGAAAGCTTCCCTGAGGGGCGGGTGGAGGTCGTGGGTGAATGTGCCTCGTCCACAGGAGGTGCCCGTCCACCTTGGCTCCCTCTGCTTGGAACCAGAACAGCAGGCAGGAGGGAAGAGCCAGGCGATGTTCGCAGAGGGACCACATCCCACCGTGGGTTCTGCCCGACTGCCCTCAGGGGAAGCTCTGCCACCGCACCCCCAACTCTTCCCAGAGCAGAGGTGGGGATGCGGCTTCTACCGATGGTGCTTCAGAGCACACTGCCACACGTCAGCCTTACTTCTGAGGTTTCTATGGCAATGGGCTTTGATTATATTAAGTGTCTGGACAGCAATATCACTGAGAACTTCGGCCAGCAGCCGCTTCATGACAGGGGGCAAATGCTGGTGGGTTCTGGCACTTTCCAAAACAACCCGACGAGTCACATCTTCCTTCTCGCAGCCCACTGTCGCCTCCATCCCTCTCGCGTTCCAGGCGTGGAGCCCCGATTGCCCTTCGAGCCTCATGTGCATGTGGCTCCCACGGGTCATGGCGCCATCCTGCATCCCTGCCCTTGGAGACTTTCAAGGTCAGCACTGGTCCCGCACCCCCAGCACACAGCCCGGAGCGGAGAACCATGGGAGGTTCTCCCATGTGGGAGGAAAGGGTGCCTTTGCTTACACATGGGATGCTCTGCCACCTGCTCCCGTGGCTGCACTCCACCTGCCCTTCAAGGTCCAAAGCAAAGGCCTCTTAGTCTGGTGGCTGCTGCATTGGTGGGGTGCCTTCCCATATTGCCCTCCCTCAACCCACGGCCGAGAGTTCTTGCGGCCCTGCGTGTAAGGATTCCTGCAGGCGTTTGGTGCTTCTCCCTGGAATGCCCTGCGTTCTCTGTGCCGACCCTCAGCCTGCCCAGGTTGGATGCTCAGTGACAGCCAGTGGTCGTAGTTGGAAGGGCACACGTTGGCACACACTGCCATTAATTTATTGACTGAGTGGGTCCCCCTCGTGCTTCTCAGGTCTGTGTGGTCTGTGTGCTCCGCGGAGATGGATTTGACAAGGACCTACTGTATAGCACGGGGAAATCTACTCAATATTCTATGATACCCTAAATAGGAAAAGTATCTGAAAAAGAATAGATATGAGTATTTATATAATTGAATCACCTTGCTGTATACCTGAAACGAACACAACATTGTAAATCAACTATAATGTAATATAAAATAAACACATTTATTTTTTAAGAAAACTTTCCACGCCTCGGTCCCCTGACTATAAAACGGAGTCATTACTAGTCTCTACACGACCATAAGGACTAAATGTGCAAGTGTCTGCACACATTCAACCCAGCACACTGACGTCACCTCACCATGTGGACACAGCTCAGCCCACTCACTGTGTCTCCAGGGCATCTCCTGGGCAGCTCCTCTCAAGGTCACAGGAGGAAGCACTGTCCCTTGTTCCCACTTCCTATGAGAGCTTGGACATATGTCTCTCAAAACTTTCTTTATGATACCAAACATCTGTATAAAATAGCAAAAAATAGTCAAAAATATGTATGAATTTACAGATGTGGTCCCTCCTTTTTACTTAGCTGTTTGGAGAGTGAGTTTGCACAGAGAGGGTCCGGTGGCTTCCAACTCCTACAACTCACTGATTTTCACGTGGAAACGGGCACAGAAGGATGTGGAGAAAGCTGGGCGTGTCCTCAGGGATGAGCGTGTGTGCATGCATGTGTGTGCAGAGGTGTGGACGTGTGGGTTTGTGTCTGTGTGTGTGCATTTGATGGGGGCAGTGGGAATGTGGGTTGATCCTAGAGGACCCACCTACAGGAGTCCATCCTGAGGCTTCCACGTGGTAGCTGCCATGGTGAGAAGGTGGCCATGGCTGGTGGGTCCCTAGTGAGTTCCTCCAACCAGGGCCGTCTGCGGTGTCCTCAGCGGGGAGCAGCCAGATGTTGGACCACACAGGCTCTCAAGACATAGGGGTGAGTCCAGGTGTCTCCCCTGAGACAATGTTAAACTCGACTCACACGTGACGTAAGTACCTGAAGGCTTGCCTCACATGGACGTCCCTCGGGTCCTAATTAAATCAGGATCAGTGGAGTTAATCCACAGGACTTCCACCAGGTATGGTGACGGTCACATCGATTCCAGACTTGTCACCTGTGCTTGCTGCTTGCTGCACGCCACCAGGACACCTGGGGGGGCAGGCTGGGATAGCCTGAGTATGTGAAGTTGATTAAAGTCTCTACGTTGTAATAGGTATTAGCTCGTCCCCAAATTCCTGCAGGTCATGCAGGGCTCACAGAAGCCAAATGGTGCAAAGACAGAACTCCCCAAATATCCTGCGTGTCCAGAGGTAGTAATACCTCTGAGGTGCTGATGCCTCCCCCAGGGGACCCCGCACAGCCAGGGGTTCCCAAAGCTGGTCAGTCACCAGGAACCGGCGCCGCCTCCACAGCAGCTTCCTCGGCCCCTTCTCATAGGTACAGAGTCAACAGATATTTCGGGCGTGGTGATTGGAGCTGGCCTTTTATTTGTTGAAAACTCTGCCATTGATCCTGGCCACCAGCCCAGTGTGAACCCAGGTCTCCTTTTTCCCTAAAGCATCCA
Organism: Leucopleurus acutus; assembly: GCF_964270905.1. Classification (NCBI taxonomy): domain Eukaryota; kingdom Metazoa; phylum Chordata; class Mammalia; order Artiodactyla; family Delphinidae; genus Leucopleurus; species Leucopleurus acutus. The sequence goes on from NC_139152.1 coordinate 101,525,944, forward strand.
CCTCTCCCCTTCCGTGCCAGCAGCAAGGTGTCCTGTCACTGTCACCTCCCTGTCCCGCCAGCTCTAGCGGGTGGCGTCCTCGTGGATGAGGATCAACGCCATGGGCCTGGCGCACAAGTCCTTTCCGCGTCCCTGGCTGCATCGCACCTTCCTGTCCCCAGGGACTTCGTCTGCCCAGTGTCCCACTTAAACCAACCTCCCTTCTGCTCCCAACAAGGATGCTCAGATGTGCCCTCCAGCTGCAATCCTGGCCGTCCTTCCACCCCCGGTGGACAAGGACCTTTTCGTTGAAGCCTGTTCTGGCCTCTCCAGCCCTGAGGGGTCCTTCCTTCCTCTGTGCTCCATGGCTGTCGCTGTGCCCATAGCACGTGACCACCTGCCCATCACCTCCTCCGGGACTGGTCCTGTCCCGGGCTCGGCTCACTGGGGGCCTCCCCTCTGGTGGCCGTTCAGCACCTCGGGTCACAGCGAGAATCGACAGTGATTCAGGGATGACGTTTTCTCACTGGTCGTCCTAAAGGTGTTGCAAACATGTGTGTATTGCACCTATTTTATTGGTCATCACTGGCCTCCAATGAGGGATACTTACAGATTTTTAAATTAATGTCGGAGGAAACATAGCCCATGGCAAAGGACACCAACTTTGAGTCAGTGGGCCTGGGAGTCCCGGCTCAGTCGTGTTCCAACTACAGCTGTGGGTGTATTGGGTGTATTGTTTATCCCTCTGGGCCTAAGGCAGTTTGTTGGCCTGAAAAATAAGGATAAAAATGATGTTTCGTAGCGCTGTGAAGATTTAATAAAATAACGTAGACAAAGCCCCGGCCCGGTCGCCGGCACAGAGGAGATATTCTATACACGGCAACATTCTCATCCTCAAGAAATAACCCTGGGAAGGGGGCGGGCCACAGGGAGTAAAGCCTGGGGGTGTGGGTGGGGAACCTGCATAATTCAGGAGCCAGGATTTTAAGCTCTAAGGGGGTGTGACTTCATTCTAGACCAGAGCCCATGGTAGGTGCTCAGGAAATATTTGTGAATGAATGATCTGGAGGTAGGTCAGTTGGGCAAAAAGACAAAGGGGGTAGAGGGAGGGGACTGACAGCAACAGACCTGCCAGCAGGATGAGGGGTACCTGATCTGCCGATGCAGTGAAATCCTTGGAAGGGTTCCAGAAGGGGTAAGTCAGGGTCTGATGTGTCACTTGGAAATACCAGGTGGGTTTTTAATCAATAGCTATTAGAGAGCACAAGAGAGAAAGGGACAGAGCCTATGAGATTCTATTGCCAGACTCCTGGTGACAGAAGAGGAGGGAATAATGATTTCCTATGATTTGGGAAGCACGTTCCTGACTGTGTGTGTGTGTGTGTGTGTGTGTGTGTGTGTGTGTGTGTGTGTGTGTGTGTGTTAGGGTGGCCAGAAAAAAATACAGAATGTCTGGTTAGATTTGAATCTCAAACAACAAAATTTGCTTTAGTGGATATCACGCAATATTTGACCATATTTATACTAATAAATTATGACTGTTACAAGAAGTCCTGCATTTTTATTTGCTAACTCGGAGAAGTTGTATGCGTGTGCGCGCATAAAACTTCATTTAATTTTCCAGATGACCCCATAAAATAGGTCTGATTATTGTTTCCATTTCCCTCTACCCACTTCCATTTTATGCAGGATGAAACTGTGTGGCACCAGAGATGTGTGAACTTGCCCACAAGCAACACTTAAAACGCGGCGGAACCAGATTTTCCTCTCAAGGAACTGTCTGCGGAGTCACTGCTCTCAAGGGGCTTGAGGTCGCCTCCCGTAGAGGCCAGGAGAGTTGCGGGATTTGAAGTGTGTTCTGCGGGGGGACTGGGGAGACCCCGGGGCAGGTGGCAGTTTCTGAGGGGACTGGGGGACCCTCTCTGCACAGCCCAGGACTGTTTTGCTCCTGCCCCTCCCCCAGGCTTCCTGCCTCTCCGCTCCGTCTCCAGCCCCGTGTGTCACCAAGGTGATGGGCATTTGCCAGGAAAGAGTCCCTGGGTTCAGAGCCCGCCCCTTCCCAGCTGTGTGATTTTAGGTGACTCTGGGACTCGGCTTCTGTGTCCGTGGAGTTGTTGCACAAGAGCTCCTCTGGGAGTTTTCTTGGGAGGATTAAATGAGGTGATGTCCGTGGAGTACGATGCAGGGGGTCCATGGGGTTTGTCAAGGCCAATGCCAGCACCACGTAAAGCCACTGTGAGGCCCGCCCTTCTCTTGGTCCATCATCCTAGTGTCTGCCCTCACCCCCAAGGTGTCATCCGCATTGAAACTCACCTGCAGGCAGCTGCCCTGGGCTGACTGTCTCTTTGCAAACCTTGCCACTTCTTTCATCTCAAGCATTGTCTCCTCTGCTCCATGGGGGACATGTCTCCAGCAAGTCAACAAGAGCAGAGACCCTCCTCCAGCCTCCCTCCCACACCTTTCCCCAATCTGCCCAGGTGGACTTGGTGTCCTGACACTTCCTCCCAGGGGATCTGCCACATCTCACTACTCTTGAACTTGAGTCCTGGTCGGCCTTGATTTGGAATGATTTGTGTGTGTCACCTGGAGGGCTGTGTGCCCCCGCCCCCACCGCCGAGGGTGAGATCATGCCTGGCATCTGGGCATCTTGCACCTTTCTGTACTCTTTGTGTTACTGCAGTGAGTCATCTTGGGGAGGGGGTGGACTCTGGTGGGTAGGATCAAAGGGCTGTTGGTCACATACTCATGCAAAGCTTTCCCTTTTAAGTCATAAGCTGATGTTAGGAGTTGAATTGTGACCTTCCCTAAAATTCACATGCTGAAGTCCTCACTTCAGGACCTCAGAATGTGACTGTATTTGGAGATGGGGTCTTTACAGAGGTGATTAAGGAAAATGAGGTCTTATGGGTGGGCCCTGATCCAACATGACTGGGGTCCTTATATGAAGAGGAGACTAGGACACAGACAGACACACACAGAAGAACGGCCATGTGTGGACACAGGGAGAAGACTACCGTCTACAAGCCAAGAAGAACCAACCTCAGAAGAAGCCAACCCTGCAAACACCTTGATCCTGGACTTGCAGCTTCCAGACTGTGAGACAGTAAATGTCCCTTGTTTAAGCCGCCCAGCCTGTGGTCCTTTGTATGGCAGCCCCTGGACACTGATACACTGAGTACGTAGAAGTGTCAGCAGGACAGCCTCACTGCCCACCCCCCACCCCCTCCCCCCTCCATTTCATCCCTAGAAGGAAGGAGAATTCATGCCTGGTTTGTGAACCCAAGTCACTCGCTGAATTTAGCTCTTCCAGGAAGCCCAGCCTTGGAATAATGATGGAAAGTGCTGAAAACTGGGGCTTTGACTCTAGGCCTGTGGTTCTCCCAAGAGTGTTCTCATGACACACATCCAGAAACTCATTAGGAGGAGGACTGAGCAGGGCAAAGCAGGATCTGGGTGGTAAGGGCACCCTGGCCATAATATCACCCTAACATTAATCTGCTGCACGAGAGCCCTTTATAGTCAGGCTACCTGGGATCCACCGTGCACTCTTGGGCCACATCTGCTGGGCACAGGCTGGCAGCTGAGTCCCGAGGAAACCCCTGCCTTGCTCCAGATAATCTAATGAAGGAAACAGGGCTGATTAATCCCAGACACTCTGCTGGTGTTTAACTCGCTGAATGTTAGACCACATTGTCATGATGTGTTTACGTCTTCAACATGATAGGCAAGGAATGAAATCCAGGCATTAAATCAATTATTTTGGCAGAAATTGTCATATAAGACAAAACATCATCAGGAGACAAAAGCAGTTACGATTAGGGCTTGATGTACCCCGTGCCGACTTCAGAGTCAGCATCATGGCTTGCCAGGCTCCCTGAGATTTCCTGGTGTGGGTCCCAGTGCTGGACACAAAGTGGGAATTAAGAAATGTTCTTTGTTTTAATTTATTTTTTTATTGAAGTATAGTTGACTTACAATCCCTTGTTAGTTTCAGGTGTACAGCACAGCACTCCAGTTATACATATATACGTATATATATATTCTTCTTCTGATTCTCTTCCCTTATAGGTTATTACAAAATAGTGAGTATAGTTCCCTGTGCTCTACAGTAGGTCCTTCTTAGTTATATGTTTTATGTATAGGAGTGTGTATGTGTTCATCCCAAACTCCTAATTTATCCCCATCCCCTTTTCCCTTTGGTAACCATACATTTGTTTTCTATGTCTGTGAGTCTCTTTCTGTTTTGGAAATAAGTTCATTTGTGTCTATTTTTAGATTCCACAGCAATATCATATGATATTTTTTTTCTCTGTCTGGCTTACTTCACTTATTCTTCAAATGTCTCTGTCTCTCTCTCCCTTCCTCTCCAAGTAAAAGGAGGTAATAATAGGGCTGGACTTGAGGACTCCCTTCCACTTCACCTGGATCTCAGGGGTTACGGATAGACTGAAAGCATAACTACATAATTGCATACTTTTTGAGGCACGGGGGAATAGTGGAAAAAAAGCAGAACAACACCAAAAAAGCACTGTCTCAGAAGTCAGGAGGTGGGTCATAGTCTTAACTCCACCCTTCCCACTCCTTGCGTCCTTAGTTTCTCTGTTGGCCAACCATGGGTTTGCGGGAGATGGTTTTCAATCCGCGCGACGTTCCTTTGGGAACTTTGTGAGGCCGCGCACTGGGCGTATCTGCACACGGCAGTCAGGTGGCCACCAGCGCCGTTGCAGGGGACTGTGTCATCCCAGCAGCTCATAGGCTAGAAAGAGTCACCAGGAGAGACAGGAGGACAAAGACGGGCAGGCAGGAAGCACCAGCCCCTAACCTCGCAGGAAGAGAGATGCAAAGAGTAATGGGAAAAAGGCACCAGACACCGGCTTTCTCATTCGGCTTCTGAGAACAAAAAAATTCCTTTCCACTGCCCCCTGCCCTGAAAACACGAGTCACTTCTGAGGAAGCCACGGGAAACCAGGTCCGGGGGCGTCTCTGACCTCCATCTTTGGAATTATTGGCAACAAGAATTCGTCTCTTTTTTCCTCTGTCATTAAAAGCAAATGTAAGTGTTGAAAACAAGGTAATCTTCAGCTTGCCTTCAGGTGCTGGTGGGGAGGGACCGTGACGTTGGGTGTAAAAAGCACGGTGGTGATAAAGGAATGATGACCCTACAATTTGAGGGGGACTTGCTCTGCCTGGAGAGCAGCGCCAGGCACCCCATAAATGAAGCCTTTTCACCTACCACTGGCCCGACAGGAATTACTAAATCCTTGTACAGCAGAAACAGCTGAGGTTCCAGGAGCCAGGGTGACCTTTCCAATCCGCACATCCAGGACTGGAGGAGCCGGGCTGGGAGGCTCCCAGCTGAGACTTTCCTATCGGTCCAGGTACCACTGCATACATGTGAGGTCGGCCGCTTCTGTGCACGGGGCCGGGACGGAGTGAGGGGAAGGATGGGCCTCTGAGATTTTCTCCAGCAGCCCCATTCTCCATCCTGTCTGCCTGGACCAGGGTTTGTATCATTCCTGAGGAAAGGCAAGCAAGACGGATTTGACACAAGACATCCCCAGGCCTCTGGTCCCCTCCCCTCCCCTGCCAGCCAGTAGGGGGCCAAGGGTTACAGGTCACCCCCAGGAACCTGCCCAGGTGCGGGGGTTGGCAGGGCAGGGCCTTCTGCACTTGCCCAAGCCCCGCTGCCTTCTCTCTGCCTCGCCCCCTCCCCCTCCCCCCAGGGTTCAGCCCACCTGCCCACAGCCCTCCCCTGTGCCCACAGCCATTTCGAGCTGGTGCTGCCGAAGATGCCAGAGTCTGTGTAAATGCACAAGGGGTCACGGTTGTCCAAGCATCAGCCAGGACGCCCCAGTGCAGGACCCAGTGGTGTGTTTGTCATCTGAATGTATGATGCCTTCATCTTCCAGCCAGCTCAAAGCCAGAGAGGGGACCTTTATACTGGGATAGAGCCCCACGTGCCCCAGCCCCTCTCACCCTCTCAGATGGAGGGTGTGTCTGTAGAGGGAACTGTCCGGGAGCAAGGGAGACCTACAGATGAACAGGAGCCCCAGACAGGACTCCCCGGGAAGGCCAAGTCTGCCTTTACCTCATTCACAGTCACCCTCAGCCATCGGGACACCTGATGCGCCATGTGGGGTGACCTGTCTGGCAATTTCCATCTACAAGAGGGAAGCTTTTCGGGTGCAGGAAAGTGAAATGCACGCGTAAACATGAGGGCTGCCTGCAGAGGGTATGGGAGCATCTTGTGGGTGGGCAGAGACACCCAGGTGCAGGCAGATGGAGGATGTCTCATTGGGGACCGGTACTGGGGACAGGGTCCCTCCTGCAGGCAGAGGTGGGGGCTCAGAGGAGACGAACCAGCACAGTCAAAGTCTTCAGGCTGAAAGTCAAGAGCAAATGGGACCACGTTAATTATGTATGGACTCATCTGTGCCTTTAAGCATTTATTGAGGGCTTACCATTTGCCAGGGATTGTGCCATAGCCCCTGGAGGAAGAGAAATAAAGACGTCCACTAGGAGAAAAGAACCCAGTTAATTATCTTGGAATTATCACTACAGAGAAAGACGGGTGTGCACAAAGAGCTTTGCCAATGCAGAGGAGGGAGGCGTTCAGTCCCAGAGGGAATTCAGCTTAGGAAGTGAGAGCAAAGGGTTGTGGTTCCACTCCCAGCTCTGTCACTGCACACCTGCTGCCCCTGGCTAACTGTGCCCCCTCCCTGGGCCTCTGCTTCCTAACCTGTAACGTTGGGACGATAAGGATCCTACCTGCTTCTCTAGGGTTATTTTAATGGGTGCTGGGAATTTTTTTTAACATTTTTTATTTAAAAAAAATAAATTTACTTTATATTTATTTTTGGTTACATTGGGTCTTTGTTGCTGCGCGGGCTTTCTCTAGTTGCGGCGAGCGGGGGCTACTCTTTGTTGCGGTGCGTGGGCTCCTCATTGCAGTGGCTTCTCTTTTTGTGGAGCACGGGCTCTAGTCACGTGGGCTTCAGTAGTTGTGGCTCACAGGCTCTAGACTGCAGGCTCAATAGTTGTGGCACATGGGCTTAGTTGCTCCGTGGCATGTGGGATCTTCCCGGACCAGGGCTCGAACCCATGTCTCCTGCACTGGCAGGCGGATTCTTAACCACTGTGCCACCAGAGAAGTCCGGGAAATGTTTTGTTTTTAAATTTTTAACTTAATTTTTATTTTATATTGGCGTATAGTTGATTTACAATGTTGTGTTGGTTTCAGGTGTACAGCAAAGTGATTCAGTGAGATGCTAACATGTATCCATTCTTTTTCATATTCTTTTCCCATATAGGTTGTTACAGAATATTGAGCACAGTTCCCTGTGCTATACAGTAGGTGCTTTTTGGTTACCTATTTTGTATATAGTAGTGTGTATATGTTAATCCCAAACTCCTAATTTGTCCCTCCCCCATCTTTCCCCTTTGAGAACGATACGTTTGTGTTTGAAGTCTGTGAGTCTGTTTCTGTTTTGGAAATAAGTTCATTTGTATCCTAACAGTGGGCTTTGTACATGTACGTGTGTGCGTGCACATGTGTGTGCCTAAGTTTATGATACATTTTACTGTGTATAATATACATCCTGTGTACATATAATAAATTATACATTTATTTTTAAATGATCAATTACAGTCCAATTCAGAGAAGAAGTTGCTCACGACGTTGACTAAGTTCCGGCATGAGCGCTGGCTGATATTTTTGTTCAGGTTAGCTAATGAGACACGAGTGGAGCAATAAAGACACATGCCAACGAGGTGACTCGGTCCTTTCCTGAATCAGATTATGGTTTTCCAACACTTGGAGAAGAGTTTTCCACGTTTTTCTTCTATTCGCAAGGTACGAGCTATATAGACAAGATGTAGTTTTAGGTTCAGTCTACATTATGAACAGTTTCTCCCCAATTTTCTTAAATCTAGACAATCAAGTTTAATACATCAAGCTCTGGGTAGTAGCACTTGCTGATTCCCACAGGGTGAATGTTCCTATCGTGGTCACTTTCAAGCTGCCAACCTGACATCACCGACCAGGGGGCTGGGAAGGGCTGTGCAGCGTTCCCCCATTTGAGGGCATTTCCACCCTGGAGATGCAACAGCTGTGAGTAACCTCAACAGCTTAACTAGTAGTGAAATGTAGAAGGAAATCAGGAAGGGATGAGTTTTGAGTATTTAATACTTTCACTCTCAAAAAATTTTATTTACTTGTGAGTTTATATCATCTAATTTTTAATAAAGGCTATGTTTACCATGGTGTGCAGAATTCCCGAAAGTTCAGCTGCTGGCTCTGGGAGTTGGAGTGCTTCTGTTTGTCTGCCGAACCATCCCCAGCATGGTGCCAGGGGGATCGTGGGGTGTAGGGAGCGCTGGCCCATAAGCTACTCAATAAGCGCCTGGCACATGGGAGGCGAGGGCTCTGCACCACCGGTGTTTCAAATCTGCTGTTATTATTTTTAAAAATCTGCCTGCAGGTGTAGGAGAATGTTTTGTACGACAAAGGACATTTGAACTAGGTCTTGATGGACAAAGAGGAACATTTTAGGCCCAACGTCATGGAAAAGGAATCCAGAAGAGAAGAAATGACCCCGTGACATCCCACAGCTGGGAGAGCAGTGATGCTTGAGGCAAGGGAGGCATGGCGAGATCGGCTGTGCGCTGGACCACACCTGGCCATGGGGATGGCAGGACCAAGACAATGCAGAGCTGATGGATGAGAGGGAGAGGGGGGGGCCTTCTCCTGGGAAGCCCTGTCCATTCTGAGTTGTATACGAGGAAGGACCAGTAAGGGGTCTTAGGAGGATGGAGTCACGTGTTTAGACCACTGGCCAGACTGTCCCATGCCCACTGGAGGCAGAGTCAGAAGACCACTGACCAGGTGAGATAGATGCTGTCCTGGTCCAGGCAGGGCTGGCACTCAAAGGTGGGCTGCAGATGCATTGGAGGGTGGACAGCACCTGTGACCAGCAGGGGGTGGGGGTGAGAGGGGAGATCAAGGTGACTCCTGCTGCCCCTGAGGACCATTGCGTAACACTTGCCTCATTGTATTGTAGCTACTGGTTCACATGCCCGTCTCCTCCACTGAGGACAAGGGCTCTGTGGTCCTTTGTTAGATGGTTAGTGTGTCCAGATGCCTACGCAGCCCTGGGGTGCTACCCGGCTGAGGAGCAACCCAAGGATGGAACTGAGGATCACGGAGGTAACTGGAACCCTGCCACCACAAGAGGGAGGACTGGTCAAGAGGGACTGGAGAAGCTGGCTGGGCTCTGAAGCCACAGTGGTGACATCTGCATCCCCCCGTTCAGCTGGGCTCAGGAGCAGCCTGAGAGGATACTGGGGTCTGCTTGGCCCTTTCTTAGTGGGAGCTGCCCCCGCTTCCCCGGGAATGGAGCTGATGGAGGGAAGACAGGGGGCACTAACTGGTCTCACCTGCATCCTCAGGAAACCAGATGCAGCAGGCCTGGCCCTCCTGCAGAGATGGAGCGGAAGTTGAATCCTGGGGCCGGCTCTGGGGGGCGGGCCACTGGTTGAAGCCACCCAGGCCCTGTTCAGCTGGACCAAGTCTCCCTCCTGAGGGGTGCTCAGGACGGGGAGGGATGGGGGTGCTCCTGCACAGCCCACCCCATTGCCCACCCACTCCCCAGAAGCACAGGGGCAGGGGCTCCAGCCTGGTGCAGTCGAGAACCCGGCGAGATCACTCCAGTCTCCCGGGCTCTCTAGGGCAGGCAAAGCACTCGGAGGATCCCTGCGCCGAGGGCCCAGCGGGTGTGAGTGACCTCTGACCTGACCTTTCCCAGACCTTGGCTTCCCTCATTGGTCTTTGGTAACTTAAGTCAGCTTCCTTCCTAGAGCAACAGGCTCTGCCTCCAGGGACTCATTTCCCTTGTGTCATGTCTCCTGCTCTTTTCCAGCTGAATGTTCACAGCAGTTAATTGAACCTGCTTCTTCTGTGGACTCCTCCTTCTCCACCTCCCGCAGGATGAACACTGGTCGGATCTTAAGGCCTCCTCTGCTTTCCTTTTCCTTTGCTTGGGGGCCCACACTCAAGAGACTCCTTCCTCTATCCTTTCCTCCTCGCTCCTTAGATTCCCACCCCACCAGCACCCGGCGGCGCTGAGATAATCAAAGTGACTAACATTTACCGAGAGTGCATCTGCGCTGGACCCCCGGCTGGTGTTTTCTCAGCCTCGGATAACCTCAGGGGATACGCACTATCCTCGCCTTATTTCACAGAGTTCGTATTGCTCAGTGGTAATCTAAATCTTTATTTTGCTTGAAAACAAATGTAGCTATGGAACGTAGAGGACAGAAAACATTCAGGAATTTATGATACACCTTATTATCAAGAGCTCCCCTGCCCTGAGGCCCTTCTGTAGGGTCTGGGTCTTGAGCCCTCTCCCCACGCACTGCAGATTTACTGTTCTTTTAACAAGACTATGTCCAGGGAGAGATCTGAAGTGGCAGGAGAGACAAAGCACAGTGGAGCCAGGTGTGCACATCTGGAAAGGTGGGTGAGACCTTGTTGCTAAGGAGTGGGTAACCTCCAATGCCTGGAGATATTTGTCAGGGGAGCCCTGTGCTGGGATGGGGCCTGGCCTGACCAAGGCTGAGCTTCTGAAAGTGGCAGACAGTGGGGTAAACTGTGCCCAGACCTCCCCCAGTGGCAACAGAGCAGAAAATGTCCTGCTGGACCGCCATCACAGCCCCACCGCCACGAGCACAAGGGGAGTTCAGCTCCTCTGATGCACCTCCTTCAGAAGTAGTGTGTAGACACTGAGTTAGGCTCCAAGTAAAGCAAATCAGACTAAGACACAAAGTCACAGCTCAGGGAAGAAAAGAGATGCCCTCTGCAGACTAGCTGACAGTGCTTCCTCTGCACAGACAAGGGAGTCAGCTGCTCTGCAATAATTCAACTCAGCTGCCTTGAGTCCTAAATGGTGTCGATGAGGTGGAGGTAATATTTTGGGCTCAGAGAGAAGAGGTCGTACAAGGCAAATAAGAGAGGAAGCCAATATCAAGTCAAAATACTAGAGTCAGTCAGGAAACGGTTAAATGGTTTCTAGAGGGAACTGATATTAAAGTCAAAATGGATTCTAATGGGCTAAGTGAGCTTTACTTGCTCTCTCCTCAAATTGTGTATTCTTGTTTCCAAGTCTGAGGCACTCCCACTGGAGACAGCACATGGTGTTTGTAGAATATTGAGATGATGGTGTTTCTCAGTAGTTCACCGATAAGTTAAGAGCTGAGCTGCTTCGATGGGAGCTGGCATGTTGCAGGGTGTAAGCTGGTCCTTGTCTAAGATGTGGAGCTCACAGGTCTGCAGATTTCCACTGAGTGCAAGGCAATGGCCATCAACATCTAGGAGCAGGGCAGGGGACCAGGAGAAATGTCTCCAAGGCACCCCAGGCCCTCACTGAATGACCACAGGAGCAGGCTGAAAGCTGGGGTGAGGCAGAAGGTGAGAGGGACACGTGAGGTGCCCAAAGCTGGGGACACAAGTGGGGAAAAGACAACTTTCCAAAGCTGGCTGGTTGGTTGAAAAGCAGAAAAGGAGAAGCCCACGATTTGGAAAGCTGATGTCTGGGCTCTAAAGCACAATGAGATCTCTGGAATCTCATTAGTGTTGAGATCACAGGTGGTGCTAACAGAAAGGTGTTGATATCACCCTGAAAATATTCCAATCTGGGGGTGACCAGAATCTGATTATGGCCCCAGCACAGCCCAGACCCAACTCAATGGATGAGCAGATTGACTCACCCACGTCAACTCCACATGGTCTGGCAGGAGAAGGACAAGCTTTCTTCTGAAGGGAACTATTATCTAAATATTATTTATTTTTGATCTCTTTTTTTTAAACAAACAATGTCCAGGATAAAACACAAAATCACATGGCACATGAAGAAGAAGAAAGAAAGTGAGACTGATGGTCTTGAGAAGGAAGAGCCTATATAAGCATCCAGAGATGGTCTAGATGGTGGGATTATCCAACAGGGACCTTAAAATACCTACGACAGCTATGTCGAAGGACGGACTAGAGAGGTGGAAACAAACTGGGAACCTCATCTTAGAGATGGAAACTAAATAAATACCCAAATGCAAATGCTAGAAATGAAAAATGGGATATCAAAAATGATGACTCACTGGACGCTTACCAACAGGTTGGGTACAACTGGGCTTCCCAGGTCTGGCCCCAGGCCGAGGGGCAGGTCCGATCCTCCCCACGTGATGCTAGTTCTCCTTGAACTCCTTGGACAGTTGGGGCATGTCCCACATGGGCAAATGGATGAAGCACAAGGGGAACAATGGAAAACACTTGCTGTCTCACCAGGTGTTATGGCAGCACTGGTGCAGTCTGGTCCACATGACTCACCAAGTATCCCAGTGTGAGAAAATATATTCCTCCCCTGGAGTGGGAGGAAGTGGCAAGAACTGTAATCCTGTTACAGGGAGGGATTGAAGAATTAGTGAAGAATTAGGAATAATAGCCTATACAATGCCCCAAAGGAGGCAGGCTGGTGAGTGAAATTTAAGTGTGGTAAGCCGCTGTATTTTCCAGGATTTAGTAAAACTACTAATTTCAGGAAGGTTGTAATATATAAAAAGTGCCCATTATAATCTCTCTACTTAATCACTAAAATAACAAGAAAAGGATGTTCAGTAAGCTCATGGCAGAGAAAATGGAATAATCAACATACTGGATTAGTACAGATAATTCAAGAAGTAAAGGAAAAGGGAAAAAATGAGAGAAATAGGAAACAAATGGGAGGATAACAATACAAAGAAACGACTAGGTTGAATCATAGGAAATTGTCTTTTTGTTGGTTAAACTTATCAAATGTTGACAATTCCATATGGTTCAATTCAATACATTAAATGAAAATTAACTGCACGTTCCAAATAAGAGACAAAGATTATCAGACTGGATTCAAAAACTCAGAGAACAGCAACAACAACCATACATATTGAATCCAAGAGAGGGGCAAAGAAGAAAGTAAAATGATATTTAAAAAGTACATCATGCAAATACCAGCTGAAAGAAGGCTGGTAGGACTGGGTTAGTATCAGACATGGTGGACTGACGGTGGTGAGAAGTAATAGTGGAAAAGGCACATTTCCTAATGATCAAAAGTTCAGCTCAACAGGTAGATGCAACAGCTCTAAATAATATGGCAATCCACCTAATGCAACCTCAACATATATAAACCTAACAGTTAGAGAACTAAAAGAAGAAATGGAGTCATCCCTGAGTACAGATTCCCAGGCACACCTGCACCAGCCCAAATAGACGTTTATTCTACTGAAATAGAAACACAGGAACACCAAAAGAAGGCAGGCATTCTCACAACAAATGTAGTTGTAAAAGCCTAAAATTGGAAACAACCAACATGCACACTAACAACACAATGTACAAATGAATTGTGGTCTACTCATGCAATAAATATACAGCAACGAAAGGACAAAATGCTGCTAAATACAGCAGCATGGATGGATCTTACCCACATGAAGTTGTGTGAGCCCCCCCCCCCCCATTAATATAAAGTTCAATGGTGTTGATCCTGGAAGAGACATGACGAAGCCTTCTGGGATGCCAGTAATATCCAATTTTTAAAAGTCTGACTGCACATTTCCCTCTATAAAATAGCAGGAGCTGTAATCTTAAGATCTGTACAATTTACCTCATTTATGTTCTAACTCAATTAAAAGTCTGCAAAGATGTTTTAGGCCAAGTATTTTTAAATCATCATTCAGACATCATGATATGACTGTTTGAGAGAAACAGTTGGCAAAAATTAAAGGTCACATCCACATAAGCTTATCCTAGATTTCAGCTTTACAAAACTTCCATGGCTGACCTCATCTCTGTGGGGATTGAGTAAAAATCAGCCAGGATGTGTGTAATACCAAGGATGGAAATCCAATTCAACACCCTCGTGCAAAATAAACTGGTTGGCTTATTTCCCACAATCTAGTCACAACAGCTCTTGGGAGCATTTTCAGCCGAGAACGTGGACACCGTTGTCGTTCCATCTCAGTGCACACCCCTTGAGGCTCTTTTTTTCTTTTTAACATCTTTACTAGAGTATAATTGCTTTACAGTGGTGTGTTACTTTCTGCTGTATCACAAACTGAGTCAGCTATACATATACATATACATATATTCCCTTATCCCCTCCCTCTTGTGTCTCCCTCCGACCCTCCCTATCCCACCCTTCTAGGTGGTCACAAAACACGGAGCTAATCTCCCTGTGCTATGCAGCTGCTTCTCACTAGCTATCTATTTTACATTTGGTAGTGTATATGTGTCAAGGCCACTCTCTCACTTCGTCCCAGCTTACCCTTCCCCCTCCCTGTGTCCTCAAGTCCATTATTTACGTCTGCATCTTTATTCCTGTCCTGCCCCTAGGTTTTTCAGAACGATTTTATTTCTTTAGATTCCATATATATGTGTTAGCATACGGTATTTGTTTTTCTCTTTCTGACTTACTTCACTCTGTATGACAGACTCTAGGTCCATCCAACTCACAACAAATAACTCAATTTCGTTTCTTTTTATGGCTGAGTAATATTCCATTGTATATATGTGCCACATCTTCTTTATCCATTCATCTGTTGGTAGACTCTTAGGTTGCTTCCATGTCCTGCCTACTGTAAATAGTGCTGCAATGAACATTGTGGTACATGACTCTTTTTGAATTATGGTTTTCTCAGAGTATATGCCCAGTAGTGATATTGCTGGGTTGTATGGTAGTTTTATTTTTAGTTTTTTAAGGAAACTCCATACTGTTCTCCATAGTGGCTATATCAATTTACATTCCCACCAACAGTGCAAGAGGGTTCCCTTTTCTCCATACCCTCTCCAGCATTTATTGTTTGTAGATGTTTTGATGATGGCCATTCTCACTGGTGTGACGTGATACCTCATTGTAGTTTTGATTTGCATTTCTCTAATGATTAGTGATGTTGAGCATCCTTTCATGTGTTTGTTGGCAATCTTTATATTTGCCAACAAATGTCTTCTTTGGAGAAATGTCTATTTGGGTCTTCTGCCCATTTTTGGATTGAGTTGTTTGTTTTTTGGATATTGACCTGCATGGGCTGCTTGCATACTTTGGAGATTAATCCTTTGTCAGTTGCTCCATTTCCAAATATTTTCTACCATTCTGAGGGTTGTCTTTTCGTCTTGTTTATGGTTTCCTTTGCTGTGCAAAAGCTTTTGAGTTTCATTAGGTCCCATTTGTTTATATTTGTTTTTATTTCCCTTTCTCTAAGAGGTGGGTCAAAAAGGATCATGCTGTGATTTATGTCAAAGAGTGTTCTTCCTACATTTTCCTCTAAGAGTTTTATAGTGTCTGGCCTTAGATTTAGGTCTTTAACCCATTTTGAGTTTATTTTTGTGTATGGTGTTCAGGAGTGTTCTAATTTCTTTCTTTTACATGTAGCTGTCCAGTTTTCCCAGCACCACTTATTGAAGAGGTTGTCTTTTCTCCATTGTCTATTCTTGCCTACTTTATCAAAGACAAATAACCATATGTGTGTGGGTTTATCGCTGGGCTTTCTATCTTGTTCCATTGATCTATATTTCTGCTTTTGTGCCAGTACCATACTGTCTTGATTACTGTAGCTTTGTAGTATAATCTGAAGTCTGGGAGCCTGATTCCTCCAGCTCCGTTTTTCTTTCTCAAGATTGCTTTGGCTATTCGGGGTCTTTTGTGTTTCCATACAAACTGAATTTTTTTGTTCTAGTTCTGTGAAAAATGCCATTGGTAGTTGGATAGGGATTGCATTGAATCTGTAGATTGCTTTGGGTAGTATAGCTTTTTTCACAATGTTGATTCTTCCAATACAAGAACATGGTATATCTCTCCATCTGTTTGTATCATCTCTAATTTCTTTCATCAGTGTCTTATAGTTTTCTGAATACAGGTCTTTTGTCTCCTTAGGTAGGTTTATTCCTGTGTATTTTATTCTTTTTGTTGCAATAGTAAATGAGAGTGTTTCCTTAATTTCTCTTTCAGATTTCTCATCATTAGTGTATAGGAATCCAAGAGATTTCTGTGCATTAATTTTGTATCCTGCTACTTTACCAAATTCCTTGATTAGCTGTAGTAGTTTTCTGGTAGCATCTTTAGGATTCTCTATGTATAGTATCATGTGATTTGCAAACAGTGACAGTTTTACTTCTTTTCTGATTTGGATTCCTTTTATTTCTTTTTCTTCTCTGATTTCTGTGGCTAAAACTTCCAAAACTATGTTGAATAATAGTGGTGAGAGTGGGCAACCTTGTCTTGTTCTTGATCTTAGTAGAAATGGTTTTAGTTTTTTACCATTGAGAACAATGTTGCCTGTGAGTTTGTCATATATGGCCTTTATTATATTGAGGTAAGTTCCCTCTATGCCTACTTTCTGGAGGGTTTTTATCATAAATGGGTGTTGAATTTTGTCGAAAGATTTTTCTGCATCTATTGAGATCATCATATGGTTTTTATTCTTCACTTTGTTAATATGGTGTATCACATTGATTGATTTGCATATACTGAAGAATCCTTGTATTCCTGGGATAAACCCCACTTGATCATGGTGTATGACCCTTTTAATGTGCTGTTGGATTCTGTTTGCTTGTATTTTATTGAGGATTTTTGCATCTATGTTCATCAGTGATATTGGCCTGTAGTTTTCTTTTTTTGTGACAACTTTGTCTGGTTTTGGTATCAGGGTGATGGTAGCCTCATAGAATGAGTTTGGGAGTGTTCCTCCCTCTGCTATATTTTGGAAGAGTTTGAGAAGGATAGGTGTTAGCTCTTCTCCAAATGTTTGATAGAATTCACCTGTGAAGCCATCTGGTCCTGAGCTTTTGTTTGTTGGAAGGTTTTTAATCACAGTTTCAATTTCAGTGCTTGTGATTGGTCTGTTTATATTTTCTATTTCTTCCTGGTTCAGTCTTGGAAGGTTGTGCTTTTCTAAGAATTTGTCCATTTCTTCCAGGTTGTCCATTTTATTGGCATATAGTTGCTTGTAGTAGTCTCTCATGATCCTCTGTATTTCTGCAGTGTCAGTTGTCACTTCTCCTTTTTCATTTCTAATTCTGTTGATTTGAGTCTTCTCCCTCTTTTTCTTGATGAGTCTGGCTAATGTTTTATCAATTTTGTTTATCTTCTCCAGGAACCACCTTTTAGTTTTATTGATCTTTGCTATTGTTTCCTTCGTTTCTTTTTCATTTATTTCTGATCTAAACTTTATGATTTCTTTAGCCTTCTGCTAACTTTGGAGTTGTTTTCTTCTTTCTCTAATTGCTTTAGGTGTAAGGCTAGGTTGTTTATTTGAGATTTTTCTTGTTTCTTGAGGAAGGATTGTACTGTTATAAACTTCCCTCTTAGAACTGCTTTTGCTGCATCCCATAGGTTTTTGGGTTGTTGTGTTTTCATTGTCATTTGTTTCTAAGTATTTTTTGATTTCTTCAGTGATCTCTTGGTTATTTAGTAGTGTATTGTTTAGCCTCCATGTGTTTGTATTTTTTACATTTTTTTCCCCTGTAATTGATATCTAGTCTCATAGCGTTGTGGTTGGAAAAGATACTTGATATGATTTCAATTTTCTTAAATTTACCAAGGCTTGATTTGTGACCCAAGATATGATCTAACCTGGAGAATGCTCCATGAGCACTTGAGAAGAAAGTGCATTCTGTTGTTTTTGGATGGAATGTCCTATAAATATCAATAAAGTCCATCTTGTTTAATGTGTCATTTAAAGCTTGTGTTTCCTTATTTTTTTTTTTTCATTTTGGACGATCTGTCCATTGGCGAAAGTGGGGTGTTAAAGTCCCCTACTATTATTGTGCTACTGTTGATTTCCCTTTTTATGGCTGTTAGCATTTGCCTTATGTATTGAGGTGCTCCTATGTTGGGTGCATAAATATTTATAATTGTTATATTTTCTTCTTGGATTGATCCCTTGATCATCATGTAGTGTCCTTCTTTGTCTCTTGTAATAGTCTTTATTTTAAAGTCTATTTTGTCTGATATGAGAATTGCTACTCAAGCTTTCTTTTGATTTCTATTTGCATGGAATATCTTTTTCCGTCCCCTCACCTTCATTCTGTATGTGTCCCTAGGTCTGAAGTGGGTCTCTTGTAGATAGCATATATATGGGTCTTGTTTTTGTTTTCATTCAGCCAGTTTATGTCTTTTGGTTAGAGCATTTAATCCATTTACACTTAAGGTAATTACCTATATATATGTTCCTATTACCATCTTCTTAATTGTTTTGGGTTTGCTTTTGTAGGTCTTTTCCTTCTCTTGTGTTTTCTGCCTAGAGAAGTTCATTTAGCATTTGTTGTAAAGCTGGTTTGGTGGTGTTGAATTCTCTTAGCTTTTTCTTGTCTGTAAAGGTTTTAATTTTTCCATTGAATCTGAATGAGATCCTTGCTGGGTAGAGTGATCTTGGTTGTAGGTTTTTCCCTTTCATCACTTTAAATATGTCCTGCCACTCCCTTCTGGCTTACAGAGTTTCTGCTGAAAGATCAGCTGTTAACCTTATGGGGATTCCCTTGTATGTAATTTGTTGTTTTTCCCTTGCTGCTTTTAATATTTTTTCTTTGTATATAATTTTTGATAGTTTGATTAATATGTATCTTGACCTGTTTCTCCTTGGATTTATCCTGTATGGGACTCTCTGTGCTTCCTGGACTTGATTGACTATTTCCTTCCCATGTTAGGGAAGTTTTTAACTATAATGTCTTCAAATATTTTCTCAGTCCCTTTCTTTTTCTCTTTGTCTTCTAGGACCCTATAATTTGTATGTTGGTGTGTTTAATATTGTCCCAGAGGTCTCTGAGCCCGTCCTCAATTCTTTTCAGTCTTTTTTCTTTATTCTGCTCTGCAATAGTTATTTCCACTATTTTATCTTCCAGGTCACTTATGCTTTCTTCTGCCTCAGTTATCCTGCTATTGATTCCTTCTACAGAATTTTAAATTTCATTTATTGTGTTCTTCATCATTGCTTGTTTGCTCTTTAGCTCATCTAGGTCCTTGTTAAATGTTTCTTGTATTTTCTCCATTCTATTTCCAAGATTTTGGATCATCTTTACTATCATTACTCTGAATTCTTTTTCAGGTAGACTACCTATTTCCTTTTCATTTGTTAGGTCTGGTGGGTTTTTACCTTGCTCCATCATTTGCTGTGTATTTCTCTGTCTTCTCATTTTGCTTAACTTACTGTGTTTGGGGTCTCCATTTCACAGACTGCAGGTTCGTAGTTCCCATTGTTTTTGTTGTCTGCCCCCATAGGGTAAGGTTGGTTCAGTGGGTTGTGTAGGCTTCCTGGTAGAGGGGACTGGTACCTGTGTTCTGGTGGATGAGGCTGGATCTTGTCTGTCTGTTGGACAGAACTGCTTCCAGTGGTGTGTTTTGGTGTGTCTGTGAATTTATTATGATTTTAGGCAGCCTCCCTGCTAATGGGTGGGGTTGTGTTCCTGTCTTGCTAGTTGTTTGGCATGGGGTGTCCAGCACTGGAACTTGCTGGTCATTGAGTGGATCTGGGTCTTAGTGTTGAGATGGAGATCCCTGGGAGAGCTCTAGCCGATTGATATTAAGAGGGGCCAGGAGGTCTCCGGTGAACTAATGTCATGAACTCAGCTCTCCCACCTCAGAGGCTCAGGCCTGACACCTGGCCAGAGCAGCAAGACCCTGTCAGCCACATGGCTGAAACTTTACTTCCCAGGAGCTCAGGGTATCTTCTGAGAAGCCAGGAGATACCACAGAAATCTCCTTGCCCTGGCTCTCCACAAAACTGTGAATCTGAGGTCAGAGACTATGATTCAATAATTCTTGTGCCTCATCTGGTAGTGCCTGGTGATGTGCTCTCAGTGCTGAAAGTTGTGCCATCTGTGAGGCCACCCATGGGCCTGCAGGAGATTCCCGCCATTGTTCCCACTTTAAAGCATTTTTAAGGCATCTTTCCACTCTAGTTCAATGTACCTACTGTAGTTGCCTTTTAATGTAGCAATCTCACTTGTAGGAATCTTTCCTTGAATATACACAACCACAGGTAACAAGAGTGGTGAGGATTTAGGCTGGTGGAAGGACCAGAGAGTAGGAAGAAGGCCAAAGCAACCAAAAATATAATGCACACACAACAAACCACCTCTTGCGATTCTCGTATCACACTGCAGCAGGTTGTAACAGAGATCCCAGCGCCCCCCCCCCCACCTTAGCTAAAGGCTGACATGTCCCTATCCTCTGGACATTGGCTGGTCCAGACTTGCTTGGACAATGGAATGTGGGCAGAATTCACTCTTCCACCTCCCAACAGAAGCTTTACAAACCATTGTGTGGTTGTACCATCATTCTTCTCCATCTGTCTTGGGCTCACGTGTAGTCCAGGTGGAGGCTTCTCCTTCTTCCAGAACCCCAGAATGAGGAAGATACAGAGCAGCAAACCATCAGCTGGCATGCAATGTGGGTAAGAAATTCTTGTCTTGAGTCAATTGATACTTTGAGGATGCTTGTTACTGCAGCACAATTGGCCTGAGCTGACTGGTATAAGACTCATTCCATGAGGACAAATTTTGATGCTGGAGACACTGGGTTTACATCCTAATACCCTGTGACCCATGGAACCAGCCTTCCTTACCCTCTCAAGTGTCAGCTATACCGAATGAGGGCTCAGGTGTGCATTTCTGGAACAAATCTCTGGTATGAGAAATGGATCTCTATAAACACCCTGGAATAGGCAATGTGACAATCTTGAGGCTAGAAGGAGTAGTCTTCTTTACAAAGCCATGGTTTAAAACAAATCTTTTCTCCAAAGAAGATGATTTTGTTTGGATATACAAGCAATAAGTGTACACTACAGTTATCACAAGATGCCAAGAGTTGATCAATTTTGTAGTTATCCAAATCATAAAATATGAGCAATGGGTCAAGCTTGACCCCTTGACATGGTCAGAGAAAGGAACCCAGAAATGATATTATGATGTGAGGGATTTTAAATGCTAATGAACGTTTCCCAGTCTGAGTCTGGTTTTGAGGCATTTTCTGAGCCCGACAGTGTGCTAAATACCACGTGGACTATAAAAATCTCTTGAGATCCATCCAGGCAATTGGTCTTTGCCTGCACTGCTTAGCTCAGGATTCTCAATGACCCGGCTACTGAGGAAATGGGTACTTGCATGTATTACAGTTGAATTTATCATCTTTATCCTTGAATAGGATTCTTTATTGATGAATGAGCCCATGATACACCTAGTTTTCCAAAAATGAAATTTAAGGGTCATCTGTTGATCCTTTTGTTAGTTTCCTGTGGCTGCTGTAATGAATGACCACAAACTTAGAACAACACAAACTTATTATCTTACAGTTCTGCAGGTCAGAAGTTTGCTATGGGTCTCACTGGGTTAAAAGCAAGGTGCTGGCAGAGCTGTGTCTCTCTCTGGAGGTTTTAAGGGAGAATCTATCTCCTGGCTCCTTCTAGCCCCCGTGAGGTTGTGTGTATTCATTGGCTGGTGGCTCCTTCCTCCATCTTCAAAGCCAGCAATGAAGGGCCAAGTCCTGGCACATTGCCGCACTCTGACCTCCCTGCCATGGTCACAACCCCTCTGACTGCTTCTGCCTCCCACTTCCATTTTTAAGGACCTTTGTGATTACAATAATTGAGGATAATCTCTTTAGCTTAAAGTCAGTTGATTGGCAACCTTGATTCCATCTACAACCTTAATTGCCCTTTGACATCTAACTGAACATATTCACAGTTCCAGGGAGTAGGACATGGACATCTCGGGGGGGCAGGGGGAGGGTGGCATTATTCTGCCAAAGCACGCCAATCCACCAATTTTGTTTTCTTAACAGTTGGCTCCTTCATTGATCCTTGCTTAATTCTCCAGTTTTATTTTCCATCATTCTCTACTTTGAGCCAATGTTCACAGTAACCATATATCGTAGTTTGCCTGGATGGTCCAGGATTTGACCCCTTTCATTATCAAGCAGGTCCTGATTGGGATGGTCAGTTACATGGTTGTTCTATGTTC
The DNA here is from genome assembly GCF_964270905.1 of Leucopleurus acutus. Classification (NCBI taxonomy): domain Eukaryota; kingdom Metazoa; phylum Chordata; class Mammalia; order Artiodactyla; family Delphinidae; genus Leucopleurus; species Leucopleurus acutus. The sequence continues at coordinate 101,547,950 of NC_139152.1, forward strand.
CACCCATCCAGACCACGTGGAGTTCCCCAGTAACACTGAACTGTCTCACACGTGCAGCGTCTGCACCATTCTGCCCTTGCAGGGGGTCTCTGCTCTCCATCCCACATCTGTTTGGAAACACAGCTCATCCTTCAAGGGTGAACCCCCATGTCCTATCTTTTGTTAAATTTTCCTGCTCAGTGGAGGCATATTTGCTCATATCTTCTCTTTTGCCAACCCTGCTCCTAGTACAGGACTCTGTTACTAAAGGTGGAGCGTAAAGGAAGTGTTGTGTTCTCTCTCCCTTCCTGAGCATGAGCTCCCTGAAGGCAGAAAGCATCTCAGATCTCCAGACACTCGCTTAAGACCCCTGCACAGAGTTACCTCTTGGTAAACATGGACAGAGTTGAAATAAATGAGCATCCATCCTCTTGGGGAAATGCAGAGCTAGAAAGGCTCAGCTCCTTTCTCCGCTGCACATAAAAAGAAATTAATGTACTGATACACCATTGAGTACGTGTAAAAGTCCCTTTTAGTTTTATTCATTCAAGCCATAAGTTGTTAACTGTAGAAGGAATTAGAGAACTTTTAGAATCACTGTTTTGCAGCCTCTGTAGAATTAATCAATCCAGGCAATGCTCATCAATGGGTGAATCCATCAGGTGAAGGGCAGTAAACTTGATAATAGGAAGATCAAGATGCTACCACTTAAAAGCACTGGCTGATCTTAACATCCCTAAAGACGGTCATAAAGTGTGTCTCCTGATGTAATGCAGCATGGATCATGCAGCTCTGCTTATAACGTATTCTTCCCCAAAATATTACATCTGAAACGACTCAAAACTCTAACCTTCCATTTACAAAAAAATGGGGAATAGAAGATCAGCCCGATGACACCACAAGGAGCAAACAGACAAATCCCACTTGGTTCATGTTATACAGGACAATTGATCTAAATTCTAAAACAAACTAATGTACAAATAAAAGGGGGTGAGAGACGCCGGAGCAATAAAGGTACTTAGGAGAGTTAACAACCACATTCAATGTATCAATCTTGTTTGGATTCTGATTCAAACAAACTGACCCTATACAGACACTCAGGAACAGTCTGGACTGTGGGTTGGAAAAATGCAAGAAATTATTAATCGTGTCAGATGTGATATGAGGTTTGGTTATAAAGGAAAATGCTCATTTTTCAGAGATACTCGCTGACACATTTATGAGTGAAATGATACAATCAATATGTGGCACTTGCAAAAAAAATAGGTTTAAAAAAGGGAAAATTCACAAACGAATAAATGAAGCAAATGTGAAAAATAAGACCTCTCTACTTTCAGGTATGTTTGAAATTTTGTATCAGATAAAAAAAATAGAAATCTTTGAGTATATGTCTTAAGTGATTAAGTTAGTGAGTAAAATAGTTTTCTCCTAACTATGTAGCAAATATTTTCAGCAGTCAACGGGGAAGTCAGACCTGAAGAGCTGGGGTCATCGGGAAAAGGTTCAAGACCAAAGTACATCACTAGACTCGCATAGTCAGCAGGTGCCCGCCTTGTTTTACACTTGGGAAATCACACAACGGGCAATGGTCCTCAGTGGCTGCAAACTCTGCTTCTGGTCTTTCCAAGTAGCGGGCAAACCTCCTTTGCCCCTCTGTCTTCCACAAAGCCCCGTGTGTCTTCTTCACACAATAGACATTCAATTCCTGTCCCTGGATGAATGAGGGGATGGATGGCTGGGTCTTTGCACAGTTGCGATACCATAGCTTATGAATGAATGGATGAGGCTAATAAAAAAGACCATGTTTTGCAGTGAAATTACTTCACAGTCCTTCTGGGTCCAGAGACGCTTTTTCTATAGACGTTGTGTCTATAAATCCATATCTACCAGGACAGGCTCTGGAGTGAATGACTTACCAACTTCCTATCACAGCCCCAAGGATTCTGAAAGACTCAGAGACCGTTTGAAATCAAAGGGAAGATTATTTCCCCATTGAGAGCTACACACACTGAAGACTAGGGGATGCAGAGGTAAGAGAAGAACAACCCACTATTCCCGAACACTAGATCTGCAGGAGTTCAAATTCATGAATCTCCACGCTGATCATTCAGTCAGTTTTCTACATTAAAAACAAAAACAGAAACCAAAAAAACAAAAACCAAAAAAAAACCCAGAGGCACTGGTTTGCATTAGAATCTCATAATATGCTATAAAACCCATGCCAGAGCCAGCATCCAATTTAAGAATGATTTCTCTCATTTTATGTCTGCCATCCTGCCTCTGCCTCTTTCTGCTTATTGGATTCTCCCTTCCCTCCCTACCAGGACTCTTCCCTCCCCCCCTGCTTCTCCTTACCTCCCCCCATAGTAAATGTGGGGACCTTGGTCTGGCCAGATGTCTGTGAATTGGAGAAGTCAAAACAGTCATGTGCTGAGAGCCCTGGCCCCCAGATCTGGGGCACCTGTGAGTGGAGCCTTGTCCCCTTGGGTCTGGTTTAGAAACACAACTGGAGACAGGGCTCAGCTTCGTAGGGTCTCCAGAAATCTGGGTGCTGGGACAGGGTCTGGTAAGAACAGAAACCAAGCCAGCTCTTTCTGAGCCTTGTCTCCTCCCGCCCCAGCCCCTCAATCTGCTCACCCGTGTTTCTCTCACCCTTTCTCTCCACTGGAGAGGTTGCTCCAAGGTTGGAGGAAAGGCTCACAATTGAGCTGAGAGGAAACTGATCAGTGGGAAGGATGCTGGACATTCTGCTCAGATACCTTGCCTGGCTCCTTACCACCTGCCCGGCACACCTGGTGCTCTCGTTAACTGTATTCACTATCCAGCCAACATTTATTGTGGGAGATGAGCAGAGGCAGTAGTGGACGGTCCAAACAGGGCCCTTGGACTCCAAGGGTGTGGGTCCGTGTGAGAGGAAATGGATAACGTGCACATTAAATAAGTAAACAAATAATGGACGTCCAGCACTTGCTGTGCTTTGGGAAAGATCAGGCTAGGTAACGTCCCAGACGGCGGTCCCTGAGGATGGGGAAGGAGGAGGTACTGAGTAGAGGTTCAGGTCCACAGGAGAAGGGCTCTCTGAGAAGGGGACGGTTGGTTGGGGCCTGAAGGGAGAGCAGCCACAGGAAATCTGGAGGAAAACATCCCAAACAGAAAGAACGTGAAATGACACCCTGGACTGGAAATGAGTTTTGTGGAGTCTGAGGTCAACCTGGGGCATATCGTAAATCAGGGGAGAAAAGGAGGAGCTGACATCAAGTGAGGACCAGGTCTGCATCTCTGGGCTCCTATGGCTCTGCTTCTGGTGTGATGGAAACCACCAGAGTGTTTTGACAAGAGTTGTGACCTGGGTGCTTTATGCGTCCAACCATTCACTCAGCTGCCGTAGAGCAGAGAGGACGCAGAAAAACCCGAGAGGAGGCTGTCCTAGTGAAGCAGGAGCTGGCTGGGACTGAGGTCGTAGCTGTGACCATGAGTAGAGGGGAGGGGACACTAATGCATGGTGTGTGGGCCGCAAAGAAGACGCCATTCAATGACCCTCCCTGGTTTCGGGTCAGAACAATGGGGTGGTAGGCTATAGTTTTCTACGGTGGAGAAAGCTACAGTCATCGTGGATCTAGGGGCTAAAATCAATGGTACTGCTTAGCCAGGTAAGAGCGTGACGCAGTTAAGCATCAGATGAGAAATGCCATGCAAGTAGCTGATGGATGTACATGTCTAGCGCTCAAGGCTGTGGCTCCGGCTGCAGGGAGGGACTTGGGAGTCATCAGCAGGTGGGTGACCCAAGGAGAACGTGTAGCCAGAGGGAAAGGAGAGATGAAGGAGGGGCCTTGACAGAGCATCTAAGGAGTCGAGAGCTCAGAGAAGAGACGGGCCCACAGAAACAAGAGGACTTTGGTCTGGACGAGAGGGTGCCTCTGCGCAGCACAACTACAACCCGGAGATAATGCAGGAGGTGACCCCTGGGGTTTCTGAAAATCTGCAAGAGGCCGGCAAACTGGATAGGACCCCAAGGAAGGGAAGGACAGCACAGTGGCAGGAGGCCTCCTGTCTCCTCACCCACAGAAGAAAGGGACCCTGGCATTTCCCATCCCCCAGGTGAGCAACAGAAGCCGGCCCAGGTGACTCATTTCTCCCCTGGACCAAACACGAGTCCTCCAACAACACCAGGTGATACCAGAACCACTGTCAAGGGGATCAATTGGGAGCTTTGCCAAAAATAAGTAGGCAGGGGAGACACTCTCCTTCTCCACCAGACCTGAGGCTGCCCCCAACCTAGACATACAGGGATGCTGGGGGCAGCACAAGAGGGACCACACCAAAGCAAATGGTGCAGCCTGGGAGCCGTCTTGGTCCCCGCAGCCCTGAGAGAGACATCCCTCCTCCACCCCGACAGTGGGGAGCCTGGGGGCACCAGCGAGGGTTCCCCCCACGATGACTGCCTGGACAGGGAATGCTGAGACCTCCCTCCATCATCAAGAGACACACAGGGGCTGGTCTGCAGAAACCCCTTCAGCCCCTCAGGTGGAACCAACAGTACTCCAACAGCACCAAGTAAGCCAAGCAGCCCAAAATAATACAGCAAAAACTCCAGAAATTAAACTGTCATTGGAACCATCACCTCCCAAAGTAGGCCAGGACTTGTGTGCTAATGTAAACAGTGTGACCGCCTGCTAAAATAAAAGATTTAAATGGGACCCAGGGTCTCCTAACATAATAGACAAAATGTCTATGATACACTTGAAAATTATCTACCTTACCAAGAACCAGGAAAATCACAATTTGAATGAGAATAGATAATTAACAGACAGTGACACCAAGATGAAGGCGATGCCGGAATTATCTGACAAGATTTCAAAGCAGACATCATAGAAATGCATCAATAATCAGTTATAAATTTTCTTGAAACTAATAATAAAAAAAGTTTCAGCAAAGAGATAGAAGTTGCAAAAAAGAATCAGACAGAAATTATATAACTAAAAAATATAGTAACAACAAAATTTTAAAACTTGCTGGAAAGATGCCACAGCAGGTGTCATGTATGGTATCCTGTCCCAGCAGTCCCAGCACACTGATGCAGTGACACAGAGGGAACAAGATGGGAACCAAGATCAGGTACTGAGAACTTAGCAGCTGTGTTCTCAGAACTCACCCAAACTGCACAGCCTCCTGTGAGGTTCATAGTGTTATTGTTCCCACTTTACAGAGGGTGACACTAAAATGTAGAGACATGAAAAAACATTCCCATAGTCACACAGTGGGTGAGAGGTCCAGCTGCTGAGCACACGGAGCAGCCGTTTCAGGGGTATGGTGTCAAAGGAGGCACAGCGGGGAGGTTTGAGGAGGGGATGGACAGTAAGGCTGCGAGCAGACAGACCTACAGAGCCCGTGGCCAGACAGATGGGTCTGACCTCTTGGGTGTGCAGTTTAGTTGTGAGACAAGCATTAAAGAACCCACAAAGTTACCTACTGTACCAAAGATACCAGCCTGTACGTGAAGAAGGTGAGATGCGTGAGGACTTGCTCATTGCCATAGCAGATGCCAGGGAAGAACCAAGTGCTAGCAGGCAGTGGGGCTGGGATGCTGAGTGAACAGCAGAGGAGCAGAGTCAGGCATTTTTTGTAAATTACATTAAAGCAGCCACTGGAATGATGAGTGGAAGCTGGCCAGATCGTATCCCTCTTTTAAAGCACCCCAGCGGTGTTCCAACTCCCTTGGATTGAAGTCCAAGGTCTGTCTGGTCTTACAGCCCTCCGTGAGCTGGCCCCTGGCTGTCCCTCTGTGCTCACCTCCTCTCTGAACCTCCCGGGCACACGCCCCTCTCAACCTTTGCACCACTGTTCCTTCTGCCCAGAATTCTCCTCCTTCACACACGTGGGATCTACTCACTCCCAGGCTTCAGGTCCCACTCAGGTGTCCCCTTAGCAGATAGGACGAACCAGGTTAGAACAACCTGAAAAAGAGTATAAATAAATATAATCAGACAGATTAAGGGCATAAAAGTATAAAGTAGAAATCAATAAGCAGATTTGCAGAAAAATCAAACAGAATGTCTTAGAAATAAAAATTATACATATATGCAAAATCTAAAGCTCGTTGGTCATACTGAGCACCATATTAGAGACAGCGTAAAAGAGACTTAACAAACTGGAAGATAAAACTATGGAAATTAACCAGGAGGAAGCACACAGAGGTAAAGGTTTTGTCTAAACATGTCTTTATTTATCTTCACTATTGAATTACAGTTTAGGAAGATGGACAGAGATGTGTGTGGTTACTGTTAGCGCATTTAGTATTCTGTTGTGTTACAGCCTCATTTATCTACCAGGTATCAATGTTTATTGCAAAACAATAGTAATGAAGACAGTATGATACTGCTGTGGGGACAGACAAACAGGGAAATGGGACAAGGAGTCCTGAAACAGGTCCCTGTGTATGTTGGTGTGAAACAGAGATGGCCCTACACATCAGCAGGCAGAGGATGACCATTCAATAGATGGTTTTGGGGTGTTGGGTTTTCCATATGAAATAAAAATGCAATAAAGACTATACTTTCAGGGATCATTTCTATAGTCGGTGCTTTGTGACCACCTAGAGGGGTGGGATAGGGAGGGTGGGAGGGAGACACAAGAGGGAGGAGATATGGGGATATATGTATATGTATAGCTGATTCACTTTGTTATAAAGCAGAAACTAACACATCACTGTAAAGCAATTATACTCCAATAAAGATGTTAAAAAATGCAATAGATCCCACCTCACATCACACATCAAGTTAAATTCCAGGTCGATTAAAGATATAAACAAGAAACACACATCCTCAAGCTCTGAGCATTCAACGTCATATCTTTACCTCTTCTGGGTAGGGAATGGGATCTTACATAAGACACAGGATGTGCACATTATACCTGAAAGTATCAAAGTTGGATACAAACATCTAAATCTCAGAAAAGTAATAGTGATCAGAAGCATGAGTTTCAATGTATAAATCCAATATGTTATAGAATGTAAATAATTCTTCTAAAATTAAAAAAATGCAAAAGAGTGAGATTAGAGAAGGGTAAATAGGATGCTTCATTTCTCTCATTAACATTTTGTTTTTAAAGAACGTCATCTAAACCAAACACAGAAAACCAAGCAGTGGGTATGAAAATATTCATTATTCTCTAGACTTTTGGCTGAAACAATGCACTAAAAAAGGATGAGATTTCCTCCTTAAATTAAATATTAAAATATAGACTCAAGGATGTGGGAATTATTAGCTGTAGACCTCAAAGCACCTAGAATCACACTGTGTCCATATTCCTGGGGTTTATTGTTTATTTCTTCTAGAAAATGTCTAATGAGTTGACATGGTTTTTCCTTAAGCAACTTCAAGGTGAGTATCTTGCTTGCAACCACGTGGGTCCTGACTAACAGAGCATCCTTCTGTTGAAGGATCCACCACCTCGTGCCCACTGAACTGATTTCTGGGCAAGAATCAGCACTGGATTCCATTTCCCCACAGATTATAGATATTCTAAATCCTTCCCCATGAGCCAGGGCGGCCAGGCATCTGTCGCCGTTCCTTGGGATCCCCTGCACCTATTTTCCAGAAATTCTGCCCTTTTCTGAGGGCTCTGCAGGCACCCAGCCACTCACACCTGGGACAATGGAAGACAGCCCCTCCATCCAGCTCCCCACCCCACATTTCCCCTGGCAGAGCAGGGTGGGAGCTCTGGGTACTTAGCCCTTATTTATTACCATGTGCTGCGGGAATTTAATGACACATATATCTCAGATTGTGAAGTCACAGCTCTACATATTCCTGACTCAAAACGATTCTCAGTATAAAGTTACCAGGGAAGCAAGCAGGTGGGCACTTTCCAGGTGCCAAGGCTCTTGCGCTGGGTATTTGGAGGAAATGAGTCTTTGCTACCTAGTTACTCCTATAGTGCATGCGATTCAAATGCTGGAGAGTTTATTCATCCTTGAATCAATGAATGAATGAGTGAAAGAAGGTGTCTGCAAAAAGCACACGTTATTGTTCATGCGCTTACAGAAGAAGAAAGAGGCTCAAAGAAAGGATGGACCTGGTCTGAGGTCGCGAAGCTCTGAGGGAGTGATGGAGAAGTCAAGGGCTTCCCTTGGGGACGTGGTGGGGACAAGCCTACGCTGGCCTCAGTTACTCAGAGCTTCTACCTTCTGCTGCCTCTGGCCCTACGGGTCCTGTAGATAATCTTGGGAGCATCCCGAGGGGGCTTTCTTCCAGCCCCTACTTTCCCCAAAGTCTTCCTCATCTTTCTTCTTTTTCTCCACCCGGACCTCAGGTGGGGCTCTGTGTTTTCTACCATGGACTCGATTTATCCTCTCTCTGCCCTGGCAGCGTTCCGATTGCTTCCCATTTTCTGCCTTTCCTTCCTCCTCCTGGCTGAAAGTGGCTTCCTCTCCTGCATCCATCCTCCCGTCCATCCTCCCCTGGGCGGGCACTGGAGGAGCTGCTCAGCCTGGCTGTCCCCTTCCCATGTCCCCGCACTCCTGCCAGCCCTGCGATGGCCGGGCTCCCTGCCTCCGCTGCCCAAGGCTCCTCGCCCCACCGCAGGCTCCTGGGCTTGGACCACTCCTTCTGCTCCTGTGCAAGGGGCAGGGAGAGCCTGTGGTGTGAAGGAGGGAGCTCAGGATAAGGCGCAGGTCTCAGGATCGGGCTTGGGTCCTGCCTCTGGCACCAACCCCGAACAAGTGACACCCTCACTGAGGCTCAGTCCTAATAATTCTTTGCACTTGTGCCAAATTGTCTCTGAAGTGTGCTGTGCCTGTGTTCTTCTGGGGCTCTCGTGTGCTGCCACATCATTATTAACTTGGGTGTTATTCTTGATTCTGCCTCCTGACCATCCCCCTGCTGTTTCCCAGCACTACTGGGACTGCCCGGGACACTGCTGCCCTTTCCGTGTCAGTGATCTGCCTGGGCGTCCCCTTCTGCCCTTGTCTGCTGCAGGGCACACCTCAGCCTCCCCTGCTGGAGAAAACCAGAGCCAGATAGTAAAGTGGTAAAAACAGGTTTTATTCAGGAATTATTGCAAGAGGAGAAAAGAGACCTTGGTGTGGAACTGGGTTCAATTGCTACAACAACAAGGAAAAGTGGGGACTTACAGTCCAGGGGCAGGCTGCAGGTGACTTGAAACTAACTGAGATGGTAAGGTCCTTCTTTGCTGGGGGCAGGCCAGGGTGACCAGACATCACCTGGGAGTGGGTGGGATGAGGACTTTGGTCAGATACTGAGGGTGACCAGGCAGCACCGAGAAGATGGTGAGGATGAAGAAACTGATTAGATACGGAGGGTAAGAGATTCTGGTTAAATCGACTTGACAGGATTTTTGCTAAAGCTGGGTGATATGAAGCCCACAGAGGGAGCACAATTGAGAAGAGGGTTCACAGGGGGTGACATTAGCTGGTCAAGGAGGGTGTCCCGTCACCCCCAGTGGCCATCTCTTCTGCTCTAATGTTTGGAGAACACCAATACCTGGTCTCCTCTTCCCGGGAACATGAACGTGTCAGGTCTTTGTGACCAGGGCACACCCTCCTTTGAAAACAGACCATCCTGTAGGCGTCTGGCTGTTTGGAGACATCTCTACCCGACCTTCTGTGTGCACCCGTACTTTCCCCTCCAGGCCCTTCTCCAAAATCAGGGTCGTTCTCCTCGACCACAAGTTCAGGGCAAGCACTGGGCTGTTGAAGACGTGGTTCCTAGGTCCAGTCCAATCAAATTAGTCTCGGCTGACCCACTGTACACCTTCCAATCCCGGCGAGGTGCAGCCCCGTGACCAGTGCTCTCAGAAGGACGCAGGCCTTCTCGAGGCAGCTGGCAAGACTGTGGGGCCGGATGCATTCAGAGGTTGCACCCTCTTCCTCCCACCCTGGGACTGTCCTTGCCAGCACTGGGCTCTGGCACCCCTGCCCTTCCACGTGAGGGTCCACGGGTACGCAATGTCTCTGCGTGTCCTCTCTACAGCCTACGTGGGACTCATATCAGAGACCAAGCTGGCGAGAAACAAGTCTCCTGACCACTGTTTGCCTTCATTCCTTCAGGTTCAAACCACAGAAGGGTAGGGCTCTCATTCCTCCCAGGTGAGGGCCCTGCATAGTCAAGGAGAGTGTGTGCTTGGGAAATGAGTTCCTGTGAGGAATTTGGTGTTGACTCTACTCATGGTCCCAATCATTTCTGTCTTCCCCACCCACCACCTGCCGCCCCAAACTCCACTATTAATACTCCCCGGACAGGCATTCTGATTCCCTTTTCTCTCTCCACAGGGCTCTCTCAGCACAGGGGATGCTGGGGCAGGACCTTCCAGAACACAGAAGAGGCTGCCCTACTGTTCCCAGCATCCCTATAGCTCAGGTATCTATTCAAAATCATAAATGGCCACCGACGGTGTAAAGACCTCATCATGACAGGGACTGGTGGCCGCCACTATTGCGGGGCGGGGCTCCAGCCATCCGGGGCTCACAGACCCATCACAGGGCCAGCCCAGTCAGGGAAGTGGGTGCCCCAGGATGTGGTGGATATACTGTTCCCCGCCCCCCGTAAAGGAGCAAGTAGATTCAGCAGGACCTGGGCTCAGGGAGCTGATTCTTGGTCCCTGGATCCCTTTGTTTCCTCCAGCAGGCCCCTGACAGGCAGGCATTCGCATCCACTTGCAGATCTCTTTTTTTTTTTTTTTTTTTTTAACAGCTGCATCCTTCTACGTCAAACAGTCTTGGAGGGTGTCTAAGGTGGCCGTGATTATCCCCATTTTACAGATGAGGAATGCAAGTGCTCAGAAGGACCGATGGTTTTCCTGCAGTTACACAGCCCTGGAAGGGGTCAGACTGCAGCCTGCCTTCTGTTATTTTTTCTCTTTTAAGCTGTTCCTTTGCAGGGAATTCATCATAATTTCTGTCTGAGACAAGGCTCCTGGGAAGAGGCCGGAGTAGCAGAAAAGAGCAGGCAGTCTCAGCGTCCCCGCCCCACCAGTGAAGATCAGGTGGGTGCCTGGCAGCCCAGATCGAGGGCATGTTTCTGGTTTCTGGTTCCTGGGATATGTCCTGGGCCCTCAGTAGCAGTGAGAAAGCTCCGTGGTACCTCGTGCCCCATCAAGGATGGTCCAGGGTGAATGCAACTCACTTCCAGGTGGGTCAACACATAAATTATGCTTCTGGTGACCTCCAGGAGAGAGGGATCTCAGCGCGGGGGAATTGCTGAAAGCACCTGCCAGATGTTCACGGTGGGAAGAGGTGCCCATCATGGAGGGAAGAGGGAGTGCAGGTGCACATTGTGCCCACGGGGCCTCAAGAAAGGCGACTCCTCCTGCTTTTCCTTTTCAACTCCATAAAATTTTGTTCTTCTAAGTTGTTAGAGAAAAGGAATTAGGGGTTTGCTTGAGAAGGTTTTCTGAAAAATCTTTTTCACAGGTAGCGAAGAGCTGACCTGTTGGGAAGACAAATGAATGGCTTGAGTCATAAAGATTCCTAAGTGACATTTTTGTGAGAATTATTTCCAGGGGGATCACTGCCGGTGAACTGCAAGAGCAAACTCATGCTCGCTGCCTGGTCTCTTAGAAAACACAGCTCAGAGATCCAGCCCAGGGCCGTAAGCAATGAAGGTTTTTATTTTTCCAGGTCACCAAGAGATAAACACATCCATCTGAACTCTCAAAGTCATAACTGGCCCCAGTATCCTGTGCAGGAGGGACAGGACACCAGGCTGACTTTGGGGGCCGAAGGTTGGCCTGCACAGCCCTCCTCTTTTGGGGCTGGATAACAAGGATGGGCTCCACACCCTTTACATCTTGTGGCTTAGATTCCAAGTCCCCCAGATGCGCCTTAAGTCTGAGATCCAAGGTCAATATTTTCCTTCTGAGGAAAGGAAAGAAGGATGCTGTGGGGTAGACAGGGGCTTGGGAGTAGGCTGAGGCATGAGATCATGCCTGCCTGCTCACTGCCCTCCATTTCCAGATCTGAAAATGGGAATATGGATAACTCTGTTGCTTTGTTGTTACTTATTCATTGGATCTGAGGTGTCCTTGATTGACATTGATTACTTCTGTACCATAAGCAAGAAAAAAAAGTCTCCCAATGGTTAGATGCAATGCTCTCCTATCACTTAGAATTAGTCTCCATATTATAGATTTTTATCCTATACCACTTTTGTGTGTTCATAAAATAGAAGTGAAATCAATTTGGTATTGCACTGGTATTCATTTCCAATCAATGTTGTAACCAGTGATCACTAACTTATTACCTTATGATTCTGTAGGTCAGACATCTGATGTGGATATCCCTGGGCTAAAACCAAGGTGTTGGCAGGACTGGTTTCTTCTGGAGGCTCCAGAAAGCATGTGCTTCCCTGCTTTCTCCAGCCTCTGGAGGTGGGCGCATTCCTTGGCTCGGGGCTTCTGCCTCCCCTTTAAAGCCAGCCAGATACTCTCCCTATTTCAAGGTCAGCTGATAAGCATCCTTAACTCCACCCGCAAACTTACTCCCTCTTTGTCAGGTAACCTAACAAGTTCACAGGTTCTGGAAAGTAGGACATGGACATGCTTGGAGGCCATTGTCTGCCCACCAACCCTAGTGTTCTTAACACTGCTTCATATTTACAGCCTGATTCTCAGGAACTTTTAAAGAATTGCCTGCATTTTTGTTCTTCCACACGACATCCTCCTCTATACCATCACAAGGGTTTGTGTATCATGCCTTAAGGGAGTGATCCACTTGGGTGTCGGGGATTTCCTTCCAAGCCACTGCCCCTGCTCTGCAAGCTTCAGTGCACACGTCCAGGCAATGACCACTATGATAAGACCACCCTCTGGCCAACAGGCATGACGAACCACATCCAGGCTTCAGAGATGTTAAAAAGTGAACAAGGAATCTTCCTAGAATTGATGAAATGGGGGCATTGTTTCATGTTACAGACAGTGAATATCAGAAAGTGCTGCGTAATTGGTGTTCCGTGATAATGTAAACTCAGTGAGGATAATAGCATTTTCTCTATGGTTGATGCTGTGTCTCCAGTACCTAGAAGACTGCTTGGAACAAAGTAGATGCCCAGTAAGTATTTGTTGAATGAGGGAATGGATGAATAAGTTCAATTCAATGAAATATGATTATTATTCAGATAAGAGTTATTATGAGTCCTTAAGGGAACTAAATGAGGTAGTATTGACATGCTGTCTACATAAAGGAAGCTCTTGAGAAATAAATGATTCCTCCTCTTGCTTCCCTGCCAGACAGCAGGACAGAGTGAGCGACCCACTTGGTGCCCAGCACCCACATGGATAGCATGCAGTCAGGTGTCTGAGTGAATGGGTGGGGGACGGTGCAAGGATGATTGAATCGATGGATGGATAGCTGTCATCGTAAAGAAACAGTAGCTGTTGGGGCCTCTTAGGTTCGCGATGCTTTTGATGGGCGCTCCAACATGGAGGCTTGCACTTCCTGTGTTCTGCCTGCCTGGGATTCTTGCTGTCATAGCCCATGTTCTTGGAAATAAAGGCCCACTTGGGCCATCATGAGATGAGACAAGAAGCATAATCTATTGGTGCAGCCACTGTGGAAAGCAGTACGGAGGTTTCTCAAAAAACTAAAAATAGAACTACCATATCACCCAGCAATTCCATTCCTGGGTATATATCCAAAAAAAAACCCCACAAAAACACTAATTCAGAAAGATACATGCACCCCAATGTTCACTGCAGCATTATTTACAATGGCCAATATATGGAAGCAACCTAAGTCTCCACCAACAGATGATGTGGTTTATATATTTACACACACACACATGCGCACATACACTATGGAGTACTACTCAGACATATAAAAGAATCAAATTTTGCCATTTGCAGCTACATGTATGGACTTGGAGGGTATTATGCTAAGTGAAGTACGTCAGACAGAGAAAGACAAATACTGTCTGATATCACTTATATGTAGAATATTAAAAAATAACAACAAACTAGTGAATACAACAAAAAAAGAAGCAAACTCACAGATAGAGAGAACAAACTAGTGGCTACCGGTGGGGAGAGGGAAGTGGGGAGGGGCACTACAGGGGGAGGCAATTAAGAGGTACAGACTATTATGTAGAAAATAAATAAGCACAGGGAATACAGCCAAAGTTTTATAATAACTATCAATGGAGTATAACCTTTAAAAATGGCGAATCACTATATTGTACACCTGTAACTTACACAATATTGTACATCAGCTATACTTCAATTAAAACAATAAAAATAATTGAAAAAGCCATAGAAACCCAGAACGTCAGTACTTTCCCAGAAGGAGGCTGGAGGGATGCCAAGCCACAGAACACTGATGCCCTCGGGCTGCGGATCCTTCCTCCTTCCTGATGAAGCCTGGCCCCCTGTCCAGTTGGTAGCACGGTGGCATCCGAGACAGTGTGTGTGCTTGCTGTCTGACTCGGGACACGCCTCATTGGAGTGACGGTGTGTCACGTCTTCCTGTGTGTGTGTAGGCACAGCGGTGATGAGATGCCTGAATAAAGATGTGGTACATACCTACAATGGAATATTACTCAGCCACAAAAAAGAATGAAATAATGCCATGTGCAGCAGCATGGATGGACCTAGAGGTGATCATATAAATGAAGTCAGACAAAGACAAATATCATACGATATCCCTCAGTGGCGGCATCTAATAAAAAATGATACAAATGAACTTATTTACAAAACAGAAATATACCCACAGACACAGAAAACAAATTTATGGTTACCAAAGGGGAAAAGCAGGGTAGGGATAAATTAGGAATTTGGGACTAACATATACACAGAGCTATATATAAAATAGGTAAACCACAAGGACCTACTGTATAGCACAGGGAACTCTACTCAGTATTTTGTAGTAACCTATAAGGGAAAAGAATCTGAAAAAATATATATATAACTAAATCACTTTGCTGTACACCTGAAATTAACACAACATTGTAAACCAACTATACCTCAATAAAAAAAAAAAGATGCCTGAGTGAACTTGCACAGTTCCAGATGGCAAATAGATGTTTAACACAACATTGTAAATCAGCTATACTTCAATTAAAATAAATAAATAAATGGCTACATCCTATGATGTGTACTTCTGTCAGCTCTCAGTTCTCAGACTAAGAATGACTTCCTGATGCAGGGCACTCTCCCTGTGTTTTTCCCACTAAAGTGCCCCTCTATCACATAATGGTGTCGATTAATCAAATGCAAACGGTGATGTACCTTCAGGTCCTGGCCTGGAGAGCTGGAGACCTCATTCTGAGTCATGGGTTTGCATCCTTGCTGTGTTTCTGAGAAATCCTATGTGAAGTTTGCGGCTGAAGCTTCAGTCATTTTCACGCAGGAAAAAGCACAGAAGACCTGTTGGTCTATGACTGGGGCTGTTCCTTCAGACACAGAGCTTTCTGGGAACGCGCCCCTTGGGTCCAGGGGAGATGGTTGTGCTTTTAAAACTTACCAGCTCATCCCAGTTCAAAATTGCTCTGTGGGCAGAGAAAGAGCTCAGAGACGTTGAAAGGTGACTGAAGGTAAACAAGAAGCACAGACTTAAATGCAGGACAACATATGAAATGCAGCTCCTTTTCTTTTTAAAACTTCATTTTGGGGCCTGAAACCTTGAACACCAATGAAGGAGGCCATTTTTATTTCCAAGAGGGTGCTGACCTTCAAAGTTCTTTTTCCAAGGGGAAGAAATTTAATTTAATCTTGTCTTCTCGTATTTGTTCATGTTAGATTACATTAAATGAATTATTTTTAATCATTGTTCATAAATCACAGCAAGGATGCGCCCCGAGGCACAGAACATTTGCATACAAATATTAATTGCTGCCACCTGTCCTTTGGGTTCATGGGAAATTAGATGGAAGTGCAGGAAACGGCAGGCACGAGGGTGTGGGTATCGGATGGGGCGAGGATGGGGTGAAACATTTTCCCCGATAGCCTTGCTCAGCTCACAATGTGTGACTTGGAACTTCAGGATTCTCCTCAGATGTTTCCTCCACCGTGAAGCCCACCCTGATTTCTCTGGTACAAATGATGTTTCCCTCCTCTGTTATCTGTGAGCTGTGACCAGCCTCTCTTAGGAAACTTGAATGTTCTTCGTAGTTCAGTCATCCACGGCCATGTCCTCACGTGGACCAGAGGCTCCCTGCCTGTCACACACAGCAGAGGAATTCCCTGCTCATTCGACAGACTGAGAAGAGGAAGAGTCCTGGGAAAGTCCCCTCTGTCTCCTGCACAGGCTGCCCTCAGGGCCAGGGTTCACTCAATAGATGCTCATTAAGCAAGCATTTCAGAGACCTGCTTCCTGTTGTAAAACATGCTTTCTCTCCAATTTCTCCTTGTGTATTTGGGATTTTTCTCTAAGTTTAGACCCACACTCATGACCAGGGCCCCACTCCTGTGTTCCTGGGCACAGATGGATTCAGCCGGAATTTGAAATCCTAATTATTGGAGAGCAGCCTTCCCACTCACGCTCCATCCCTCCCACCTTCAGGAGCCTCCCACCACCAGGCTCCTGAAGTCGAGGCCCATGCCGGCTTCTCCTCCTGCTTCGGCTCTCAGTTGCCCCCTGCCCGTTCCTGCTGCCCGCTCTCCCCTGTCCTTGTGCTCGGGGCTGTGGTTCGACCCCCATGCTATTTGGGAAGAGTCTTCCCTCCCACGGCCTTGCTCCGCTGGCCTCCTCCCGGCCTCTGCCAGCAGCCTCCGCTTCCCCACCCAGATGTGGTCAGACCAGCCTGTGCTGAGCCTCCTCTGAGCCCCCTCCCCAGGACACACTCCGACCTTCGCATCCTTCATCCATGTGCCCATTCACCCCTTCGGCAACGATGGCACTGTTTTAAGTGTTAAGGAGTGTTCTGGACGCTGGACGGATGTCACCACACCATGGACCAGTGCTGGGACAAAGGACACCCGGGACCCCAGGAGGTCCTCACCCGTCTGTTGACTCATCTTCCCCCCTTGGGTGTTGATGAGACTCCCCCACCTCATCCCTGTTCCCTGATGCAAATTACATGCACTGCGCGTCACATGCTTGCCCAAAGTCCAGGGAATTTCATCCTGACTCCTACGAAGCCTCTCGAATTCCCAGCTCTCCAGCGCCGTTGGGGTCACCGAGAGCCGAGTGATGGGAAGCGCGGTGAGTCAGAGCAGCACCCCTGGTGGGAGCTGGTACCCCTCTGTTGAATATGTCGGAAAAATTCTGAGTCCAGCAGGTGCCTCCCCAAAGGGCTTCTCTGAGCTTTTCAGACGCTCATGTGTGTTGTGACGTCCCTGCAAGAGTGCAGAGACAGCACATGGTTTCCCTGGTTTTGCTGTTGTTTGTATGACTCACCACACTTGCTTTAGCATAGTATCCGCAGGACGGGTCTAATGTAACAGAATGACACAATGAGCAGGAACACAGCGGGTATCCAGGTCCCATTCTGAACCCTCGAGGGGTATTTCCTCGTCTCCTAGATTCTACGGAACCTCCACACTGCAGGGGAGCAAACTGAGATGCACAGAGGTCCAGGCGCCTGTTGTAAGAATGGTGAGGTCCAGAGCTGAGCTCAAAGCCATGGGATCAACCACGTGGCCCCTGAGCCCCACTGGATGGGACTTTGTTGTCCTGCCAAGCGCAGAATGCCTCACCGGGCCCTGCTGTCCAGAGAGAAATCAGCACATTTGATGGAATCCACTGATGTTCTCACCTAATGAACGCTTCTCATTAGAAACAGGAATCCCCCACCAGTCCTGGGCTGAGCCCAAGACCCCTGTTCCAACATGGAAGGAAGACTACTGTTTAATGACACATGGCTACTATTTCAGCCTTCATTGTTGCCCTGCATCGCTGATCAAGACCAACAAACACGATGGAAACCATGGCCACACGTGTGCTGGTGCAGGGCATCCTGCAGAAAGTGTGTCTGTTCAAGGGTGCAGATCAGCAGAGAAGGGAAGCGTGTAGACTGTCCAGGCTGTGCAGGGTGTCCACTCTCCAGAAATTAAAAGCCTGATCTGTAGCGTGGTCCCATGTCCGTGGTGTGAATACTCCCACCGCAGCTGATCATGTGTCCATCGTGGCATTAACAGACATTGCTGTTGGCTCTCCCAGGCTGGTACAAGCCAGCTTCTGCACCCACCAGATGTAGCAAATCCAGCTCTGACGACTGGCTTCTCGTTCCTTCTCTTTATTCGTTTGTGTATTTTTGTGAGAGGAGAGGAGCTCCGAGGTGCCAGTGATTGTGTAGCCATTGGGCGTCCACTGCCAAGTTAAAGACAACTTCAAGATACAAGGGCTGTTATGTATTTATCTCAAGCGTAGCAAACCAGCTTGACAGCCTGATCCACGTTACAGAAGCTTTTGTAACTCAAAGAGATCATTGACAATAAATGCAAGATATTGAACCAGAAAGGCTTTGCTTAGAGCAGATTCACAGCATCCCCATGAGATCCTGGGTGGGGAACAGGGAGTGGCTGAACTTGGCCAGAACCACAAGGGTCCGAAGCAGCAGATATTTCAATTTTCTTCTATTTCAATCTTGTATTTTTATGTATCTGTTCATTTATTCATTCATCACTGTTGCCTTCCTGCCATCCACAGGGCACCATGACTGGGAGCTGGGAAAGCAGACACCATCCCTTCCATCTCATGGGTCCTGGAGCTTGGACCCTCCACCTGCCCATATTTGGAGCACCTGAGTCGGGGGATGCTTTTGCAGGGAGGTACCCTGACAATTATTTTAAACGCTCTTTGTTCATATCCCTATTAGAAAGTTAGACTATACCTGGTAGGCATCCTGCGTTGCTTTGTGTTTGATTCTGATTAGACCTCTTGGTTTTCCATCAACACCTGTTCAATTCCCCAGAGGCAGGTTACCCAAGCTGGTCTTTGACTTCTGTGCAGTCCACGCTGATGAGAAAGTCTCAGCATCTCTGAGATGGCTGGACTGTTCCATCACATCTGGGCATGGGGCACAGAGGTGGACACGAGCTGTCTTCAAAGGATCATGCTGAGAAGGAGAAACAAAAGTCATCAGTGCTGGGAACATTGGCTCCAGCCCAGGAGAGGAGAGATTCTGTGCCCACAACATCAGTAGAAAGGAAACAGGGAGAAAGGCAGTTTCTGAGCAGAATCCAGTCTGAGATGGGATGGGATGGGGCTGGGTGCAGCTAAGCTGTCCCAGTGAACGGATGGGAACATGCCCTCACTGGGACAGAGAGGGAGCTCCAGAGAGAGAGCCACAGCCAGCCACTTGCTCTGGGCACAGCATGGAGCGCCCCAAGGACCCCAGGATATGGCAACGCCCTAGATGCTAAGAAACTCACTCAGAATGAGGCTGAGTGGAGGGTGGACAGTTTGAAATTTGAGACTCGTTTCACTCCGAGACCTCTGGCCCATGACCTAAAGAAGAGCAGAGACCATTCCTCCGTCTCCGTGTAGAAAGGAAGAGCTGAGTCCCTGTCCGGCTGAGCCAGCCTCAGGCCATAGGGTGGGGCAGTTCCTTCATCTCCAGGCCACCAGGTGGGGTCCCCAGACAGAGACCCAGCATAGCTGGAAGCATGGCCCCAGGCCTGTGGGCTCTGATGGTTGTGTCAGGAGACTGAGGCAGCGACTTAGGACAGTTGGAAGCAAACGAGCTTGTAAACGAAGCTGAGGGTGAGCATCCCAGTGCAGACCCTGAGCAGCTCTCCAACCGGGGTTCCTCCATGTGTCACACGGAGGTGCTGGGTCCTCCCTGCAGGTGGAGGGGAGGTGTCCCCATCAGGACGCCCCACAGCACTTACGGGCTAGCACAGCTGAAAGGAACACAGAAGGAAGGTCATTTTCTCTGATATCTTGACCCAGATGCTATAACTTTGGAAATCCTTGAAGGGAAGGACATGCCAAGAGCAGAAGGGACGTGGGGAGGCGTTGCCTTTGGAGGATCTGGAAAGACAAAAGGCCTCTGTTCCTCTCTGCTTGCCTCAGGAGCCGGGATCAAAGGCCCCTGATCTGCCCCCAGAGCCATTCAGAGCAGACACCACTATCAGGGGCACGGCCAGGTGTCAGAGTCAGCTCCCTGGGGTCTACACACGACAACTTTATTGGAGATCCTTCCTCTTGTCCCAGGAAATGTCTTTTGTTTTTCCAGGCAGCGCAACAAAATCATATGATGAAATAATCATCGTGATAATTAACCCCTTTCATCAGGAGAGTTAAGAAAATATTCAAGGACCGCATATTAATAGCATTAGCATTTAGTACTAGGGGAAAAAAAAGATGTTTATTGCTGCAGCCAGGCCTGAGGATCGGGCTGGCCCCTCTAACTGATGCTCTGCTGGGTTGGAAGCACAGCAGCATTAACTACGCTGCCCTTCAGCTGACACCGGCTCCCAGACGCTGGGGTTTCATCCCAAATTTCTCCTCTCCTTCCCAGGCTTCTTCCTGGTAGACATTATTACATTTCTGATGAGTCAAACAGATTTTCTGCAGGCATTAAGTTTTTAGTAAACAGACTTAAATTAACAGCTATTTATGACATTTCACTCCAGGGATCAAATCAAAAGCACCCGTTTCATATATAAATATCTCTTCCCTCTCTGCTGTTAATGAACGGTATTATTTTTGTTGTCATTGCCGTTGTTCAAAGCAGCATTAGACATATGCCCCGCTTCTCCTGGCTCCCTCATCATGCGAGTTCCGTCCTCCAATTGAGGGAACATGATTACCTTTAGGAAGCAAAGGTGGAAGCACCTTAACTTTCCATAATTCAGTGAAACAAGGCATACATCTGAAATCCCCCTCCGAGGAGCTCCGTTCTCATCTACAGTAAGGGGCTGCATTTTAATGTTCTAATGAAAACAATTTAGCCTGGCCTAATGTCATCAGCAGGGCATCATGGGCCTCACCAGAACCTGATTTGGGAGCTGGTCTTTTCATTATTCTTGGTGTTGTGCGGCGATCAAGGAGCCTGCATCTCTCTGAGTGACCTTGCTGGTGGCAGCGTCGCGTTTAGTGCTAATAAGGATGGCTTCACGGTCCAGGGATGAAAGGGTTGCCAGGGGCGCGGGGGGGAGCAGCAGCTGTGAGCCTGCATCTGCTTCCCACGGTAAAGTGATGGGCTCCCAAACGCTGCAGTGATGAAATAGCGTCATACCTGGGCAAATCTAACTGCCTCTTGGCATGGAGACCTCCTTTCGGACTCCAGTAAATTTTGAAGGCTCACAGATGACAGGTCAGAATTGCATCTTTCCCCTTGAAGGGGAGAAGTTACAAGTTCTCAGTCATGTGTTAATGCACTTGTTTGTGTCTTTGTGAATGGACAGACAACTGGGCAAGGATGCTACCGACACCGTGATGGGTAAGAGACGTCTGCTGGTTAAATACGGCAAATGCAACAGCCTGGCTTAGCTCTGCTCCCTCTCAAAGACCCATTCAAATGACAATTTTTCTTAAATAAATTTATTTATTTTTATTTATTTATTTTTGGCTGCATTGGGTCTTTGCTGCTGTGCGCGGGCTTTCTCTAGTTGTGACGAGCGGGGGCTACTCTTTGTTGCGGTGCGCGGGCTTCTCATTGTCGTGGCTTCTCTTGTTGCAGAGCAGGGGCTCTAGGCGTGCAGGCTTCAGTAGTTGTGGCATACAGGCTCAGTAGTTGTGGTTCGCAGGTTCTAGAGCACAGGATCTGTAGTTGTGGCGCACGGGCTTAGTTGCTCCGCGGCATGTGGGATCTTCCCAGACCAGGGCTCGAACCCATGTCCCCTGCATTGGCAGGCGAATTCTTAACCACTGCGCCACCAGGGAAGCCCTCAAGTGACAATTAAGGGACTTTCCCAAAGGCCACCTGGACAAAGAGAACAGATGACAGCAACATCATTTTGGAAGTGGGAAAGGAGGGGGTGGGTGAAGGCAACTTAGCAGACCCACATGTCTTGGTTTGCCTTCCAGTTGAGACAAAGATTCCACTGCGACTGACTTACTTTAGGGCAGCAGGGAATACCCAGAAGGGAGTGGGGAAGTGAGACAATGAACGGAAGGTGCGAATAACGGCTTATAATGGAGCCAGCTCCCACGACGGACAAGCAGGACTTGATCTCGATGGTGAGAATCTGGGAGTCGGTGCAGAGTACGCACGTCTGTTAGAAAGGTGGAAGAGAATCCTGAGGAAATGGGGACTAGAAACAAAGAAAGGAGACTAGGAGAGAGCCTTAGAAAAAAGGAAGGCAAGTTAGGTAAGTGCAGGATGTCAAATACCCTAATGACGAGTTTCAGAAGGAGAGACTATCATGGGCGGGAGGGATTAGTAATTCAAGGAGGTTCCCAGCACCCAAGGACGTGAAACTCGACACTGACCTTTCTCCTGACCCAGGTGAAGAGTAGTAGCACCTAGGAATCAACATTCTGGCTGACTTGATAGGTTCTTTTACTGCATCTAGAACAGCAGCTGAGACTAGCAACCACCTGTGTTTGGGTTTAAAATCATCCTTAGTCTTTAAGCGTGCTTCTGGCTCCTGGCCAAACTGGTGGGTTAAATGGGTCTGGACGAAGCACCACCCCCGCACTTCCCAAGTCTAAGTTGATGGTGATGGTCTCTGCAATCCCCAGGGACATGATATCACTTTTATCCTTTTGGTTGTGGGAGAAAATAGTTCAAGATTTGACCTTGACCTGACCTGCCATAAAGACCTCACCTGTGGGTCAGAGGGACCCTGTGGGATTAGGTCACTTGCTATGAATACCTATTCCAGCTCTACATTCAAAGACTAGATAAGTAACCACAGCAAGGTCCTTCTGGCCCATTGGTCCCAGAATGGGAACAATTTAAGCCAAACTTCAGGTGTCATCTGACCCCCGTGAGCCCAAACACAGCTTGGTTGGCCACGGTGGTGTTTTGGGTCCCCAGGATCAGCATCCACTCTGAATAGTATTGACGAGGAAGGTAGGGGTAAGTGCTTCCCTTTCTTGACAGCTACCCTGGTAAAGGGCCACGTTTTCCTCTGGGGAAGGGTTAGGAGCCGTCACAGTATTGAAACTGAGCAGGACCTTGCACAGCCTTCCAGAAGACAGACCCCAGTGTCCTCCTCCTCTGGTTTATAGAAAAGCTTTAGCCTCCTAGGCCCTTCCCAAGTTCCGAAGAGCAAATTTAATCAGAGGAGCGAGAAAATGCAGGAATAAAGGAAGACAGCCAAGCAAGACAAAATAATAACAGCTTAGCCATAAAACAAAATCAGAGACCTTTAGTTCCTTCTCAGGGGCTACAGATAATATCCTGAGCCCTACCCTTGAGTTGCCTTGCAGATACAGACACCCTCCCCAGGTAGAAGAAGTTAACTGCATGCTGACCACCAGCACGTAGACCCCAGACCTGGTGGAACCGGAAGGTTGATGATTGGGGTTCCTGAAACATCACCCTGTTACCTCACCACCCACCAAGCAGAGAACTGTGCATGAGCTGAGCAGGCATCCTGCGGCCCTCTCCCTCATGCTGTCTTTAAAAACCCTTCCCTGAAAGTCATCAGAGACTTGGGGTCTTTTGAGCCTGAGCCGTCCCTTCTCCTTGCCTGGCTCTCCATAAATGCAGGCATCCTGTGACCCTCTCCCTCATGCTGTCTTTAAAAACCCTTCCCTGAAAGTCATCAGAGACTTGGGGTCTTTTGAGCCTGAGCCGTCCCTTCTCCTTGCCTGGCTCTCCATAAATGCTATACTTTCCTTCACCACAACCCAGTGTCAGTAGATTGGTTTTGCTGTGTGTTGGGCGAACGGACCCAAGTTGGATTCAGTAACAGTACACACATGTAACTGCATCACAAGGTCATTCCCCAAAGGGACTGGACTTTTCCCCAAAATGGTCTCAGGTCTGTCAGCTAACCAAAGTCTAGGGACAGGGCATGAGGTCATGGGTTATTATAGAGACACAACCAGGTGTCTCGCCACCAGAATGAGATGCTGTTCCCCGAACGTGGAATAAGAAAGACCTCAGTAGGTAGACTGCCCGTCTATTTCATTTACAGGGAACTGGTGATCAGATAGCCACCAGCACAGTTCCCTACAGATCAAACTCTGCCATCCTTATTCTTAACGACTACTGGGAACCCAGTGGCAGAACCTGCCACCATTATCTCCAGGCTTCAGAGGGTGGCCTCCACACTAGCAAGGATTTCTGAAGGCTTGGGTGAAGGATGCGTCCTCTTCACCACCTGAGGGACATAGTTTAGGTGTAGCTGAGCTATAGTTGCTCGTTAAAGAACCACTCCGATTTTACACGAAGGTGACCACCTGTCCTGGTCTACCTGGGACTGAGGAGTTTTCCAGGATGTAGGTCTTCTAGTTTTAAAACCAAGAAAGTCCCAGGCAAACTGGCGTGAGCGTGTCCCCTTGCTTCAGACTCCTTACTCTAAAATACGACAGGGGAAATTTCTGTATCTCATGTTTAAAGAGTGTAGAAGTTAGCTGAATCCAAGCGAAGCAAATACTCAGAACTTCTAGCTGCTCAAGTGAAGACTTCTAAATCCCAGCGGAATATGCATCTTTATCAATACTTGTGCCCCGAGCCAGACCTAAATTTCATCGGTTTTGGCCTAGGCTGTTCAGAATCCATCTTTAAGCAGGCTTCTCAGGTCCCGCTGATACAAACTGCTAAGGTTTTACAATTGCTTTGGTGTGTATTCGATCTTCTCCCAGGGCGGACCTGGCAACTTTCTCTCTGGGCTAAGCTGAGATTTAACTACATTTCAGGTTTGGAGGAAATGAGAAGTCATGAACGAATTGGCATCCCTTTATGAGGCAGCTACCGCAGGTGAGGTCATGGAAAGGTCTTCATGCAGCAGGAGATTAATACATCAGAAGCAGGAGCCAGGCAACTTCCACCAGCACGAGACCTTCACCTGCATTTAGAGGTTCAAGGTTCCCAGTCCCCTTGCACATTTCCAAACATCTCCTCAAGTCTCCTTTCTTTTCAATCGGTTCTTAATCTCAGCATGGAGACCAGGAAAATGTGTGCATTAACATAGAATGTCAACTTTGAATCCCTGCAAACCACCCATTTCTGTGATGGGTTTGATCCTCGGTCACACCGGCCACACACGATAACGGATTCATTCATGGCTGCCATAGAAACCTCCTGGTTCTCCAACCAGTCTTCTCTCATAGGTGCAAGACCCTTATTTTAAATTGTTCTTGTAATCTCTCCGGGGATGTGATCAGAAGCCAGCACACCCCACAGTTACCAACAATCTTGGTCATTGTCACTGTAGCCACAGGGCCCAAGGGCAGCAGTCACTTGCCTACTCAAAGCCTGGCCATGTACGAGCGCTCTATCCCCTGCTGCCATCAGGGATGTATCAGGTAAGTGTGGTGTCATTGCACGTGGGATATTATTCAGGACTTTCTCCAACAAGGAGGCCACCCATGCTTTCACCAACAAGGTGAGAAACCCAGTCCCCAAATCCCATTTCGAGATTTTAGTTCTTGGTCCCTTCTTGGTGGCAACAATGGTATCAGTCAGGGTCTTGGTAGAAAAAAAAATGCACACGAATGGTTTAAATGGAGAGACCTGAATGAAATACCAACTCATAAGAGTATAAGGGGCATGAAGGAATGAAATGGGGGCCATGAAACAGTCAAGGGTTACCAACAAAAGGAAGACTTTGCCGCCTGAAGAGCCAAACAGGCAAGGAAAGAAGCCGTGTTATGAGGGCCCTGTGGGATCTGGTGCTCTTGAAGGGTGTGGCTCCGGAGGTGGAGCCCTAAGGCATGGGCTTCCAGAGAAGAGGTGCTGGAGAGTGGAGGAAGCAGGGGAGAGATGCCCCCTTCCATCCTCCTGTCCCCCGTGGTACCCTCCATTGCCCAAACCAACAGAAGCCAATGCCAGGAGAGTTGATTCACAGTCTGTTGGTGTCACAGCCGGGAAAGTAGACAGGAGGGAGCAAGGTGGAGTGGAACTAACCATTCCCTTTATCTCTGTTTTCTTTCTGCTGTTCAGAGACTACCTTTGTCACATTGGACTGCACTTCTGCTAACAACATGCCCAGGCGTGGAGCTTGCTATATCCTGCTCGGATATGCAGCACTTCTTACATTGGTGGGTTCATTTCTTTTAACATTAGGGAAATGTATCTCTGCTGGTATGTCCTCTTCCCTGTTCTCTTTCTCTTGCTTTGTGGGAAGAAAAACAATTAGACTTCCTCATTCTCTCATCCGGAGAAAATCTTGAATGGCGGTGAAATGCAAGATCGCTGAAGAACGGTTTAAATCCTGTTTCCAAAAGTTCCTAGCTGTGTGGCCTTGGGCAAGCTACTTAAAATCTCTGTCCTTCTGAAATCTCACCTGTAAAATGAGTATGATTTTAGCCGTGAGGAGTAAACGGATAACACTAACATATTTAAAAACTATATAAATCTCGCCTACTGCTCTTGTTAGAGTGGTTATTAATATTAATGTTGCCTCTTAGCTTGTCTATTAAACTCCCTGTGCTCTTATCTCTCTGAGCTGCATTTGGGTTATTTTGCCATATATATCCTCTAGGTTCATATTCTAGATTCACAGTTCTTTTTTCTTTCTTTTTTAAAGCTATTTCTAATTTGTTTTAAACACACATTAACTTTTTATTTAAAATGATCCTTTTCATTTATAAAGACTTTTTCTAAATGTTTAGTGAATACATTTTTTGCAAACTTAAGTAAATTTCACAAATCTAATGTCTGGGGACCTTTTTACAAGCAGATACACATGTAGCTTCGGTCCAGATCAAGATATGGAATATCGCCAACACCTTGGTGCCTCTTAATTGTGCTCACAGTCAATAACCCCTGAACAAACACACTCAGCATTCTCCACCTTCACGACAGGCTGCCTATGTCTTGTCCCTAGTCTTACCAAGTAAGCTTAAACTACTTACCAAAGAATTGGTATAAAACAGCCCAATAAATCAGCAACACTACACTTGCAAAAGCTCACCCGTCTCTAACCCCCATACTTTCCTAAAAACACTGAATAGTACACGTTCTCTGTGTTCCTAGACATGGCTGTGTGAATTTTGAATTCCATATAATGCAATCTTGCATTCATGAAGTGTTTTGGGGGGACTGGCTTCCATCATCAATATGATATCTGTGAGATCTATACCTGTCAATTGTGGAAGAGGAGATAATTGCTATAGTCAAAGTGCTGTGTGAATATAGCACAATCTGTGAGTCCAGTGAAGTGTTCATAGGCTTTTCAGTTCTTTCCAATTTTAGATTACTACATATAGAGCTTCTAGAAACAACCCTGAGCATATCTGTTAGAGAGTATACATAAACATTTGGGTATTTACTTAGGAGCAGAGTTGCTAGGTCTGGACTTGACAGTATGGTAAGGCTTGCCAGGTACATACCTAGTCTTCCTAAGGAATTGATGGAATTTCAACTTCCATCAGAATATTCCACATTTGGTACTATCTCTTTTTCTGTCTCCATTTAAGCCACTTTGGTGGGAGTAGAGTGCTCTCTCGTTTTGATTTAGTCTGCGTTTTCCTGATGGCCAACAAGGCAGAGCATCTATGTTTTTTTCCTTTTAGCCATTTGGAGATCCTCTTTTAAGAAGGGCCGGCTCGAGTCTTTTGTCCATGGCTCTCTGGGAGTCTCCGTCTCTTTTTGTGACTTTGTAGAATCTCTGCTACATTCTGGATGTCTGCATTAAAGTACGTCCTCCCATGGTATGGCACGGGTCTTCGTTTTTAATTTCCTTGAGGAATACGTTTCAAACCATGCAACGCGCGGGTATTGAGTACACAATCCCAGAAGCTTTGATGGATGCGTGTACCCACATGGTCCACACCCCCATCGAGATGTGACACATTTCCTTCAGGCCAAAAGTTGCCTCCTAGCCCGGCCCAGTTGTTCCCAGCACACCCCCTAACCAGGAAATCACTCTTCTGATTTCTATCGCCATGGATTATTTTTTCCTGTTCTGGAAATTCATGTGGATAGAGTCTTACAGCAGGTGTAAGTCTGTGTCTGGCTTCTTGCACCCAGCGTGTCTTGAGGTCCATCTGGGTAGCAGTCATGTGCTTGCAGAATTTGTTGCATTCTGTGGCCGGGTAACTTGGCATCGCATGGATAAACCACAATCTGCTTGTCCGTGCTATTGATCGCTATTTGTGTGGCTCCCCATTTTGGACCGTTATGTTTAAGGCTGCTGGAAACAATCCTATAAAAGCCACTTTGTGGACATATATTTTCATTATCTCTCTAAGTGGAACGGGAGAGCAATAGGGTAAATGTATGTTCAACTCTAAGAAATTAGCAAAACGTTTTACAAAGTAGTAGTTTCCTTTTTCATTTCCAGTAAACATATAGGAAAGATATAGTTGTTCTAAATCTTTGAAAATATTTGGTGTTGTCAGTATTTCTAATTCTGGTCATTTTTATGGGTATGATGAAGTGGTTTTTGGTTGGTTTTACGTTTGCGTATATAATTTATATAGAGAGATAGAATTTATATAAGTATTATATAAATATATAAAATCCATGGCATGTTTCTAAAATTTAATGTTCATTTTAACAAGCAGAGCTTTTATCTTGGTAAAATTTTTAACTAATTTTAAAGTGCATTGCTCTTTATGTCTTCTCTGAGAAATCATTCCCTCTCTGAGCTCTAGAAACTTTATATAGTTTTTCCTAATTTCTACAAAAAAACTTTAAACATTTTGATCGAGATTACTTGAATCTATTAATTAAATTAGGGAGAACTGAAATGATATAAGTTTGAGCTTTCCAATCTATGAAAAGCATATATTAATATATATATATATATATATATATATATCCATTCATTATTTATTCTTAAATTAATCTCAGAAGAGTTTTATAGTTTTTGGTGTAGTGATTTTGCAGATATTTTCTTTTATTTATACCTGAATATATTTTGTTTTTACGCTATTGTAAATATAATATTTTTCATTTTCCTTTTTCTGGCTGATATTCTAGAGACGCACAAATGAGTTTTGCATATTGTCCTTGTATTCTCCATCCTTGCTAAAATCACTTATCAGTGGGAGAATTTTTTTGTTTTGATAGATTCCTTGTTTTCTCACGTGAAAATCATTTCTGAAAATGAAGTAAGTGTAGGTTTTCTTTAAATCTTTATGTATTTATTTCTTATCCTTGCCTTATTGCACTGGGTAGAATCTTCCACACAGTATTCACTAGAAATAGAGCAGACATCCTTGCCTTGTTCCCAAATCCTAGGGGAAATCATTCAATATTTCACCATTAAGTTATATTAGCTGTAGGTATTTTTTATAGATATCCTTTAACAGATTGCACTCAATCACTATTAGTTTGTTGAGCGTTTTCATTATGAATAACTGTTGAACGCTGGTCAAATATTTTTTTCTGTACCTAATGAGATTATCATAAACTTTTCTCTTTTATTCTGTGAATGTTAATTGATTGACATCTGAACATTAAACCAACTCTGTGTTTCTCTGATGGCTACTTGTTTCTAGCATATTTCATATTCATATATTGCTAGGTTCAATTTACTAACAGTTTATTGAGGATTATTGTTTTATCTACATCTGCCATGATCATTACCTATAATTTTCTATTTTTTGTAGTGTTTTTGTCAATTTTGTTAAGTTGTACTTTCCAAAGGATATGTCTGTTTTCCTTAAATTGTCATTGGCATAAAGTTTACTATCTTTTTAATGTCTGTAGTATATGCAGTAACATCTATTCTGTCAGTCTTTGTATTGATAATTTGTGTTTTCTTTATTCTTAATCAATCTGGCTCGGTGTTTTAAAATTTTATTAATCATTTCAAAAAACAAAATTTGAATTGTTTTCTATTTAATTAGTCTGCTCCTTTATTGTTATTTACTTCATTCAAATAATTGCATGTGTGTGTGTGTGTGTTTTAAGTGCTTGGGAATTACAATATGATCCTTACCTTATCAGAGGCTCTGAGAGTTAATATTAAATGATTTTATCTAAAATTTAAGAACGCTCCAGCAATAGCATTTTAAGTCTCCTTCTGTACTTTGCACTATTGTCATCGTATGTTTTACACCTTGATACATTATCAATTGCACAGTACAATGTTATTACAATATGACTTAACAGTCAGTCACCCAATGCTTTTCAGTCTCTGCAAATCTGAGTTTTCATTCCATATCATTATCTTCTGCTTGAAGAACTCCTATTAGCATATCTTTTATTTTTGGTTCATCAGTGACTAATTTTCCCACCTTTCTTCTAGGAAAATTTGTCTTTTTTTCTTTCACATTTATTTTGAATTATATTTTGCTGCTTCTGTAATTCTGGTTTAAGAGTGTGTCTTTTTTTCCCACACTTTAAAGACACTGTTCATCTTTCCTCTGGTCTCCAGCGTTTCTGATGAGAAGTTATATTGTGGATCCTTTGTATGCAGCTAACGTATCTTTTTTTATTGTTATCCTTCAAATTAGATAATTTTCATCGCTCCGTCTTCAGGCTCACACTTCCTTCTGCAATATGCAAAAGGAATCCCTTTCAGTGAATTTTAAAAGATCATATGTTGTACTTTTTGGTTATGGAATTTCTATATGGTTATTTTTATAGTATCTATTTCTCTGTTGATATCACTATTTGTTCACTCACTATAGCCATCCTTCACTTTAAGTCATTGTACATATGGAAAATAGCTATTTACAAGCCCTTGTTTGCTATCCCAACATCTAACTCACTCAGCATCAGTTTCTCTTGATGCTTTTTCTATTACCTAAGGGGCATTCTTTCCCATTTCTTCTCATGGCTGATAATATTTTTAGTATTCTCTGGACATTGTGGTGACACATTTTAGAGAGAGTAGATTACTCTCTCTTCCTTAAAAGGGTGTCGAGTTTTTGTTTGTTTGTTTTCCTAGAAGCAGATTGTTTTATTTTGTCAGGCTTTCTTTTATTTTATTACAGCAAGTAAATTGCAGTTTGGGTCTTAGTCTGAGTGTGTGGTTCTTTTCTGTAGTGTTGTTCTTACTCTTGGCTGAGATATTTCTGGGTTCTCTACCAGATGCCCAGGATGCTGGGAGGTGTCGGCACCTGCACCGGCCACTCTAGAATGCCAGGCTATTCCTGAATGGCGAGTCCCAGAGTCTCCGGACCCTCATCCTGGTGTCTGCTGCCCTGCTGTTGGCAGAGGGTCCACTTCCCAGGTCTCTTCGGCCTCTGCCTCATCTCAGGCACTCCATGCTGTGCTCGGGCACTGGCTCGCTGATACTGCCCGGAAGCTGGCCACAGGCAGAAAGCCAGGGTCACTATGTGCTCACCTCCTGTGTTTCCGTTCCCAGGACGCAGCTCTGTTCTGCCTTCTGTCCAGTGTCTGGAACCTGACTTGTGGTTCTTTAAGGGGAAAGGCCAAGTTCTTTACCAGTGACCCTACAATGATACGATGACCAGAAGCCAAGGTCTGTGCATTGACTTCACTCTCTAATTGATACATTTTGAAGAAACGAAGTTTTATTTTAGGTGTAGCCCAGTTCATCTTCTAGCTTACATAAAAGCCCTTGTTTGCTACCCTGACATCTAAACCCCTCAGCACTAGTTTTTCTTGATGCTTTTCTATCACCGAAGAGTGACACTTCCCTGTTTGTTCTCATGGCTGACTGTGTTTGTATTCTGCTCTGGACAATGTGGTGCATTTTACGAGGAGTAGCAGATTCTTGCCCTAGCAGGTGACCTTGTGCGTATCCCATTGTGGTCACTGACCCTGTGGTCTGGGTGGTACCTCCACCAGGGCATCTTCTTAAACCTGACTCTGATCGTTTCACCTCACCACCTGCTTACCTCTCCTCAGTGGCCTCACAGCATTCCTACCCTGGAGATTAAATGTAAAACTCTTGACTTTGGCTGAAAGGCCCCACATGACTGGCCTTTGCTGGCTGTATTCATCTGCCATGACAAGTACCACAGGCTGTTACCCAACCAAACTTGGGTCCACTCGCCCAACATCCAGCAGAGCCAATCCACTGATACTGGGTTGTGGTGAAGGAAAGTGCAGCATTTATTGCAGGACCAAGCAAGGAGAAGGGGCAGCTCATGCTCAAAAGACCCAAACGCTCTGATGAATTTCCGGGAAGGATTTTTTTTTTCTGGTATGCGGGCCTCTCACTGTTGTGGCCTCTCATGTTGCGGAGCACAGGCTCTGGACGCACAGGCTCAGCATCCATGGCTCATGGGCCCAGCCACTCCGCGGCACGTGGGATCCTCCTGGACCAGGGCACGAACCCACGTCACCTGCATTGGCAGGCAGACTGTCAACCACTGCGCCACCAGGGAAGCCCCCGGGAAGGATTTTTAAAGAGTGTGAGGGAGAGGGTCACAGGGTGTGTTATCAGCTCGTGCACAACTTTCTGATTGTTGGTTGGTGAGGTAACAGGGTGATGTTTCAGGAATCTCAATCAACAGCCTCCTTGTTCCAGCCATTCTGGGGTCTATGTGCTGATGGTTAGCATGCAGTTAACTTCTTCCACCTGGTGAGGGTTTCCATATCTGCAAAAACAGCTCAAGGATATGGCTCAGGGTATTATCTGTAGCCCCTTGAGGAGGAACTAAATGTCCTTGACTTTTTTTTGTGGCAAAACTATTATTATTTTGTCTTGTTTGACTGTTTTCCTTGTTTCTGCATTTCCTCACTTCTCTGATTAAATTTGCTCTTTGAAACTTGGGGAAGGCCTAGGAGGCTAAAGCTTTCCTACAAATAAGAGAAAAGACATTAAAAAACAGACATTTATTGTCTCACAGTCTGAGACTGGAAGTCTGAGAACAAGGATGCTTCCTTCTGAAGGCTCTGGGGGCAGGATCTGTTCCAGGCCTGCCTTTTGGCTTGTAGGTGGCCGTCTTCTTCCTGTGTCTTCACACCTTCTTCCTTCTGTGCAAATGTCTCAGTGTCCAGATTTCCCTCTACTTATAAGAATACCAGTCCTATTGGATTGGGGTTCCCCCTAAAGACCTCATCTTAACTTGATCATCTGCAAAGACCCTATTTCCCAATGAGGTCATACTCACAGGTACTGGGTTCACAACTTCAGAATATTTAGGGGGACACGATTCAACCCACCATTCAGGCCCCTCAGCCTCTGCTTCTCCATGCACCGCCCTGGCCCTTGGTCTTCTTTTTGTGCCTACAAACCACAACCACCTTCTTTCCCTGGGGTTTTCTCCAGTGGCTGTGGTTCATCCTACCCACTTAGTGCCCTGACTAACCTATACTCATCCTCCAGGTCTCAGCCTGAAGGACATCCTATTACAGAGAAGGTCCTTGACCCCGGTATTCCCCTCTAACTTGTGTCCCCACTGGTCTTTGCTTTCTAAGCACACACTCACCCGGCTTCTCTTGTTACAATTTTGTATCTGGAGGCACTTATCTCTTTGGCCTGTTGGTCACCTAATTGTATACCAAGGTCTTTTATTCACAACTGTTTCTCCAGGGCCTGGGATGATAGCTAATGCATGAAATGCACTCGATCTATGGGACCCAATAGGCTTCTGTATGAGTTTGTGGAGGTTCGTCCTCTGAGGATTTAAGAAAGTTGTTGGTTGATAGTGCCAGTCACGATGTGATGAGTGCAGACGTAATAAAGAGGCCAATATTGCGTGTAATTTCCCAGTGCCCAGGGAGGGTCATTACTGCTGCCTGTTCATCCGATGTCCATCCAGGGGCCATGCAGACATGGCCGAGCTCTCAGGGGAAGCATTTCCTGGGGCCATCAGAATGCAGAACGTTGTCATTTCCTTATGGAACAGTGTCAATTAGGAGCTCGTGATAGGATCCGCACCACTCCATGCCTTATTTCCCCTGGGAACACACGAGCTACATTTGGAAAACCCAGAGACTGCTGGGAGCCGAGGGCTTTCAGGCTGCCGCTGTCAGTGCCAGGAAGACTGTGGGCCTGGAGGAGGAAAAGTGCTGCCAGGATGGAGGGTGAGGCCCCCCCCTCCCAGGACACATGCAGGCCAAACAAGACCCAGGCCCATGCTGGAGGGGGAGGGTGTCGTGAGCCCCCAGCCGGAGCACCTGCTGGTGGAGGGTAGGGCATCTGTTTCAGGAGCTGTGGCTCCTGGCAGCACATGAAGAGAAGGCTGTGAAAGCCTCATCCCAGCAGCATCCCTGCTTATTAGAAACAGGAAAACAGCTTAGAGGTCCATCAGCAGAAGTTTGGTTACAGACATTACACTGGGGCTTCCCTGGTTGCACAGTGGTTAAGAATCCGCCTGCCAATGCAGGAGACACGGGTTCGAGCCCTGATCCAGGAAGATCCCACATGCTGTGGAGCAACTAAGCCCATGCGCTACAACTACTGAGCCCGAGTGCTGCAACTACTGCAACCTGCACACCTAGAGCCTGTGCTGTGCAACAAGAGAAGCCACTGCAATGAGGAGTCTGCACACCACAATGAAGAGTAGCCCCCTCTCGCCACAACTAGAGAAAGCTCACATGCAGCAACGAAGACCCAACACAGCCAAAAATAAATAAATAAACAAATTAATTAATTTAAAAAAATCACACTATATTATAATATCACAAAGCATTGTCTACACTTTTATTTCAAGGTTTTTGATAACATGCCTGCACATACATGTACAGCATATGCACACATGTCTCATATAACCATCATGCGGATGGTTCATCGAAGGTTGCTGTGATTCAGCAGGATTCTTTTCTTTTCTCTCTGACCTTTAAGTTCAGTCTGCAGGGTCCTTTATTCCCCCGCCCTGTATGAAAATGCCAGAAGCACCATGGAATTCCTTGTCATCTCAGGTAATAAAAGCTACGGAAGTTGATTATTAGTATGCTCGGTCTGGTGTGATAATTAAAACTTTAAATGTGATTGAAAGTGGGGTCATCTCCCACTCCTCCTTGGGGCTGCTCTGGGCAGCCCCCGCGGCAGGTGCAGGGGGCGTGGCCAGCTTCACCAGCCCCTAGGCCTCGCGGCCTCCCTTCTGGGGCACTCGTGTCAAGCTCCTGGGAGAAGTGCCCATGGCCTCCAGTCCAGCTGTCCATCCGTCCATCCTCAGCCTGAAGCCCTGCAGCTGCCAGGCTCTTTCTGTGAAGGTGAGTTTGACTTTCCTGAGGACAGCATCTAAGATGACCTCTCTCTGGTTCTCCCCACTCTGCTCATATCCATGCACAGAAAACTGTGTGCCCCTTTTGCACCTAGAATTTCTGGGCAGGCAGAGTTGATCCAGAATGTGAGACTTTAAAATGCTCCTTGGTGACCCAGTTGGGCTTTCTGGCTGGAAAGGTTTACCCATGTCCTGTTTGATCTGGGCTTTGGGGCCAGCAGGGAAGGTTTGAGTCTTGTGTGTGGGTGGGGGAGTGGGCATGGCATGGAGCAGAGGAGGCGGTCTGGGCTGCTTTAATTTGAGGTTTTCCTTGCCTCGCCAGAAAGAGGCATCCACGGGATCCAGCTGAGCTCACCATAGGCCTCTAGTGGCAGCTGGATCTTCCGGGCAATACAACGTGTTCATTTGTAGGTCACTATCTCCTGTGCAGATATTTCCCTCAAGGACAATGAGGGAAGGGACCGTTTGGAGTGCATACCAGGGGGTGCTGGCCACCGGGCCCTCCCTCCGTGTCACTGGCAGCAAGGGGACCCTCAGCAAGCGTGTGCAGAGGGGGACAGAACAGATTGTCAGGTTTCCACAGTAGAAAGATCCCGGCCCCGTAGCCCAGCCTCCTGTGTGTTTTGAATGAAAGAGCCCATCTAACTATAGGGTGATTTAAAGAAAAGCAAAAACTATTTATAGCACAGTTATAGATTTACAGAAAAATGGCAAAGATAGCATAGAAAATCCCATAGGCTCCATGCCTGGATTTCCTGCTATTAGCATCTCGTATGAGTATATGGTACATTTGTCATAGTTAAAGAACCAATACAGGTGTGCTATTATTAGCTACATTTCATCATGTATTTAGATATCTCTAGATTTTTCTTTTTTTTGACTTGTTTATTGTTGTGTTTAATCTACTGGCTTTTGTCCCTTGTTCCAGGACCCTATATAAAATCTAGTTGTCCTGTGTCCTTAGGCTCCTCTGGGCTGTGGGATTTCTTGGACATTCCTTGTTTTTGGCAGTTTTGAGGAGTGCTGGGCAAGTCTGTTGTAGGACGCACCTCAAGTGGTTTGCCTGATGTTTTTCTTGGTTAGACTGGGGTCCTGGGTTTGGGGAAGAAGACCCCAGAGGTGGAGTGCCCCCATCCCAACACATCAGGGCTCATGCCGTCAACATGACTGATGCTTGAGGTGCTGACCGTGGTCAGCCAGCTGACGTGTGCTTGTCAGGCTTCCCCACCGTAGGATCCCTCTTCTCTCACCCTTTCTGTTCCATCCTCTTAGTAAGGAAGTCACAATGCTGGACCCAAATTAAAGGGGGGCAGTTAGGCTCCACGTCTTGAGGGTGGAGTGCCCACGTAAATAATTTGGAAGTCCTCTGTATGAGAGATTGTCTTCCCTCCCCTATTTATTTATTTATTTATTTATTTATTTATTTATTTTTGCAGTACACGGGCCTCTCACTGCTGTGGCCTCTCCCGTTGCGGAGCACAGGCTCCGGACGCGCAGGCTCAGCGGCCATGGCTCATGGGCCCAGCCGCTCCGCGGCATGTGGGATCTTCCCGGACCGGGGCACGAACCCGTGTCCCCTGCATCAGCAGGCAGACTCTCAACCACTGCGCCACCAGGGAAGCCCCAAGATAGACTTTTAATGAAGGGAATTTATGAAACTCTGTGGAGAGGGAGGAAGAAGTAAGGGCATGGGGGCTAGAACCCACTGTCCTGGGTTTGGAGCCCCCCAAAGTCAAGTCCTACTGACAGGAGCCCTAGGGGAGTACTTCCCCCATAGACCTGGGATCACACGTCCTCCTGGACCAGGGCCTTCCCAACCCCCAACTTCCTGAGAAACGGGGCCAGTGCAGAGAGGGTCCCGCTTGAGAGAAGAGAGTGCGATGAGGCAGGAGCTAAGATCTGAGGGGTCACTGCCTTGAAGCATCTCAGGGCAAATCCACCCCAAGCTCCCACTCGCGGCCTTTCCTGTTGGACTGCAAGCCTGCGACTTCCCTCTGGGCTCTTCCTAAATTCACCCTGGGGTCAGGGACTTTGGCACAAGCCTACCAGAGTACAACCCTCCCAGATCATTTCGTGTGACCCTCAAAATGCCCTCCTGAAGCCGCTTTTGTTATGCGCAGTGTCAGATGTGGAAACTGAGTCCCAGGGAAGCTCGCACGTTGCCAAAGGCCATGTGACTCTTTTCCGGCAGATCTGGGATGGGGGGTGTCAGCACCTTCATCACGTCCGGGGAAGCTGTGGCTCAGGGCCACGCAGCAGCAGGTGAGGGGCTGATCTCCTTTTCCGGTAACCACCCAATTCCGAGTTTGCTGATTAAACAAAACTGTCATTATTGAAGTCCACAAAGCTCTTCCTTTTATGCCCAGAGTCGTGCTGTCATCTGGCTGCACAGGCTCCGTCCACGTATAAGGAGGGATGCATGGAAGAGGCGGGAGGAGGTGACGGGGGTCTCGGCCCCACTGAAAACCTTCTCTGGACAGAGGACAGGGTCTGGAGAAGCAGCCTCTGGCAGGGGCCCCCCACCTGCAGCTGATCGATGTCTCCTGGGCTTCCCTCCAGCAGAACACTTAGACCCTTTTAAGGCAGCCTGGGGCTATGTCCGGGGACCATCCCTGCAAATTCTTGACACCTGCCAAGGCCCCCTCGCTGCTGCTAATTGAGGGGTCCTGAAGGTTAATGGCAGGGCCTGGCGCTTGGGCTGGAAGCCAGGTGTCAACTATGAGGGTGGGCGAGACCTTCTAGAAGCTTCCTTTAATCAACTCGGGTATCTATCTGCCTACCTACAAGTGGGAGGATGAGATTTTTCCCCCCGTGAACCGGCTTTGCCCCACGGCAATGGCTGAAATAACATCTGGCATCTTACATGAAATTTCCTCTGGAACATCTGGGCTCCCACGTCCATCCTGCTCCCCTCTCCTGTGAAGGGGGCAGGGAGGTGTTCCTCCAGTTGCAGGACAGGCCAGGTCTGGCTGGGAGAGGTCAGCAGCTTGCCCAAGCCCGACTCCCAAGCCCGAGTCCTGTGTTTATCCACATCCGTCTCCCTCAGTAGTGCCAACACACTTGATTCTGAGTGATTGCCTTTCTGCCATGGGCCTGGTCTTGAATTTCTCACGTTGTTGTTGAATTCTGGGAGTTTCAAGGCCTGGCTCTGCATCTCTATGTGCACATGCAGCCCGATGCCAGCAGAATCAGCAGCAGCGACCGCAGCATCATAAAAGCAGAGATCAGGGGGCGGGCAGCCGTGGAGCAGAATCCGTAAAGCATGCCCTCTCCCCAACCCCGTGTACTCAGTGCCCACTCTGCTCCTCTATTCAGCGTGCTTTTTTCCTGTCTCTGGGCCTTCGCTCTTATTGAAGGTCCCTCTGTCTGCAGTGGTCCATCCCCTGCCCTGGCCACCCAGCGCCCTAAGAACCATCTCCCCAGGCTGGGTCCTCTCCTTCACTCTCAGCTCCCATCACCAGCTCTCTCCTGACCTCCCTCCCAGTCAGGACAGCGCTGCCCTGGGTGTTCAAAGCATCCCCCTGCCCCCTTGCTTCACAGCATCTCTCAAATCAGAGGTCCCTTGTTCATGACCTACTGGCCCCTTCGAATGTTGGTTCTGCTGGGAACTGCCAGGGACCTGTTCTGTTTTGTCCCCACACTCACTGCTGAGCCCCATGTCCTAGGAGAGAGCCCATCAAGTCCTAGGCACTCAGAGACCACAGACTAAAGGAGCATGAAGGAACGTATGGACGAACGTGAGCCTGGTGACCTGTCCTTGCTTCCCGCTCTGTCCCGGGGCCACAGCGAGGTTGAGTGGAAGCTCCTTGTAATAAAATGCGTGCACACACAGCCGTCTGAGGCCACGGATAGTGATTTTGAAACAGAGGAGCCTGTCAGGGAGGGGCTGGGGGTGCCCTCCTGCCCTAGTCCAGGGAGAGGGTGATTTCACCTTCTTGTTCTGGTGCTGAAGTAAAACCCACCCCGTGGGCTCCCGGCTGGATAGAATCTCTTCCCTAAATCTATATGTTGAAATACTTGCACCGACTGTGTGTGGTGTGTGTGTATGAGAGAGAGGGAAACAGAGACAGAGACAGAGAGACAGAAAGAGAGAAAGGGGAGGGAGGGAAAGAGGAAGGGAGGGAGATACTGATTGAAAAGTGAAAAAGTAATCATAATATCTATTAGATGATGAAAAGAAAATAATGCAGACACAGAGTCAGTGATGGGGGTGCCTTTTTGGATTCACTGGGAAGGTGATAGTTTATCACAGTCCAA
Source organism: Leucopleurus acutus (assembly GCF_964270905.1). Lineage (NCBI taxonomy): Eukaryota > Metazoa > Chordata > Mammalia > Artiodactyla > Delphinidae > Leucopleurus > Leucopleurus acutus. The sequence goes on from NC_139152.1 coordinate 101,587,239, forward strand.
GCAAACGGGGGAGAAGGTCTGGGGTATTCTCCTGGTCAGGGCCTGGCATGTGCAAAGGCCCTGGGGCAGGTGGGTGCAGAACAAAGAGGCCCTGGCAACTGCAGATGACTGATCTGGGGAAGGTGGAAGGGGGATGGGGTGAGAGAGAGGGTGGTGAGGGAGGCTCTGGGAGCTCCTGGCTGCAGTGACGAGGGGGGACTTGATTCTGAGTGAGGCAGTAGCCACTGAGGGGCCACGCCAAGGGTGGGCATGACCCAAGCTGAAAGGACAATGCTGGCCGCTCTGTGGGGGAGGGGATGCAGGTCGCGCTGGTTGGGAGCGAAGGTTCAAAAAGACGCTGTCTGATGAGTGACCCAGACACTTTACCTCTTTCTGATGCAGTCTGTTTATAATGCCCTAATAGACTCTCATTTTAAAACTGTATTGCACAGATTCTAGAAAAATGTATCTCACAACCCCATTTATTCTCCCTTCATCTATTGCCACTGCCTCTTTCTTTGACTTTTTATTCTTCTTTTTCTGAATTAGTCTGAATCATTTGTTGTTTTTTTTTTAAAAAAGAAAATCATTCTATAGATTTGTTTCATTTCAGTGTTGCCATTTTGCTGTTATCTATGTAGTGTTGCTCTGACCTGGGTGTATCTTTGTTTACATTGACATTTCTGCTTCCCTTTTATTAACGTGTTGAGTTGAATTCACAGTATATTTATTTTTTACTGGTTCCTGAAACAGAATCATTTCTTAGAGATACATCCACATGTTTGTAGTGTCTGCTCGGTGAGATCCCTCCTGACTTGCTAAGTTCAAGGAGGTTTCCTTCTGTGAGTTACATGGACGTGGTTTCTGTTGCATCTGACGTGCTGCTTCCCCAACACCTCTGCGCGCTGACGCTGGAATCACACTCTTTGTCCTCCGCGTCGTTCGTGTTTTCAGAGCTCTTTCTCAATGTTGCCCTTTTACTCTTCGTTCTGGGAAGCGTTACCCAATCTTCCTTCATTATCGTTATCTTTACTTTCTGTTCCTGTTAAACCCTGATCGATATGCAGTCTGTGAACTGGCATTTTTCTCAATTCATCTCAGAATATCATCTGACTTGGTCACTTTATCTTATTCGATAGAAGTGAGCTTTCCTCCCTGTCCTGGGAGGTCAAGGGCAGTGGCTACTTACAGTTTAGGGCTGGCACCTCGATAAACTCATATATGCCATTGGCCAACAGAGATTGGCCACCCCTGGGTGCGAGGACACAGCAGAAAAAAAGAAGCAAGGCCCCTGCTGTCCTGGAGCTCCTGTCCTAAGAGAGAAGCAAAGCGTGGTCACCGTGAGATTGGGTTAAGATTGGTGTAGAAGGGGTTCAGTACCAGGAGCAAAGTGCAGGTAGGGGAGTGGGTCCCTCGTGATGCGGGCGCTGCCTCCCATGTACAGTCAGGGCAGATTTTACAGAGGAGATGTAAGCTGAGTCTGAGTCGTGCAAGGGATCGATCCAGCTAAGGAGGAGGGTTCCAGCAAAGGAATCGGCATGTTCCCAGGCCTCACAGAAGGGGCATCTCAGGTGTGAAAATCTGAGAAGTAGAAATAAGCAGGGAGCAAAATGAAAACAGTATTCATTTAACCTACTGATGCAAAATTGCCTATCTGAGCACCAACAGTGGAAGGTGGAGAGAGGGAGAGAGGCAGGGAAAACAGGAAAATTCTTACCAGGCTTTGCCCAGGAAGGAACCAGCACATACACGTCTATTCTGGAGATTGATCCAGAAGAAGAGGTTCAACAATATGGCTTATCGAGAAGTAAGTGTTTGTAGAATAAAAATAGGCTTCACTTATCTGTTGCATACTGTGTGCGTCGATGCTGAATAATACGTTCACTTCCCCTCCCCCATTCATTTATCCCTGCACGAGCGCCAGATCTATCCAGACCTGCAGCTGGATCAGAACACTCTGTGGATTCTCCCAGGGACTCTCTGTTTGTCATCTTCACAGGACTTAAACTTTCAGTTCAACACTCAGGAGCCCAGGCAGAGAGGAGGGACCTAGGTCTGTGTGGCCGAGAACTACAGGGTCTGCTCTCGACTGCTGGTTTCCCACTTTGGCTCCTCAGCACTTGTGAAACTGCATGTAGTCACCTCCTGCTGTCTTTACAGATTTTCTGCCATTAGGGAGGCCCTTCCGACTTCTGAACGCACGTGCTAATGTTGGGTTCAACGTGCCACTTATGGAGAAACTGGGTCATGGACAAATATCAAACGCACTTGTCTCTTGGCTTTTCCCTTCAGTTGAGTTACATTTAGCAAATATTTACTGAGGTCCTGCTACATGCCCAGAAGTGAACCAGGAGAGCTGAACCAAGCTGAGATCTCTTTAAGAAGGTTGAGTAAGAGTCTCCGCGCTGAAGTCAGATGATGTGGAGCTGCTGCAGGCGCATCAGGCAGGATCAAGGGCCTGGCATGTTGATGCATTCTCAAGCCAAGATGATGGGATCATTAAAACCAAGAGCAGAGGGCTTCCCTGGTGGTGCAGTGGTTGAGAGTCTGCCTGCTGATGCAGGGGACGCAGGTTCGTGCCCCGGTCTGGGAGGATTCCACATGCCATGGAGCGGCTGGGCCCGTGAGCCATGGCCGCTGAGCCTGTGCATCCGGAGCCTGTGCTCCGCAATGGGAGAGGCCACAACAGTGAGAGGCCCGTGTACTGCAAACAAACAAAAAAGAAAAAGAAAAAAGAAAAAAACAGAGCAGAGAGGGCAGCTCTGTCTACAGACAGAGAAGGAGAGGCCCAGAGGGGGACAACCCGGGACACTAGGAGGCCACTTCTCTTTGAGACCAACAGCCCATTGCCTTGGTCCGTGCAGGTCCTACGTAAGAATGACATACGGCCAGGCTGCCATGCCTAGGGATGGATGGGGAGTCATGTAGGGATGCGTGGTCTATGAGAAGAGCTCTGGCTGGTTTAGGTAGTCATCACAGGGAGCAAACCTCACCCACAACCAGGAAGGCTTAGGGCTTCACCTCCACCAGGCACAGTGTGAAGCACATCACTTCCATCATTCCTTTATCACAATTTTTCCTGATATGTCCCTGCATCAGAGTTTATGACCCCATTCAAAAGAGGCCCCTCTGGCTTGAGAAGACTGGCTTGCCTTAGTTGGCAGGGCTATGAGGGCATAAGGCCCCAGCCGAGCCTAGGTCTGCCCCAGTCAGGGGATCCAGGTATTTCCTCTCCACGTCCAGATTTCTGTTGTGAGGCTTTCTGTATCAGACTGACCTGTCATTAACCAGCCAGCATCTGCCCAGGCGAGGCCCCAGGCCAGGCCATGAACACACGTCCACTTTGCAACTTCTAGCAGCAGGAGCCGTATGGCTCACTGCTCCCATTTGGGGATGGTTGTGGTCACGGAACTTCCAAAATGGTTTGGAGGGACGTGAATTTCTACTGAGCAGAGCCGACTTCCCTAAGCTGACATCTGAGGAGCTCCCATGAATGAGCTGACAAGAGAAGATGCTGGAATCAGCTCCTGAGACCCCAGACCAAGGCCTGCTGCTGCTGCGTGGGGGCAACTCAGGCGACTGAAGACCCTGATGATTGTTCCAAACTTCCCGGGAAATGCTGCTGTAAGAATGTTTCCTTGTCATCTGTTATTCTGGGTTGCAGGGAGTAATTTGTATGTCATTCTTATCTGCTCAAGCAAGGCAATTACTGCTGATCCCTGCCAAGCCCACAGGCTCCCTACTGGCCTGGCCCAGAAGAGATCAAGCCAGATGAGCTGTAACTGTTGATATTTCAGGAAGAAAGAAAAGAGAACAGAATAAACCGGCCCTTGTTTCTGATTCGAGATAATGGTTTTTCAAAGGTCTTTAGAAAGCATTTCTCCACCTTGCCTTCTCCCAGATGAGAACAAATGGTGTTACAAGCACAAGTCAACACCATTGGTTCCCATGGAGGAAGTGGATGGAAATGTCATGAAACTAGGCTTCTGAAGTAATATATCACCCTGCAGAAGATCAGTCCCTCTGCCCTGTAACAGCCCTCAGGCATGGGAAGAGAATGCCTCTTCTCTAGGCTAAAATCTCCCTCTGTCCTGTTGTATCACTTGCCTGGTTTTCAGAATGTATGATCCACCCCAGTTATCATCCACTGACTTTTATGTGACATTGTGCCTTGAACCAACATGGCACCCTCGCTTGGGTCCAGCCAGCCCAGCACGGAAAGGAGATGCCCCTCCTTGTTGCCTGATGCCCCACCTCCGCTACTGTCCCTGCCCATCTCAGGGTCTGTAAGCCATCCTTCCACTCAACTCCTAGACACAGTCTCAAAAATAGAACAGAGAACTTATGATCAGACTGAAGTCTCATGTTCTGTGCAGATGTCAGAATCTGAAAACTCCAAGTTTCAGGACTGGTTGTGTGTGAGATTATTCATGTCACTTGGAAACTGGAAATAGTATCCTACAGATCTCTTATCGAAACCAGATCAAATGGAAAATTTAAAAATATCTATTACAAACATGTGCTCAGTAAATAGCAGATTTACTTATCCCCATGTAAAATGCTGCTATAGCAGGTGTCCCTCATTTTAGCTTCATGTAATTGATTTTGTATCCTAATCCTTCATCTGTTCATCCATCTAACCATCCATCCATCCATCTATCCATTCATCCATCCATCCGTTCATCCATCTATCCATTCATCCATCCATCCATCTATCCATCCATCCATCCATCTATCCATTCATCCATCCATCCATCTATCCATTCATCCATCCATTCATCTATCCATTCATCCATGTATCTGTTCATCCATCCATTCAATGACAATTTATCAGATGCTCAGTGAGTTCCAGACACTGTGCTCAAAGCACACTAGCTTCTCTCCAAAAACAAATGCTCTTCACTGCCCACTGCTCATATCTTTCCACTGCTCAAGAAGCCCAGAGCCCCTCTCCGAGTCCATCACCCAAAATCACTCACAAGAGGGCAAAGAGCAGCATTATTAGGTCTTCAGAGGAAGCCAGGATACAAGGTTGTCTGCACTGACAACTCCACATCATCTTGCCTCTACTGCCCAGCATATTCTTAATGGAAACTGAGCACTTGTTCCCCAAATATTTATTGACTTCATTTCATGTGCCAAGCCAGATAAAAGCTCCCTGTCAGAGATACTCTTTCTGAACTTGTGGCTTTCCAGTAGCTCCTGGTGGGACTGTTGTCAGTGGAGGTAAATGCCTATCCTCCTGGCCTTCCAGGGCTTAGAAGCCGAGAGCTTTGGCTGGGTTCTAGAACAGCATGTCAGCAAGATGACAGGCTTTGGAAATAGAATCTCATATCAGATAGCTTTTCAAAGTCACACAGCTAATAACTGCTCTAAGCCTTTTTCCTTCCTCAGAAAATAATGATTATGTTACCAACTTTAGGGCCAATGTGAGAATGGAAAGTGATAATGTTTGAAAAATAAATATATGGGATTTCTACTCAAGATAGAAGACTGAACAGATGTAGAAAATCCTCTGATTCTACTTCAAACACAGAAATTTTGGATTAAACACATATTGAATGTAGAAAATATAGGTCAGACTGCAGATAAGAAGGAGAATTCACTACATGCTTGAAATATAGATATACTTTCTAGCCAAAAATTAAAATGATTCATGGCCAACGACTTGGTACTGACATACTCCTCAGGGTCTGAAGTTGAAGTCCCCATGGGGGGATTAGCTTCCTGTATAATGAACTACAACCTCTGTTAAAAAGGGACTGTAAAATTTACACTTGATGACCCAAGTCTTTCAACTTAGAAGTGAGCCAACTTCCCCAGGCCATCAATAGAAGCAAAGCATCTTTGATAAGACAAAACTTGAGCCTGCACTTTTAGTGGGTTCAGGACATAGATTTCCTGCTAAAGGCGATACAGAAACCCCTAGTATGCTCATGTATACACACACAGGATACACACACACACAGAACACACATACACACTTATCCCAGGACAGTGGAACTAATAGGGCCCCAAGACAAGCAAGACAAGCACATGTGAAATCCTGGACAATATATAACTGCCCCTAAGGATGAAAAATAAAGACCAGTTCAGAAATCCACACAAGATAATAAATAAACAGGGTGACTGCAACTAGAATTTGGAATAAGAGTATTTAATATGCTCAAATGGGTAACACAAAGAGCAGACTACATCAAAAATGAAAAGAACCCTAGAAAATAGTATAGAGTCTTGGTTCTGGTTATGATGGACCAAAAAACGAGGACCAGCATTCTTGTTGAAAACAACTAAGAAAGTAGAACAAAATATTAAAAAAAAATAAGCTTGACGGTATCAGAGGGATATCAAGGGAGAGAAGTATAATGCAGCCAAGGTGTGGGAGAAGGAGAAACTCACGGAGGGGATCCTGGCACATGAGGCATTTTCTCTAGACCAGCACTGTCCAGTAGAACTTTCCTGATGATGAAGAGGTTCTACATTTCCTCTGTCCAATATGGTAGCCATGAGACACAGGTGGCCATTGAATACTTGAAGCATGGCTACTGTGACCAAGAAACTGAATTTTAGAGTTTGTTTAATTTTAGTTAAATCTAAATACCTAGATGTGACTAGTGGCTACTGTATTGGGTAACACCACTCCAGAGGCATTTGCCAAATCTGGAAAAAGCAAGTGAGAGGCTGGGAGGCAGATGGGAGCTTTAAGCTGACAGTTGGAACAAGGGGACAGAATCCAGATATCAGCACCCAGAGCCTGCTCAGAACAGGGGGTGAAAAGGATGATGTCATGGACAACTAGGCCTCTTTCTGTGACCAAGGCCAGGTCAGCAGATGATGGCCCATGAGCCAAATACAACTCACTGACTGTTCTTGTAGGTAAAGTTTTACTGGAACAGAGTTAAGCCCATTGGTTACATAGAGCCTGTGGCTGACTTCATACCACAGCAACAAAGATGAGTAGTTGTGAGACATCCCACATGGGCTGCACAGCCTTAAATATTGACTCTCTAGCCTTTTGTAGATGAAGCTTTTCAACCTCTGACTCATTCCCCAACTTCCAGGAGTGTTGGCTGCTGACAGGGCACAGATGAAGTACTCTTAGCTGAAGGGACTTGCTTTGTCCAGGGCTACAGGTCCTCACTGGCGCAGTACAGATTCATTGCCTGGTTGATGAAAGATAAAGACTTGGATCCTTCGCCTAAATAGAGGACAACTACTAAGGGCACTGTAGCTGCAGATTCCTCTGTGGGATCAGCTGAGGCTTCTGCTGTAACTGCATCCCAGTTCAGCTTCTCCCTTTACCTGACCCAGCTTCCTTGCTGTCTCAGAATCTTTCCCAAGAACTCTCCCAGTAAAACTGCACACACACCTGTATCTCAGAGCCCATTTCTTGAGGAGTCCTGCCTAAGAAAGGAGTTTGGAAATGCTCCCCTTCACTTTGGGTTAGTGCCCCAAAGGAATATACCTTAGAAGTAGGAGTCCACTGGAAAGAGAGGGCCCTAAAATATAGGAGACCAGGATCAAACTCTCTAAATCCATGCATTGATAAGGTTCTGAGATTATTAATGTTTCCAGCCTAGCTGCTGGCCAGAAGCAAATAGAATTCCTCTTTGGAGGAAGACAATACTGTCCAGAACATTAAATAATCTCTACAATTTCTCAAATTCAGTGCCCAGCATTTACTAAAAGACAACATGACCCACAACCAAAAGAAACAAAAGGTAAAAAGAACATATTCATAGGGGATTTAGATAATGAATTATCATGTAAACTTTCAAATAAATATATTTGCTATACCCAAAGAAATAAAAGACAAGATTAATGATTTATGTGGTAAATTGGTGACTAATAAAATAAAACAAATGGAAATATAGATTTTTTTTAAAAAAGCAAAGGGAATTAATAATTTAAGGGAAGGATTTTAATTCAAAATTAGACACAGCTAAAAAGAAAATTAGAAAACTGGAAGACAGATCAGAAGAAAATATTCAGACATGTACTTAGCTGTAAAAGTATTTAAACAATACTTAAAAGTAATAAAAGACAGAGGGAATATGGTGTAAAAGTTTGATATACATGTAGCTGAAGTTCTACGAGGATAGGAAAATAATATTGTAAGGGATCAATATTGAAAACAATAAGGATAAAGATTTTCCAAACATGAGTATAAATATTTTCATACCATATGTAAAATCTAGACAGAATAAATAAAAATAAAGTCACAGTTAATCACAATATCAAAAATTTCTGGAAACCAAAGACAAAAAGAAAGGCTTAGAAGTCACAAAATATAAAATTAAAAAACAAGCAAACAAAAAAATAATGAGAATTCCTTCAAAGAAACAATGAAAACTAACAGCTAATTTCTTAAGAGAAAATGGAAGCCATAAGATAATGGAAAAGTTATCAAAGTGCTGAAATGATAAATTAATAACAAAAAGATAACTAGGAAATCTTTAGACATGTGGAAATTAAACAATACACTTTAAAATTTCTCTGGCCAAAATAATTAACATGAACACTGGAAAATGTTTTGAACTAAATGCTAATACAAATCATACACAGTAGAATTTATAAGTCTACACTAATGCTTAGGTGGAAATCTATTTTATTAAATAGAAATATGAAGAAAGAAAAGTGTGCATGTGTCAATATAGGGTGATATAATATATTTTATGTAATAATTTGCTTGACTTACAACATTTAAATATTTACAACTATGCTTTGAGAGCCTTCATTTGTACTTTTAACCTGGGCCTTAAATATGTTATGGGTGCCTTGATTTGTGACAAAAATGTCCCTCTTGCGGAGTTTGGACAGAATATTTTTTTAAAAGAGTTGTTCTGGGTCATTGGATACCTATATGAAAAAAATATATATTTTGATTTCCTACCTAACGTCACTGTCTTAGATCTACATGTGAGTGATAAATCACTAAAACTTATGTGATTTATCAGAGATAATTTTTGAATGAACATCAGAAAAAATTCTTAATCTAGACACAAAAGCAGTAACTGTAATGGGAAAGATTGTTATTCTAGATGACATGGAAATATTAGAACTTCTCTTCCAGAGACTGAAAAGGCAACTCATCAAGTAGAAGAAAAATATTTACTATCTAATATCCAGACCTTGGAATAGGCAGAGATTTATTAAACAAGATGTGAAGATCTTTAACACAAAACAATGGTAAATCAGCAAATGGGTTCAATTAAAATTAAAAACTTACTTCACTCTGTATGACAGACTCTAGGTCCATCCACCTCACTACAAATAACTCTGTCATATAGAGTGAAGTAAGTCAGAAAGAGAAAGACAAATACCGTATGCTAACACATAAATATGGAATCTAAGAAAAAAAAATGTCATGAAGAACCTAGGGGTAAGACAGGAATAAAAACACAGACCTACTAGAGAATGGACTTGAGGATATGGGGAGGGGGAAGGGTGAGCTGAGACAAAGTGAGAGGGAGGCATGGACATATATACACTACCAAACGTAAAATAGATAGCTAGTGGGAAGCAGCTGCGTAGCACAGGGAGATCAGCTCTGTGCTCTGTGACCACCTAGAGGGGTGGGATAGGGAGGGTGGGAGGGAGGGAGACGCAAGAAGAAAGAGATATGGGAACATACGTATATGTATAACTGATTCACTTTGTTATAAAGCAGAAACTAAGACACCATTGTAAAGCAATCATACTCCAATAAAGATGCAAAAAAAAATTAAAAACTTGAATTCATAAAAGTTGTATTAATAAGAGAGATAATGTAATCTTCTGATTCTTCACAACAAGAATTTCCAAAGGGCCAGGGAACATCATAAAAGATGCTCAACTCACTAGTCATCAGAGAGATATCACCAGTGGGCATGCATAATATATCCCATTGTTTTTTGTGTCAACAATTGGAAATATCTTGAATGCCCATCACAGTAAAGTGGTTTAATACATCATGGCAAACTTCTGCAGTCATATATGAGAGCAGTTATGAAATAACAAGCTGCAGTTACATGGAATAACATGGCTGGCTCTCAATATGTTATTTTGAGTGAAAGAATATAGACACAGGCACACATGGGCATATATGTGCTTGTGTGTGTGTGCATGTGTGTGTTAGAAACGGCAAAAGCGTCTCTAGTGTCAGAATCCAAGCTAATGGTTAAGTTTAGGGAAGGGGGTTAATCATGGGAAGAAGTCAAGAGAGATTTTTTTGGATAATGGTAATGTTCTATTTTTTGCCCTGAGGTGTGGGTACATGGGTCTGTCTACTTGTGACAATTTATTAGGTGGTTATATTATGACATATGCATTTGTGCATGAGTGTGTGCATGTGTGTGTATGTGATAATTCCATAGAGAAACCCTTCCTTGACTCGAATGTGTGGAGAGGGTTATACAGATCTGGGGTGAATTTGGGACTAATTATTTTAGAAATGAGGAAGGCCATCATTATTAACTTAAGAACAAGTGAAAAATATTATAAAATGGTAAATAACTTTATACATGGCACATATATAAAAATGTTTACATACTCAAAATTATGTAAATATTGAGTATAAACCTATCCTGGAGTTATTATATGCAGGCAATAGAGTTTGGTTGGGGGGAAAATGTGTATGTAGGTTTTAGGGAGATCATAAGAAAATAAATCCCCAACTTCTTTGATAGGAAGAGAGTAGTTAATATCTAATAATGATGAATCAAAAATGGCAGTAAAGATGCATTACTTAGACATACGAAATCTTAAAAGAAACAGTTAAAATAGATTAATTACCTCTGGGGAGCAGGCAGAGAAAGTAGGGGTGCAGGGGGCTGCTATGATGGCATAAGAGACTTGTAGAATTTTACAGCTTTTAAAACCACATATTACATAACTTTGATAAGAAGTAAATATTTAAGAAATGGATTCTACAGCTATATCACACATACATACATAAAAATAAAATCTATAAACAGTAGTAGCTAAAAGGAAAGATATATACAGTTACATCAAATGCCCATACACATTTATTAAATCACAAGATTTATAAATCCTGAGAATAGGAAAAGAGGGATAGATACTTCTTCCATTCAAATAGCTGCTATAAGTAAGACACCACAATTAGACAAGTAGGCACAGGAAGAAAAATATATATTCATGTCCACTTTAAATAGATAAATAAATCCTAAATCGTATTTAATATCAAGATCAACAAGGTATTAAAATAACACATTACAACCACAATAAGTTAATCACAGGAATATAACAGTGTTTAGAAAAACCTATCAAAGTTGTTCTTACACTAAGATAATAAAGGAGAAACTTTAATGATTTCATTAGATACTGAAGAAGTGTTTGATAAAGTCAATACTCATTCCTGATGAAAAACACTTAGAAAACAAAGACAGTAATGAAACACTGTTATCTTGATAAAATGTATTTACCAGAAAACTGACGTGAGTGTCATACTTAATAGTGAAATATTAGTGATATTCTCTAAACGTCTGTTCAGCAAGGATGCTCACTATACATCACTGTTTAATATTGTGCCAAAAGTTCTAACCAGTGTAAAAATGGAAAAAAAAAACCCATAAGAACTATGACATTATGTATATGAGAATGTTCTTTTCTACAAGAATGCAGAAGCATAAACTGGTAAATTGCTCCAACTGGTCATGAGAGTTCAGGAACCTGGGACTGAATATATCAACCTACGAAAATCAATAGTTTTTCTAGAACCAGCAACAAACAAATAGAAAATGTAATAGAAGTAAAAACATTCTATTCACAGCCAAAATAATCTTATAAAAGAACTCCAGATGATACTAACCTGCTGAAAAAAAAATGAAAATTGGCCTGAATAGAAGAAGGGACATATATGATTGATCAGAATGGAACAACACTATAGCCAACAATCCAAAAATCTCAGTGGCTTAGCAAAATATAAGTTTTTTTCTTGCTTAAATAATCGTTTTGTGTGGGTTTCCAGGATGTGGCCTTCCATGTGGCCCTCCAGGGACCCAGACTCCTTCCACCTTGCAGCTCTGACATCCTATGGCCCCAGGTTCCCTTGATGGGCTCTGCACACAGGTGGGGGAAGATGGAAGAGATGGTGGGGCCCAGTGCAGTGTGTTTCTCTGGGCCGACGGAGGTAGCTCAAGTTTCCATTGTCTGGATCTACTCATGCAGTGACACCCGAACGTGAGGCAGGGTAGACGTGTCACCCGCCCCGAGTCCAGGAGGAAAGGAAAAGTGGTTTGGCAAACTAACAAGGGTCTTCCACCCATGACATGACTCAACGTCATAAAGATGTCATTTCTCCTAAAGAATCCATGCATTCCATCTACATCTCTAGCAAATCTGATAGGTTTTATCATGGAGACAGATGGCTTGATTCTCCAGTTTGTATGGACAGTAAGTGTATGGGAATGGCCAGTACCATTTTGAAAAGATACACCACGGGCATGTTGTGGTTGTGAGTTTGCCCTACTTGATGGGACACAAAGTTAGAATAATAAGAGCATCATGATAATAATTCAACACAAATACATGATGGAACAGAATAGGTGATCTAGAAACAAATGGACACATCAGAGAATTTGCACATAAGATTAAATTAATAGATAATAAAAGTGGGCATTTCCAGTCAGTACATTCTGAGTGTATGTCCTGAGTCTATCTCATAAATCATGCTGGGATGATTCACTTTCCACTTGCTAAAAAAAGTATAGATGGATCATAACTTATAGTATATGTAAATACATTTCAATTTGATTAAAAATGTCTTAAAATATCTATATGACTGTTGGCAGGTGAAAGCTTAGTGATATGAAACAATTAGAAGCCATATGGGAAAAGACTGACAAATTCCCTGTAATAAATGATAAAATATACAAAGGTAATTGGCAGCTGACAGAATGACAAAAATATTTTCAATAGAAACAGCAAAAGATTAATATTCAGAACTTAGAGAAGATTCAAATCAATGTGAAAAAGACAACCCAGTAGAAAATAGCCAAAGAATATGAAGTGTAAGTTTGCTGAACACGAAACACAATGGCCAACAAACAAATTAAACTATTCTCCAATACAAACTAAAGATTGTTTTTCAATTACTATATTAGGGGAAAAGCATAAAAAAATCATAACAAGAACTGTCAGGCAGGATGCACTGTCTTTGAATTTGGGGGAAGCATGCACTGATAAAACCTTTTAACAGGGCAGTTTATCAGTCAAGCAGAATTGAAGATGCATAGACTGATCCAGTATTTACATTTTAGGAATCTATGTAAAAAAAGAACCAACTCATGTGCATGAGACATATATCATGCGTGTAAAAGGAAATGCTTCACAGCATTATCTGTAGTAGCAAATCATGAAAACAATTTAAACAATCATCAAGAGGAAAATAGTTAAATTAATCATGTCATATCCAATCAATGGAGTCTTAAAGTAGTTAAAAGTGGAACTACATCTACAAGACTGACTTGCAACATTAATAAGATATATCGTTAAGTGAAAAAAAGCGAGTTACAGAAAGGGTAAAATGTGATCCCACCAATATTAGAATACATCAGTATATACACATCCATGGAGGAGGAGGTGAGGAAGGAGTGAGAGCGTGAGGATGCACACCAGGTGGGTTATGATCCCACTAATCTTAGAACACACATATCAGTATATAGACATCCATGGAGGGGGAGGTGAGGAAGGAGTGAGAGCATGGGGATGCACACCAGGTGGGTTACGATCCCACTAATCTTAGAACACATATATCAGTATATAGACATCCATGGAGGAGGAGGTGAGGAAGGAGTGAGAGCATGGGGATGCACACCAGGTGGGTTATGATCCCACTAATCTTAGAACACACATATCAGTATATAGACATCCATGGAGGGGGAGGTGAGGAAAGAGTGAGAGCATGGGGATGCACACCAGGTGGGTTATGATCCCACTAATCTTAGAACACACATATCAGTATATAGACATCCATGGAGGGGGAGGTGAGGAAGGAGTGAGAGCATGGGGATGCACACCAGGTGGGTTATGATCCCACTAATCTTAGAACACATATATCAGTATATACACATCCATGGAGGAGGAGGTGAGGAAGGAGTGAGAGCGTGAGGATGCACACCAGGTGGGTTATGATCCCACTAATCTTAGAACACACATATCAGTATATAGACATCCATGGAGGGGGAGGTGAGGAAGGAGTGAGAGCATGGGGATGCACACCAGGTGGGTTAGTTTGATGGCATCTGGCCAGATGGGTACATAAGAGGGAGCACATGAGTTGGAAGAGACATTCTACTTTCCCCCCATATACTTCTAGAATCTTGTAAAAATGAAAATGCATCAATGTGTTAAATATATAATAAATAATAAAAGATGAAGGAATTAAGCATATGACCTACCTCCTTTACTTCTCCTCCCCTTTCTCTCTTATAAGAAAAATGCTTGCCTGGATTAGCATTTCCTACAACAAATCTCGCTCCCTGCCCCTTCCCCAAATCTAGGGTTCTCATCAATTAGTGTCAGTGTGGGGAGGACGCCATCCATGTACAGACAAATTCCTAGCAGCTGCTACTTGTGGTGGGGGAAGTAAAGGCTTAGAGCCGGATTCATCAAAGGAACCTCCCTCAGCTCCGGTCCTATTGAGCCATCTCCACTGCCCAAGGACAAAGCCGGGTGTGTACTTTGACAAAAGCTAACACGCCCACTGGCTTCACTGATGTTTGCCTCCATGTTGCTCTAGGAGATTGGGGGAGGACCTCTCATTGACCCTTGGTGCCACCTTGCTGACCATTGCTTTCCAACCTCTCTTTATTGATCCCTAAGGAATTGCCCTAGCCTGGCTGGTCATCATCTCTCTCAGATGGGTACATAAGAGGGAACACATGAGTTGGAAGAGACATTCTACTTTTCCCCCATATACTTCTAGAATCTTTTAAAAATGAAAATGCATCAACATCCTTTTTCTCCTTCTTAGATTTTTCTTTCCAAATGTTAGTATGTTGTATGCTCCAACCTGTCAATCCTACCTCCTCATTACCATCCATGCCAGGAGCTTCCTCCATGACACACAGAGTATGATTTCCAGCTCTGTCTCCAGTCCTGACCTCTCTGTGAGTACCCAGTAGTAGTGGGGAGTCTCCACCTGTGTGTCCTGAGGGCACTGCCCTCAGGTCTGCTGGCCAGGACACTTCAGCCTCATGCCCTGATCACCTGCGTGTTACCTAAAGGGCTGAGGCCACCCCCAGGGAGGTTAGCCACCCGCTAACTCATGCCCAGGGCAGCAGCTGCTTTGGGAATCCAGGAATTCCCAGTGCTGCTGCCCCCATGAGACACTTTGGTCTCCCCTTCCAGACATCTGAGGAATTCTGCTATGGGATCTGGAAATTTCCCTGGGTTTCCATGTGCTCTCATGGCCTCTGCCTGAGGGCATACCTTCCACATGTATCACACATGCATGAACATGAAGTGGCAAAGTGGAGACTCTGTGCATCCATGGAAAGGAAACTATGTGTCCAGTGTTATACTCAGTCCTTCACACATAGAATCTTGAGTCCTCACAATAACCTTGGTTACTTACTTTAGACCTGAGAAAAATATGTTCAAATCCTATTCTGATTTTTCATAAGGTATGGCCTTGGAAGTATTCCTCAGACTCTCTTAGCTTCAGTTTAGAGTTTAGAGGTCCTTGGGATCAATTAAAAAGTAACTAGAAAATCCCTAGCTTGTGAGAATTTGAATATTACCTATCTGGATAATCTCTGAGTCAAAAAATCATAGTAGAATCAAGGGAGACATTGAAAATATTTTGGTTATTAAGATCTAGCATGTCAAACTTTGTGGAATGCAGCTGAAGTAGTGCTCAGAGGGAAAGGTAAGCCTTGAATATATATTTTAGAAAAGAAGAGAGGACAATTTTAAGAAGTAGACATTAAAAATAAGACTAAAGTAATGATCCAGTACAGGAAAAAAATGATAATAATCAGCAGTTTTAAAAATAAACTTTATGTTAATAAATTTTTAAGTGTAGACAAAAATGAGTAATCCCCCCCAATGTAGAATTTATTATACAGATCCAAAAGGAAAAGGGAAGCTTGACTATGACAATTAGCCAGAAATCAGGTGTGTCAGTGATTGCCACTCCTGATTAGGGCATAGAAGATCGTGAAAAACCTTAACTCCCAGAGTGATACCAAGAAAAACCTGGATGAAGAGCAGTGGATGAAACCTTGGTGAGGTGATTTCCAGAGAGATAAGTCCTTCATGGGTACACAGAGAGCCCATCACCTTCCATACCTGCCTACCTGGGGCAGGTGCCTGCTCTGAGCATGGATGGGGGCCCCAGAGACCTTGAAAGAATGAGGAAAATGTAGACCAGGTTTGGATGTCCATGAGGGTTGGCAGGGTGGAGTGGGGTCTGGAAGAGCTCAGGTCCAAGAAAAGATCAACTGACCCATCAGCAACCCCCCGCCCCGACTCCAGCCTTCTCCCTCATAGAGTTTTGCCCAGAAAGCAGTCAGGCAGGAGGGGCTGGGAGACAGAGGGAGACCGTTGCTGCCTCGGGGTGCACAGCCAAGGTTGAATGCGAAGACACCCCTTCCAGACCTAATATTGACAAGGGAAAACACTCTATGACTTTGCAGGTTAGGGGTTGGCTGAGCCACAAGTTGAATCAGCCTGAGTCAAGTGGCAACCCTGACCCAGCCCTACCTGATTCCCAGTTATCAGCCCCACACAAACCACCAGACACAGGAGGGCCTCTCTGGGAAGAAAACCAGAAAGACCCCAAATACCGAGATGGAGCAAAATATCTCTGTCTCTAGTGCTCTTTAATGCACAATGTCTGAAATAAAGTCTTACAATATTTTCAAACACTCGTGAGAAAGCTAAGTGTAGAAACGGGGAAAGATGCCTGATGGATTATAATTAATAGGCGAGGACTTTAAAATGTCTTCTATACATGTTTAGTAGTTGAAAGGGAAAATAATATTATATATAGTATGTCTATTATTGCATATAGATATTGATACACAGATACTAACAAATAGATATTATACATAGTGTTTTATTTTCATATGTTTTACTATAGGTTATACATTCTATCATACATACTTCCTATTATTTTTGCTTCAAGCCGTCAATTTTCTTTTAAGTATTTAAGACAAGAGAACAAAACATAGTCTTTAAACTTACCCATGTATATAGATACATCTATATATACATACATTTTATATATATATATATATATGATCAAGGGATAGAGTAGTTCAGAACAAAAACAAAATTCTAAAAAAGACCAAATAGAATTCTAGACATAAAAATACACAGCTGAATTTTTTAAAAAATAAATAGGTTTAAAGCACTTTAGAGACTGAAAAAGAAAGTATCAGTGAAGTTGAAGATAGGTCAATATAAATTTTCAAAATTAAGCAGGGAGGAAAAATGTTATTAAGAAATAGACCGAAGCATCAGGAACATGCATCTAATATACCTGAGACTGGAGTGTAAGAAGGACAGGAAAGAAGAGTGAGGCAGCAAAATATTCAAAGAAATACCTGCTGAATTTTTAGTTTTAATTTGATAAAAAGGAAAAATCAGCCCACAGCCCAAGAAGCTCAATGACATCTAAGGGATTGAGTCTCAGTTAAAATGCTGAAAACCTAAGACAAAGAGAAAATCATAAACGTAGCCAGAGCAGTTGACAGAGGAGGCAGGGGCTGGGGAGGGACTGCCACATCACAGGAAGCAGAATGGTCACAAGAATTACTTCTCATCCGAAACAACACAGCCAGGAGAAGGGGAAACAAACATCACTGAGGCCACGGTGGCTGGGATTTGCAAGGCAGGTTATGGAGAGAAGGCGGTTACTCAGAGAAAAAGCTCCAGAAATCTGCATGGACGTTCCCTTGAGACACGGGCTGAATATGAGTCTGCAGGTAAGGCTTTAAGAGGCAGGTCAGAGAAAAATGCTGGGAAAGAAATCATAAGATAAAGGGAAATAAATGTTACAAGAATTAAAAAAGGAAGAGTCAGAACTCTCATTATTCATAGAAAATATTATGAGAAAAATATAACCAAAGGAATATACAGGTAAATTATTAAATGAGAAATTCTAAGTGCAAGAGCAATAAAAAAATTCATTTTTGTGTACAGAAAACAATGCCAAAAAATGATTACAAAAATGAAAAAAAATTACAAGATACTGAAGAATAAATTTAGCAAAAGAAGCATAAGACTTTATTGAGGACAAAAATATGAATCTTGATTAGGACATTTTTAAAAAGCTAAATAAATGGAGGGAGATACACGTGTGTAGAGAAGCAGGCTCAGTATGGAACATACGTCCCTTTTCCCAGACTCATCCCCAGAGCTGAAGGAAGCCCAGTGAAAGTGCTGTCAGGGTTCTTCATAGACTACATCAAGTTGACTCTAACTTCATATGGAAGAAGAAAGGATTCAGAACATCCGGGAGCATTTTGCCACAGCAAAAATAATGATTTACTATAAAAGTGACCCAAGTAAGACCATGTGACATTGGCAAATGACAGATGCAGAGCTTCAGATATTAGTAGAAAATAGAGGAAAGTATCTTTATGACTTCAGGGTGAATAATGCATTTTTACATTAGCCTTAAACTACACAAGTCGCAATGGAAAATATGAATAAATTCAATGGCATTAAAAATCAGAAACTTCATTTAAAAAAAAGACACTGTAAACAAAGACTACACCTGGAAGAAGATATTTGCCATGTGTATCACTGATGAAAGATCAGACCTCAGACTGCAGAGAGAACTCCCACTGATCCACAGAACAAAGAACCACAGGAGAAAGAAAGCCAAAGGATGTGAGGAAGTGTTTCATAGAAAAAGAAACTAGAATATTGAATAAACCTATCAAAAAAATCCAAACTCACTAATAATTCAGGAAATACATTTTACAATCTCAGTGAGTTACAGTTTCATACCTGCTATCTGTCTTCTGAATGTCTGTGTTCTCCTCAAATTTATATATTGAGATCCTAACCCCCAATGTGTTGGAGTTCGAAGGTGGGGCCTTTAGGAGGTGATGAGGTCTTGAGGGTGGAGCTCCCGTGAATGGGATTAGTGGCCTTATAAAAGAGACCCCGGATCTCCCTCACGCCTCCCACCCTGTGAGGACACAGCAAGGACTCAGCCATCTGCAAGATGGAGAATGGCTCTCAATCCCTGACCGGGCTGACATGGGGCTGGACTTCCAGCGTCCAGAGCTGTGAGAAATTAATTTTTGTGGTTTATAAACCACGCAGTCTGTGGCATCCTTGTAGCACATTCTTACAGCAGCCCAAGCAGACTGAGACAACACCTATCAGGAAATTAAAAGGCTACACAGTCCCCAGGGGTGGGGAAGATGTGAATGATGAGACACACCTGCCCCTGGCAAGACAATGCGTTCGTACCGCTGCTCCGGAGCGAAATTTATCAATAACCAGTCAATGTGAGATGCGTATTTCCCACCACCCAGCAATTTCATTCATAGTCTTGTACTCAACCTTTAAACAAGTGATAAGGAACCCCATACAGGATCGGTCATTGCAGTTCAAATTAGTCTGATATAAGAAAAGAAGCAGAAACAGCAGAAATCCACCAAGAGGAAAATGGATAAATTGTAGTATATTCATACAACAAGACACTTTACAGAGAAAATAAAGGACCTGGGATTATGTGTAACAACATACGCTATCCTCATGAATATCATGTTGAGAAAATAAGCAGGTTGCAGAAAGATTCACATGTTTATGAAATGGACAGTTTTATAAAGAGAGAAATAACTTACCACGTTCAGACAGACACGATGAAAGTAAGACTCAGGGCCCGGTGTCCACTGAGAAGCGAGTCGGGACGGCAGCGCCTCTAAAGAGGGAGGTGGGGCAGGAACAGGAGTGGGTGCACGGGGTCCTCACCTGCAGGTGGGAGGGCTTACTGGGGAGCTGAGTGTGTCACCAACAGAACGTTGTCCCAGTGTGTCTCTGTTGCGGCTTCACTGGTTTTCTCTGCTTCCCTCGGCCCCGGGGGCTCTGCCTTAGCTCTTCCAGCCCCTACAGGTCAGTTTCCTCCAGATGTTTACCCAAGCAGCCCTGTCTTTCACTCACATCTCAAACCGAAGTGCACGGTGTCAGGAAGGCTCCCCCGGTGGGTAAGCTAGGGTGCCATTGCCTCACCCACAAGCCACGTAGATGCATCTCTACACAGGGCCTACGGCTACCTGGGAGCATGTCTAACTTGCATCAATTTTTGCTTGGCTTTAGTTTATGGCCGTCTTCTCTTCCTAGAATGTAAGTTCCTGATCATCAGGCCTTCAGAGCATAGAAGGAGCTGGGTACATGGCCCAGACCTTCACGGCAGCACCTCCTTGAATGAATGAATGATTGTAGAGTTAATGAAATAACGGCTGGCACCTCGCAACCTAACTCTCAGGTAAGCTCCTATCAGCGTTTTCATTAGAAGCAGGGTCCATGCGCACATCTAGTTGTCGGCTGTTGGCTGGGGGTCTCGGTTCCTCTCCATGTGGATGTCCCCAGGGTCCCCAAGAGGGAGGGGTCACTCACACTTGGTCCTGGGAGGGAGGAGAGCAGGGCAGATAGGCTTTTTTGGAGGAGATAGTGCTTGAGCCGGTCCTCGTCATCAGGATGCATTTGATGGACACGGGGACAAGCATTGAGGTTGATTAAGGCTCGAGGTCACGTGGGTGGTAGCACACAGTAGATGGTGCTTTTCCCCTGGACTCTGCTGCCTCCACACACCCCAGAGCCTGCGATGGGTTTTACATCCGTGCTACTTGGCTGGGGGGAGTGTAAGGACGGAGTGGTGAGAACGCAGGTTCAAGGTCGGCTCTGAGAGCAGCTCATCTGCCCTCTCCGTGGCCCTAACAGGGGCATGCGGATTTGGCACGAGTCACCTGACAGCCAGAGCAGAATGAAAATTGTGTGATTCAGTGTCTATTAGACTAAAAACACAAATCTTCAGGAGCTGGTCCTAGTCCGTCCCCACCTCCCCCCATGCTATGGCCTGGGAGAAATCCCTCTTTGGGGCCTTATAAGGAAAACAGGGGTAAGTGGGTTATTTTCTCAACAACGTCCCACTACACCAGCTATAATAGTAACACTGCATTACTTTTTCTCATAATGTCCCATCTTGTAATTGTTACAGCTGCTTCCCCCCCCCCCCCAGGTGGTGTGTCTAGGAGGCAAAGGTGAGGGCTCAAAGTGAAAGGAGGTCATTCTAGTGGAAGCAGGGGCACCTGGTGCACAGTGATGAAAGTTCCAGGATTGCCTAGGAGAGAGATGTAATCACTGGGAACCAGAGGAGAGATTGTGGTACCCCCCACGCCGGAGAGCCCCAAAGAGCCATGGTTCCCAGTGCTCACATCCTCAGATGGTGCCCTCCTGTGTGGAGCCAGGGCTGAGTGACCCCAGAATTCAGAATGACCAGGCCATGAAAGCCATTCCAGCTTCCACCTGGACCTGGATCTCAGATGGCTTGCTCTGAGGGCAGGTGGCCAGCATCCCATGAAGATGCTCAGGCAGCCCCAGGAGACGTCCACGTGGAGGGGAACGGAACCAAGAGCAGCACCAGACGTGGCCTGTGTGGTCCTCTGTGGCCATCAGACCTTTAGATGACTGCGGCCTGGCCAACATCTGGCTGCAGCCACATGGGACATCCCAGGCGATAATTGCCCAGAAGTCCCGGAATCTGTAAGCACAGTTAATGGCGGGTTCACCTGGCACAGCTCTGGGTGTCTGCACCTGACACTCAGCACAGTGTTGGGATGTGATCAATGCTCAAAAAGAAGTGACTGCTGTCATTGTCACATAAAGGCAATTCCATTTTCCAACACTTGTCCCTGATTTTCCAGGATACATCTTCCCTTGGGCTCAATCCACACCCACAGCGCCCTGCGGGGGAGGCTGTACCCAGCAGAAGACTCTGCCAGATGGTGGCAGACTGGCCAACACCATTGGACCCTCGCTCTGATCCACTGCACCTGAGTCCTTGGGGGAAGGGAGGCACTCAGGACAACCACAGGGCGGGAGCCAGCCTTTGTACCTTTGGAACATGGCCAGATGGCTCAGCCACAGCGTCTTTGACTTTGAACGCCCTTGGCGAGCTCCTTACTCTGGAGCCCAACTCTGCAGCTGTTCTTCTCACTCTGTGCCTATTGAAGATTACAATAAAATTTAATAAAAGTCCTTCCCTGGGAATTTCTTTGTTCTCTGAGCAGCTCTTTGTTTCTCACATCCTTAAAGAGCCCACATAAAACAACAAGTGTCTGGGCAGAGGAAGGGTTAAGGACGTCTGACTGAGTCTTAAGGAGCCCAGTCAAGGCTTGTGCCTGAGCAGAGTGATGTGAGCCAGTGTTGCAGGAAGACAAGACGTTGTTTCCCTGCTCTGCCTGCTAAGAAGGCCTGGATTTCCATAAGTAAGTAGATAAACACAACGTGCAGGAGGCAGACAGGGAAAGCAAGAAAGAACACACTATTCATTAACTTCTCCGCTCCTAATAGGATCACAACGGGCTGAGCAGCATTTCTGCTCAGGTACCTCCGTACAAAGCCCCATCTGGGCCCCAGCCACCTGGGAGTCCAGATTAGGCTCTCGGCTGCCCCAGAGTTTGGCTGTTTGATCTCCCTTATCAAGAAAGACACACAAGTTGGGTGCCAGGAGGTCACTCATGCCTGCCCTGTCTGAGCTGGGCTTAGACCCAGGTGGGCGAAGGGCAGCCTCTGCACCCAGCCTCCCAGCAGGAAGCTCCTGGTGCAGGGGTGGAGGATGGGGCCGTGAAGCCCGGCTTGCTGCTGGCAGCCCTCCCCAGGTTGACCAGCACCGTGGGAAGCAGTATCTTTACAGCCATAGACAGAAGCAAGCCCTGTGGACATGGGCCAATGGATGCTTTAGAAGGACATAAGCAAGCATGTATTCCAGGGCTGAGAGTAGGGGATCAGAGCCTGACCCGGCCCAGAGCAGCATGAGCTCTGGAGACAGACGATGAACAAAGCTCCGACCACAAGCAGAGAGGAAACGCAGCCCACTCGGCCTCAAGCCTCGTCTTCCTTTTCCTGCCATCATGGAATGTCCGCCTTGCATGTTGCTGGAAGCCTTGGCCGTCAGTGTCGGCGCAAGGTCCCTGGCTCCTGTGCAGAGGTGGAGTGCGCTCCACTGGGGACTGTCTTCACTTGTGGTCCTGAAGTCTTCCTTACATTCTTCGTAGAAGACTCCTCCGTGCACTGTTCCTGCACTGACACGCAGGTAGTGGGCCATGGAGCTCCGAGTGGACACCCAGATAGAGTCGGCCCTCACAGTTCATGGGGGATTGTTTCCAGGACCCCCACAGATACCAAAACCCACGGATGCTCAAGTCCCTCATATAAAATGGCACATAACCTATGCACATCATCTTTTACACTTTTAAGTAATCTCTAGATTGCTTATAATACCTAATACAATGTAAATGATATGTAAATAGTTGTAAATACAATGTAAATGATATGTAAACAGTTGCCTACATGCAGCAAATTCAAGTTTTACTTTTTGAAACTTTCTGGATTTGGGGGGGTGGAAATATTTTTGATCCTTCCATCCGTGGATGGTTGAATCTGCCTCTGAAGCAGGAGAGGCAGAACTTGAGGATATGGGGGTCCCACTCTACACATCACCCACCCCAGCTAAGAATCCAGTTCGGACTGAGCTTATTCGGTAAAAAAAGCAGCCACGCAATGAAGCCGCTGAGGCTGGAAACCTGCCTGGCCCTCTCCTGCCCAAGCCTGGGTCTCTCTACCTAAGCGCACACCTACAGGGCTCCCAGCCCTTTGCCAATCACCCTAGGAACTTCGGCTCCTGTCCTACTAGGGTAAGAATTCTTAAATTGGTTTCCCATCACTGGCTTGAATTAAGCCCCAAATCCTCAGCCTGCCCTTCAAAGCCTTCTCTCAACTTCCCCACCTGGATTGTACCTGTAATTCTTCAGGTTTCTTCTCTATGGGTCCCATTCTCCTGCTGCACTGTAGGGAGGAGAGCACAATAATGAGAGCATGGGCTTGGGGTTCAGACAGACCTGGACTCTGACGAGCAATATGGTTGAGCCTCAGTTTCCTCATCTACAAAACAGGGATAATGCTGGTCCCTGCCTCATAGTGTTGGTGAGAGGGTTAAACATGGATACCTGGAAAGTAGCATGCAATGCCCAGCACATGGCTCGCTCCCAGTCACTAAGCACCAGTAGTGATTCTATGACTACCACAACTCTGAACATGACAATTATTGTTTTTATTATAATCACCATCATCACCATCACCATCATCACCAATCACCGTCATCATCACCATTATCACCATCATTATCATCGTCACCACCATCATCAGCAACAGCAGCAGCATCACCATCATCATCATCACCATCATCACCATCATCATCACCATCATCACCATTATCACCACCATCATCACCATCATCACCACCATCACCATTATCACCATCATTACCATCGTCACCATCACCATCACCATCATCATCACCATTATCACCACCATCATCATCATCACCAATCACCATCACCGTCATCATCACCATTATCACCATCACTACCATCGTCACCATCAGCAACAGCAGTAACATCACCGTCATCATCATCGTCGTCTTTCTTGCCCTTCCTGCCATGACATGGAATCTTCTTTCTGCTCCCTGTCCTGCCCCACCTCACCCCCATCCTTTCCCAGTCTCTGCTACTCTCTGAGCTCAGACCCTGGTACCAATAGCACAGGGAGCCTGGGCAGCTCTGGCTGCACTGCATCCCAGCCCTCCTGGCTGAAATCCTCTGAGGCGGTCTCCTGCGGCTGAGCCTGTGCTTCTACATCAGAGGCTGGCCTCAGCACAGTTTCCTGTGACAACGTTTAGTTAAGTGCTCTATTGTATTGTTCTCTAAATGTCCACTGGAATTCAAATCTGCCAATAAACCCAAATAAGCCACCTATAAAGGGAAAACAATTATTGTGGGCAGACAGCAAAATGCCCATAAATCAGACAGAATGATATCTCCAGGCAGACACTGAAATTTGCAGACACAAAATCAGGTAAGGATTGCCACCCATTGTTGAGCATTCTTTCTTTCAGGTGCCATCATGTGCATGGCACAAGGTGGAGAGCGATCACCTCCCACTCACACCAGGTGCCAGATGACAGGCTTTCAGACCCCACCTGGGTGCTCTTTCTGCAAAATAAAAGCCAGTTTCAGGTCCAGAGGAAATCAAGCCCTGCCTGTGCAGGGACAAGCTCAGTATTGCTGGTCCTGCAGCAGGAGTGTCTCCATGGGGACATCCTGGTTCCTGGCCTGGGGAATCATGGTGCCCAGCCTGGAGCACAAAAGCACCTGTGCAGGTGTTTATAAGGGACTAGACAGGGAGTGATGCTTCTCGCAGGGGTTTTCCCTTCAAGGGCACTTTGACGCTCCTTTGCTCCTGGAGTTCTCGTTGTGACCTGGAGAGTTTCGGGTAATCGGGGTATCTTCAGTAAAGATGATGAGGCTGCACCTGGGAGCAGGGTGTGGGGTGGGGGGCGCTGCACAGCAGGTGAGCCCAGGCCTGAGGTGTGCTGGAACAGGGCCTCTGCCTTCTGATCCAGGACCTGTTCTCCCAGGCAATCCAGGTGCCCCTGTGAGCCTGAGTCCCAAAAGTCACTGGTGTCAACATATGAAGTTTTATGAAAAAGATGGATCTCCAGAGGGTGCAGAGACCTGCGCTCTCAGTGAGTCCAGCGCAGCTCAGACCTGAGGGACCACGTGAATGACCCGCCAAGTGTGCACAGAACACCTCTAGGCAGCATCTCAGAAAGTCTGGACCCCGGGGCTGACCATCCCACCGCATCTCCCTCCACCCAGGGCCTGAGCTCCACTCACAGAGGCTCTCAGACTCAGAGGACCCCCAGATGCCATCCTTGGTAATCAGCTCCTCCTCTCTTCAGCCCAGCACCTCGGCCGTCCTCCTAGCCCAGCACCGACCTCCTTCCGCCTCCTATCAGAGCTGTTTGTACCTTGACTTCCTTCCTTCTGGAGCCTGAGTTCTTTGAGGTCAGTTGCTACTCATGGAAAGTGACACTTCCTTGCCCCCCCCCCCAAATTGTCTCGGGCGCTTTACATAGAATCTACCCATTCAATCTCCTGGCAGCTGGGCCCAGAGGCAACCTCCGTATTCTGACACCAGCTACTGTTCTATGGTACCAGAGAGTAAGATGTCAGAGGCTTAGTAAGAGCTTTCTGGGCAGTGGGAAATAAAATCCTCTCGAATTAAATGTACACATGCATTACAAGATGTCCAACTTCAGAAGCACATGTCTTAGACTTGAGGAGGGGTGACATGCCCTCCCTGTTGGGTGAGGAAACAGAACAGCCAACAAGGAAGTGACCTGTGCATCCTGCCTCCCTGCAAGGCCAGCTCACCTGTGTGCTGGACGTCACTATTCACGCTGGGCTTTCAGGGACTGTGTGGCTGGGTGGCAGAGCCCCACACAGACTGAAGTAAGACACAAGTGAACTGTGATGCCAGCTCTGCCCCCATAAGCCGTAGCTTCCCTGGGGTCACTCGACAGGTGGTCTAGGCTCAGAATCTCTCATCCGCAGGGCCAGCATCCTCACGGGTCCGGATGCCTGAAGTACTCATGGATCTTAGGTAACGGCAAAACCCAACTGACCTGCAGTCTTCTGGGAACAAATTTGACCTGAGCTACCTGAGATTCTTGATGGCCTTTGACTGACCCAGCTGGCATGACTATTCATATGTTTGTGTTTGACTACAGGTGTTGTCTGTACCCCTGGGGCTGTTACATAAAATGCTTTATGTGCATCATGTGTGTTTTAGATGTTGAAGGATGCTGAGTTCTGAAACTTATTTGGTCCCAAGGGTTCTGGGAGCAGGAGGCCCCCGCCCATCAGGCTGAAACAGAGCTCAGTTCAGCAGCCAGGCCGAGGGCTGCCATCTGGATGCTGCAGGCTCCCATCCACTACTTTCCCATCCTCCCAGTGGGTTAACAGCAGCTGGGACTTGGGCGTGGCTCTGTGGGCTCCTGGCCCATGTTCCTTCCTCTCTAAGAGCCTTAGGAAGCCCCTTCCAAGAAACGGTGCTCTGGTAGGGAGGCTGCATCCCAGAACCACCCAAAAGGTTCACTGGGTGCCTGGAGGGGTCTGCCTCCCAGGGGAAAGAGAGCAGACCAGGAGTGAATATGCTGTGGAGGAGGTCCAGGTTGGATACTTGGGATAGGGTCAAAAGGCGAGCTAGCAACCCTGTTACTAAGCAATGTCTTCACGAAGATGCTCTCACATCCGGAGCATACGTTCACGTCCTTGTGCCCAGCCCTGCGATTACCTTCCTGCCACCACTTGGAGCTGAAACCACTGCATCGTTTCTGGGATCAGCGCCTCTAATCAGGCCCTCAATCCCCTATTACTCGTTTCTGGTGCCCAGGGTCCCCTATTCTGCTTGATAATCTCATCTGCTCCCATCTGCCAAGACACAGAGGTAACATACACCTCATGTTTGAAAACAGAAAAGGAGCAGAGGAGGGTAGCGGCACAATTGTGGACAGAAACAGCCAACTGTGGGTTCTTCAAGGGACGTGGTGCTGCCAGCCAGATGAAAACTCCTACCTACGGGTAAAATGCTTGGGGCTGGGCAGCCATAGAAGGACCTGAAAGAAGACTCCTTCTGCAAGATGAAATCCCACTTGAGGTCAACAGGCTCTCCTGGAAGGGAAATGAGATTCCTCTGGGAAGAGCAGAAGTTCTGTGTGGCTGGAACATGGGGGAGCTGGGCCCAAATCCCTGGAGCTCTATAGGAGCTCTCCCTTCATCCTGGGAGCCCGGGGGTTCCCGGCAGCAGAGCTGCTGTTTGACCCTCACAAAGTGCCTGTGACCAGGGCTTCAGTGAATGCGCGTAAATGCCAGGAGTGGACGTTTCTGGGATGCTCACCACGCCCCACACAGCATTTGACATTTTAATCAACTTGAGTCCCAGTGCAACCCCAGGAGGTAAATGCTGTTATTCCACAGGTGAGGAGATGGGACACAAAGGGTCAGATGATGCACTTGACATCACAGAGGTGGTGGGCGTGGAGTCCAGATCAAACCCAGCACCCAGAGTCCTGGCCGCTCCCCAATTCTGCCTGGGGCACTGTGGCCAGATGTCCCTGCGGGGTCCTGGGGAAACCTGGTGGCAAGGAGGTCCAGCCACAGAGGCAGGATGGTGCTTAGAAGGCTGCTGTGTTGGTCTCGGGACAGGACACCACACAGGAGGTGGAGGTGTCCGGGGAGATGGAGAGTGGGGATGACCAGCAGACTCCTGAGGAGGTCAGGGTGGACGGGAGACAGTGGTCGATCAACTGGGCGGGCCTGGGTGAATGGTGATTGCACTGGGCGTAACGGGTGACCCCTGCCGTGCTGCTCATAGACCATTGCCTTTAGGAGCTGGGCTGGTGTCCATCAGGGGTTGTGCTGAGGTCCTCCGACTGCTGGGTGAAAGAATCACTGTGGGGTGTTGGCAATCTCTAGTTCACCCAAATCTAAGTATCTGCACCCAAACCACCACCCCATTCTTACAGCTAAGCAACTCCTGCCCCTCCAATGCCTTATTTTGGGCTTAAATATAGCCGACCATGAGATGATCCTATGCTCTGTGCAGAGCCACCAGCTGAGGATCCTCCACATTTGGATACCACCTTGGTGGTGGTGGGGTGTCCTGATCCTACATCCCTTTCTGGGGTTTCCCCACCTGATTTTCAGGGTGCTTTGGAAAGCAAGCAGGTTTGAGGGGGTCAACTATCACCGCATCATCAGGCTTGCATGTTATTCTGGGAGCATCACAGCAGAACTTCTGGGGAAAATCAATCATGGATAAAGGAATATTTTGTTGAGCCCTATGACACTGGCAATTCCTAGCTTGACTATTGCAAGTCCATGAGGTTCAACCTGGGCAATGGGAAAAGACCACAGACAGAGCCCCTCACCTGTGTGACCTTCATTTACTCAGCATCTTGTTACCACATTAAGAGATGGCTGACAAACAACTTGGCCTCCAGAGCCCACCTTGGGTCCTGGGGGTCTTGGGGAGTAACGGGCTCAGGCCCCTCGCTGACCCTCTGGGTGAGGGTTAACTTGCCCCACGGCTGTTCAGCTGTGTCAGAGGAGAACCCCACGACTCCAGCTTTCCTCAGTGCTTCTCTGGAAGTGGAGAACGGCATGCCCTCCCGGATTTCCATCTCATTTCTTATTGATGTGGTGTCAGAGTCACTTGTCTCTCGTCCTGATATTCCTGATCATGCAATTTAACTGTGAAGCCAAATTGTCAGTTCAGCATTTTGCTTTTGTAGACACCACACCTCCAAAATTGTGCATATGGTGGGGTGGGGGACCAGGGCGAATAGGGTCCCCATGTTCCTATCACATGGCTGCAAACATAAAAGGTCAGAAACATAAAATGAGAATCAGTGGACAGGAAGGAGCTGGGGGTATAGAGCAACAGAGAGGAGGCTGAGTGACTGAGGTCAGGGAACAGGCGAGAGGGGTGGCCAGGGAGAGGCGCACTGCCCTTTGCCTTCTGATCTACCTCCACGGGTACTCTGGGCTTTACCCTCAGTGCCCTGGGAGGCATCTGAGTGAGGTAACAAAGGGTGAGACTCCATCCTGCTTGGCTTGCAGTGGTCTGTTTCCCCCTCTTTCTGACTCCGTGGTGTCCACCGAGGCACGAATGTCATCCCCACCCAATGGAGCTTTGTGCCGTTGCCCACGAGTGCTTCTGGAGCAGCACCCACGGGCCCAGAGAGAGTCTGTTTCTCAGGAGACAGCATGCTCCTTGAGGGTGGGGATGTCATCTGTTCTCAGAAGGTTGACTCCCCAGGACCCAGGGAAGCTGCAGATGCTTGGTGGTGCCCGACTCCCTCATAAGGACCCTTCAGACCTCAGCAAGGATGCATGTCCTGCATCCCCTGACCAGGGCCTGAAGCTCAAGGTGCATCTGTGCTGGGCCTGAGACTGTCTCTCTCCCGCCAGCCCGCAGCACAGCTACGGACATAGTAGGAGCTAAGTAGATGTTACCAAGGGGAAAGATAACTTACAGCTTCTTAAAATGGTTTGAAGTTCAGAAACAGAGAGAGACCAAAAAAAAAAAAAAATAGCATCAGCACTAACTTTCCTAGACCCTGCACAGTCTGAATTCTTAAAACTTGCATTTCAAAGGGATTTGGAACTCCTTCCAATTCACTGAGCTGCTGCTTTGCAAACTCCGCTTGATTTCTGAACTCATCATGAAGTTTATGAATTTTGTATTTTTACACCAGGGCTCTCTGAAGTTTTATCTTTAAGAAGAAAAACAAAACCTAAGTGTGATTATCGTTCTTTTTAATAGAAAAGCGCGTGCAGCTGCTACAAAGTTCACATTCAAAGGCATTCATGTTCACATGGAAGGGTCGAAACAGAAACTTGAAAGTAAATAGCTTTGTGGAAATTCATAATGTGGAACAGTAAGCAGTCATTCAGGAGAGTAAACCGGAGTCCTGCCAGGCCATTGACAAGGCATTACCGAGCTTGCAAAGCAAGATGCTGAAAGGCATGTTTGATAAAATTCATTACTGCAAAACAATGACACAATATAAAGGCTGCACATCATGTATGGGGGTCTATATGCATATGTGTATTTACATATACATGCACTGCTCATTTGTGCATGTGACAGTCATGTGATGAGTGAGCATGCATTCATGTGTGGGGAGATATATATATATATATATATATAATATGTACCTGAATTTGGAAGACTAGATAGCATGGATTTCCTAGCATTGAAGTTTGGGGGGGGCAGTGGATATTGGGGGTGTAAGGAGGATAGTGAAAAGGGAATAAAGAAAAGAAATAAAAATTAAGCATTTAGAAAAATAAATGATGTACCTTAATGATTATTTGTAAAGTATGCATATAATAAATCGAATTTAGAATAAAAAGAAAATGAAGGTTGGGTAACCCTCAGAGGATGAAGTGAAATGAAATAGTGACTAAGAAAATGCTTCCTAAGTAGGGAAGTGAAGTTCGGCTGAAATTATTATGACTGCTGTCAAAATTGCTATTACTATTACTAAAGACTCAGCTCAGCCAGGACGTGGGCTACACTGGCCTCTGGTCCGCTTTAAGCAAACATCACATTGAATGTTTTTGTGTTCTGATTCCAGCTGGATTTGGCTTCCTAGCCCAGCCAGGCTTTGGGAGCATGTCCTATCTGGGTGTTTGTCCCCAAGCATGCATTCTACCATCCCTGTTCTGGGGTGCCTCCACCTCACTAATTTACCCACTCAGTGTACAAACCTTTATCTCCTTCTCCCTGAAACCCTCCTCTAGAATGACGCTGGGCTGGCCAATGACCCCCATATGTGACCTAAGGCTCAAAGGAAATCTTGTTCTCGCCTGCAGGGCTGCGGGCCATAAGTGAGCCATAGGCAGGATGTACTGGGGACCAGCCACAGGGATAACTCCCCATCTCATCCTGAGCTCCCAGCTAGCAACTGCACCCTCACTCAACCCAACAGTATGTTCATTATTTAGAACTGGATGTAGGTCTGTGCCCTCCCCAGGGTAGGTGTTTACCCTCAGTTCTCAAGTACGTGCAAAGCTGGAGGAATACTGGAAATCAGTGTGTGGTAACAGTGCAGTATTCTATGCAGCCATTCTAAATGGCAAGGAAGATAAATGAGAAAATTACCAATGTTTTCCCAGAGGCCGAGAATAAAGAATTTGCAAGCGATATGAGGAAAGCATTAGGAGGTGATGATGGAAAGGTAGATTGAGAAAGCTATTAAAGGCCAAAAATAAGATCAGATTTATGTTTTGGGGCAAGGGCCACCTAATATTTTAGAACAGGGAGTGAGCAAAGAGCTCCTACTATCACAGCCATAGAGAAGATGGTTCGGAGGCATCAAAGCCACAGAAGACCAGAAGACAACAGGTCTTAATCAACCCATCAAGAGATTGTTACACCCAGTGTTCTCATTCCTATGGTAACAGGATTTCTCCCAGAAATGTCTATCCTAAAGCTCTCTGTGTGATCCCAAGATGACCCTGGCATCACTGCCATTAGCAGAAAACTATAAACTAGATTAGGCAAAGCCAAGCCAGTGTTCTGTCCCCAGTGTTGGCTTTGACGGGGTTCTGTGCCACCACTGCATGCCCGCCCCCGTTTCTGTTGTATACTTTTCAAAATGAATCGCAGAGTGGATTTCCCTGAGCCTCTGAGTGAAGCAGTGTTAAATCCCCAGGCACACAAGACTCCAGGATTGCTGTCCTGAATTTCTCGGGCTTGGGGAAGTCAGGAACTGACTGAGAGCATTGGTATGCTGTATTTACATCAATGACCAGGAGTTTCTGGTTATGCTCATGATGGAGCAACAGGGACCAGATTAACCTTCCCACATACAGCGACTGAAAAACTGGATAAAATGTATGGAATGTGGTTTTAAAGACATTGGGTCTCAGGAAGTCCCGGATGGTGATTCCTGAGAGATGGGAAACCCACATGGTCAGACTGTGGCTGCTGAGGCTACCCCAGGAGGAGTTTCCAGGCTGAGCCAGGGAGGATGCGTCCCGGCTGATAGGGACAGAGTAAAGGGACAAAGAATGTGATTAAATAGTTAATCCTACTACTGGACTGTAAATAGAAAAAAGTATGGGGGATGCCTGTAAGTTAATGATTACTTAAGAAAGCAGGTTTCCTTAACCACAAAACCAAGCAGGCTTGCTTAGCAACAAAACCATGCAACAGAAGCATGAGACATGCCCACAAACAATAAAACAATGGTAAAATGAGACCCACGCCCTTCTCAGTGAGCTCAGAAAGTTAATGATTCCTAGGACACTCTCCTCTGTGTGCACTAAAAACAAAATAAGGAAAGGGTGACATTATACTGAAACCTGAGATGATTTACCATATTTTAGTATATGTTACTGCCTTTTTGCTCATTTTCATTGTGCCATGACAGTCCTGGCTTGACCATGTAGGGACAAGAAAACTCCCCTGTCTGATGTGGAAGAGGAGCTGATGATGGAAGCTTGACATCTACTCAAGAATAAGGAAGAACCACATTCACAGAAAGATAGACAAGATGAAAAGGCAGAGGGCTGTGTACCAGATGAATGAACAAATAAAACCCCAGAAAAACAACTAAATGAAGTGGACATAGGCAACCTTCCAGAAAAACAATTCAGAATAATGATAGTGAAGATTATCCAGGACCTCGGAAAAAGAATGGAAGCAAAGCTCGAGAAGATGCAAGAAACGTTTAACAAAGACCTAGAAGAATTAAAGAACAAACAAACAGAGATAAACAATACAATAACTGAAATGAAAACTACACTAGAAGGAATCAATAGCAGAATAACTGAGGCAGAAGAAGGGATAAGTGACCTGGAAGACAGAATGGTGGAATTCACTGCTGCGGAACAGAATAAAGAAAAAAGAATGAAAAGAAAAGAAGACAGCCTAAGAGACCACTGGGACAACATTAAACACAACAACATTCATGTTATAAGGGTCCTAGGAGGAGAAGAGAGAGAGAAAGGACCCGAGAAAATATTTGAAGATATTATAGTCGAAGATATATATACTTCCCTAACATGGGAAAGGAAATAGCCACCCAAGTCCAGGAAGCACAGAGAGTCCCATACAGGATAAACCCAAGGAGAAACATGGCGAGACACATAATAATCAAGTGGGCAAAAATTAAAGACAAAGAAAATTATTGAAAGCAGCAAGGGAAAATGACAAATCACATACAAGGGAACTCCCATAAGGTTAACAGCTGATTTCTCAGCAGAAACTCTACAAATCAGAAGGGAGTGGCATGATATACTTAAGGTGATGAAAGGGAAGAACGTACAACCAAGATTACTCTACCCAGCAAGGATCTCATTCAGATTCAATGGAGAAATCAAAAGCTTTACAAACAAGTAAAAGCTAAGAGAATTCAGCACCACCAAACCATCTCTACAACAAATGCTAAAGGAAGGTCTCTAAGTGGGAAACACAAGAGAAAAAAGGACCTACAGAAACAAATCTAAAACAATTAAGAAAATGGTCATAGGGACATACATATCGATAGTTACCTTAAATGTGAATGGATTAAATGCTCCAACCAAAAGACACAGGCTTGCTGAATGGATACAAAAACAAGACCCATATATATGTTGTCTACAAGAGACCCACTTCAGACCTAGGGACACATACAGAATGAAAGTGAGGGGATGGAAAAAGATATTCCAGGCAAATGGAAATCGAAAGAAAGCTGGAGTAACAATACTCATATCAGATAAAATAGACTTTAAAATAAAGAATGTTATAAGAGACAAGGAAGGACACTACATAATGATCAAGGGATCAATCCAAGAAGAAGATACAACAATTATAAATATATATGCACCTAACATAGGAGCACCTCAATACATAAGGCAACTCTCAACAGTTATAAAAGAGGAAATCAACAGTAACTCAATAATACTGGGTGACTTTAACACCCCACTTACACCAATGGACAGATCATACAAGCAGAAAATTAAGAAGAAACACAGCTTTAAATGACACAATAGACCAGATAGATTTAATTGATATTTATAGGACATTCCATCCAAAAACAGCAGATTACACTTTCTTCTCAAGTGTGCATGGAACATTCTCTAGGATAGATCACATCCTGGGTCAAAAATCAAGGCTCAGTAAATTTAAGAAAATTGAAATCATATCAAGCATCTTTTCTGACCACAACACTATGAGATTAGAAATGAATTATAGGGAAAAAAATCATAAAAAACAAAAACACATGGAGGCTAAACAATACATTACTAAATAACCAAGACATCACTGAAGAAATCAAAGAGGAAATCAAAAAATACCTAGAGACAAAGGACAATGAAAACACGATGATCAAAAACCTATGGGAGGCAGCAAAAGCAGTTCTAAGAGAGAAGTTTATAGCTATACAAGCCTACCTCAAGAAACAAGAAAAATCTCAAATAAACAATCTAACCTTACACCTAAAGGAACTAGAGAAAGAAGAACAAACAAAACCTAAAGTTAGCAGAAGGAAAGAAATCATAAAAATCAGAGCAGAAATAAATGAAATAGAAACAAAGAAAATAATAGCAAAGATCAATAAAACTAAAAGCTGGTTCTTTGAGAAGAAAAACAAAATTGATAAACCATTAGACTCATCAAGAAAAAGAGGAAGAGGACTCAAATCAATAAAATTAGAAATGAAAAATGAGAAGTTACAACAGACATCACAGAAATACAAAACATCCTAAGAGACTACTACAGGCAACTCTATGCCAATAAAATGGACAATCTGGAAGAAATGGACAAATTCTTAGAATGGTATAACCTTCCAAGACTGAACCAGGAAGAAATAGAAAATATGAACAGACAAATCACAACTAATGAAATTGAAACTGTGATTAAAAATCTTCCAACAAACAAAAGTCCAGGACCAGATGGCTTCACAGGTGAATTCTATCAAACATTTAGAGAATAGCTAACACCCATCCTTCTCAAACACTTCCAAAAAAATTGCAGAGGAAGGAACACTCCCAAACTCATTCTATGAGGCCACAATCACACTGATACCTAAACCAGACAAAGATACTACAAAAAAGAAAAAAGAAAATTACAGACCAATATCACTGATGAATACAGATGCAAAAAGAATCCTCAACAAAATACTAGCAAACAGAATTCAACAACACATTAAAAGGATCATACACCATGATCAAGTGGGATTTATCCCAGGGATGCAAGGATTCTTCAATATATGCAAATCAATCAATGTGATACACCACATTAACAAATTGAAGAATAAAAACCATATGATCATTTTAATAGATGCAGAAAAAGCTATTGACAAAATTCAACACTTATTTATGATAAAAACTCTCCAGAAAGTGGGCATAGAGGGAACCTACATCAACATAATAAAGGCCATATATGACAAACCCACAGCAAACATCATTCTCAATGCTGAAAAACTGAAAGCATTTCCTCTAAGATCAGGAACAAGACAAGGATGTCCATTCTCACCACTATTATTCAACATAGTTTTGGAAGTCCTAGCCATGGTAATCAGAGAAGAAAAAGAAATAAAAGGAATACAAATTGGAAAAGAAGAAATAAAACTGTCACTGTTTGCAGATGACATGATAGTATACACAGAGAATCCTAAAGATGCCACCTGAAAACCACTAGAGCTAATCAATGAATTTGGTAAAGTTGCAGGATACAAATTTAATGCACAGAAATCTCTTGCATTCCTATATACTAATGATGAAAAACCTGAAAGAGAAATTAAGGAAACACTCCAATTTACCATTGCAACAAAAATAATAAAATACCTAGGAATAAACCTACCTAGGGAGACAAAAGACCTGTATGCAGAAAATTATAAGACACTGATGAAAGAAATTAAAGAGGTTGCAAACAGATGGAGATATATACCATGTTCTTGGATTGGAAGAATCAATACTGTGGAAATGACTATACTACCCAAAGCAATCTACAGATTCAATGCAATCCCTATCAAATTACCAATGGTAGTTTTTATAGAACTAGAACAAAAAATCTTAAAATTTGTATGGAGACACAAAAGACCCCAAATAGCCAAAGCAGTCTTGAGGGAAAAAAGCAGAGCTAGAGGAATCAGACTCTCTGACTTCAGACTATACTACAAGGCTGCAGTAATCAAGACAATATGGTACTGACACAAAAACAGAAATATAGATCAATGGAACAAGATAGAAAGCCCACAGGTAAACCCATGCACCTATGGTCAACTAATCAATGAAAAAGGAGGCAAGGATATACAATAGAGAAAAGAGAGTCTCTTCAATAAGTGGTGCTGGGAAAACTGGACAGCTACATGTAATAGAATGAAATTAGAACACTCCCTAACACCATACATAAAAATAAACTCAAAATGGATTAGAGACCTAAATATAAGACTGAACACTATAAAACTCTTAGAGGAAAACATAGGAAGAACCCTCTTTGACATAAATCACAGCAAGATCTTTTTTGATCCACCTCCTAAAGGAATGGAAATAAAAGCAAAAATAAACCAATGGGACTAATGAAACTTAAAAGCAGAGCAAAGGAAACCATAAACAAGATGAAAAGACACCCCTCAGAATGGGAGAAAATATTTGCAAATGAATCAATGGACACAGGATTAATCTCCAAAATATATAAACAGCTCATGCAGCTCAATATTAAAAAAAACAAACAACTCAATCCAAAGATGGGCAGAAGACCTAAATAGACATTTCTTTAAAGAAGACATACAGATGACCAAGAAGCATATGAAAGCTGCTCAACATCACTAATTCTTAGAGAAATGCAAATCAAAACTACAATGAGGTATCACCTCACACCAGTTAGAATGGGCATAATCAGAAAATCTACAAACAGCAAATGCTGGAGAGAGTCTGGAGAAACGGGAACCACC
Organism: Leucopleurus acutus; assembly: GCF_964270905.1. Taxonomy (NCBI): domain Eukaryota; kingdom Metazoa; phylum Chordata; class Mammalia; order Artiodactyla; family Delphinidae; genus Leucopleurus; species Leucopleurus acutus. Next base: position 101,624,758 of record NC_139152.1, read on the forward strand.
TTGCACTGTTGGTGGGAATGTAAATTGATACAGCCACTATGGAGAAGAGTATGGAGGTTCCTTAAAAAACTAAAAATAGAATTACCATATGACCCAGCAATCCCACTACTGAGCATATACCCAGAGAAAACCATAATTCAAAAAGACACATGCACCCCAATGTTCATTGCAGCATTATTTACAATAGCCAGGTCATGGAAGCAACCTAAATGCCCATCAACAGACGAATGGATAAAGAAGATGTGGTACATATATACAGTGGAATATTACTTAGCCATTAAAAGGAATGAAATCGGGTCATTTGTAGAGATGTGGATGGATCTAGAGACTGTCATACAGAGTGAAGTAAGTCAGAAAGAGAAAAACAAATATCGTATATTAACGTATACATGTGGAAACTTGAAAAATGGTACAGACGAACCTGTTTGCAGGGCAGAAATTGAGACACAGATGTAGAGAAGAAACGTATGGACACCAAGGGGGGAAAATAACGGGAGTGTGGGTGGTGGTGTGATGATTTGGGAGATTGGGATTGACATGTATATACTGATGTGTATAAAATGGATGACTAATAAGAATAAAAAAATAATAAATAAATAAACTCATCTTCACCAGCAGCAACATATTCATCACCATCCTATCATGATCCTTCTGTTCCCAGCAAATTCCCATTGTCCCCAGATTTTATCTCTGAGTTATATCGTATCTCTCCTTTTCTCTCTGTCATGTTAGGCCCTGATCCCACTTCAAAGTCCCTCCCATTTGATTCAGCCTTCCTTCTGTAATTAGGTATTCGTTTTCACTACAATATTAGGCACCTGTTACTACATGGTTGTCTTTTTTTCCATGAGAACATGTAATCTTCCCTACTAGTTTATAACAATAGTATCTTTACTTCATGTTCTTCTAGTGACTGACATATGACACGATCGGCACTCAATAAATAGCTTTAGCTGATTTCTACTTCATATCCATGATATTCCCTCCACTTATGGAGTTTTGTCAGCTTTACACAGGTACACCCAAGTCTTTCAGAACTCTAGTGCTGCCTTTGAAGATGTCTTGGGTTAGTCAGGCCAGTGACCTATTCATTTGCCCCCATTCTTCCTACCTTCCAATCACTTAGCTGAAGTTCTGTCACACTTTTGTTTAACCCATTTCTTTTCTTTCCATTTTTATTTTTTAACATCTTTATTGGAGTATAATTGCTTTACAATGGTGTGTTAGTTTCTGCTGTATAAAAAAATGAATCAGCTATATGTATACATGTATCCCCATTTAAAAAAAAAAAGAATGAGGAAGAAGGTGGTCTTCTCCCCCTCCCCATTCTTCCTTTGATTATAAAACTGTAGCCAGCTAAGCTCTTGGGGTGGCATTCCCTTGCCTGCCCGCTTGTACTTCTCACAAGCATCCTATTCTAATAAACTCTTTCCTTGCCTGTCACTCTGCCTCTCACTGACTTCTTTCGGTACCAAGACAGAAGAAGTCCTGAGACACATTCTGTTGGTTTCTATGGCCAGCTCCTGGAGTCAAGGAGATGGGACTGGTCATCCAGAGAGGCCAAGGCAGCAAGAGTTTGCAGGGCACAGTGTCAGAAAGAAAACTCAGGAGAAGTAAAGAAGCTTCCCTTTCAGACTGACTACTGATCCACACAAGCATGTGAAGAAACTACCCAACACAGTGGGAGGAAAATGCGAGAATCAGCAAAAACAATCCCCAAAGCTCACACAGGGCAGGAAGGGTTTCCATTCCGACCAGCCAGAGTAGAAGATCACACAACTTACAGAGCCTTCAGTACAGAACTCAGAAGAAGTTTGACTTGGTAGTGAGAAGAAATATCAGTCAATAAAAACAGACCCAGAGTTGATAAAGATAAAAGAATTAGTGGACAAGTTTATTAAAATAGTAATTATAACTATGGTCCATATGTCAGAAGAGCTAGAGGAAAGATTATGTTCAATAGAGACATGAAAGATAAAAATGTCTCCCAAATCAAACCAAATCCCAGATGAAATTAAAAACTATGATGTCTTATATGAAAAGTATTCCATAAAGGTTTAACAGCAGACTAAATGCTGAAGGAAAAATGCTTAATAAACTTGAGGACACATCCACAGAAACAACTTAAAATTAAGCAGAGCATTGTCAGGCTGTGGGACAGCTCCAAGAAAGCTAATACACATGCAGTTGGAGACCCCAATAGACAGAAGACAGCGGAAGGATGAAAACATAGTTAAAGAAATAACAGCTGGAAAAAAATTTTATTTTGATGAAAACTATAAACCCACAGGTCCAAGAAGCTCAAAGAACCCCAAGTGCTCAAAGAACCCCAAGAAACATGAAGGAAATTACACCAAAGAATATCAAAATCAAATTGCTTCAAGGCAGAGGTTAAGATAAATCTTAAGGGAAGCCGGAGGAGGAAGCTTCACTTCCAGAAACATGGAGTAAGCATAATTGTTCTTATTTCTCCTGCTAAGAACACATACATATCCTGGTGATCATATATAAAACAAACACAATACAATTCTGAAAGGTGGAGAGAAGACAGACTGGCTAGGGACCTCGGGACTGAGAAAACAAAACTGCAATGTGTTCCTGGGCTTTGTTTTGGCTCATATGTCCCAGACTGGAGAAGCTGGCAACCCAGAAACACCATCAGGCTCAGACAAAAAGCCCCAAAGAACAGGAGGGAGTAGGCTAGAAAGACAGAAACATTTCAGATGATAACTGCTCTATTCCAGCAAGAACCATAGTAAAAGCTGTGGCCATAGCCTCACCTGTGCCAGCAAAGGATGAGAAGAGATTGCGGACTTCCTCTCTTCCTGGTTGTAAGAAGGCATCCCAACATTTCCTCCACCCCACTGGGGTCACACCCAAAAGGCCGAGAAGGGAAACCCCTACCTCTCCACCTCCCAGTGTCAGGGAGGAGCCCCACACCCACCCAGTGGTAGTGAGAAACCTCTCCTCCTCCCCAAAGGGATGGTGTCAGGGAAGGCCTAGCGAGTGGGTCAGGACCTTCACCGCCACTCAGCAGAATGGAGGCCACCTCCCACTGCCACAGGTCAGTGAGGGCCGTGTGAGGAGCAGTAACAAGACACCCCATTCCCCCTAGCAGCCAGGGAGGGGTCTGCAGGGGCCTAAGGGAGGGTCTGAACTCCCATCTCCCCTGCAGTATGAGAAGCTTCCTCCCAGAGTGGAGGCCAATTTAGATCCTGGACTTCCACCCAGTGATGGGGGGCAGGGTGCTCCACCTGCCCTCACTGGAGAGGGCTACTAAAACACCAGATTTAAATAAGAACCAGAATCTCATAAAATAATATCCAAAGTGCCCAGTTTTCAATTGAGCATCACTCATACCAAGAACCATTAAGACCTCAACTTGAATGAGAAAAGAAAATCATCCCCAACATTAAGATGACACAGATGTTAGAACTGTCTGAAAAGGATATTTAAAAAGCCATCTCAAAAATACTTTGAAGAGCAGTTTAAATCATTTATGACAAGTGAAAAATACATAAAGTCTCTGCAAAGGAATCAAAAAGTTCAGAAATGAAAATTTTAGAACAGAAAATTGAAGTTACAAAAGTGAAAATAAAATAATGGAAATAAAAATCCTCAATGAGCTCAACAGTGAACGAAAAAGACAGAGGAAAGAATCAGTGAGCTGGACCTAGAACAATAGGAATCACCCAATCTGGACAACAGAGAAAATAACTAAAAAACGAATTAACTGATTAAATAAAAATCAGCAGAATCTTAGGGACAGGGAGGAATACAACAGAGGATTTAACACTTGTGTCAGGGGAGTCCCAGGAGAGAGAAGAAAGATGGTGGGGCTGAAAAGTATTCAAAAGAAATTGGCTGATCATTTTCCAGATTTGGCAAAACACATAAATATTCAATTTCAGTAAGTTGGACGAATCACAGCAAAATAGACCAAAAATGATACCTCCAGGCCTAAGTCTTTTTATGGGAGAATTTTCCAAGCATTTAAAGAATTAATACCAATGTTAGATCATCTCTTCCAGAAAATTGAAGAGGATGGAATATTTTTCAACTCATTTTCTGAGGCCAGTGTTCTTGATACCAGAGGCAAAGCCAGAAAAAATTAAAAGTAGAAATTGCAGACTAATATTCAAATATGACTACGGATGCAAAAATCCTTACCAAAATACTGTCAAGAATTATTAACAAAATGAAGTGTTATACAAGTGAATTATACACTGTGACCAAGTGAGATTTAGTGCAGGCATCAAAACTAGCTCAATATTTGACCATCAATACATGCAATACACCATATTGATAGGCTGAAGAAAAAAAATCACAGTCATATCAATGGATACTTAAAAAGCATCTGAGAAAATTCAACATCCATTCATTATATATATTAAAAAAAAACACTCTTGGAAAGCTAGGAATAGAGAACTTCCTTAACTTGAAAATACCCTCTAAATAAGGTTCTACCTAATGGTGAGAGACAGAGTGATTTTCTCCTGAGTGGGAATAAGACCAGGGTTTTTTTTCTCCTCACTCCTATTCAATGCAGTGCTGGAAGTTCTAGCCAGTGAAAAATAAGTCAATAAAAGGAAATAAAGGCTACAAGTTGGAAAGAAATAAATAGAATGCCTGCTATTTACAGATAACATGACTGACTACATAGAAACTCTACAGGAATCCGCACACAAGAATAATAATCACCTACATCTAATAATTGAATCTATCAGCGACACAGAATACAAAGTCAACATGTGTAAACATTAACTGTATTTCCATACACTAACAATGTGCATGTGAAAACTGAAGCTTAAAAAATACAATGCCACTTATAATTGGTCAAAAAATAAGTATTTAGGTGTAAATCTAACAAAATATGTGAAGGACTTGAATGTTGAAATGCACCAAATGCTGGTGAAGGAAATCAAAGTAGATCTAAATAATGAGAGAGACATACCATAATCATGGATTGAAGATTCAACATTGTGAAGACGTCAATTCTCCCTTAAACTGACATACTAGTTTAATCTAATTCCTCTAAGAATTCCAGCAAGATACTTTTGTAGATATACACAAGTTTATTCAAATATTTATATGGAAATGCAAAGAAATTAGAAAACAAAACAACCTTGGAAAAGAAAAATAAAGTGGGCAAATCACTCTACCTGATTTCAAGAGTTATTATACAGAAACAGTAGTCAAGACTGCATGGTATTGGCAGAAGTACAGACACACAGATTAAAGGAACAGGACAAAGAACTTAGAAAAAGTTCCATACAAGTAACATCAATAGATATATGACAAAGGGGAAATGCTGGCACTGTTGGAAATCCACATACAAAAGGGAAAAAAGAAGAACAACCTCAGTTTAAACCTCACAGATTACACAAAAATTAATTCAAAATGTATCCTTCTTTAAACATGTGATGTAGAACATTAAACTTTGAGAAGATTATATAGGATAAAATATTTGAAACCTAAGGTATGATAAAAATTTCTTAGAAATGACACAAAACACATGATTCAAAAAGGAAAAAAAGTGATAAATTGGTTTTCATCAAAATTAAAACGTTTGTTTTGCAAAAGACCATGTGAAGAGGATGAAAATACAAACTGTAGATTTGGGGAAAATATTTGCAAACTGCATACCTGACAAAAGACAGGTGTCTGACATCTATAGAGAACTCTCCAAACACACCATTAAAAAATTAAATAAAAATTACCACCTCCTCACACTTAAAAATCCAATAGAAAATGGGCAAAAAGCATGAAGACATTTCATTGAATAGGATGCACCGATGGCAAGTAAACACATGAAAGATATTTAACATCACTATCATTAGGGAAATACAAATTAAGACCATGATGAGATATCACCACATACTCGTCAGAACAGTTAAATAAAAAATAACTACAGGGGCTTCCCTGGTGGCACAGTGGTTTTGAGTCCGCCTGCCGATGCAGGGGACACGGGTTGGTGCCCCGGTCCGGGAAGATCCCACATGCCGCGGAGCGGCTGGGTCCGTGAACCATGGCCGCTAAGGCTGCGTGTCCGGAGCCTGTGCTCCGCAACGGGAGAGGCCACAGCAGTGAGAGGCCCGCATACCGCAAAAAAAAAAAAAAAAAAAAAAAGAACAAAATCTGCCATAGATGAAAGATGCCCCACTCATGCATTGCTAGTGGGGTGAACAGTGGTACAGCCACACAGGAAAATACTTGACAGTTTCTTTTTGCATTGAACATATACATACCATTTGACCCAGAAGTTACACTCCTAGGTATTTATTCCAGAGATATAAAAACGTATGTCTGCACAAAACCTGTGGAAAATTGTTCAGAGCAATTATATTTGTAATATCCCAAACCTAGAAGCAACCAAATGTTTCTCAATAAATGAACAGTTAAAAACACTGTGATCCAATCATATCATGGAATACTACTCAATAATAAACAAGGATCAGACTTTGAAATATGCAAATCTTATGTGAGTCTTGAATCTCAAGAACATTGTGATGAATGAAAATACTTGGGTTCAGGGCTTCCCTGGTGGTGCAGTGGTTGAGAATCCGCCTGCCGATGCAGGAGACACGGGTTCGTGCCTCAGTCTGGGAAGATCCCACATGCCCCGGAGCGGCTGGGCCCGTGAGCCATGGCCGCTGAGCCTGCGCGTCTGGAGCCTGTGCTCTGCAATGGGAGAGGCCACGGCAGTGAGAGGCCCGCATACCGCAAAGAAAAACAAAACAAAACAAACAAAAGAAAAACTTGGGTTCAAGAGGTAACATGTTGTATAATGTCATATAGATTAAAAAAAGAAAAGATTAGTGATGATCAGGGATTAGGGATGGTACAAGAAAGGAAGGTGGGTGTGATGATAAAGTTGTAGCATGAGTGAGATCTTCATGGCTATGGAGTAGTTCTATATCTCCAACTTGATGGTGGTTGCAATAATCCACACCTATGCTAAAGTGACATAAGACCATGCACATACATTGTACCAAGTTCAATTTCCTGGTTTTGAGATTGTACTATAATTATGTAAGATGTAATCCACTGGAGGATTCTGAGCACCTGTTACCTCTGTAATATTTTTACAACTTCTTGTGAATCTATAATTATTTCAAAATAAAAGGTTTAAAAAGAATAGCCAGATTAAAGTAACACAGTGTGTATAGAGGGACAAAGATAAGGATGACAGCTGACTTAACTTGGAAATAATGCAAGTCAGTAGATGGTTAAGCAACATCTTTAGTTGTTTCTTTTTTCTTTTAATTCTACTTTCAATGTTTCATTTTTTTCCTTCAGGGTTTTTTAAAGTTATATTGGAGTATAGTTGATTTACAATGTTGTGTTTCAGGTGTACACCAAAGTGATTCAGTTATACATACACATATATTCTTTTATTTTTTCAGATTCTTTTCTCATATAGGTTATCACAGACTATTGAGTAGAGTCCTTGTGTTGTACAGTAGGCCGTTGTTGGTTATCTTATATATAGTAGTGTGTGTATATTAATCCCAAGCTCCTGATTTATCCCTGTCCCCCCCAACCCCCGCCCAAGTTTCCCCTTTGGTAACCATAACTTTGTTTTCGATATCTGTAAGTCTGTTTCTGTTTAGTAAATAAATTCATTTGTATCACTTTTTACACTGTGCATATAAGTGATATATGATATTTGTCTTTCTCTGTCTGACTTACTTCACTTAGCATATAATTTCTAGGTCCATTCATGTTGCTGAAAATGGCATTATTTCATTCCTTTTTATGGCTGAGTGATATTCCATTGTATATATGTACCACATCTTCTTTGTCTATTCCTGTGTTGATGGACATTTAGGTTGCTTCCATGTCTTGCCTATTGTAAATATTGCTGCAATAAACATTGGGGGACCTAATCAAACTTAAAAGCTTTTGAAAAATGAAGGAAACCACAAACAAAAAGAAAAGACAACCACAGAACGGGAGAATATATTTGCAAATGAAGTAGCTGACAAGGGATTAATCTCCAAAATATACAAACAGCTCAGCAGCTCTAGGTCAAAAGAAAACAAAACAAAACAAATGACCCAGTCAAAAAATGGGCAGAAGACCTAAATAGACATTTCTCTAAAGAAGACATACAGATGGTCAATAAGCACATGAAAAGCTGCTCAACATCACTAATCATTAGAGAAATGCAAATCAAAACTACAATGAGGTATCACTTCACACCGGTCAGAATGGCCATCATCAAAAAATCTACAAACAATAAATGCTGGTGAGGGTGTGGAGAAAAGGGAACACTCTTGCACTGTTGGTGGGAATGTAAATTGGTGCAACCATTATGGAGCACAGTATGGAGGTTCCTTAAGAAACTAAAAATAGAATTACCATATGATCCAGCAACCCCACTCCTGGGTATATATCCAGAGAAAACCATAATCTGAAAAGCAACATCTTTAAAGCACTGAAAGAAAAAAGAATCTGTCAAATTTTAGCCCGATTAAATATCTTGAAAAACCAGACTTTTTAGACAGGCAAAACTGAAAGAATCAGCACCAACACACCTATCCTGCAAGAAATGCTAAAGGAAGTCCTATAGGCAGATGGAGATCTGTGTCTACATAAGGGGTTAAAGAATGTCAGCAATGGAAACTGCAGGGGGAAACATTAAAGGCATGTTTTTCTTACTACTTAAATCTCTTTATAAAAATCTTCACTGTTTGAAGAAAAAATAGTAACAAAGTATTATGAGGTTTATACCATTTGTACAAGTAAAATAAATGACAAAAATAGTGCAAAACCTGGAAGGAACAAGATGAAAGTACCTTTGACTCTTGGCCAATGTAGGGGTTAGGGGAACTGACTCTCCTTGAAGTCAAAAATCCATGTGTAACTTTACAGTTGACCCTCTGTATCTGTGGATCTGCATCCTTGGAGACAACCAACTGAGGATCCTGTAGTCATGTAGGTATTTATTGAAAAAAGCTGCATAGAGTGGACCCACACAGTTCAAACCTGTATTGTTCAAGTCAACTCTATATTGTTGTAAGGTTTTTACACTCTAGGAGAATAGTTGAAGGTAGACCATAAGAGAATAAAGATCTGTACTATAACCACAAGGTAAGTACAAAAACAACACAACTGTAAATTATAGGTAAGTCAATAAAAGATAAATGCAGTCACGAAAATAATCAATTAATCCAAATAAAGGGAAAAAAGAAAAAAAAGGGATCCAGAAACAGGGCAAGTAGAAAACAAAGAGCCAACTGGTAGGTTAAATCCCAACCACATCATAATTTCATTAAATACAAATGATCTGAACACCCAATTAAAAGGCAGCCGTTATCAGAGCAAATAAACAAGCAACCGATCACTTTATCTTGATGCCCCTCCCCCGTTCTTCTGCACATCCTTCTCTCTCCTCCCTGAGCACTCAGATCCCGAGGGCAAGATGGCAGAGGGGTTAAAAGGCTTTGCTACCAAGAATCAGCAAATAGGCTTCCGTTCTGTGGTTTACTGCCATGTGCCTCCAGGGATGTCAGGCAGCCTCTCTAGGAATTAGATTCCTTAACTTCTCATCTTTAAAACATGTTGGAGGACTTCCCTGGTGGTCCAATGGGTAAGACTCCGCGCTCCCAATGCAGGGGGCCTGGGTTCGATCCCTGGTCAGGGAACTAGATCCCACATGCATGCTGCGACTAAACATGCCACAACGAAGATCCTGCGTGCTGCAGCTAAGACCCGGTGCAGCCAAAATAAATAAATATTAAAAAAAAAATTGGAAGCAAAGCATTCTTTGCTCATTCAGCCCTTCGAGAAATATTCATGGAGCATGGCTGTGCCTCTCCAGGCAGCAGGGACAGGGCACAGCAAAGCCAGGATCTTGCCCTCTGAGACAGAAGAGCCCTCCCAATGGGTGGCCTAGGAGCAGGCGTCCTGGGGAAGTGAGAGTGGCACGTGCACGCCAGGGAAGAGCTTTCCTTGCAGAGGGTCCTGCCGCACCTGTGAAGCGAGGGCATCGTTGGTTTAGGGGAAGCTGGAGGTCAGGGAGGGAAGCAGAAGTGGGTGAGAGGGGCCAAGGCCAAGCTGGACTCTGCAGACCCCTGACAGCTTCAAGCTGTGTCTCCCCATGTGCATCTTCCAGACCAGGGCGGGTCCCCTGGGGTGCACTTTCCCCCCCCAACACCAAGCACTGCTCTTTACACACAGTAGTTTTGCTCCAGAAAGATTTTCTACCTTGGTGATTACACATTTCTTTCTTATAAGAAATTGGATTTGGAGCAATTATTTCTATTTCTAGTTGTTTCTAATTGCAGTTCCCTATCTGGAAATCAATGTATAGTTTCCACGTTTTGCACTTGGCTCTGAATCCAGCCCACGCTGGGCCTGAATTTCAGTTTGGCACTAAATGAAACAAATCAGGGGTGAGGACAATCTGAAGGGAGTGTACGTGTGTGTGTGTGTGTGTGTGTGTGCGCGCGCGTGCACATGTGTGTGTGCACAAAGTCCCTGTACATAGCTGTGTGCCATGTGCCACGTACCTGTGTGTGTGTGGTGTGTGCATGTGCACATGTGTGTATCTAGGGGGTTGGTGACAGTGGCACTTCTGCATAGTTTTCTGCACAGTTTTGCTCCCAATGGTCCTGGTGCAGGTTGCTAAGAAAGTCCATCCTGGGATATTTTGACTGCAGGAGAGCTATTTTGTGTTCCAGAATTTATGCCACTCCATGAAAACACCGAAGACATCTAAGGCAGCAAGCATGTCTACCTGTGGGCCTGGGGGAGCCACCTGCGTGGTCAAGAAGACAAGGTTTCTGTCTCTGAGCATCTCCACGGACAGCCCGACTCTGAGCTTGGGGTCAGCCCACCGTCTCCGCCTCTGCTTTCCGTCTATCAGCCCAGACACTGTGGGTCTCTCACCAACTCTAAGCCAATAGCAGAGGAACTGATCTGATTATCAGACTGATGTTATCCTCTGCACACTAATGAAGAGCCCATATTATGCAAATGCGGGTGATGATGACAGCGAGTTTTCCATTGCAGATTCATTCCCCAAGCCCAAAATAAACGTTCACCATGCCAGGGGGCTGCTCTAACACACGGAAGATAGGAAAACTCATTTCAGAAAGAATGCGTCCGAGGGAAAAAAAATAATTAAGCTCCTTGGAATTAATTTGAGGCCTTTCATCTTTATCTTTTCTGACTCATTATTGAAAGTTAGAGGAACCAATCAACGTTATTTCTTTTTATTCTAGCAAATTAAGAAAAGAAAGAAACAGTAACCCCGGTGGGAATGAAATACGCATTTGTGTTCAGGGTTCTTTGGACGTGGCAAATCCAGGCACATGGCGATGCCACCTCCTGCTCCAACCTGTCCTTGCCCACCAGGCACAACTGGACACTGGGGGTGGCAGCCCCTCCCGCTGGGGAGCAGCCTCCTGAGGGGCTTCGCCCAGCGGCGAAGCATCCACTCTGGGCCATGGCCCTGCTCCCCATTCCTGAGGCAGTCAAATCAGTTGATTACGTGTGAGGCCAGTTTAATGTCCATGGTCAGCTTAGGTGCTTTTCCTCCTTTTCTCTGTGGAAGAACAGGAAGGGGGAGCTTGAGATCACATAGCCATGCGGCTGTCCTGCACTGGGGGGACCGGAGGCCCAGGGGTGGGTGTCCAGAGGAGAAGTATTGGGACCAGGTGGGCGCATGCAGGGTGCTGCGCTGTCATCCGTTTCCTCACCGGCATCTTAGCACCACCCACCTGCTGTCCAGTCATCATCAAATTGAGGAAAGTCCTCCCCTTTGAGGCCAGATTTTATCTGGGTTCCAGGAGCAGTGAGACCTTGGGACCCCGGATCTGTGCTGAGTCTGCCCGTGAAGGCGGTTCTCCACACACCTGCCCGGACGTGCTCTCAGCTGGCACGAGGATCTCTGTGTCCCAGGACCCCTGTCTTGAAGTGGCAGTAACCCAACCCAGACTGGCCACAGACTCAAAGATAAAAGGAGTTTGTTGGTCGGTTGCAGAGACGTCCTGTGGTCACCATGGGTCCAAGCTTGAAGGCAGGTGCAGACTTGGGCTCCCCCGTCTGACCACTGCCTCCCTGACCGTGGACCTGTGGCCAGGACGGCCAGGTGAGCAGTTCGGGGAGGAAATTCCTCCCTCTACCCACCTGACCACTGCTCAGTGAGGTTCCCAAGGTCTTGGCATGAGTCCAACGCCCATTGCCCTTGGCCTGACCCTGGTCCTAGTCTATGGTTCCTTGTGAGTTTAGGCTCACCGTGACTCTGGCAGACCCTCTCACCTCCCCTGCTTCTACAGATGTGGCTGCAGCTGGTGCCCGACATCACTCGGACTCTCCCCGTGGTGCCCACAGCTGGCCTCCCCTCATCTCTGTCCCTTGCTCAGCTCACTTTAGGGGGTGGCATTTTGGGAAGGTGCCCGGATAATTCACTCTCTCCGTCTCTGCTGAAGCTTAGGCAGAGGAGCCGTGGCCTAGCGGGGATGTCTGAGGGGACCCCTCTCCTTCCCGCTGGTGGAGCTCCTCCTCTGAGCAGCCTGAGTCGGACGCCAGGCCGTCATCTGTTTCCTCCAGCTGTGTTTTCTGCCCGGACCCTGGAATTCACCTGCTCCATGTGTGGCATTTACCTGGCTGCAGTTCTTTCATCCGGCTTGCCCGATATTTAATGAGCGCTTTTGATATGCAGATCTAGAAATTTCTCCAGGCCTGGAAAGTGTTTGAGTTATGTCTTTGAATATGGCTTATGTCCCAGGAAAACCGGCAATGGTTCCTGTTCGCCACCAGAATGCAATCCATCTTCCTCACCGCGGTCCTTCCCTCACCACGGGCCTGGATGGAAGTGGGGGGAGCTCAGACTGAGCCCTCCCTCCTTCCACGGCCCGATCCCCCTGCTCCAGCCACTGGGGACACCTCACTGTTCTCCAGAGACCTCCAAGCTGGCCCATCAGTGGAGGAGGCCGAGGCCCCTGAGTTCTCTGTGCCAGGAGAGCTCTCCCCACTTCACATGGCTGCCTTAGAACTTTCCAGAGCGTCCTAGCTGGAGGGATGCTAGCCCCACCCGCAGCTCCAGCCACGGTGCTTCACTTTGTCTTCACAGCTTGGATCAGCTCAGTAACTGAAATTATCTTGTGTCTTTGTTCCTATGATTTTAGCAGTGTTCCCTCCCCCCATCTCCCCCAACCCCCGCCTTGGGGGCAGGGCTCTGTCTGGTGCTGAGACCGCCTGGCAGGTAGCAGGCCTCCGTGCAACCTGAAGGGGCTGCTTTACCCGAGCTCAGCTGCAGGACCACAGTTTTCTAAGTTTCCATAACCCTTATGTGTACCCGGTGTAATTCTGGATTCTTCTGCAACAACACCCATTTGTATTCTCACTGGGCTAAGAAGCTTTGAGTCTGTTCATTGCTGTTTTACCTGCATTTTCCAGTTCTGACCCCCCCGGCTTGATTTTAGAATGTCACTCCCCTTTCTCTGGGGGCCCCTGTATGTTTTCTTGCCTCCCCACCTGTTCTTTACCAATCAGAGCACCTGAGAGGCCAGCTGAGCTCCTGTCTCCTGCAGTCAGTCGTTTAACAAAACATGGTGTTGACTTAAAAAAAATGTACAACGTGAGAGTTGCAAGTTAAGTTTTATTGGGGGCCAAATGAGGATGATAGCACAGGAGACAGCCTCTCAGATAGCTCTGAGAAACTGATCCAAAGAGGCAGGGGGAGGTCAGTATATCTGTGACTTTGGTGAAGGGGGAGTCCATGCAGTCAAGCACATATTTTCTGCAGAAGGTTTCTGCAAGTCATGAGGAGCAGACGTCACCTTGAAGGAATTTAGTTATCTTCTAGATATGAGGAGATGCAAGAAATGATCTCATAAAATCAGCTCCTGAAAGTATCTAACTATCTGAAGGCCTGTGCTGACAGTTTTTCCCGGAGCACAGGGGGCCTCCTTCCTGATCTCCACTCTGAACTCCTTTCGGGGGTGTGGAAGGTCAGCAGCTGCACCAGCTCATGATTTAGTCCTCGTAGAGGTAGCTGGCGAGTGCCAATTTGTAGTTGAAAATGGTCTTCTCCCACCTCTTTCAGGAGATACTGTTTTCAGGTACGTATATGGGGTAGTTGGCTGGTTTCCAGTTTCTCCAACTTAAAGAGCCTTTGCCACTTGTCTGAGGTCTCCTTCGGAGAACTAATTCCCACCGGACATTAAACTATCCATTTATCTCCTTATGTATTAATTCCCTGCCACCAACTCCAGCAACGAATAACTAAGTCAATGAGTCCATGGATGGTGGGTAACGCCTGCTCTGCTGTACAGGATGCTTCCCCATGGTCCTAGGACCTATGTCCTCATCATAGGCAAAGGACTGTCCTCTCCAAGCAGCCACACTGTACATTCCAGGCAGCCTCTTGTGATGAGGGAGAGAGGGAGGGAAGGAAGGAAGGAAAGAAGAAAGGAAGGAAGGAAGGAAAGAAGGAAGGAAGGAAAGAAAGAAAGAAGGAAGGAAAGAAGGAAGGAAGGAAAGAAAGAAAGACGGAAGGAAGGAAGGAAGAAACAAAAGAAGGAAGGAAGGAAGGAAGGAAAGGAAAGAAGGAATGAAGGAAATAAGGAAGGAAGGAAATAGGAAAGAAGGAAGGAAAGAAGGAAGGAAGGAAGGAAAGAAGGAAGAATTATAAATTAGTTATTCATGAGGAAGAACATTTCAGCACCTCACCAACCACCGAGATGCAGCCTCAGACCTTCAGTTGATGCTCAGACTGCTGTAGGTTTGATGTTTGAGGTAGGCAGACTCTCCAGGGCCCGCCGTGATCCCTACCTCCCACTGTGGCCCCCCCTTGAGTGTGGGTAGGCCTCTGACTGGCTTTAACCCATAGAATACAGCAGAGATGATGGGGCATCACTCCCGTGATGATGTTACTTAAGATTGTGGGGGACCTTCACCTCACTAACTTAGAAACAGCCATGTGTGAGCTGTCCTAAGGAGAGGGCCACATGGCAGGACTGTGGGCAGCCTCTGGATGACAGGCTATGAGAGACTGAGGCCCAGGTGGGACTGCCTACAAGGGGCTGAATGCTGCCAACAACCAGGTGAACTTGGAAGCAGATCCACCCCCAGTCAAGCCTCAGATGAGACTGCAGTCCAGCTTGACAACTCCCTGCTGCCATGTGAGGACCCAGCTGGACTGTGCCCTGAGCCACAGTGTCCATGCAGAGCCCCAGCAGTGTCTCTCCCCACCTGCCCATCCATCTGCCATCCTCAGGGACCTGAGAGGAGCTTTCCTCTAAAGCATCCCTCCCCTCATGCTTACTGCCCCTTCAGGCCAGTGGGTGTCTGGGGTTCAGGTTCTCCTCTAAATATTCATGCCTTTAAAGGATGATTTGCTGGTCTGGTCTGTACGCAGCAAAAAAGGTCTCAGTATTTCAGCCATTGCGACTACGTAGGTTTTCACATACTTGTATTTCCTGGGTTACATTTTTTTTTTTCACAATTGGATGGGGGAGGAAAGGGTCAAACATGTGCCTTCAAGCATTTTCCCAGAACTTTAGAAAATCTATACAGTGTCTAGTCTGGGAACAGAGAGAGAAATCTGAAATTAAATACCTAGATTATCAGACTCTGAAGGACAACCACCCAAAAGTGAGTGAAACCAAACCTTTTATTATTGGTTTTATCTTTATTTGCATATTCTTGTTGGGGAGACAGTGATGAAGATGATAATAATAATTATCATCATCGTTATTTTGTACAGCATTTATTGATCATTTCCTATATGATGGACTCTCTGAGGATAGACAGATCAGAGGAATTGATTTCTTTTTTAATCCCTCTATCAATTTGGCTGAAATCTGTAAATACACACTTCACAGACTGCCTGAAACTGCTTGACCCTCTGTGGATTTATCGCTTACCACTGAATAGATCCTGCATAGTGGGAAATCATGCCGGCGATTCAGCTGACTCAGAGCAAAGGGCCCCCCTGTACCCACAGCCCAGCCGCGAGAACAGAGGCATTCGGCCTTTACTCAAAACAGCCCCAGACTTATCGATCTTAGAACCAAATGTTTCCACAATAAACATCTCTCTTGAAAGTCCTGTGTAAATTGAATTTTTATAAATCAAATCGTATTGTAAAGCCAGTAAGGGGAAAGTCTGTTGATGGGAAACTTGTTTGCCTTCCTTTACAAGTGGAGGAAAACCATGCCATGGATAAGGGACTTTAGTTAACATTATTTGTAAAGCCTTTTTAATCATTTTCATAATATCGTTTGTTTTTTCTTTAAGGGGGTCACTAGTTCTCTGATTCTACATTTGGAACATTAATGAAGCGGTGAACTTGTTTGCATCCCAGGGAAAGGTCTGCAATTGTGAAGATTCATCACACATTGATCAAGTGCTGACGGATGCCATGGCTGCTGGCTCTGGACCCCACGTTGAGAATTGCTGCATCTGTGAATAAATGAAAGTCCTTCCCTTCCTGGCAGTTTATATTCTCCATAGAGCTGCATGTTCCTTTTCTGGCCCTGATTATTGATTGGCAGTGAGCTAGGAGCCAGCCTGCCCTGTGACCGTGTACAAACTCATAAAGAGGGGACAGCATACCTTTCTTACCGTGTCACGGGGACTTGGTGATCAGCATGTCAAAGTTTCTCAGTAAGAAGATATTCATGTATTATTTTTTGATATTAGAAACGATGACTGGCAGAGATTCCATTTGATTTGCTGGAAAAACACTAAGTAGAGACTGTGTAGAGGTGGGTTGGGGCTCTGAGCCTGCAGCAGCGTCTGTCAATCTCAGTCATCACGTCCCTGCTTGGACACTCAGTTCCTTCTCTATGGAATTCATTTATTTATTCACTCGTTTCCACAGGTAATATTGAGCACTCACTAGGCACCATGAACTTTGTGAGCTAAGGGGAATAGAGAAGAGAACGTTTCACATGGCGTCCCAGTTTCAAGGAATTAGAATGTAGCAGGAAAAAAACACAAAAAACAGGTCTGAAGCAAATAATCAGATGACTAATTTTAATGGCAATCAGTGTCAGGGTAAACAATTCATTGGAGGCATGACTCGCTTCAGGGATCAAATCACAACTTACTTTCTGTCTCTCAAGGCTCCTTTAATGATCAATGAGGGAGGGATCCTGCCCTCTGCCCCAGTACAACTCAGGTTCCATGACTTTTCTGCTCAGTAAAAACGGACCTTATACTCCAAGTCACAAAACACAGTTTTGATTTAGAGATTAACATGCCTATTCTGTATATTATTTAACACTTTATTCCTAGGTAACATTTCCCCATTCCCTGCACCTACCCCTATGCTAAGGCTGCTAGTGGTTGGGCCTTTGGGCAAGGAGGCCTTCATCGGGTCCAGTCAAAACCGGAAGCCCTTCCAGGTTCTTCAACCAAGGATTTCTGAGTCTATGTAGAGGGTCCAATGTGGAAACTGGGTGAGAAAGCGTGACTTTCCATTGTGGGCTCTAACATCAGGTTTCTGCTCACCAGAATGTAGAGTTCTTCTATGCAGAGTTTTTTTCTTTATAGAGTTTTAATATTTAAATAATATTCAGTGAGCTTTCCATGTATTGCATCTTAAAGACATCATGATGAGTAGTTACCACTAACTATGCCTGTGGTAAAAAGTGGTCTGCGCTTTGTCCCTTCTGCCCCTTGTGGCAAATGTCTCTTTTACTCAGGTGTTGCCTTCTGGTCTCTCCTTCTCAGGATTCTATCATCCCTCTTCCATGGTGGTACCACCTCCCCCCTGCAACTGGCATCTCAAGCTGGCCAAGAGTGTGTCAAGAACACCACTGCACCTCCAGCAAATACATTTCTTAGCAAGTGTCTTCAGGACTCTCTCAGGGAGGGCCATGGAGAAATGCCATCACACATAACAAATCCACTCCAGCATCCTCGGTGTTCTCAGCCATTTATTTCCTTTTTCTACATTATGCCAGGGAAGATTTGGCATCTCCAATGAGGTCGTCTGTGGTCCAAGTTTTAATCAAGCAATGAATCGAGAAAATTGGTAGAAACTCCTTCAGCTTCTTGATCTAATGCATTAAATCCAGAATCTCTGGTGAGTACACTGCTACTGGTAAATTTGGTTTCATCCCAATTTACTTTCCTTCCTTTTTGATCTGACTCCCCTCAAATTCATTTCCACACAACTCCTCGTATTTCTGCTGGTGAAAATTAGCAAGCTCTCATGATTCTTTCATACTATTAACTCCCTCCTCCATGTCAGACATAATACTTGCCTCCTACTGAAGGATGGAGAGACCCAACTCTAGTTATAGATTGAAGGGGTGAGGAGGGTGGGTTTGGGGAGGATAGGCATCTCCTTGCAAGTCACCTCCCTCAGGTGAGCATATTGCAATATCTTTACACAAAGCTGAGTTCACTAGACTACTCAGACTCAGGAAGAGGAGCTACTTCTGCTGGAAAGGGACCCTCAAAGGTGCTAAAGGTTCTCAACTTTATCTAAGTCCATCCAAATGCACTCATTGCAACACTGAAAGTCCTATTTATTTCCGGTCAATTCTTTAACTTACACGTAAGAGTTAGTAGTCTTGTGAATTCAGCTTATAATTCTGTAACCTGTGTGATTATACTTTATTGCTGATTTTTAACAAACTCCTCACTGCAGCTACAAAAAACAAAAGGTTATTTTAGGGCTACCCTGGAATCTCTCTGGTTCTCTGACCATGACAAATTGAGATTTTATAACTCTGAGTTATTTTTTTTTTCTAAAATCTTTACAACGTAGTAAAAGGAGAATTCTTAACCCATAATCCTTGTATTATCTTTACCACAATTATGGCTGAGTGAAGCCACCACGTGACTGCAGCACTGGGTTCTACAGGTACTGCGTCGTGGTCAACAACAGGAGATTCTTTCCTTCTGATGCCTTAACTCGCCATGGATTTAACTGTACCTGATTTCTCAGTGCAAATGAGCTCAGCATTACATTTAAGGCCAAGGATATGACCAAGTCAATTCCAGCATCCCATCTTTGAGAGTCTATGTCCTGAGCTTCTGGAACTAAATGTTATAACATCCAGGATTCACTCAAGGAAACACAAGCTGCACAGGCATTTCAGCAGATGAGATTTAACATAGGGAATTGGCTACACAGGTATTAGAGGGCTGAAAAAGCAAACAGAGACACTGTAGCAAGTCATAAATAATAACTGAAGTTAAAAAAAATACAACACCACTCCTAGAACTGGGGGACCAGCAAGGCAGAGGCTGGATTATCAGATCCCAGGAGCCCTGAGGAGTCCCATGGAGCTGGGGGTCAAACTTGGAGCAAAGAGTACATTCCAGCTGCTGCTGTACCTCTGAGGGAGCCCCTCCCCCATCAGGCCCCCCACCCCCCAGAGCATAAGGCAGCATTTGCCTGCCTGCTTCCTGGACTTGTGTGTAGGATTTGTGTGAACATTAGAGAGAACAGAACGAGAAAAGTAAGAGTTGGTGGTTGGCCAAGAAGGTGAGGTTTTCTCTCCAAAGAGAAGAAAGACAAGAGCTCAGAGAATCTGGGTGATTTTGAAGTTAGAAGGTGAGGATGAAGGAGAAAGAGGGGTTTTTTTGTTTTTGTTTTGGAATAAAATTGCTTTACAATGTTGTGTCAGTTTCTCCTGTACAATGAAGTAAATCAGCTATATGTATACCTAAATCCCCTCCCTCTTGGACCTCCCTCCCAACCCCCGCATCCCACCCATCTAGGTCATCACATAGCACCTAGCTGAGCTCCCTGTGCCATACAGCAGGTTCCCACTAGCTATCTATTTTACACATGACAGTGTATTTATGTCAAACCTAATCTCCAATTTGTCCCACCCTCCTCTTCCCCCACTGTGTCCACATGTCTGTTCTCTATGTCTACATCTCTATTCCTGCCCTGCAATTAGGTTCATCTGTACCATTTTTCTAGATCCACATATATGCATTAATATATGATATTTGTTTTTCTCTTTCTGGCTTATTTCACTCTGTATGACAGACTCTAGGTCCATCCACATCTCTAAAAATGACCCAGTTTTGTTCCTTTTTATGGGTGAGTAATATTACATTGTATATATGTACCACATCTTCTTTATCCATTCATTTATCATTGGACATTTAGGTGTTTCCCATGACCTGGCTATTGTAAATATGCTGCAATGAACACTGGGGTACATGTCTCCTTTTGAATTATGGTTTTCTCAGGGTATATGCCCAGTAGTGGGATTACTGGGTCATATGGTAATTCTATTTTTAGTTTTTTTAAGGAACCTCCATATTGTTCTCCATAGTGGCTGTATCAATTTACATTCCCACCAACAGTGCAAGAGGGTTCCCTTTTCTCCACACCCTCTCCAGCATTTATTGTTTGTAGATTTTCTGATGATGACCATTCTGACTAGTGCGAGGTGATACCTCATTGTAGTTTTGATTTGCATTTCTCTAATAATTAGTGATGTTGAGCATGTTTTCATGTGCCTCTTGGCCATCTGTATGTCTTCTTTGGTGAAATGTCTATTTAGGTCTTCTGCCCACTTTTTAATTGGGTTTTTGTGTTTTTGATATTGAGCTCCATGAGCTATTTGTATATTTTGGACATTAATCTTTTGTCTGTTGCTTCATTTGCAAACATTTTCTTCCATTCTGAGGGTTGTCTTTTCATCTTGTTTATGGTTTCCTTTGCTGTGGAAAAGCTTGTAAGTTTCATTAGGTCCCATTTGTTTATTTTTGTTCTTATTTTCATTACTCTAGGAGATGGGTCAAAAAAGATCTTGCTGTGGTTTATGTCAAAGGGTGTTTTTCCTATATTTTCCTCTAAGAGTTTTATAGTGTCCGGTCTTACATAAAGAGGTTTTTGAAGTTAATAGCCCATTATGGTAAGAATATTGAGGGCAGAAGCAAAGAGAACATTTTGAAGGCATTTTGCAGTCAATTAAGAATTTACTTCTGGACTTCCCTGGTGACGCAGTGGTTAAGAATGCACCTGCCAATGCAGGGGACCCAGGTTCGATCCCTGGTACGGGAAGATCCTACATGCCACGGAGCAACTAAGCCCGTGCGCCACAACTACTGAGCCTGTGCTCTAGATCCTGCAAGTTCCAACTTCTGAGCCCGTGTGCTGCAACTATTGAAACCCGTGTGCCTAGAGCCCATGCACCTCAACAAAGAGTAGCTCCCCCTCACTGCAACTAGAGAAAGCCCATGTGCAGCAATGAAGACTCAACACAGCCAAAAAAAAGAATATACTTCCATCTGTCTGATATTCTTTGAGAGAGATAACAGCAAAGGTTTGAATCAAATTGAGATTGTTGTTCATTTCTTTCTTTGGAGCTCAGGTGCAGGGAGGGTTCCTCACGTCCTTGGTTCATAGCTAGCTCGTTACCATCCTTTGTTCAAGCAAGGCTCCCCTCTTCATTTTATTCAGTAGTTTTCACCTCCATGGCTTAGTCTCACAGCCATTCTTGCCTCTTGCCCCGGCATCCGCACTGATGTGTTTGATATATGCGATTATATAGCTGTGTGACTTTGAAAAATAGTGCGTGTGTGTATGCACATATAAAAATGCGTTAAAGTTTATGTAAAACAGTGTGCTGTATATCTCATTTGGTTTTGTACGTTTTATGCAAAACACCATGTAGTCAAGCTTCTTCTTTGCTGCTCCATAACTCATAATCATGGGTTCTGGCTGCTGCATCGAAAGTTGTTATATATCTTGCAATGTTAGTTGGTCAAGCCCCAGAAATAGACATGCAGGCGTCCTAGAAACCCCAATACTACCAGGGACCCAGGTCTGTGTGTGAATTTCTCTAGGATTTGTATAGGAGGGTAATAGAACATATTATTTCTTTGTTTTTATTAAATTGAGATATAAAATGTACAATTCAGTGGTTTTCAGTATGTTCACAAGTATATACACCTCACCACAATCGAATTCCAGGACATCTTTATTGCCCCATAAGGAAACCCTACACTCATTAACAGTCACTTCCCGTCTCCCCCCACCAGTCACAGATCTACTTTCTGATTGGATTTGCCTATATTTCTTTCCTTTTGAAGATTTTGTTTATTAACTTATTGACCTTCAGGTGACAGAAGTTAAATTAATCAATATCTCAGTTCATAAAACATGAGCCTATTATTTTCCTTTCTTTCTTCCTTTTTTTTTTCTTAAATAATCCATTTCCTCTCAGATCCTACCCCCTCCTTCCCTTTCATC
Organism: Leucopleurus acutus; assembly: GCF_964270905.1. Taxonomy (NCBI): domain Eukaryota; kingdom Metazoa; phylum Chordata; class Mammalia; order Artiodactyla; family Delphinidae; genus Leucopleurus; species Leucopleurus acutus. Next base: position 101,646,950 of record NC_139152.1, read on the forward strand.
GACACTCATTAAGATGTTTCATGTTAACTATGTTTGGTGTTAACTATGATAAATGATTATACTTATGAAAAAAAGAATATTTTTTTGCACATTTTAAAATGTACACAGTGGTATTGTTCTATAGTTTCTTATGTTCTTGTTCAACTCTACAGTTTGGGAATCAGAGAGATGGTGTAGTGTAGTGGTTCAGACTAGTTCTGTCTAAATCTCACTCCCCATGGAAAAGAACTAGAGCCCACTGGAGAAATTGCTCATTTCCACGTTTGGGGCAGAAAGTATTAAGAAGAGCCTGGATTATCTCTTGGCACTTGACAGCAGAGAAGCTATCAAAGACAACCTGAGTCACATAAGAAGTACTCAGAAAACGAATTTGAAGTCAGTGAAGATATTAACTGCCATGCATTGGAAAACATCACATAGATTTAAATTTAAATCTGTGAGCTCATAATAATACTGAAAAAAATAACTCATTGATCAACTTTGGAGGATACTAGGAAATAAATGCATTTAACTTGAAAACTGTGAAGTACTGAGAAAGTATCAGCGTTTGCTTTGCTTGACTTGTTTGACTTTACCTCAAGGTCACCAAGGAGGTGATGAGAAGAAGTCTGTCTTTATAAAACGATTACACCTGGGGCTTCCCTGGTGGCGCAGTGGTTGGGAGTCCGCCTGCCGATGCGGGGGCCGCGGGTTCATGCCCCGGTCCGGGAGGATCCTACATGCCGCGGAGCAGCTGCGCCCGTGGGCCATGGCCGCTGAGCCTGCGCGTCCGGAGCCTGTGCTCCGCGACGGGAGAGGCCATGGTGGTGAGAGGCCCGCGTGCCGCAAAAAAAAAAAAAAAAAAAAGAAAAAGATTACACCTAATGAGCAATGATCATCAATAGCTGCTGATATCACAACATAAGTGGCAACCAGACACTTTGTAGCTTCTGCTAGAAACGCAAAATATCATCTATGAAGCACTCTTGCAAAAAAAAAAATAACACCTAAATCTGGTCAAGCTTCTAGACTTAGCAATTTCCAGAAAATACAGGGGACATCTGAACCTTCTAGATGCTTTCATCAGGATGCAATCAGCAAAATCTAGACTATGTGAAGCACTATAGGACAAACATCCTGGTTTCTTCAGCAAATCAGATTCATAGAGGGAAAAAAGTTGTGAGGGAGGACCCATCCAAATATTAAGAGGTTGACAGAGAAACCAGTTGCAATGTATGGCTGTATAAGTATATATATATATATATATACACACACACAAATTACACTTACACAACCAAATAAATTGCTAAAAATCATTTCTAGAACAACCAGGGAAATGTGAACGCCAAGAGTATATTTGATGATAGTAAAACTTGATTGTTGAAAATTGTGGAGTAGGATTACAATATTGTGATATTTTCAAAAAGGGAAAACATATTTCTGAATAGCATACCATAGTACTTAAAGACGAAATGAGGTAATTTGCTTCGAAACTAATATGAAACAGGATAAGGGTGAGGGCACAGAGGCAGAGAAGAAATGTGATCAGCTGTGAATTGCTTAACACAAACTTGGGGGATGCCTACAGTGCAGTTCATTATATTGTTCTATCTTTGTGTATATTTGAAATTTCTATAATAAAATTAAAAACAAAAAGAGTATAACTTCTGGGGAAAATCCTGATCCCAATTCAAACCAGCTGTTTCCTCGCTGTGTGATGTGGAACTTACTTAAATTCTCAGCCTTCAGCTTCTTCATCCTTGAAGGAGAATATGATCATGAGTATCATAGATTTGTTTGAGAATATTTAATCAATACACACAAAGCACATAGAGTACTGCCTGTCTTTCTCTCTGTGTACACCCAGTTCATTGCTCCTGACTTCTGCAAAGTGGTTCATCGAATGTCTTCAGTGAATTTTGTTTGTCCATGCCTCCATAGCCACACTACAGCCATAATCAATAAATATCCTCGTTTCTGTCCTTGTGCATGGGAGAGTACCTCATAGACACACAGAAATGAGAATGAGATTTCTGGATCATGGGGAACTTGTAACCAAATTTCCCTGATAACTGCCAAATTGTTTGCCACTATGTCTGGATCTCCACAGAGAGTCCTGTCTCCCCACATCCTTGCTATCAGCTGGAATTATCTTCATTTTTCTGAGGTCTTGTTTTTAGGTAATTTCAGTATCTCTTCGCCTATTTCTTAGCCATTCGGTTTTGCTTCTATAGGAATTGTCTGCCACATTCTTTGCCAATATTTCTATTAGTTTTCTTGGCTTGTTCCTTGTGGATTTTCAGAGGAGACTTGTATATTCAAGTTCTTATTCCATGGTCAGCTTTAGCTATTATAAGTAACTACTCTCGGCATTTCACTTGTTTGCATTCTTTGTCTAGGGCGTCATTTTTGAAAGAAAATCTAATTATGGTGTCCTCTCAATCTATCACTTTTTATCTGGAGATTTGTACTTTTCAAGTCTTCACTAAGACTCACCCACACCAAAAGATTACAAATATAGTCCCACCACTTTCTCCCAACAGTTATACATTTTACATTTAGTGTTTTTGAAATTTGTATAGAATTTACTTGTGAACATGATACGAGGTAGATATTCAGCTGTGCTTTTCTCCATATCATTTTCTTTCAAATACAATCTATAAAACAACTCATTCTTTCCCCACTGGTTTGTAGTGAAGTGAATATGGATGCATGCATACATTTGTGAAGATTGTATCATCAGTGTGAAAGTTTCCCCAGGCATAAAAAGTGGCAGAATTTATAACTTTATCATATCCCCGGTTCGCATAGGAACTCACAGGTATGTGATTGAATTCCACTGTCCTCTTTGCCTATCTCCACGTCCACACCATAGTCACCATGCTGTTGGTGTCTTTATGTTGGCTTTGGAGACTGTCACTGTACCTAGTAGGATAATACATCCACCTTTGTTTCCTGTCCAAAATCTACTTAGTAATCTGTACATTTTCATTCTCCCACGTAGATTTTTAGAATAAATGTTTTGACTTTATTTTTAAAAAATATATAATTTTGATAGGGGTTACATAAAGTTTTAGTGTATGGTAGAAAAAATTAAGTTTTATAATGGTAAATTGCTTCATCCTTGATCAAGGTTTCTTTCCATTTACTGTCCTTATTTTATGTTATTTAATAAAGTTTATTTTTTCTCATAAATTACATACATTACTTTTAGAATAATTTTAGTTCTTTACAATGGTAATTGATACTGTGAAGTAAATCCCCTTTTCATTGTATTATTAGGTAATTCTGATGTAGAAGAATATTATTCAAGTAAGTAAATGCAACTGCAACCGTGTTGAATTCTCTTAATAATTCTAACAGCATTACTTTTTATTCTGTGTTTCCAGTAGATGATCATATTATTTAATAACTTATACTTTTAGTATGAGTTTATAACATAAATTAGGGTTGAACTTTATCATATTGTTTTGAAGTATTTATTGATAGAACCATGTGCCTTTTTCTCTATTTGTTAATTATTGTGGTGTATTATCTTAGTGGATTTGTCTGTTACCAGGATAAATCCTGTCAACTATGTTGTGTTAATTTTGACATGCTTTTGGAGTTGGCTAGCTAACATAGGTATATGTCTGGAGATTTATATTAAACTCAATTAATCTACTTATTAAATCATCCTAATGTTTTACCTTTCTTTTTCAATACTCTATCTCAGTTTCTGAAAGAGTAGTGTTAAAATATTCAAGTATAATCATTGATAAATTTATTTTTCCAAATGTTTCCATTGTTTTTATCTATTTTGAAATTATATTAAATTCATATATGTTCAGGTTATTTTAAAATCTTAATTTTTATTGTTATATATATAGTATCTCTTTTCCTTGGAATACCTTTAGTCTTATATGCACTGTAACTCATACTACCCTTTTTTTTTTAATGTAGCTGCTCTTTGTTTTTATTTATTTATTATAAATTTATTAATTTATTTTATTTTTGGCTGTGTTGGGTTTTCATTGCTGCACGCAGGCTTTCTCTAGTTGTGGCAAGCAGGGGCTACTCTTTGTTGTCATGTGTGGGCTTCTCATTGTGGTGGCTTCTCTTGTTGCAGAGCACAGGCTCTAGGCACATGGGCTTCAGTAGTTGTGGCATGAGAACTTCAGTAGTTGTGGCTCGTGGGCTCTAGAGCACAGGCTCAGTAGTTGTGGTGCAGAGGCTTAGTTGCTCCACAGCATGTGGCATCTTCCTGGACCAGGGTTCAAACACCCGTGTCCCCTGCATTGGCAGGTGGATTCTTAATCACTGCAACACCAGGGAAGTCCTACCCTGACTTTTTAAAATATTTCTGTACTATTTGATTTTATGGGTATTTCTCTAAGACACTTTATTAGATCATGTTTATTCTCTCCATTCTGACTGTTTTTTATTTCCAGAAATTTTAGTCCATTTACATTTATTGTAATAACAGTTTGATTTGCACTTATTTTAACAATATTATTTCCTAATTTTAAAATTCTACCATATTATATCTCAGATTTTTATACTTTAAAATTCTTTTTTATTGTTGATTAGAATTTCATAGTTTGTGTATACCACTAGTTGTTTATTCATTTATCAGAGGCTGCATATTTGTATTATTTCGAGTTTACAACTGTTACGGGAATAAAGACACTGTAAACATTCACATACCAATCTTTGTGTAGACATAGGTTTTACTTTCTCTTGGGTAAATATCTTGGAGTAGAATTGATGCCACTGTTTTCAAAGTGGTTGTATTTTTTGCATTTTCACCAGTAATGTATGAAAGTTGCAGTTGCTCAAGATCTTTGCTAGCATTTTGTCTGTCTGTTTTTTTAATTTTAACCATTCTATTTAGGTTTATGGTGTTATGTTTCTGTGGGTTTAATGTACATTTGCCTAATAACTAATGATATTGACCTTTTTTTAACATGTCTACTTGCCATATATGTCTCTTCTTTCATGAAATGTCTTTTCATATATTTTGTACATTTCTAATTTAGGTTTTATTATTCCTTAACTTTGAGTTATAAATATTCTTTATATATTATAGATGAAGGTCTTTGATCAAATATATGTTTTATAAATATATTCTTCCAGTCTGTGATTTGTCCTTTCATTCTCTTAATAGAATTCTTTTAGGAACAAAAGTTTTCAGCTATTGTAAAATCCAACTTCCAATATTTTATTTCATACTTTATGCTTTTTGTGTTTTATTTTACAAAAAGAAAATAAACAGAAACACATTGCCTTCTCTAAATTTGTGAAGATGTTCTCTATGTTTTCTTCTAGAAATCTTCATCTAAAAGTTTTAATTTGTTCATTTTTAAGGTTTGTTTTGACTATTCTTTGTCGTTTGTATTTCTATAAATTTTAGAGTCAGCTTGCTGACTTCTAAAAGAAAAAAGTGAGATTTTGATTGGAATTGTGTTGAATCTACAGATCAGTTTTAGGGATAATTTACATCTTTGTTTTAAAATGTAGGGTTTTTTTTATTATGGAAGTATGGTGAAGCCAGCAGATCAGGAGAAAAATTCCATTGAGAAGATAATTTGTTACTCACAGTTGCCAAGAGAAAGGGCCATGCCATACCATGGTGGGGGAGGTTCACAGTGAAGCACCAGGGTCAGTCAGGAGGCAGGAGGTATGGGGGGCAGAGCATGGCCAGGAGTTCTTTACTGTGGTTTCCATGGGAAAGGCAAGGCCAGGAAAGCAGGCTTAGGATTGGCAAGTTGAAATAATTTCAGTGGGTTCTGGGGTGTGGGTGCTATCTTTGGCTGTCTGGTATTATTAGGTCCTGGAATGATTACGGCAGGGAGATATTGCCTGCTACCAGGTGCAGTTGGTAGCTCAGAATCTGGACTCTGGGTTGTTTAGTTTGCATATGCAAGATTCCTGGGAGGGTTGTTTGCCATCTCTAGGAATCGACCAGCCCTGGAAGGGCCAGTCCCTCCCCTGTCAGCAAGGCCCCAGATGCAAGAGCATCAAGAACACAGAAAATAAGAAAACGCAGTCAACACAATTTTTTAAATACTGAGTCTTTCAACCCACGAGCCTGGGATTTCTTCACTTATTTACTTTTTAAATTTCTCTCATCAGTGCTTTGTTGCTTATAGTGCCCATATCTTGTCCATATTTTGTTGGATTTACCCTTAAATATTTCATGTTATTTGATACTATTTAAAGGGATAGTTTATATATTAAACATGTATCCTAAAACTTGCTAAATTTAATTATTAGTAAGATTAGCTTTAATTGTAATGATTATATCTTCTCTACCTTTTTTGTAAAAATAGAGTATATTTTAATAGTTTTAAAGAGTCCTACATTATTGATTCCATTGTCTGTGTTACTCCTGGTTGTTACCATTGTCTGATATTTTCTCTCTCAGTTTGGACTCATAATTTCCTGCTCCCTTGCATGGCTGGTGATTTTGATTGGATTACGGATATGGTGATTTTAAGTGGTTGGGTACTAGAGATTTTTGAGCTTCTCTACATATTGTTGTGGTTTGATCTGAGCTGCAGTCAAGCTCTCTGGCGTCCATTTGACTTATTTTTTTATATAAGCTTTGTTAGGGTATGGATAAGTAGATTTTGGCACAGTCCTCCCAAGAAATACTCTGATGCTATGGAAGTCACAACCTTGATGCCTATCTAATAGGTTGGGAATATGCTCACTGTACAGTGTTGTGTGAAAAAAGAAGTGAAGGCTACGTAACTGTATATCAGGTGATCCCAGTACTCCTGATTTTAAATTAAGTATATAGACAATAAAGTTAAGAAAAATACAGGATTTGGGGTCATTAAACATATTTTTAAACTTTCTCTGATTTTACATTTTTCTTCAACACATGGATATGATATGTTTTAGAGAAAAGATTAATACTATTAATAATTTAAAAATGCTTGGACTCACTATAATGGCTAAAATGAAAATGACAGTCAACACCAAGTGTTAGCAAGGATGTGGAACAAATAGAACTCACAAGTAGTGCTGGTAGGAGTGTAAATTAGCACAGCTATTTTTGAACTGTTTAGGGCTATTCACTAATATCACACATACACCCTGTGCACCAGCAACTACATTTCTAGGAAGACATTCAAAAGGAAAGATACATGTAGCCGTGCACCAAAGCCATGAGCAAGAATGTGTGGGGATATCATACCCTCAAATGCTAATAACCCAGAGATCCATCAGCAGTAGAGTGGGTCAGAAAGTTCTGGCATATCCATGCAATGGAATACCACCTAGAACAGGAGTAATGGAACTACCAGTACACTACACAACAGGAGTGAATCTCACAACACACGGAAAAGAGAATCCGAACACGAGGAATATGCAAAGTACAAGTCAGGGCAACACATTTCCATCCTGTCTGAAGTCAGGATCATGGTTACCTTTGGCGACCAGAATCAGGCATGAGGAGCCTGTGCGGTGCTGATGTGCTGTGTGCACACCTAGCGCCAAGCCCAGGGATGGCAAAATCAAAGTGTTTACTAAATAGTCTTTAAATAAATGATAGACGGATGGGTGGATGGATGGACGGTGGACAGATGACTTGGCCTTGCTGCTCAAAACTGTAGACTTCTGTCTCTCTGATTTATTCTCTCTGCCTTCACGATCTACCACTGAGATAACATCAGGATTTTCATCTCTCTGTGGCTTTACTGAAATAAACTATATTACAGTTGAATCCAATCTGATACAGCTGTGCTCCCCGTTTGCACAAGCTGGACTCAGGAATAAGTTCCTAAAATAACACCAGTAATAATCATCTTCTCCTCTGTGCTCGAGGTTTTACTCTTTAACTATGTCTTCCAGTTTTATGTAAAATATGCCAGGACAGAACACCAAACAAATGAGTTACCGTGGAAGGGAACTCAGAAGAGAGCAGGCTTTTCTACAACAGAATGCAAAAAAGTAGGGAAAAAATGAGCTACACGACCACCCAGTGTGAGCTTGTGCTCACCAGAGAGCAGAGACATGTTTGCTTAAGTGTGCTCAGTAAGGAAAAGCCAGTGTGATTCTGGGTGATCACAGGGGTCTGCCCAGAGAAACTGGCACCTGATAGGTCTCTATGTTCAGGGGTGGATTTCATCCTCAGAGAGGTGAGGGGTTGAGTGTAAGTGGGATTGTGAAAGGCATTTAGAGGTAGCATCGGAGCAAACAGACAAGGGCGGTGGCTGGGATGTGTTTCATCAACTCCCCGAGGACCACATCTGGGCAGTCAACAACCACGGAGGTGGATGGGACAAGGATGAGAATGCCAGCTGGTTTTCTCCTATTGAGCACTTGTAAAAAAGTAGAAGAAATCAAAGGGAGTAGAATTACGGGATAGTAGAGCTGCATAGTGCCTTAACTGAATCTTGGTGTCATTTTACAGGATGGGAAACTGAGGCCTGGGTGACTTGGATAGCTTGCCCCATGTCCATGGTAAATGGCTGTAGGACTTATATTTTAACCCAGAGATCCTGACCCAGGCCAGCGCTGCTGCCTGAATGGTGAACTGGGAAGACTTTTTGGGCTTTCACACTGTATGAGAGTGGATCATCTTTCTTACCAAGGCCTGAGAGAGGTCATCTTCACCGGCACTCTGCTTAGACCGCACCCTTCTGTTTAGAAGTTTAATACTCCCTTGTAGATTTCAGAAGGCAACGCAAAGGTGAAGCATTTCTGCCGTGCTCCTCGGAGTCAAGAATGGCCCAACTCTGTCCACTGTTTTTGGTATAGATTGACACCCTTCATTGGACACGTTCCTACAACCACGGAGATACTTCTGGGAGGGCTGGCTGGCCAAAGGCATGGGGGCAGGAGGGTACAGAACCAGAATCAGGGGCCCTGGGCCTTGGTGCTCTGTCTGCGTGACCCCCGACTTTTCCTTTCCACTCTCCATTTTATTGGCCTCCAGGTGAGGCCTCGTACAACCCGCCTCTCATCTCTTCTCTTGCCCTGATGGTCTGCTCATCTTTGGGTCTTTGGAATCCCCACCGTCACTCATTTGCAGACGTCCAGAGTTGGCCGGAATTTTTGAGTGATATCCCTGGAGCCTGACAGTGAAGGAGAAATGTCAGATGGCAAAGAAGCAATTAAGTTCCAAGACAACGTCAAAGATTTGTGTTTTAAACTTTCGATTTATCTACACCTCAGTTCGAGTCTATTTCCATGAACTGCAACGATTGCCTGATACAAAGCCACTGAAGAAAAGCCTCCCGGAGCCTGAGATGGAAACAGATGGCCAGTGCTGGTGAGAACAGCCCCCATTCATTCCATCCAATTGTTCCCAACAAAGGCAAAAAGTCATTAAAAACACACTTAAGAATCTAGCTTTGTATTGATCAACGGCAGGGTAATGGGGAATGTCGAACTTTGAGAGTACCAGAGCTCAAGACGAACCAAATGATTTTTTTTTTTCTGATGGATTATTAGGAAAAGCACCGCTGTAATATAATCTTACGGACAGTTGGATCAATGATGTCAACTCTCACCCCAGGTTTTGAATGATGACTCAGATTTGGGAGTCTGGATTAATGTAAGGGGCAAACAGTCACATCTCCTTTAATGGATCACATGGAAACACCCAAAGTGACCCGAAGCAAACTATTTACCGCACAATTCCTGAACACAAAAGCCATAGTCCCCCTTCCCTGACTTAGAATCTTGCTTTTTTTTAAGTGTCAGTGCATCATCAGAGATTTATTTTATGCAACGAAAGGCAGCCTACTGAGGTCACCTGAGAAATGCTTTTCTGTTCAAGGAGTTGGCAGGGATGGAGAAATCTGGGTGAAACTGGAAACGCCTTCACACATCAGAATGCACCACACAGAGGAGGCGAGCCTGGAGGAATGTTTCTTTTTTCCCCTTTCTTTTCCATCCCCAGTGGCACATCCACCAGCCCCTGACTTGGACCCCTGCTGTGGCCCCCTCCCTCATCTCCTTGCCTGGGTTTTGCCCCTCCCAGCCTCCCTGACGCAAGTGACAGAAAGCCTTCCTCCACGAAAGCCTGACCCCTTCACCTCTGCTTGTATCCCTTCAATGACCCTCAGCATCTAACACTCTCCTGGCTCCTGGTAGGGGCTCAAGATATATTTATCGATTGTATAAATAGATCCCCATTTTCTAAAGGACAAAGTGTGAGCACCTTAGCACAGATGGCCTATGAGTTCTCCCAGCCACTGCCCTCTGCACTTTCTGGTTCCTCCCCACTGACTCTTCCTCTCCCCAGTGAGCCACACTCTCACCCACGTTCTGTGGTCCCAGCCCCGGACATCCTTCCTAGTCTCAGCAAGGGAAGCATGAATCCCACTGAGCTTTGGGGACCCACTGGAAAGATTCCCGTGTATCATGTTAGGTTGCATCAGACTTACCGCGCCATGTCAATTCCCACCCCCACACCGAGTGTTCTGGGAATGTTTTGAGGCTGCTTCTGACAGTGTAAAGGAGTAACTGAATCTGCGTGCAACCTGATAACGGGTGTCCAGAGCCTTTGGCAAGTGATTTGATATTCTGACAATGTAAGATCTGCTCCTGGGTTTACATACACAACCGTTTGCAGGCTTAAATGGAACTCAATGCCTGACGCCACAACGCCCCAAACACATACCTTACCTCTGTCTACTGGCTCCACCCGCTATTGAAATCCCAGCCTGGAGCCTGGTGTAGTGGAGTCCAAACACACTCTCTGTTTCTCAGATGAGCAGGTTCCTCTCCATTCCTAGTGTCTGACCTCACCTGGATCTTGTACCTTTTCCAGCAGAGAGGGAAAGGGGGAGGGAGGAGGTTGGAAAGGAGCAATACCTGTCTCTCTTGGGGCGACGACGTGTCTTTGTGTTAACCTGGTTTCTCTGGTGTTAATTCTGAATCAAAATCCAAATCTCTCATTAAGGCTGTTTCCTTGTCTTTGCCCCTGGAGAAAGGGGCAGGTGCTGTGTGAACTCAGTGTGCTGTGGTGCTGCAGGTGGTGTGGGTGCTTCAGGTCTGCAGGGGCTCTGGACGGTATAGGTGATGCAGGTGGCGCAGGAGGTGCTTGAAGACAAATATTGTCTCCTCATGGGTTCGGGGACGTTTGCTGCTCCAACAGCAACTTTGGGTTGAGACTTCTCACCATGCTTTCCCCTAGTGTTGCCCCACCTGCTGGAGCACCCATAACTATTACCACCTTGACCTGTGGCCTTGGCAAGGACAGTTTAGGGGAGAAGCCCCGATCCGGCTTCACCGTGCCCAGACCGACTGAGGTCTGGCTATGACCCACATGAGATCCCAACTTGGGCACCCACGTGACAGCCTATGGGACCACCATGCCCTCACCTTGGCTGGTGACCCCCTGGCCAGCTCGTCTTCTCCTACAGCCAGGTCGTTTACTATCTGTGATACTGGGGAAGTTACTTACCCTGCCTGCATCCTGATTTCCTCAGCTCCAAAATCGGGACAGTGTGACCATCGGTCTTAGAGGCAGAGCTGATAATTAAGGGAACTGGTGCCTAGAAAATTCTGAGATCAGCAGCAGACATATAGCAAGTGGTCAGCCAGGACTGGTTCTTATTACAGCTTTCCTCCTGCTGTAACTCGCAGTCTGCTCAAGACAATGCCCTCTGCCCACCTCCTGCCACTGGGGGAAGGGAAGGAAGCACGGTTAACCATACATGTGCATGGAGTTATGAGTTGACTGCGTTTCCCCCAAATCCATATGTTGAAGTCCTAATTCCTTGTTCCTCAGAATGTAGCTTTCCTTGTAAACAGCGTTGTTTGAGATGTAATTACTTAAGATGGGATCATCTTGGGTCAGGTTGGCCTTAATCCAACATGACTGGTAAAGGGGAAAGGTGGACCGAGAGACCCCTGCACAGGGAGGCACCGTGGGAAAATGCAGGCAGGGGTTGGGGTGATGCCACGGAAGTCAAGGGTGCCAGCAATGGTCACAAGTCCACCCAAGGCAGGAGAGGGCATGGATCACATTTCTCCTTCACAGGCTCAGAAGGAACCAGCCCTGTAGACACCTCAACCCCAGACTCCCCGCCTCCAGGCCCTGAGACAACACATTTCCGTTGTTTAAGAACCTCAATCTGCTGTACTTTGTTATGGCAGCCCCGGCAAAATGACACACATGCACACACACTCACCCTAACCCTAACACACACACACACACACACACACACACACACACACACACATGCCCTAACCCTAAAACACACACACACCCTAACCCTAACACACATACACACACCTTAACCCTAACACACACACACACACCTTAACCCTAACACACACACACCCTAACCCTAACACACACACACACATACACCCTAACCCTAACACACACACACACACACACACACATACCCTAACCCTAACACACATACACACACACACACACACATACCCTCACCCTAAAACACACACACACATACCCTAACCCTAAAACACACACACACACACACATACCCTAACCCTAAAACACACACACACACACCCTAACCCTAACACACATACACACACCTTAACCCTAACACACACACACCTTAACCCTAACACACACACACTCATACACATATACATATATATACTCTCACACATGCATATACACTTACACACACACACACACACACACACACTCATGCACACCCACGCACAGACACACACGGTCATTCTGATTTCGTTGATGCCTGAAGTTGACACCTGAAACTAAATGTTGTTTTTCTTTCTTGTCATTCCCCAAACCTACCTTTCCGCATGCTGTAGCTGTGTGGGCATCACCTGCTCAGGTAGAGCCCCCTCTGCTTCTGCACCTGCTGAACTCCACCTCATCATTCTTTGGTCGTGTCCAATCAGTGCATATTTACTGTCTGTCCACTTGTGGTCAGCCAAGGACGGAGGGCCAGGGAGTCAACACAAAGGCAGCCCCTGCTGGCCAGTGGCTCCAGGGCAGCTGCACACTGGACTCCAGATCTCCATGGAACGCCTCCCCACTCAGCACCCAGGGCACCTCCATCCCAGCTCTTACTAGGGTCTCCTTGAGCCCATTCCATGGTCATTTCTCCCACTGTACCACCATTCTTAGGACAGCAGCCTTTGTGTCACTCAGACTACTGCCCCCTCCACTGTCCCTGATGGAGGACTGCAATAGAGAAGGGGTTCAAAAAATGTCCAGTCTCTCGACCAAAGTTTCTGCTGGACATCTTGTATCTTGATTAAAGAACACTCTGTTTTGAAACATAATCCTGAAGAGCTGCTCTCAACAAAATGATCGGCAGTTATAGGCACTCAATGGATATTTGCTACGTTTAATGGAATTGAATTTCCAAAGAGCTGCACACTTCCTCTATGAAATACCCAATACATCCTGACTGTGCCCAGTGATAACACGGCATCCATCTCTTTGAGTTGGTGGCCAAAGACAGATGCAGTTTCTTAATGAACAAAGTCAATTTGGGAAAGAGTCTTTCCTGAGAAGCAATGAGGACATTTTCATTAGAAAAACACCTTGGAAAAGGATCTTGCTTAATGTCAAGAATGAAATCAGCTGTGTCTTCAATCACCCCGAAAATGTACCCCTGGAGGTGCCTCATGTCAGTGGCAAGATCACAGTGGTCCCTCCACTCTTCTTGGCAAAGCCAGGAGGCACCGAGATTAGGGAAGTGATGCCCCTGACTGTTAGGCACAAGCCCCGAGATTAAACGAGAGTCCATGGCAAAACGTTGGCCTCTGTTTCTCTGAAAGTGCCTCTTCCTGGGCGAGAACTCATGCTGGACGGGGGCACCTCGAACGGTGGTGCCAGGAGTGAAGCAATCCTGTCTCTTTGCCAGGCTCACCTCTGCCCCAGTCTTGGTATAAACATCCCTCTTGCAGGTGATGGTTTCAATAAGTAAATAGTAGAGCAAGGCAACTTGTGGGTCCACATAGATTCCCACTGACTGGACGTCTCCTGTGTAAGAGTTGGGTTTCTAGATAAAATATAGGATACCTGGTTAAATTTGAACTTCAAAAGCAGTAGATACTTTTCTGGCATAAGTATAGCCCAAATACTGTCTTCTTATTTTGCTAACTCTGGTAACCCTAATAGGCATAATGTACTCTATTGATTACAACATTTGCCCAATCGCTCTGGGTAAATGATTAGACAGTTATTGAGTCCTTTTCTATGCATTGGACTGGCCTGTCTCCACCAGGCTTTTCAACTTGCAAAAGTGACAGAATTTCTCTAAGCCACCCACAGTGCTACTGTGAGAATTAGTGGGGGTAGGAGGTTTAAAATGCCTACATAACATGCTAGTTTATGCATGTTTCCCGCGTCCACCCATCCTTCCTTCCCTCCTTCCCTCCCTCCATCCCTTCCTTCCTTCCTTCCATCCTTCCATCCACTTATCCATCCTTTATTCATTCTTGGCTACCAACTAAGTGATAGGAACTGTTGCAATGCTGGAAAGATTTACGTCCTTGTTGTGGGAAAGGCCTATAATAACTCTGTAACAACTCAGAACAAATAATGAAAAATAACTGTCACACTGCTGCTGGTGGCCTACCCATTCTCTTTATTGGCTGATGACAATCCCAGGTGTCCCTTCTAAAGGATTTCCTTCCCAACAGGAGAACAGGTATAGCCTCACCTATCCATCCCTGGTTCCTTCACGCAGGCCTCTGCCACAGCCTGGTGGACACAGAATACAAGATGCCAGGATCCTGACCTCAAGGAGGGGCAGATTCTGAAGTTCAACTGCTCTCCAGAGCGGCGTTCTTGGTCAGCTCTCTGCCGGAGCTTCATCCTGTGTGCCTCCAGCCCCGTCCCTGTTCCCCCAGCTCCATCCCTGCATTCTCTAAGCCCCATCCTGGCCCCCTGAGCCCCTCAACAAACGCTTGAAGGAGAAACAGCAGGCTCTGCTTCTGGGGAACAGCATCTAAGCCCACTTTCCACTTTCTAGATTTTCAAAGTCTCATGATTTCGTTTGTCAAGTTTGCATTCAAGAATTAGGCAAGAGAGATCCATTGTGCTCCAATTTTACAAATAAGAAAACTGGACTCCAAGTTAAAGAGTTTGTACAAAGGCCACCACAGGCCAGCTGAAGCCAGACCCAGAGTCTGAGCCTCTGGCTCCAGGACCATGTTTCTACACCAGTGAAAAATTCTCAACTGCGGGCAGTGTGACCGCAAAGACTTCCTCAGCCCCACCAGGAACTTAATCCAAGAATCCATTTAATTTGCAGCCAATGTCTCCTCCTTCTCCAAAGAATGTTTTACCACCTGCCACCCAGCCCTGGGTGGCTTCAGAGCTAGACAATAGGCCCTCGGTGACAAGAGCCACTGAAATACAAGGCTTTATTCTGCTGTTGTGTTTGAGACATAAATTGTTCCTATCTCAAACCATTCTCCAAACGGTTAAGACAAAATCTGCATTTGTCTGTGGGACAAAAGGGTAAGAGCTCAGAGCTGAGTGTGGAGAGAGAAAGAATGTCATTACGACCAGCAGTCTGAGAGGAGAATCAGGGGTGCATCACCGCCACTGCAGGGGAATCAGAGTGGGCTGTCGCCCATTCTCCCCTCTATCTGGGCGCAAGGTTTGATGACTCAGCACCAGAGTCCAGCTGGTGAAGCAGTGTGGGCATTCCATGGGGCAGAGCTGGGGTATGTGCGGCCAAGTCACTGCTTAGCTCGCGTCCCCCGTCAGTGCTCAGCTGGGGGCCCTGGGCAGTGCTCACCTGGGGGCCCTGGTCAGGACACTTCACCATCCCACCCCCACCCCCTCCTGTTTCCTCCTTTAAATGTGCTTTCCATATGTGACTAGTTAAATTTCTATTAACTGTATTAAATACAACCTAGCTCCACAGCCTCTCTAGCCACATTTCAAGAGTTCATTAGCCACATGTGGCCAATATCGAATGAAAAATAAATCCAGATTTCGTAAGGAGATGCTTTATTCCTAAAGATTATTGCTGGTAAGGGGGTGGGGGCAGGACTCTATCACAGAAGGGGGAACACCCTGATGGTCTGCAAGAGGGTTAGTCTTTTATTGAAGGGCACAGACAAGTCTAGAAAGAGCTGGTGTGTGAAGTGGGGTGAAAGGGTGGCATGACGGGGTCATAGAGCAGAGAAGATTTTGTCAAGAGGCCAACGAGGTCCCAAGAGGGAGCAAACGCCAGCTGAGCTGAGTGTGGGCTAGAGTTCAGGGCCCGGGAGCAGAAAGTCTGAACCAACGTTTGGTTAAAAAGTCTCTTGGATCCGTGGGGACTAGGCCGTCAGCTAATCATTTACGAGGCACAGAATCAGCCTTGGAGGGTCCATGTCTGGCCTTGTCCGGGGGAACTGCAGGGCATCCATGAGTCTTGTCTGAGTCATATGGGGAAAGGGGCTTTTTGCAGGAAGCTGTTTCCCAGAACACAAAGGTGGAGGGATTTCTTAACCTCTGTTTCCCAGGAGCACAGGGTTTAGGAGAAGCTCGGTGTTGCCACTAGCATCTGCCATGTTGGACTGCGTGGATTGGAAACCGTTCCCGTTACTGAAGACATTCATTTGGGCGGTGCTGTTCTGTAACTGACAACAAGAATTTCCCCATTCAGATTCTATGTGAGACGGGTCACCAGGGGGCTTCCTGGCCCCGAGCAGACGCCCAAGAGCCCATGGGCACTCTTTTCCTGTCTCACCAGCTGCTGGTGGCAATGCAGCTCTTCCAGTGCGTGCCAAGTTTCCTGAGATCCTGCCATGGCACCAGATTCCACTGCAGAACAGCCTCCCCAGGTGGGCCTTCCTCCCTTGTCACTTACTGGGAAAGATCAGCTTCATAAACCTACAGGCGTCCTAGATTGGTCCTTTGGCTCCCAGTTGATCTGTTGCACAGTGCGTGGATTCCTGTACTCTGAGACCACTGTCTCCCCTCCCAGCCTCTGCAGGTCCGTGCTCTGTGCAAACCTCAACCACCATCCGGGACTGAATCCTTGGACTGAGACCCCCATCTCCCACTGCAGGTGGCAGGGAGGACTTCCCTGGACACTGTGTGAAGCCCCTTAACCAGACTTTAGCCCGGCTTCCGCTTGCACTAGGCTGTGTCCCCAGAGGTACCCCCAGCCTCCGTGCTGAGTCTTTGCTCAAGAAAACAGTGTGGCCAAGCCACAGGCTGTGCACTGTCCCCACCCCACTGCCCAGCCAGCCTCGGGAATTCTCCACTTAGCCCCTCCTGTGACTTCCCACTCTCTGCACACAGCCCCCATCCTTTATTGTTCCCCCTTTTCACATTCTCACGATCCCATTTCAGTCCCTCTCTGTTCTCCCTTTACAAAGCCCGGTCACCTCTGTCTTGGAGTCCAGTGCAGTTGACACTAGAGTCTCTTTCCTACTGCAGGAGTCTCAATAAAATCTGTCCTGCTTCCTTTCACAAGTGTCCGCAGCTACTTTTCTTTGACAGCTCAAAAGTCACTCCCTGTACAAGCCTCCCACAGCCCCTCCCTCCGGACAGCCCCTCCCTCCGGACAGCCCCTCCCTCCGGACAGCCCACCCCAGGTTGCCATGGCACCGCCTCGCCCCAGCACCACTGACATGAAGGATGATGCCGCTCTGACGCTCAGCCTTTCCTCCAGGCTTCAACGCAGGGACAGCGTGTGCTGGAGCTCCAGAAACAGCACTGAAAGGTTTCAGCTGAGGGACTGTGAGGTCACTGCTCCAACGTGGACCCCATACATTCAGAGTCTTTCTGCCCTGGCTCCAGGTGCTCTTAGGATGAGGGGCACCCTGGGTGGGGTCTGCTCTTGTGGGATGCAGATTTTCCAAAGCAATAGTCCCAACGTGATGCTGAGTCTGTCTTGTGCTGTTTGTTTAGTTAGTTAGTTAGCCAGTTAACTTAGTGATGGGTGGAGCTGTCTCCTGAATCATGCAGGGGGGATGCTCCCACGAGGCCACACCTGTCTTGGATGCTGTCTTCCCTGCCCCCACCAAGGAAACCTTGCACTGGAGCTTCTACCACGGGGTGGCCTCCGGGACCTAACTGCCAACCAACAAGGCTCCTTATGGAATAGCACCGACCCCGCTCTGGAAGTCAGAGCGTGAGTGTGTTACATAAGTCACCTGCTTCTGCTTGTGCTTTGGTATCTGGGTGTACCTGCCTCTGCTTTCCAGGGCTTCCTCATGCAGTGTTGGAGACAGATGTCAGACAGTTGTGATCTTTTCATTGTTTCCCTAATTTCACCTCAGAAAATGACTGATGGGAAGAAAGACGCAGAGCAGAGACTAATTTATAGCTAATTCTTCCAAACAGTCATGGTTGGCTAAGCCAAATGTGGTGGATGCTTTTCATTTAATTTCCAAATTTGCAATTAAGCAAGGAGCAGCAGTCGGTGGGTTCTCTCTCCACATCTCTGCAGGACGACTTGGCAGAGCACAGGGCAGTGGAGTTAGAAAACCCAGGACACTTGGGTGCTGTTGTGGTTCTGGGGATGGGAGACACAAGGCTCTGGACAGAAGGAAGCATCCTCCAGGGTCATCTCACACACTGACGGTCACTGGGCTGCCTGTTTAGTGGGACCTACTGAAGGTCAAACCCCTGTCCTCCTGGTGGACATTCCAACAGACCAGGTAGATGATAAAACAAACAAACGAATGTGATTGTATTGCTCTCTAATTATTTTAAAGAAAATGAATAAGGTGCTGTTGGAGTGACAGGTGGGAGTTAAGGAGAGATGGTCATGGTTCAGAGAAGTCCTCTCTGGGAAGATGACCTTAGTACTGATCTCCAGGGGGTCTGCGATGGTTAGTTTTTTGTATCAGCTTGGCTGAGCTATGGTACCCGGTTTTTCAATATAATCCTAGTCTAGCTGTCACGGTGAAGGTGTCTTGTAGATGTGGTTAACACCTATCATCTCAGTTCATTCTAAGTAAAGCAGATGACACTGGATGATGTGGGTGGGTCATCCAATCAGTTGGAGGCTTTCAGCACATAAACTGAGGTCTCCCTGAAGAAGAAGAACTTATACCTCAAGAATGCATCATCAGCTTTTCCTGAGAGCTCCAGCCTGCCGGTCTGTCTTACAGGTGTTGGACTTGCCACTCACAATCCTGCAAGCCAATTCTTTGCAAAAAATCTCATTAACTTATTTTTATTTGTACTTCTATTAACTCTATTTTATTTTTATTTTGTTGTATAATAAACACACAAAAAAAATCCTACTTGTTTCAGTTCTCTGTTGAACCCTGCGTGCTCCTAATACAAGGTCTGACACTGCGTGCCCTCCCTCTCAGTTTACCTTAGGCACAGTTTCAGTGGAACTCATTTACAAGTAGCTTCAGCTACTCAGATGTGCTGAAAACATCCAAATTTCTACCTAACCCTGACCCTCTCTCCTGTCTGCAGAGTCAAAACATTCAACAGCCAGCTGGACATGGAGGCTCGGATGGTACCAGGTATCTCAGCCTCATCATGTCCAACATGAAACAAGCTAACATGCCCTCACAGTTTCTCCCATATTCCTTTTTAAACAACACTTCACTAGTCTTTAATTATAATGTAAAATAGACAAACAGGAGAGTGCATAAGTCATAAGTGCACTGTGTGTAGAGTTTAATGAATTTTCACCAAGGAAACACATCCATAGAATCACCACCCTCATCAACTTTCACATCACCAGGACCCCAGACATCCCCCGTGCCCTTTTCTAGCCGGGACCACCTTCCTCTTTGCAAAGTTAACCACATTCTGACTACTAATACCTAGGTTGGTTTTACCTGTTTTGAATTTCACAGAAATGCAATCATAGAGTATATATTCTTTTGTGTCTACTTCTTTCACTCAATATTATGTCTGTGGGATTCTTCCATGTAGTTTTGTTGATTAATAACTTATTCATCTTTATTCGTGTAGAGTCCTCCACTGTGTAATTATACCACAATTTACTTAATCATTCTACTGTGAATGGATATGGGGGCTGTTTCCAGTTAGAGACTATCTTATGTGATGCAGCATGATGATTCTACACATGCCTTTGGTGCACATACATATGTGGCTCTGTAGGGTATATATGTATGAGTGAAGTTGCTGGACTCCACATTTTGTGTATGTTTATCTTTTGCAGATACTGTCCAACAGTTTCCCAAAACTAGCTGTAAAACGTAAAGCTCTCACAGAGTTGGAGTGTTCTAGTTGCTCCACTAGAACACTAGAACACTGCTTGCCAACACTTGGAGTTGTCCATTTCAATTTTACCTTCAGAGTATATGTCATGGTATCTTATTGTGATTTTCATTTGCATTTTCTTGGTTAATAATGAGGGTGAACACTGTTTCTCATATTTTTGGCCTTTGGGACGTCTTCTTTTGTGAAGTGACTGTTCAGGTCTCTTGCCAATATTTTATTGAGTATTTTTGGTTGTTTTTTCCTTGTTGATCTTGAAGTCCTTTATTATAGGTGCTGTGAATATCTTCTCTCATTCAATGGTTTGTGAATTTCCTCTTTTTGGTATCTTTTGATGAACACAATTTCCTAATTTTAGTGTAGAATTTTATCATGTCTTTTCTATACAGTGAGTGCATTTTGTGTCCTGCTTAAGAAATCTTTGCCAACTAAAGATCAACTCAAGTATTCTCCTAAGGTGTCCTTCTTTCACATTCAGATTTATATTTCTGGAAGTCAATTTTGTGTGAGATGCAAATAGGACAAGATTTATTTTTTCCATCTGCATCTCCAATTGACTCAGCGTCATTTACTGAAAAAACATTCCTCCACTGCTCTGAAGCACTGTTATTATAAATCATTTGTCTATAAAGTTTATATCTGCCTCTAGACTATATTCCCTTCCACTGGTCTCCTTGTCTGTCCTTACATTACAACACTGTCTTAATCACTGCAGCTTTACAATAGATCTTGATTTCTGCTAGCGTGATTCCTCCAACTGCATTCTTCTTTAAGATTGTCTTAGCTGTTCTTGGTCCTTTGCATTTTCATATAAATTTCAGAATCGGTTTAGGAAGATTTTTAGAATAACTCTATTTCAAAAAAGAAATGCTGGCCAAGATTTTGTGTAGGATTACATTAAACCTATAGATCATTTTGGAAATAATTGATATTTAAGTATTATATATTTCAATCCATTATTTTTTTTTAATTTCTCCAAAGAATATTTTGTAGTTTTCTGTGTAGAGATCTTTGCACATATTTTGTTATTCCTAAGAATTTAGATTTTTCAAGTCATGGTTAATGGTGTCCTTTTAAACTCTATTTTATATTGTATTTGTTTTTGGTATACAGAAATAATATTGAGCTGTGTATAATGACCTTGTCCCCAGAGATCTTGTTAAATTTACTTATTAATTATCCTGGTTTATCTATAAATACCTTAGAATTTTCTACATAAAAATCTTATCATTTGATAATAATGGTTTTCTTACTTTTAGCCAGTATTAAAACTGTAATTTCTTTTTCCTGCCTTATTTCACTGGCTAGATCTTCCAGTACATTTCTGAATAGAAGTGATGGTAGCTTGTCTTGTTCCCAATATGTATCAGGTAACACACCATCAATGTTTTCTCATTAACTATAATGCTCATTGTGGTTATATCTTAGTTTTTTTTTTTTTTTAACCATGAATCAGTGTTGAATTTCTTCAAATTTTCTTGTGTGTATATCTATTGAGATGATCATATAATTTCTCTTCTTTATTTGGTTCTAATGGTGATTTAAAATGACTGATTTTCAAATGTTCCCTTTGTATTCCTGCACAGTGGCACTCCTGCAATAAACTCAGTTTGATTGTAACCTATTGTTTATTTCTATACGTCATGGACTTGATTTTCTAATACCTACTTTGGGAATTTTTGCATCTGCATTTATTAGAGACATTAGTCTTTGTATTGGTTTCCTATTGTCACTGTAAAAAATTTCCACAAACTTATTGCTTAAAAAAACACGAATTTATTGCCTTTCAGTTCTTCAGAGCAGAAGTTTAAAATCAAGATGTCAGCAGTGCTGCTTCCTTCTTGTTGCTTCAGAAGATAATCTACTTCCTTGCTTTTCTTTTAGCTTCTAGAGGCCACCTGCTCTCTTTGGTTCATAGCCCTTTCTTCTCATTGTTTCAATTTCTTGTTTTAGTCCTCACAACTCCTTCTACTGACTCTGATATTCCTGCCTTCCCCTAGTAAGGGCACTTTGATTACATTAAGCTCACCAGGCTAATCCAGGATAATTTTCACATCTCAGACGCTTGACTTAATCACCTCTGCAAAGTCCCTTTTACCATAAGATATTCACAGGTCCAGGGATTAAGATGTGGACATTTTTGGTGGTGGAGTGGGATATGATTCAGCATACCACAGTCCCTAAACAATATTTATTTGTAAAGTACACATAAGGTCTTATTATCAAGATGTTCTGATCTCATCAAGACAACTGGGAAATGTTTACTCTCTTTCTATTCTCTGGAAGAGTATTTTGTAGTTAAGAGTTTTGTATATTTTGTTGTTCTGTAAATGTTTAGAAGAATGTAAAGGCACATAGACTCAGAAGATATCTGGGGGGTAATGGAGAAATTTTAATTATAGATTTAATTATTACTTTAATAAATAGGCACATTTTTAGATTTTTCTATGTCCTCTTGAATGAGTTTTAGTCAATTGTGGTTTTCATATTTTAAGTTTTGCCTTCTTTCTCTCTCATTCTCTCTCTCTCTCCCTTTCTCTTTTTCTTAACCTTATTCAGTACTGTCAGATGTTTATCTAATGTATTATTCTTTCTGATGAAACCAATATTTGCTGTTGTTAATTTATTTCATTATAATAGTTTGCTTTTTCCTTTAATTTCTAATTTTAGCTTCATTTTGTACTTAACTATCATTTTAAATTTAATTTACTATTCTTTTGCCAGCTACCTGAGAACGATATTTAGATTGGTTTTGAGCCTTTAATCTTTTTGATTATTAAGTCCATACATTTCCCTCGAAACACAGCTATATCTCATGTATTTTTCACTGTAGTTTTATAACCATACATGACAAAATATTTCTGTTTCCTTTGTGAATTGTTTTCTTTGAGCCATGTTTTATTTAGAAGTGTATTACTAGTTTTTCAGATATTTGAAAACATCAACTCTACTATGGTCAGAGAGTATGCCATGTATAACTTCAATCATTTCTTGAGACTTGCTTTATGGTTCAACATAAGGGTAAGTTTGGTAAATGATCCATATACACATAAAAAATGAGTAATCTATATTTGATGGATGCAGTGGTCTACATTTTTAATTATGTTAAATTTGTTAATCATGTTATCAAAATTTTCTATATGATAAATGATCATTTTGTTTGCTTTTGCTTTTAGTTATGAAATGAGATATGTTGGAATCTCCCATTATGATTGTTTCTTGGTCAGTTTATGCTCTTTGTTCTATCAGTTTTGGTTATGCATACATACAGGCTATGTTCACAGGGGATAGTATTTGTAGAATTGTTTTATTTCCCCAGAGGAGTGACCCTTTAATTGCTATGAAATATTTCTTTTTTAACTAGAAATTTTTTCTGCCTTAACATCACTTTGTCTGATATTTGATAGTGACATCACTTTGTCATTACTATGATGAACATTGTGACTGTTGTTATCAGCTAAGTTTTGCTTGGTTTATCTTTTTCCATCTTTTAATATCAGCCCTTCTGTATCTTTAGTTTTAAGATGTGACTCATATAAAGTATATAGTGTATTTTTTCCTTTACTATGAAAATCTTTGTAAATTAATCAGTGTTCTTAGTCTGTCTATATGTAATGTAAACACTGATATTTTTGGATCAAAATTTCCTGCCTTAATACTTCTACATATCATATCTGATCTATTTCTATTCTTTCTTTTCTTAACATTTTTTAGTTGATTCCAGTATTTTTATTGTTCTTTTTTCCCATTATCCTAACTCATTATTTATGTCTCCTTTTACTATGTATTTAACTTGTGTGGAGGAGTACTTCCATCCTTGACTTGTCAACTTCTAGAATATTTCATCTCTACTTTAACATAAAAACAGTGTAATACTTTAATCCCCTTCCTTACTTTTCCACCATTATTGCCTTATATTTTAATTGTATATATTTAAAACCCTTATAATTGTTACTATATGCAATTATAATTACAATTATTACTACATATGTAATTATACATATTTACATATAAACATATGTAATTATATGGTTAAAATCACAATTATATATACAGTGTACATATATGTTTTCTTCCTTCATTTATATGCTTTTACTGGGAGTCATTTCTTTTTACCTGAACAACTTCCATAGTTTCCATAGTGAAAGTTGTACTACAGTCTAATTATTTCTGTAGTTGTCTAATTATGTCTTCATTTTGTCTTTAGTTTTGATATTCTTTCAGCATATAGAATTCTGGGTTTTCTTTCATCCCTATGAGATACCACTGTCTTTTGGATTCTAACATTTTTCTTGGACCCTCTTTCTTATTATTGGCTTTTTTAAGGTAGAGTAACTGATTTTCTCTGATTACTTTTAAGGTTTTTCTCTTTGCCTTTGTTTTTTACAAGTTTGACTTAAATAAGTGTGTGTATGCATGTATGTTTGATTTTTTGGTCAATTTGGGGAAAATATTAGATGAATGTTACTCTGTTCTATTTTTTCTTTTTTCTTTGTTTGATTCTGATTACGTACATACTGGGCTTTTTATCATGTCTTGTATGTCTCCTTATGCCCTTTTAAAATACTTTCCATCCTTTTCTGTCTGTTGCTTTAGTCCAGATATTTTCTGATAAACTGTCATTTCATTTAGTCATCTTCTTTACTTATAATATTTATGAATTTGGTTATCCAGACACACATTTATGATCACATATAAAATGTCTAGTAAATTAGAAATACTGCTTTAAATCATTCTCAACCTCACAAAATGATTTTATTTAAACTCATGTTCCCCTGGCATCACTCTTTGTCACAACTCAAGTAACAGTTGAGTCATGTAAGATAGTCCTCCAAAGGACTTTGCCTTCATTTCCAGCTAAATTGTTTTCAGTTTTTTCTTGAATTGTATAATATACTATTAATGAAGATTTACCCTAAACTTCATATACACACTTGCATAATATTTAGTATAGTTGATTGTTGATTCAACATCTAAATGTATGTTTATGATTGCTACAAAAGAACTCCATGATAGTTGTTTTTTGTTATTGCTTTTTCTTTTTATAACTGAGATATAATTTGCATACTATAAAATTCACTATTTTAAAACACAAAATTCAGTGGTTTTAGTGTATCCTCAGGGTTGTGTAACCATTACCAATATCTAATTCCAAAACATTTTTCATCACCCCCAAAGAAACTTCATACACATAACAGTCACTCCTCACAACTCACCCTTCACTCCCAGACTTTAATAACCACTCATCCACTTTATGTTTCTGTGAATTTGCCTATTCTGGACATTTCATACAAAAAAATTATATGATACATGATCTTTTGTAACTAGGTTCTTTCACACAGCATAATGTTTTCACAGTCCATCTATATTGTTGTAAGTGTCAGTACTTCATTACTTTTTGTGGCTGAATATTCCATGTCTTATGGATATCTAACATTTTGTTAATCCACTCATCTATTGATGGACTTTGGGGTTGTTTTCACTCTGGACTATTGAAAACAGTGTTAGTAGGAATGTTTGTATACAAGTTCGTGTTTGAACACTTGTTATAAATTCTCTTGGGTATATACCTAGGAGTGGAATTGCTGGGCCATATGAAATCTCTGTGTTTAACTCTGAGGAACTGCAAAACTCCTTTCCACAGTAGCTGCACCATTTTACATTCCCACCAGCAATGTACCAGTG
The DNA here is from genome assembly GCF_964270905.1 of Leucopleurus acutus. Classification (NCBI taxonomy): domain Eukaryota; kingdom Metazoa; phylum Chordata; class Mammalia; order Artiodactyla; family Delphinidae; genus Leucopleurus; species Leucopleurus acutus. The sequence continues at coordinate 101,672,733 of NC_139152.1, forward strand.
TTCTAATTTCTCCACTTACTGGGCAAACTTATTTCCCATATTTTGGTTATAGCTATCCTGGGGAGTGTGATGAAGTATGTCACTGTGGTCCCTAATGTCTAATGATGTTGAAAATCTTCTTATGTGCTTATTGGCCATTTGTGTATGTTCTTTGGAGAAATGTCTATTCAAGTTCTTGCCCATTTTTGAACTGGGTTATTTATCTTTTTGTTGTTGAGCTGTAGGAGTTCTTTATATATGCTGGATACTAAAGTGTCATAAGATCTATGATTTGCAAATGTTGATATTTTCTCCCATTCTGGGGCTGCTCTCTTGACTCTCTTGATAGTGTCCTTTGATGCACAAAAGTTTTTAATTTCAATGAAGTTCAGTTTATCTAATATTTCTTTTTTTGGTGACATGTCTAGGAAATCATTGCCTAGTCCAACATCCTGAAGGTTTACACCTATGTTTTCCTTTAAGAACTTTATACTTTGAGCTCTTACATTTAAGTCTGTTGTTCATTTTGAGTTAATTTTTATAAATTGTTTGTGGAGGGGCCCAAATTCATTTTTGGCATATGGATATTCAACTGTCCTGGTGCCATTTGTTGAAAAGACTATTCATTCCCTATTGAATGGTCCTAGAAAATCCCTTGCAGAAAATCAGTTGACTCTCAAGTTCACCCAACATATCCCCATGTCTATCCTTATGCCAGCATCACACTGCCTTTATTACAGCTTTGTGGCTGGTTTTGAAATTGGGAAATGCAAATCTTCCAATTTTGTTCTTCTTTTATAAGATTGTTTTGGCTATTCTAGTTCCCTTACAATTTCACGTGAAGTTTAGAATTGGCTTGTCCGTTTTTATATTTTACAAAGTCAGTTCAAAATTTTATAGGAATTGTGTTGAATATGTTAAACGATTTGGAGAATGTTGTCTTCTTAATAATATTAAGTCTTTTAATTCATTAACATAGGATATTTTTCCATTTGTTTATGTCTTCTTTACTTTTTTCAACAATGTTTTGTAGTTTTCAGTGTACAAGTCTTGCATTTATTTTATGGAATATATTCTTAAGTATTTTGTTCTTTTTGATAGTATTGTAAATAGAATTGTTCCCTTAATTATATTTTTGGATTGTTCTTTGACAGTATATAGGAACACAACTGATTTTGTGTGTGTGTGTGTGTGGTACACGGGCCTCTCACTGTTGTGGCCTCTCCCGTTGTGGAGCACAGGCTCCGGATGTGCAGGCTCAGCGGCCATGGCTCACGGGCCCAGCCGCTCCGCGGCATGTGGGCTCTTCCTGGACCGGGGCACGAACCCGTGTCCCCTGCATCGGCAGGCGGACTCTCAACCACTGCGCCACCAGGGAAGCCCACAACTGATTTTTGTATATTGATCTTGTATCCTGAAACTTGATGAACTCATATATTAGCTCTAATCGTTTTTTGGGGGAGGTGAATTCTTAGGGTGTTTTCATAAATAAGATTATGCCATCTGCATCTAGAGATAGTTTCCCTTCTTTTCCAATCTAGAAAAACTTTTATCCCTGAGTTTAGTAAGTTGGGTCTTCTATTTCTTTTAATTGGTCAGTCTAGGTAAATGTTTGTCAATTTTATGATTAAAAAAAAGCTTTTTATTTTATTGATTTTCTAGTCTCTATTTTGTTTATATATAATTTCATCTCTGTTATTTCTTTATTTTATCTTGTTTTGAGTTTAAATTGCCCTTCTGTTCCTAGTTTCTTAAGGTGGAAGTTTAGGTAATTGATTTGAGATCTTTCTTCTTTCATTAGTGTAAGCATTTACAGCTGTAAATTGGCTTCAGAGCACTGCTTTCACTGCATCCCTAAATGTTGGTAGGTTGTGTTCCAATCCATGTCAAGGTTTTTTTCTAGTTTTCCTTGCTATTTCCTCTTTGACCCACTGGTTAATTAGGAGTGAGTTGTTTGATTTCCACAGATTTATCAGTTTCCCGAATTTCTTCATTTTGTTGATTTCTAATTTCATTCCATTGTTGTCAGGGAACATGCTTTGTGTGCTTTCAATACTTTTAAATTTATTGAGACATTTTACGGCCTACCATATGGTCTATCTTGGAGAACACTTCACGTACACATTTGATGTTATTGCCAATGTAATTGTGTGTCTGTTGCTGGGTGGAGTGGTCTACAAACATCTCTTAGGGCTAGTTGGTTTACTCTATTTTCTTGCTCATCTTCTCTCTAGTTCTGTTTATTATTGAAAACGGGATACTGACATCTCCAGCTATGGCTATTGAATTGCCTATTTCTCCTTTCGATTTTGTCAGTTTTTCCTTCTCTATCATTAACTGCATGTGTGTTTATCATTGCTATGTCTACCTGATTATTGTACTAATTCTCCCTCAAACTTTATTTTCCTTAAAACCCCATCTATTGAGATCTTCATTTCTACTACTGCTGTCGTTTAAATTATTTCATTTAAAAAATATATTTGTTTTCTTATAAAATTTTCCATTTTATCTTCTATATTTTTAAATTTTAGTAATTTTAAAGTTTATATAAAATAGCTTCTATATGGACATCTTGGGGTTCTATGTCTAATATGTGTTTTTTCTCTCTTCTCTGTTTCCTTGGTTTTGTACTGCAGGCCGATATGCCTGATAATTATTGTTGTTGGATGTCAGAAATTGTATATAAAAATTGTATAGATGATTTAACATTACCACTTTCCCTCACAAAGCAGTTACCGCTGCTTCTGGCAAGCTTTTTCGCTGGGGCCAGTTCCAAGCTATGAATTCGTTTATTTGGAGCTGAGTTTCAATGTTTGCAAATTCTGGCCTAGTTTTGGCTTGCTTTTTACTCTTCTGTAGCCCCTCCAGAAATCCTAAATTAAAATTTGGATTATTTTATAGGGCTTTTCCTTTGAAAGGTTTAAAAAAACATTTATATCTCCTGGCCACAGAAAAGTACCAAAAGCTCTGTTCAACTTCTTAGTCCCAGTTTCCACTTAAAAATCCAACACACAGGCAAAGCCAAGAGCGGCTGAGGCCAGCCCAGATCAACCAAACAGCCCTCCCTCCAACACATCCCTAACCTGCCAAACTCTGAGTTAGAAAACAAATAGCTTCTGGGGTAGTGTGTTATGCAGAATGTGGGATTAACTGCCTGAGATACTCCTTTTCTCCATAAGGAGTTCTTATTATCTTTGCAACACTGGGCTTGCAAACACCTCTCGGATGAAGCTTCTGCCTTGAGGTAATGGGCTTGTACAGCCGGAAGCAGATTCAACCATCCCGACCATTTTCTGGCTGGTGAACTCCTAAACATGTTGCAAGGTTCAGCTCCAGAAAAGCTCATCTGAATTCCTTCACCCACCTTCTAACCCCTACCCCCTCAAAACCTTAGTGCTCAAATCTGTTAGGGCAACGTGCGCCTCATAACCCTCCAGTAACTTGGCACGTGCTGCCCCGATGGCCCCTGCACGTTGACTATGCAAGTTGGCAACCAGTTACCTTTGGATCCTCAGGGCAGTGTCTGGCGTTTGTTATTGGCTTAATTTGTGCTCATACAATGATGGGTAACAGTGACAGTGTCTGGAAGCTGTGTGATATTTCGTGGTATACAAAGTCTCAACACTTTTACAAAGTCTCAACACTTTTACAACATTATTGTTTTGTTCTTGAGTCTCACATTGAGGACTGACTTTGTTACGTAAGGTAGACACTATCTTTGGGACAAGCTTTTTGACTACTTCATATATGAAGAAATTAGACCCCAGTGAGGTTGAGTAACTGGCCTGAGATTACAAGGCTTTTAGTAGAACAACGGGGATTAGAATCCATACTCTTTTCATTTTGCCATATGGCATCTCCATACGAGCTGGCTTTCAGGCACCCACTGATGGGAACTTAAACAGAGGCCTTTGGCACCAAGTTTGGCTTCACAGTGTTGGCAGCCCCTTCCATTTTCACGTTCAGCACATGGAACCACAAACTCCCTAGAAATTCAGGACTTGTCCACTGGATACCTGGGCCGACACACACTAATCCTTGTGCTCACTAACCATGAGCTTTCACAAAGTAAATCGAAGTTGCAAGCTGTTCTGTGCTTTCATCTGAGAGGAAGGCTTTTGTTTGTGAAGAATTATACCAGGAGGTCACTGGCAGCTTTTGTCAGATGACATGGAAACATCTGTTCCAGTCAAAGTCTCCTCACTGGCTCATTTGCAGGGAACAAGAATCTCCTCTGGCGGTGAAAGCAGACCTGGTGAGGTGGCCTTAGCTGGAATTTGGTTGTTTTCTGGGTTACCCCCCCACCCCCCATTAAGCGCTGCGGGCCTAAGACTACAGGTGACTGATGATCTAGTGGTACTTCAGCATGGCTGGGAGGGCAGGGGCCTCGCCAAGCCCAGGGAGGAATGTCCCAAGGTACCCTCACCTGACAAGGGACAAGTGAGCATCTTGGGTTGAGGTCAGGGGGCGGCGTCTGAGGATGACCCGCTCACCCTGCCAATCCTGAGATGTGGATTATAGTAGGAAGGAGCTAGAACACAGAAAACAAAAAGTTTTTGGTGACTGTATGAGTCTTACTGAAAATATTCCTCTTTGGAGTAGGTACAAGGGAGTGGACTGGCCATTCCTCCATGTGGTTTGGGGTGTTGTGAGGACTCAAGCTGCTGCTGGTTGTGTGGGGCTCCATCTACACCGATGTAACACTTAAGGACTCTGCTGTTGGGATGCACTTTATGACTACTGTCATGACTCTTGTGACCCCAGGTCTGGGACTCCTGTCTCCATGTTGACCTTCACTCTCTTGAACTAGCCTTGACATGTGTGTAGCAGAGAGGGCAATGGCTAGAAGGGAAAAAAGAAATAATACATGTTAAAGTATCAAGGGTGCGTTCAACTTGTGTGGTGCCCACCAAAGCAGACTACAGCTGTCTGCGAAGGAACGTTGTATTCTCAAGTCGAGTCTGATATCGCCCACTGGTCATTGCTATGGTGTGATGACTGCCCATGTCCACTGATCGGACACACTGTCCATTAGCAAATGTGTCCTGGATACCTGTTACACTTTAGGGATTTTCTCTGTCAAGGTAAGAGTGTAGACTCTAGAGATGTATTAACAGCATCAGAACCAATCAGAGAAATTCCAAGGAATTGGCTCCCATGATTCTAGAAGCTGAGACATCCCACATCTGCTGTCTGCCAGCTGGAGGCCCAGGATGGACAATGGTTTAAGTTCTAGTTCAATGTCCCAGCTCAAAACCAGTCAGTCAGGAAGAGCAAATTCTCTCTTGTTCTACCTTTTTGTTCTTCTCTCTCTTTTTTTTATCAGTACCTGCTTTTCTGTATCTTTGCCAATTCAGATATATCACCAGGGACTTCCCTGGTGGTCCAGTGGGTAAGACTCTGCAGTCCCAATGCAGGGGGCATAGGTTCGATCCCTGTTCGGGTAACTAGATCCCGCAAACATGCCGCAACTAAGAGTTCGCATGCCGCAACTGAGAAGTCTGCATGTTGCAACTAAAAGAAGATCCCACACGCCGCAAGGAAGATTGTGCAAGACCAGCCTAAATAAATAAATAAAGCTTTTCTTTAAGGAAAGGATTTCTCTAGCTATAACTTCAGACTTATTGATCTTTACCAATCTATACATGAAAGTGGTATTGCTTTATCATTTAAATTTTCATTTCTCTTATTATGATGAGGCTGAGCATCTGTTTTAATTTTTTTCTTGAAGTATAGTAATTTACAATTTGTGTTAGTTTCAAGTATACAGCAAAGTGATTCATATATATATATATATATATCATATATATTTTCTATTTCAGATTATTTTCCACTATACGTTATTATAAGATAATGAATATAGTTCTTTGTGCTATATAGTAGGTCCTTGTTGTTTGCCTATTTTATATATAGTAGTGTGTATATGTTAACCCCAAACTCTAAATTTATCTCACCCCCCTCCCGACACCTGATATCCCCATTGGTAACCATAAGTTTGTTTTCTATGTCTGTGGGTATATTTCTGTTCTCTAAATAAGTTCAAACATCTTTTAATTCGTATAAGATCCATTTCAATTTCCTTTTCTGGGAACTATACATACTTTTTTTGGGCCCATTTTTCTATTGTGAGTAGGTTTTCTCATTTATTTGTAGGGACTGTAGGAAATTAGCCCTTGTCTAGTATATGAATTGCAAAAGTTTGGGAAATTTGATGTTCATAGAAATATCACATAAGAACAGCACCCCCTCCACATCAAATACACAAACCTTTCCCAAACATGGGGAGAATATAAACTTCAGTTTATATAAACTATAAACTGCACATATAAACTTCCACTTGAGGAGAGCTAAACTCCTGAAGGGAGGTTTTGGGTTGGAAGAACGTCATGCTTTGTCAGAGAATCAGATGTGTATTGTTCTGAAAAAACATAAAACGCACGTGTCTGTACAAATGACTTAGAGTCTCTAAGTCATCTACATGCATGAAAAGTTAATGTTTTATTGTGTATAATACAGCCGACCTGGGCCTCTCTGATGGGAATATCCACCAGTTCATTTCAGGCACAGGGGAAGATGACAGTCACCTTGGGCCCTTCCTGCCATGCCTTTCCGAGATCAACACATCATCCAAAAGTGAAGATAAGCTCACAGTTTGGGTGCCCTATCGCCAGCTGCACACATAGCGCTCCACTGAGATGTCTATATCTTAGGATGTAATGGAGAACAGTTGGGACATAAAAAATTATCTTATTTTCGCATGACACCGAGAAAGAAAATGTGTTGTTTGACCCCAGATACAGCAGAAGACAGCTTGTGAACTAAAAATGAGGCACAGAAAACTTTACTTGGTTTCTTTGGATAAATAAACGTATAGACTACTTAAGAGAGAGACTCCCTGGGGAGGGCTGTGGAAATAGAGAAGGACGACTCACTACCTCTTCTTACAGGGGATGTGGGGTATAAGTCAGTCACCCAGTATGAGCTTGAACCAGGCGGGCGGTGGTCACTGGATTTGATTTTAATTTGTCTATTGCTAGTAAACATTTCATATGCTTTTTGTTGTATTCAGGCCACAGACAGATTGGACGAGCCCCCCTCCCCCAATGGAGAGGATAATCTGCTTCACTCAGTCTAGGATTCCAATGCTAATCGCAGCTGGAATTAAACCCACATCTGTGCACCCCGTGGCCAGTCAGCTTGGCACATAAAATGAGCCATCACTGTCCAACAGCCTGCCCGGGTTCTAATCCAGACCCCACCGTTCCCCAGCTATGGGACACCCACCAGCTAGTCTGAGCACCTCTGGGCCTTGATTTTCTCATTTTCACAATGAGGCTAAAACACAGAAACCACCTGAAGGGTTATGATGAGGCTTACATGAGAAAATGCCCATAAAGGGCTTAGATGGTGTCTGGTCCATGCGAGCACTGAGGAAAAGGTGCTGTCAGCTCCCATGAACCACACTGGGACCCCACCCTGAACCTGCCACCTTCCAGACCCCAGCCCATCCTTCCCGCCTATAGGAGACACGTGACCTTCCCTCCCTCCCTTCCTCCCTCCCTCCCTCATCTGCAAACACTCTCTGGATGAATGAATGATGTCTCTAAGAAGAAGGTGTCGTCTTCTTCCCCTAGTGATCCCTGAAGCAAAGTCAGCCACAGAAAACATGTTTCTCTGATCTGGAACATTCTATAAACAAGCCTTAATTAAAAAATAAAAAAATAAAAGGTTTTAGAGCAGCCAGAATGGAAATACATCAACCCTTGCCGGAAAGTACTAAATAGCAACTATCACACATGTAAGTGAGCGCTCTGCGTTTTCTCCATTCTCCACAAAGCAGAGGGCAGTTGAGGCAGGCCCCGTGCCGCGGGCTCGGAAGCCCGTCAAGCGGAGGAGGGTGAATGGCGTGGTTTAGGGATGTGCAGACACTCGTCTCCATTTCACGGCTACCTTGGATGAAATAACTGTTAATTGACTCTATAAATTTTATAGATAAAAAGATACATTTGCTTCTTGAGTGCAAGTTTATAATTTAGTTATGTTTTAATAATGGCGTAGATCATTCAAAAGAAACAAAGATTGTTTCAAAGCTGGACCACGCGAAGCTGATGAAGGGTGGGCAGGGAGCCTCGTAGGAGGAGCACCCTGCCGGCCCTGAGCCTCAGAAGTCAGGCCCTTCCAGGCACGCACGGCCCCGTGGTCACACTCACCCACGCTCCTCCTCTGGTTTCTCTCCCAGCTTCTAGCTTTTTCTTTTACATAGAGTCATTAATTTTTTGTCATTTTTATTCTTAATTCATTTACACATGTGGAATGAAGTTTTTTGTAATTCTTAGCTTCTTCAATCATGTATTTAATAAATGTTAATTAAACCTTATGTCCTGGGTGATGTGCTTAGCACTACAGTGATGGACGGGACGCCCACTGTCTGGGCCTCCTAAGCATTACTCTGCAGTGGAGGAGAGATGTGAACAAGAGGGTGTTGATGGACGAGGGCTGTGCATCGTGACAGGGGCCATTAGAGAGAGAGAGCAGAGGCCCAGGGTGGGGGGTGTCGGGGTGCCTGATCCTGGGTAGTCCCAGGGGAGCACGGGGCTCTCTTCCCCACCTACCCGCAGAGCTGCCACACAGAACAACCCTGCAAGGACTGCTCTTTCCTCCACACCGTCCTTGCTCACGTGGACTCGGGGGACCCTCTGCATCCTGATGGGGACCAGGTGGTCTGCATCCCAGTTCCTGGCTGGGGCAGGTGGGGGTGGTGACATCACCTCCTGGGGCTCCTGCAGGGTGACCCACTCCAGCATCCCTGGTGCCCCTGGGTCACATGGCCTCTTTGCTGTGGGCAGCCCTGGACCACAGGGCACCTTTCAGTTACTTGCCAACCACGCCTCTCACCAGGATGGATGTAGCCAGTGCTCAGCAGTGTCCACGGAATGAATTCAGGATCAAATAACTCTATCAGCTCTTTCCCAAACCAATGTGAGTGAAGACCTTCAGCTCTGCGTCCTTGCCCTGCCCCTCAACTCTGCTCCAAACGCCACAGCACAAGCCTGTGTTTCCTCCCCGCAGAGTACAGGGGCCCAGGCTGGACTGACGGCCCTGCTGGGCAGAAAGTGACCCCCCTGACCCAGCTGGCCCCTTGCCCTTCCCCCTGTCTGTGATCCATCCCCATCTTTCTGGAGAGCAATGACTCCACAGGCCTAAAATACACTCTTGAAACCTGTGAGGAGATTAGCAAGAGTCCTATCCACTCCTGAGTATCTCCTAGATGTCAAAATGTTGACACGGTCCCTGCTAACACGCGGCTGTAGGAAAAAAATCACGTCTTTTCAAGTTTCCTGCAATACCTGTCGTTGGCAACGTATGTTCCTGCATGATGATGTTCATAAGTGAAGTGACGTTTCAGAGTAATGAGGCTTCGGTGACAATGTGTAAGTGCTCTGACAAGTTTTCTCTGATACGAAAAGGCGGCCGAGAAAAAACCCCAATCCACAGCCCAGGCAGGCTCTCGGCTCAGCCGTGAACCCGGGGTGGCGCTGTGGGCACCCCCGCCGCCCAGAGCAGCAGCCGTCTCGCGGAGCTTGCTGGGAACGCGAGGCCCATCCAGGCCCCCGCGCCCTGGCCAGAAGGACTGACAAGGTCGCCTGCCGAGGGGATCAGAGAGTAGGAGGCGGGTGTGGAAGACAGAGGCAGAGGAAGGGGAGGAGCCAGCTGGGGGGGCGGGTGGCGGAGGCAGGACTGGGCGTACCTTGGACAAAAGCTGCTTGACTTCTTCACTTCTCTAAATTCTGATCTGCTCCTAGTTCAAATCAAGGACAGCCACGACTGCCTCCCATGACTGGATCAGACGAAATGCAAAAGAAAATGCTCAGGGCTTGGGGCACGGAGGGGGGTCTGTGTTCTGTAAACAGAACGATGGCTCCTGTGTTAAAATACATCCACTTTCAGCCCAAGCTGAGGGATGGACACTCTAAGTGGAGAGTTTGGGCAACAGAGACCTTGCTTGCCTCACCTCCTTAGAGGAAGGGTGGCCAGATGCCCAGATCTGCCTTCAGCCTTCCCTGGCCCTGCGGGTCCCCAGGGTGCCTCTTGGAGCACAGGAGTGTCGCTTTGTTCAGGGCTCCCGCTAAGGACACCTGATCAGCTGGGGCCGCTGGCTCCACCTTGCGAGAGCCAGGAGGACACAGCTCACCTCCACCCCTTCTCAGGCCTCCAAAGATCTGGCCGGGCTGCCTGTGGGTGCCTCCTTCCCCCCGGCCTCTCAAGACGGGAGGGGATCACCAGGGCAGCCAGCCAGGGGCAGTCCTGGGAGCATCAGAGAGAAGGTCACCCTCTTTGCTGAGAGCCCAGGGAGCTGGGGCCCACCCTCAGGTTGGTGCCCCTTCCTCTTGGACCACAGGAGGGAACATTCCAGACCTTGAATGGCCATCACCCTGCCCAGCCCTCTACATGCACCCCTAAAAAATTCAAGTTTGTCTTATCCAAAGCGGTTCACTGTTGCCAAGACAGGGACCCTGGAACTGTGCTCCTTCATTCTACAAATATCTGCTGAGCGTCTGCTGTGCCGGAACCCTTTAGAGGGAGACAGACAGGCCCCACCTCTGGGATGTGAATCAACAGGGAAAATCCCAGAAACCAGCTGGGTGTACAGAGGAGGAAGAGAAGGGCCACCTGAAGTGCTCTCTGAGCTGGGGGAGGAGAAAGGGGTACCAGCAGGAGAGCAGGCAAGGCGATGGGCAAGGCCGTGTATGAGAGTCAGAGCATGTGGCCGGGGGATGGCCGACAAGTGCTCCAAGTGTCCCTGTGCTCCGCCCCCGGGGGACGGCCTTCCTCCTTCCCCAGAGGCTGGCTGCTGGCCTCAGTGCTGGCCCCAGGGGAAGGTGCTGGGACTCACACCCTCCATTGTGGAACCCCCCCCTCCCATTTTGAGCTCCTGCCTTTTGAGGAGCATGTTTCAATCTCTTCTTGGCATTTACACAGCACTTTTGAAACTGAGCAGGGCCCTGTGGGGCTCCTGGGTGCAAAAGCCTTTCTGTGTCCCCCATTTCTTTAATTACAGGAAACAGGCTTCATTCAGCCTCCATAACCTTCCCTGAGTTCCAAAGGGCAGATTGAAACAGATTATTATTAATTAGGGAAGGGAGGGGCTGTGGAGACAAGGGAGGAGAAACCAAGAAACAATAGTGCAGCCTGGGGGCAGGGTCCTGCTTCCCCCTCAGGATACACACAACACTATCTTTGAGCTGTTTTGCCCGTTAAACGCCCCCGCCAGGTGGAAGAACTTAACTGCATGCTGCCCACCAGCAAGTAGACTCCAGACCTGTTGGAACCAGAAGGTTGATGCCTGCCGACTCCCAATGACCTCACCACCAACCAATCAGAAGAATATCCATGAGCTGACCACGCCCTGCTCCTTGAACCTTTGCTCTAAAACTCCTCACTACTACCCCCTCCAGGGTGGGACACTCAGTCTTGAGGGCATGAACCCTCTGTGTCCTCCTTTGCCTGGCAGAACAATAAAGCTATTCTTTTCTACTTAATCCAAAACTCTTTTCTCTGAGAGTTAATTCAGTGTCGGGGGAGAGAGGCCAGATTCGGCTTCACTTTCAATGACCAGCATGTCCCTCTAGGGCTCAAGGCGCCCGCCCTGGCAATGCAGCCTTGGACGGCACAGCTCCATCCTGAGGCCCCATTAAAAGGGTCTCAAGAAAATTAAGCTCCCTGAGGTTTCCAAGAGCACTGCTTGATTACATGTCAGGAGCTGGAAATCCACTGCCCTTTCACCCCCATTTATATGCCTTCTCGAGCCCGTCCCTGGGATGTGGGAATACAGGATTGGTATGACTTTGCTTCTTTTCTAAGCCAATAGCTCATTAGGAAGCTGAGAATTTGCCATCAGGGACAGTAGGGCTGTGTCTAATGGAAACATCCTCATTCTGGAAGAAATGAAGACCAGAGCAAATCTCTGGGCAGTCCAGCTCCAGACCAGGGTGGTACTGTATGCTGACCCAAAAGAGAAGGTGGCAGGGAGTCTATTTCAGCTTGGCAAAGCTCTCCCCCAGGGTCCTCCCACCCCCAGGACATGGGCAGCCTCCCTCTTTCCCATTTCTTCTGTGCTCAGTACACACCGCATTTATTTCACAGCTGAAGTGGGTTCAGTTGTGGCTCACGCCAAAGATATGTCCATCTGGAACCTCAGAGGGTGACCTCACTTAGAGTCAAGGTCTTTGCAGATGTCAGTCAGGGAAGGATCTCGTGATAAGATCATCCTGGATTAGAGTGGGCCTTAAACCCCATGACTCGTGTCTTTATAAGAGACAGAAGAGGGTACAGAGACCCAGAAGATGGGCACGTGAGGATGGAGGCGGAGATTGGGTGACACGTCCACAAGGCAAGGGACGCCCAGGCCCCGGCCAGCACCGAGAGCTGGGGGACAGGCCTGGGTACGTTCTCCCTGGGCGTCTCAGAAGGAGCCAGCCCTGCTGACGCCTTGATTTCAGGCTTCTGTCCTCCAGACTGTAAGAGAACAATACATGTCTGCCACTTTAGGCTTCCAAGTTTGTGGTCCTTCGGGACAGCAGCCCGGGAAATGCATGTGAGTCCTCCCTGCATCTCTCTTCTGTTCTGTGCATCTGAGGAGCATCCGTCCACTAACTGTGGCGTCTGTAGCCTCCAGCCCTGGCCCTGAGGTTGGTATACAGTAGGTGCTCATTAAGAGCTTGTTAAACTGCACCGGGCTCTGTACACGCGGTCACAGGGAGTGTCCTTGGACATCACTCGGCAGGACCAGAGAGGACCCCTCCGTGGTTTCTTACCATGGAAGGAGGAGGAGGAAGGGCTCGGGAAGAAGCAGTGGATGGCAGACAGAGGGGGGGAAGCATGAGGGGCTTTTAGCAGACGTGTCAGAAGCAGGTGTGAGATCCAGGGCACGCGGGCCGGGGAGGAAAAAGGGCGTATGAATCAGCGAGACTTGAATCACGAAAGCGAGTTCTTCTGATTGTCTTTTAAGGAGTGAAATTCAGCACGGAGACACGGACAAGGAGCCACGATGCAGCTGGTGTTGGGAGTGATCGCCCACCGAGGGCGAGGGGATGGGCGGGGGCGGGGGTGGGCGTGTCTCTGCCTCTGAGGAGGTCCCACCCGGGAATCCAGCCGCGTCACTGGGGGCGTTTCTAAACTCCTTTCTGCCGTCTTGGCATCCTGGGCTGCCTGTGAACAGCCGTCAGGGGCTGCTTTGCTGCCAGGGTCCTGGGGACCACCCTCCCCGCCTGCTGTGATGAGAGCAAGAGGCGGCCCTGCATCTCGGCGTGGGGACGGTGGGGTGGGGGGCTGGGCGGGCCGCCGAGCGGGACAATCCGTGCAAATTCCTGGGGACGCCGACGACGATACCCACCACAGCCTTGGAGCCATGGGACAGGGTGGGCCCCCTGCCAAACCTCCACGAACGCTTGCTGAGCGACTACTGTGTGCGGGCGGGCACGCAGTGGTGCTTTATACCCATGCCCTCGTGTCCCCGCACCCCTGCCTGCGGGGCCATGACCAGGAGTCACATGGAACCTAACGTGAGGACCACGTGCTGAGCGCCCCCCGCAGGCTACGGGACACCCACCACCCCAGTGGCGTAGGGACCCCCACGGGCTCCCTCATGGGGGCTCAGCTGTGTCCCAAGTCCTTATAACCCCAGCCTGGCATCATCCCTGGCTCCCCCTTCCTGCAGGAGGCTGGCCGGACACTGTCCTGTGAAGGGAGACCCTGTCCCACTGCCCGGGGTGGGATCCCAGGCACGGCCCTGCCAAGGCCACTTGGGTTCTGGCGCCCCTACAGCGGCCCTGGACTGACCTCCCAGCTGGAGGGAAACGCCCACGCGCCTTGCTCTTCCCCGGCCAGACCTCTGCGTTAGCGGGGGCCCCCGGGGTCCCCGTCCTCTGTCCTTGATGCTCCTCAGTCACACAGAGACCCCTCGGGCCGGCAGGCCCTTGGGCTTCTCCTGATGACCTGCGTGCTGCCACTGCGGCCCCCGCACAAGGTCATCGTGGTGCCTTCATGTCTGCCTGGGGACCGGCTCTTTGTGGCCGAGTCTCTGGCGTGGAACCCTCAGCTCTTGAAGTCTGCTCGCCCGGAGGCCCCGCAGTCCTGGGGCAGCGACTCATCTTTCAAGCTCATTCGTAAACATTTGCTGAGCCGCCGCTGCACTTGGGGCTTTGCTAGGCTCCAGGGACACTGGTGGAGAAGCGTGAGACCCCACTCTGATGGGGGAGACGGGCAAAGGTGGATGAGTAGAAGAATTAAAGAAGATACCTCTACAGGAGGCAATCCCATGGCGCAGCCGTGGAGACCGAGGCGCTGGGGGCCTCCCTTGGCTTCATCCCACCCTTTCCTTATTTATTTAACGCTTCTCTCCTCCATAAACCCAGCAAGAACCACTTTAGTATTAGTTAATATTTATTTAGCGCTCTGTGCCGGACTCCGGGCGAAGAGGTTGACGAGGATTAACTCATTCCGTTCTCACAGCAAATCTCCCGGAAGTTCTATTTTTTTCTCTATAATGAAGATGAGACACTCGGTGCTTGGGGAAGCCGGGGCTGGCCACCAGCCGCCGTGTGGAAGCTCTGGGACGTGACTGCAGGAGGGCGGAGTGGGAGGGGGGTGTCCTGGCTTTCTGGGAGGCTCCCCTGCTCCAGGAGGCTGGGCTCTGGTCTGTTCGCCACCGTGTGCCCCAGCTGCCAGCAGAGCGACTGAGTGACTGAGTGAGGGCAGATGTTATTGTAACGGGAACACTGTGCTGTGCGACCCCTCCCCCACTTTCAGATCACTCCAACTGGGCTGCATGCAACACCCATCTCCTAAGTGCCAATGGAGAGACTCGGAGGGCAGGACTCAGAGCACCTCACATCTCCCTGGAAGTCCAGAGGGCATCCTGATCATTCCCATCCAATCCCTGGGGGGCTTCCTGGAGGAGGTGGTTCCTATGGTGGACCTTGAAAAGGACCCACACATCACCCCTCCCTGCTGAGTACAGGCTCGCAGATGCCCCAGAAGTGGCACAAGGACCTGGGACAGCAAGCTGGGGCTAGGCTTCAGCTCTGCCATTTGGGCTGGTGCCTAGAACACATCATCCATCACTCGTGGATGTGCTGGGTCCTCCCCCTCTGGCTGCGCCTCCTGGGGCCACACAGGAGTCAGGCTCATCCAGAAAGGGGCACGTCCTCCAGAAAGGCCAAGATGCAGGCAGCACACTCGAGGTATTTCCATCCACACACGTTGGTTAGAAGAGAAATTTCCAAGAATTAAAGGCTACAGAAACCTAGCTATCCCGAGCACTTACTCTCTGAAGGGTCCAGGATTCTACGGAGCAAAGAGCCGGCTTCAGTCCTACGCCCTCAGCGTGTTCAAGGCTGCACTGTGAGGCTCCGACAGGGCTCTGTTCCTTCTCGGGTCTGTTGCTGTCGTTCTGTCCTGAGCTTTCTCCTCTGCTTCTCTTGTGTGTGTTCATAGCACATCTTGCCTACGAGCCCCTTATTCTGGCTTGTCTAGAATTCAAAAACCATGGAACAAAATTGCATGCAAAACTGGATTCATCGTGCCCAGAGGGAGGGACCGAGACCTCTTTTCTGGAGCAGTGAGAACTTGGGACCCCACTCAGCTGCTCAGAAGAAACCCCTTCATCTCGCAAGGTGTGCCGTTACCTGCCCTAAATTCCCGAATAAGAGAAAACTTTGTAAGCTGGGAGGACTCCTGCTGAGGTGGGACTTTCCCAGTGTGCACTAGTGGAGGGAGGCTGTTCCCAGGATTTCTACAGCCCTTTGCCCCACAGAGCTCCAAGGCATACACATTCCATCATTTTAGCCTTTTATACACTCACGACAGTGGTTTGGGAAACACCTCAAAATTAGACAAGCATTAGCTTAGCTTATAAACTTAAAAATAAACTGTAACGGCTTTAATGGTGTTGTATTAAATGCCAGACCTCATAATACCTTACATTTCTTTAATACTTTATGGCTTTCAGCGTACTTTTAAATAACTTCTCATCTGGAAGGTTTTCACAACAGACTGGCCTCGCTCCCTGGCGCTGGCAGCCTGGGGTCCAGCCAGTCTGGGTGCAGACTCACCTCCTCACCCTGGCTAAGGGCCTCCGTGGGTTCCTTGGGACAGACGCCCAAGTCTGGTTGGGATTCTGGAGCTGCCAGCGGGTCCATTCTGCCTGGACCCCATCCTCACACCTGCACTGGCGACCTTTTTCCGTGTCTGAGCCTAGGAGTACTACCTGGGGAGGGGATGGTGTGGTCTCCCCAGCTTGGCGCTGAGGAAGGAAGGACCTCACCCTAAGCCGTAGGATGAAGCCTGTGGGGGTCGGCGCCCTCCCCTCCCCAGAGTGTGCACCGCGGTGGCTGAGGGCAGGCCTTGTCCACATACACGTCCACGTCCATGTCCAGTCCAATCTCTGTCTCTCTGCTGCATCGACCTTAGGCGCTCAGAAGCCTGCCTCACCCTGAACCCCTTGTTTTGTGCAGGACCCCCGAGGCATTTGCAGGTCCCGGTGCAAAATGGAAACATGACACCAGGGGGACATCTGCCCAGTATTGGGAACTGCTCTGGGCTCTCCTGTCGATGTGCATGGTTTCATCTGAGTCCTTAGAGAGTAGAAAGCAGAGTCTCAGAGACTGAGTGGCTTGCCTGGGACGCAGGGAGTTTGATGGGCCGGGGGGCCCTGCCTTGAACCCAGGTCTCCACCTCTGAGAGCCCAGGCCTGCCCTCCTCCCCTCAGCCTCCTCTCCCTGACCATCCTGGACACTCCGGGTCAAGCAAGCTTGAACCCATACTCAGTGGCTTATTTGGTTGGTAGTCTTGGAAATCTCCCGTATTTTTCCAGCTCTCACCTCTCTCTGCACGGTAGGGAAAATGGAGGAGGACTTGTTAGGATACAGAGACTGAGACTAGATGGGGCCCTCCTGGCACAGCTGAGACCTCAGCAAAGAGCAGCTGGTACTCGTGCCCCCACCCCCATCACTCCTCCTCCCAGAGCCCCCAGTGCTAGGTGTCTTCCACTCAGCACACTGCCTCTGGGTACCCCAGCCTTGGACCTGGGTGAATCTTGCTCATGGTGACTTGGAAAAGGTGGATGGAAGGGTGTTAACTCTGTGGGCTGCTGATGGCTCTCCTCTCCCCCAAGCTCAGCCTCTGCCACATGGTCCAGCCTGGACGGGATCTTACACAACCACCCACTGGCATGCTATGGGGATCCTGTATTTTATTAGAGACCAGACCAAAGCGAGCTGAGAGATGGGGTCTTCTTTCACGCTTTGTCTGTGACCTGGGAAGAATTGTGTTTTTCTCCTTTCTGCAAGCATGAAATGAAACAGAAACATCCCAGGTACCTTCCACGGCAACCTGGGCTGGTCCTGAAG
Organism: Leucopleurus acutus; assembly: GCF_964270905.1. Classification (NCBI taxonomy): domain Eukaryota; kingdom Metazoa; phylum Chordata; class Mammalia; order Artiodactyla; family Delphinidae; genus Leucopleurus; species Leucopleurus acutus. The sequence continues at coordinate 101,690,120 of NC_139152.1, forward strand.
AGGTTAGGCACTCTGGTACCTGCTCAAAACGGCTGCAGGTAGGTTTTCATAACATTTCCTGGCCACCCAGTACTAATGGAAATAAAAGCAAAAATAAACAAATGGGACCTGATTAAACTTAAAAGCTTTTGCACAGCAAACTGTAAACAAGATGAAAAGACAACCTATGGAATGGGAGAATATATTGTAAATGATGTGACCAACAAGGGATTAATTTCTAAATATACAAACATCTCATACAGCTCAGTATCAATAAAACAAACAACTCAATCAAAAAATGGGCAGAAGACCTAAACAGACATTTCTCCAAAGAAGACACACAGATGGCCAACAGGCACATGAAAAGATGCTCAACATCGCTAATTATTAGAGAAATGAAAATCAAAACTACAATGAGGTATCACCTCACTCCAGTCAGAATGGCCATCATAAAAAGTCTATTTATTATTTAATAAATGCTGGAGAGGGTGTGGAGAAAAGGGAACCCTCCTACATTGTTGGTAGGAATATAACTTGGTGCAGCCACTATGGAGAACAGTATGGAGGTTCCTGAAAAAAACTAAAAATAGAGTTACCATGTGATCCAGCAATCCCACTCCTGGGTATATATCTGGACAAGATAAAAATTCTAATTTGAAAAGATAATGCACTCCAGTGTTCATAGCAGAACTACTTACAATAGCTAAGACATGGAAGCAACCTAAATGTCCACTGACAGATGACTGGCTAAAGAAGATGTGGTGTATATACACAACAGAATGTTACTCAGCCATAAAAAAGAATGAAATAATATCATTTGCAGCAACATGGATGGACCTAGATATTCTCATACTAAGTGAAGTAAGTCAGAAATAGAAAGACAAATACCATATGATATTACTTATATGTGGAATCTAAAAGAAAGGATACAAATGAACTTACTTACAAAACAGAAACAGGCTCACAGACATAGATAATTAACTTATGGTTACCAAAGGGGAAGGGTGGAGGGATAAACTAGGAGTTTTTGTGATTGACAGATACACAGTACTGTGTATAAAATAGACAAACAACAAGGATCTGCTGTATAGCACAGGGAACTACGTTCAGTATCTTGTGATAACCTATAATGGAAAAGAATACATGCACACTATGTATACACACACACACACACACACACACACACACACCTATAACTGAATCACTTTGCTGGATGACTGAAACTAACAAAATATTGTAAATCAACTATACTCCAATAAAAATTAAAAAAGGTCTACCAAGGAGAAAACCATCCCCTCAGTTCTAGTACACAGAAGGTTTATTAAGTCAACACTGCCCACAAGTGATTTCCACCTCCCCAAGCTTCAGTAATGAGGGCAAGGTCTTTAGGGGACAAAACCAAGAACATACCTTGAGCCAGCGAGTGCACACTTGACCACATGCCCCTGTGTGCATTTACCATCTGGCTTCAGGGTGCCCTGAGCTCACCAAGGACTCCTGCTGTACCTGGGTTGCTGGCACAAATCTCGTTACCACTCACTCACTCTCACCAGGAGTGGGCAGGGAGGTGCCGACCTCCCTTTGTTTATGGGGACATCAAGGGCCTGGGAGGGGTGAAGGGGCCCAGTTGGAGAGCACAGGTGAGGCGAACTGATCCACTGTGTCCAAACCCAGAGCTGTGTGGTGGGACTTGAATGCTGTCCTGCAGAAACTCAGGAGTAACGATGACTATTTCTGCAGCCAATCATTAAGTAAGACTTGCCCCGAGCAGCCTCTCTCCCCGTCCACTTCCTTCCACTGGGAGACTCTCAACCCTGCTCCTCTCCTGGTCTTCCTGACACACCACCCTTGTCCCGCCAAATGGCAGAAGGCCTGGTTTCTGGGCTGCCTGCCCTTAGCGGTTGCCGGGCTTGGACAGTTTGTGCATATGTGAAATGAGCATAGTGGTCTTTTTTGTCAGAATTCTTTTATTATTACCCATAAATTTATTTCTTTGCTTTAATGACATACCTTCTTGCCCTCGACCTTATGAGGCTGAAATCAAATTTCAGGTTAATTTCCAAGTACCTAGTCCTATAAGTTTTGGACTGTGCAAGTTACAGAGAGAATCTTCATAATTCTTATGAGGAGTATTTTACCAGTTACACTGCTGGAGCTAAAGATTACAATTTTATAAATATCTTTAGTCATTTTAGTATAACTACATACTATAATGTAATAGATTTTTTAGTATAACAATAAAATAGACTAATATATCTTGTTTATTTGGGGAATAAATGATTCAGAATAAGGTTTCAAAATAACTGTATAATTATCTGAGCGGTGGAGCAAGTTTTACTACAAATCAGAACATAGATTTGTTTTAGTTTTTTGACATAGTCTTAAGAAATGCTGGCTATTTTCAGTTCCTTTCCGTCTCCCTCCCCTCGACCTAGATCAATGTGGTCTTTGCGGCATGAGGAAAACAATATCATTTAAAAATTAATTTATTGTAAGAGTTTATCAAAGCCTAAGCCAATCAAATTCAAATAGTAATCTCTAAAATAATGTCTTTCTTATTTAAAAATGTTTCCAGCTTTATTGAGGTATAAGTTATTGACAAATAGAAATTGTATATATTTAAGGTATGCAGCATGTTTTGATATACATTTATTGTGAAATGATTACCACAGTCAATCTAATTAACATGCCCATTGCATAGTTACATGTATGTGGCAGGGCAGGGGTGATGGTGAGGACACCGAAGACCTACCCTCTTAGCAAATTTCCTGTACACTGTACAATACGGTACTGTTAACAATAGTGACCATGCTGTACACCCACCGCATCTCCAAACCTATTCGTCCTGCATACTTGCAACTTTGTACCTTTAGACAAACATCTCCCCATTTCCCCCACCCCCAGCCTCTGGTGACCACAGTTCTACTCTGTTTCCGTGAGTTCAATGTCTTTACGTTCCACATGTAAGTGAGATCATGCGATACTCGTCTTTTTCTGTTTGGCTTATTTCACTTGCCATAATGTCCTGCAGGTTCAAGGTTCATCCGTGTTGTTGCATGTTGGCAAGATTTCTTTATTTATTGAGGCTAAAATAATATTCCATCATATATATATGCATGTATATGTACCACATCTCTCTATATCTATTTATATCACCTATCTATCATCTATTATCTATCTATCTATCATCTATCTGTATCTTTCTATCTATCTATATCTCCCCTATCTATCTATCTATCTATCTATCTATCTATCTATCTATCTATCTATCTATCTTCTCTCTATCTACCTATATCTCTATCTATCTATCATCTATCTATATCACATCTTATTTATCCAGTCATCCGTCGACAGACACACTTGGGCTGCTTCCATGTCTTGGCTATTGAGAATAATGCCCCAATGAACGTGGGAGTGCAGATATCTCTTCAAGGTATTAATTTCATTTCCTTTGGCTATATACCCAGAAGTGGAATTGCTGGATCATATGGTAGTTCTAGTTTTAATTTTTAAGGAACCTCCATACAGTTTTCCACAGTGGCTGCACCAATTTACCTTCCCACCAAGAGTACACAAGGGTTCCTTTTCCTCTACATCCTCCCACCTGAAATAATGCTCCAATTTCCCATTTTCTGATGATTGAAAAATATGTTGATATATTTCTTGAAACTACAGACTACTAATATGGTTAGATTTGAAGGATTTTATTTTCGCAGAATACAGTTTGTTCTTTATTTGATTCCCTTTAAAAATTTTTTCTGGAATTATTACTATATCATTTTAAAAATAAACTATTTTAGAACAGTTTTAGATTTACCAGAAAAAAAAAACCTGTGAAGATAGCATAGAAAGTCCCCAGATACCCCACAGCCAGTTTCTCCCATTATTAAATCAAACATTAGTATATTTGTTCAAATTAGTAAACCAATATTAATATGTTATTATTGCCTAAGTCTATATTTATTCGGCTCTCCTTAGCTTTTACCTCATGTCCTTTTTCTGTTGCAGGACCACATCCAGAGCATCACACCTAGTTGTCCTCTCTCCCCAGGCTTCTCTGGGCTGTGAGAGTTTCTCAACTTTCCTTGATTTTGATAATCTTGACAGTTTTGAGGAGTACGGGTCAGTGTATTGTACAATAGAATGTCCCTCAGTGGGGGTGTATCTGATGATTTTATATGAGTAGACTGGGGTTATGGGCTTTGGAAGAAAGACCAAAGAGGTGAAGTGTCATTTTCATCACATTCTATCAAGGCTACATGGTATCGTTGGTGATGTTGACTTTGATCACACGGGTGGGGTGGATTTGCCAAGTTTCTAGAAAGCTACTCTTGCCCAACTTTCCATACTATCATCTTTGGTAGGAAGTCATTGTATGCAGCCTGCACTTAAGGAGTATGAAGTTACACATATCTACATAAATTATGGAATATAGACATAAATTATTTGAGATTATTCTGCATGGATAGTCATCTCTTCTTCTCCGTGTTTTGATCCATCCAATCATTTATATCAGTACAGACACATGGATATTTGTTTTAGATGTTGCATTACTATTTGATAGTTTATTGATTTTGTTGTTCCAGATGTTCCAATGTTCCAGATTTGACCATTGGGAGCTATTTTAGTTGGCTCTTTTGTTTCTGTGACGTACTCCCATCATTGTGTGTGTGTGCATGTGTGTGTTTAGCACTTCCTTCTTTCTGGTACTGCAAGGAGTTTCAAGTACATCTTATATATTTCCTGCCCCAATCCTTGCATCTGCCATTTCTCCAAGAAACCCTGGTTCCTTTCATGGAGAAAACTATTTAGAAACCAATATTTGGATGTAGGTATCCTCATTGCTACTGAGGTGCTGTTGCTTCTGATAGATCAAGGAAATATATGTGTGTATACTAATCCATATGTATACACATATCTATACATATTTCTATATGTAACAGTTTGTATCTGTATTAAGCTAAACAAAATTTCATCCTGGTAATTCTAACCCTACTACATTTCCACATGGGTTATTCCAGCCTCCATGAACAATGCATGTCTTGATCATCACCATATAATACAGACTAGGTTCACTGTCCTAAAAGAATACCCAGTGCTTCACCTGTTCAATCCTCACCTTTATTCCCTGACACATGGCCAACGTTGATATATTTACTTTCTCTATAGTTTTACCTTTACCAAAAGGTTCCATAATTAGAATCATATAGTATGGACACTTTTCAGACTGACTTCTTTCCCTTAGCAATATGCATTTACAATTTTCCATGTCTTTTTGTGGTTTGATAGATAATTTCTCTTTATTGCTGAATAATATCTTATTGAATAGACCAATCACATTTTGTCTACCTATTTATCTACTGAAGACTATATTGTTTGCTTCCAGTTTTGGGTGATAAAGCTGCTATAAATATTTGCATGAATTTTTTTTTTTCACAGACATAAATATTCATATCAGTTGATTAAACAACTACAGATACATTTACTGGATCATCTGATAAAACAATGTTGTTTAGCTTTGTGTTAACTTCTAAACTGTCCTCCAAAGTGGCCATACCACTTTACGTTCTGACCAGTAATTAATTTTATGTATTATACCTGTAATTTGTGTCTTCTCTCTTTCTCGGTTAGACTGATTAGAGATTTATGAATTTTGTTGATCTTTTCAATGAACTAACTTTTAATTTTGTTTTTTTTTCTATTGTTTTCCTGATTTTAATTTCATTGATTTCTGCTCTGTTTTATTATAGTTTTTCTTGGTTTTGCTTTAGGCTTAAATCGCCCTTCTTTCTCTAGCTTCTTTTTTTCTTTTTTTTTTGTGGTACGCAGGCCTCTCACTGTTGTGGCCTCTCCAGTTGCGGAGCAGAGGCTCCGGACGCGCAGGCTCAGCGGCCATGGCTCACGGGCCCAGCCGCTCCGCGGCATGTGGGATCCTCCCGGACCGGGGCACGAACCTGCGTCCCCTGCATCGGCAGGCGGACTCTCAACCACTGCGCCACCAGGGGAGCCCTCTCTAGTTTCTTAATGTGAGATCATAGATGATTGATTTTAGATCTTTCTTAGACTCTAAGATATGCATTTAATCCTATTTTTAAAATTTTGATGAGTTGTATTCTTATTTTTATTTACTTGTTTCTAAAAAAATGTCTCTTAAGATTTCTTCTTTTACCCATGTGTTATTTAGAAGTGTATTATTTAATCTCCTAATATTTCAGATTCTTCCATCTATCTTTCTATTAGTAATTTCTAGTTTAATTCCAAACCTGAGAACAGATTTTGTCTGATTCCTAGTCTTTTAAATCTTTAAGATGTGTTTATGGCCCAGAATGTGGTCTATCACGGTGAGTGTCTAATCTGAACTTGGGAAGAATGTGTATTCTGCTGTTGTTGCATGAAGAATTCTACAAATGTCAATCAGATCCAGTTGATTGATAGTCCTGTTCAGGTCAACCATACCTTTAATGACTTTCTGCCTTCTTGATCTCTCCGTTACTGACAGATGGGTGTTGAATTCTTCCAGTGTAATAGAGGATTTGTCCATTTCCTCTTTTAACTTTTTACCTGATGAATTTTGACAGTCTGGTGTTAGGTACATACACTTTTAAGATTGTTATGTCTTCTTGAAGAATTGACTCCTTTATCATTCTCTCTCTTTATTCCTGATAATTTTTCTCATATTTCCAGAAGTCAGCTGCCTGAAATTAATTCAACTATTCCATATTTCTTCTAATTACTTTTAACCTAGCTGACTCATTATATGTAAAATGGGTCTCTTGTTGATAACATATACTTGGGTCTTCTTTAGTTTTTTTTTTTAATCCACTCTAACACTCTCTGTATTTTAATTGCTATATTTAGACCATTCATATTTAAAGTCACATTTAAAATATAATATTTGTCCTGTTTTAAGAGTTTTCTGTTAATTGCACTTATTCTATGTTACTTTTTTAGTCTTCTCTGTGCAAGTCCTCCTTGAAATAATACTATGTGGTCACATGTGTAAGGCAGGTACCTTATAACTGAATATTCTCAATTCTCCTGTTCCTTTTTGTCATTCACTTATACATACACTGTAATCACCCAATAAATTGTTACTATTATTACTTTGAACAGTTACCTTTTCAATCAATTAAGAATAAAGAAAATTAAATATTTTGTCTTACCTACATTTATCGCTTCTCTAACATTTTTCCTTTCGTTATGGTCTGAGTTTCTGACTTATATTATCTTCCTTCTTCCTGAAGAACTTCTTTAAACATTGATAGGCAAGTCTTCAGGTGATGAATTCTTTCAGTTTTTGTCTTAAAAAGTCCTTATTCTTCCCTTTTAAAGGATAATTTCATTGAATATAGAAGTCTGGATTTTAAAATTTAACTTCTTATATATTTCACTGCACCGTCTCCCTGCTTGCATGGTTGCAGATGAGACGTCTACTGAATTTGTATCCTTATTCCTATATAGGTAAGGTGTTATGTTTTCCGCTGGCTTCTTTCAAGTTTTTCTTTGTGTTTGAATAAAATATGAATGCAATATCCCTAGGTGTATTATTATTTTCTTCTTTAAATCCTTCTTACTGTTCAGTGAGCATCTCAAATCTGTGGTTTGGAATTGGTCATTAATTTTGGAAAGTTCTTAGCTATATATGTATATATAGAGATAGATAGATAGATATAGATAGATAGATAGATAGATAGAGATACACGCACATATATATTTTCTGCTTGCATACCTCTTTCTTCTCCTTTTAGTATCCCAATTACACATATATGTTATATCTTTTGACACTGTCCCACAATCCTTGGATGTTCTGGAAATAGCCATGGTGGCCACCTCTGGTTTTCCCAGCCTGCCTGCCTCTGTTGGTCCTTTTTCCTCTCCCCACTGCCCCAGACCCTGGGTGGCATCAGGATCAGGTGAATTGCAGGAGCTGCCACATCTCTCCTGCAGACACATGGCACATTCAGTCCCTACCCTGTACCCAGAACCTTGTCCTTTTCTTGTTGCCTCACCCTCTCCCCACCTTGGCCACTTTCTGAAGGTAGCATGATGCGGAAGAGAGACCTGGCTAGGAGTCAGGCAGCTCATGCCTCCTCAGTTTCCTGTGTGAATTGGAGATGCTGTTAGCCCTGTCTGACCCTGAACTCCTGGTCTCTAAGTTAAGGGTAATAACTCCTGGACTTCACAGGGCTGTCATGAGGATCAGCTAACAGGCATGAAGTTTGCTGTGTGGTTGATGCAGGCTTCAGGAAATGGAGCTCACACAAGCTCCCACCCCTGTGCCTGGCTCTGCACACATCTCATCTCCCAAGTGTCCCTCCTGCTCTCTCTCCTCTCATGTAGGCTGGCTCTGTCCCAGCAAGCGATCTGCATGTCAAGTTCTCTGCCTACTGGGTGTGAATTCCAAGTGACAGAAAGCTCTCCATCTCCTCCTTGCAAGACTCCTCACTCAGGCATAAGACCCAGACCATGGTCTGAGTCAAACCTCTCCCCAAGTCCAACCAAGGGTGCACTGTTTGTAACTGATGAAATAGTTGCAAACCTCTTCAATCTCAATTAGGAATGTCCTGCTTAAATTTCCCCTTATACTTTACTTCCATGATTGCTTTCTCCATTTGGTTTTTATGCAAGTAAATTTCAAGGCTGTCTTACAAGCACATCAGGTGGGAATCATAAGAGAGAGGCTAGAAGAGGATCTATGTGGGGAAAATCTACCGTCAAATAAGTTTGGAAAATTATAAGTAAAGCTAAACAATTTTTTTCAATTGCTAGAAGTTTCTGAACCTTTATTTTCATGACTGAGTCCTGTGGCTCAAATCGCCCAAACACAAAGCTTTCTCCTCCCCTCTTTGTGCTGTCTCAGATACTTTTCTTTTTCTCTGTGAGATCATCTTGCAGGAAACATGCCCACTGTGGAGTCGTCTTTGACAGTGCTGGCTGCAGTTTCAGGGAGACCATGGCAAGAGTTACATTTCCTTCCTGCTGTTATACCTATAGTGTCTCCCAAGCAGGGATTCTGTGGCTCTGCAGCCCAGAGGTTCAAGGCTGGTGCCTGATGCCTGCTCACCACCCTGCATGATTTTATATCTAACAAGCCCTCCCTCCAGCCTGATAGAGGAATGGCAGAGGGTGCTGGCTGGTCGGGGAGGAGATGGCAGTGACTCTCCTTGTGGAGGGCACACTCTGATGCTGGAGGTTCCAGGAGAGGAATCCTGGTCAAGGCAGGACACTCTGAGGATGTTTTCAAATCTAGTATTTGATGACTCTACTAAGACTCGGTTTACTTTTTCTTTTTTAAAGTAAAATGCACGGCACAAAGTCTACTAAGTGTATGTACTGTCAGCACATCGTTAACCCAATTTGGTTTTGCCAAGTACCTTGTATAGTGTGTGTTACAGTATCAGTACTTAGCAAATGTTGTTGAATGGTAGAATAGGCATTATATCCTAGAATCCGGAGAAATGCCATCTTGGGGATGATGGTGAACAGATAGCACGATTCAAACCAGATGCCAAGGAGATTTTTAAATGTCTCAGGGGATGACATTCCCATCATTTATTTGGTAAAAATTGCTCTCTGCTCCATCTTGAAGCCAGCTCTTTTCTGGCACTGGAAACACAATCTAAATAGCATTAAATTCCAGTGAAATTTTCTCACTTCCTACTCATGTTCCTCTTTGACTTTAGGCCAATCTCAATTGGCCCAGTTTGCTGCAAGCCTGCCTCATCTTAGATTAAACTGGGCAGCCAGGTTTCTTCTTGTCTTCATTAGCCACACTAAGGACACGGGACTGATGATCTCAGTGCATCATTTTGATGTACCGTGCTAGGTAACAGGCCTCACTACTGCCATTGTTCTTTCTTCACCATAGGTCTACGCCCAAGAGTGGAAGGAGAGATGTTACTTGGAAGGCTATAGCATTTGTTCGTCTGGGAGAGGATGATAGCTTGGACCAGACGATGGCAGTTGGCCTGGAAAGAAGGGAAGTGACTTCAGATATTTTTGGAGGAAAGGGCACCAGGATCTGCTGATATTGGTTGTGTTGGTGAGGGGTGGGGTGGTGGAGAAGGTGTAAGAATGTGAGGAATCCAGGATTTATACCTTTGTACTGGAGCAACTGGACTGTCACGCCATTTATAGAGGTGGGGTGATTCACAGAGGCACTGAGACCCTATAGGAAGGAAATGCAGAGTTCAGCTTTGGACATCATAATTCTGAGATGACATTAGACATCCAATGTCAAAAAGGCAGTTAGATTTACTAATCCTGGAGCCTACTGGCCAAGAGTAGAGTTTAGGGAGTCATCAGTGGATAGATGGTATTCATAGTCACAGGACTGAATGGGGTCCTCTAGGAAATGGGCTGGGGCTGAGTCTTAAAGCTCTCCAGGGCTTGTAGCCCCATCTGAGAGGGAGCAGTCACTGGGAAGAGATGACTGCCAGGAGCTTTTGTTGTCTCAGAAGCCAAGAAGGTAGAGTAATCAACTCAATACATTCATATGTAAAGCAGGGAAATCACTGATGATCATGAGATAGGACAGGGTTGCGAGTGTAGAGGGCAGAAGCCAGAGGGAAGTGAGTTTAGAACAGGACATGAAGGGAAGAAGTGAAGCTGGTGATACTGATGATACTTATGAGGGCCTTCTGCTGGGAAGAAAAGATGAACAATGAGGTAGTAGCTAGATGGAAATACGAAGCCAAGAGAAGTTGTGTTTATACTTTATTTTTGTAAGATGGTATACCTACCAGGGCCCATATGTAGGGGAAAATACACTGATTTCAAAGGCAAAGGGCACTGCAAATGAGAAATTTTATCCCTGAGAAGGCAGGGGGAGACAGCAAAAGACTGAGTCTCTGATAAACATGGGCACACTCCTTAGGACATAAAAAGGGAGGGTAGAAAGATGAGCACAGGAGTAGGAATTGGTGGATTTGGGAGCAAAAGGAGGAGGCAGCTCTCATTTTCTCAGTGAGGCATATGATGATTATGGACTACAGAGGTGGGAGAAGGCATTAAATACTTAACTTGCAAAAAGGAGAAATTAGCATTTTACAAAATGGGTTGGGATTGCTGGGCAATTTTGCCAACCAACTCGATGGAGCATTTAAATAAGTCCTGCAACCATGGTTCAGTGTTTTACTGTCACTATGTTCAGCAGCCTGGGTGAGGCGCAGAGTGGGTGGAGAAAGGGGGTCAGTATGTCAGAGGAAATGAGAGGCAAGGGAGCTGAAATTAAGAAGAGGATTTAGAATGATGGACCTAATGTGAGCAAAGTGTGAAGCCAAGACATAAGGGGGGGGGTGGGTCTTCAAAAAGTGGTTGGTGGTGCAATTAATTCAACATCAAAATGACACGAACTTGAATGTGACAGCGAAGACTGGTGAAGTGGGGCACTAGAATAAGGATGCTGGAGAGAGAGGTGATCCATGGGTAAGATGCTCTTGCAGTTCTGGAGATGAGATTGCCTAAGATCTGACATGGGAGAGGATGGGGCAAAGGAAGAGATGACCAGGAATTAGGAAACTGATTAACTGAGAGAGCAGAGAGATGCTCCCTGTGGATGCTGATATCATGGGGGATGGCGGACATGGAGATCAAGGTGGAAAGGCGGGGTCCAGCATATGCCATAAACACTGGGATGGACTGGACCTCAGATGGTGTCCACACAGGCTGGGCACCTAATGGAATGACACACACTTTAAAGAAGCCAGGAATTTGAAAAATGAGTTTGTACACAACAAAAGTGTAAAAAGAGACTTGCCCAAACCCCAGGGCTGACCTCCAGGTGTGTAGGTTGAGTAGTCTCAAAGTGACAGAGGGACAGGGATGGTGGTGCTTTCAAGGAACAGCTGGATCTCAAGCCAGAAGAAAGAGAATATAAAAGAATATGGTTATTTTGCATCTGCCTATTAAAATGCAAACATATGGGCAGGGATTTTACCTGTTTTTGTCATTGTTTTATCCCAGTACCTTGAACAAAGCCTTGAACATGGAAGGTACTCTGTAAATAGTTGTTTAATAACAGTTGGATTATGAATGTTGCTGTTTATGATCACAAAATAGGCGCCTTATGCAATTTCTGCTTTCTGTAAGTCAGAGAGGTTTAGTTTGAATTTTAAGTATCGTCTAATCTTAGGTCACATAAGAGTTGAAATAAGCATTATTCTATACAGACAGTGTATTGCATTTCATAATAACCATTATATACGTTATATTATTTATAATAATTAGAACTTACATACCCCATTTACTTTTTTGCCTACTTGATCTGTCAAAGAATAGAAGAATTTTATTCAGCTGTTGTTGGGTGTCTGACATGTTCTCTTCATACTTCAATTTGATATTTCTTTATCTGCTTTGATTCTGTGTTATTTGGCACATAAAGGTTCGTAACTGTCATCTCATTGTGTCAAAATGAACACTTAAGAAACATCACCCACTTTGTCGTGTTTAGTTTTTTACTTTGACTCATACTTTATCTTAGGTGGTTGTTGTCTCCTGTGCTTTGTTTGCTTGGTAGGTATCTGTCTATTCTTTCACTTTCAATCTTTCCAAACCTCTTTGCTTTAGACAGGACTCTTGTTAGATAATGTGTAAACAGGCTTTGGTTTTGTTCCAGTCACCCTTGAGTAATCCACGTAATCCCTTTAAAGTTTCTGCACCGTGTTTCGTCTGATTTTTATACCATTGACTTTTGTGCTTCTAATCTCTAGTTTTCTTATTGCTGTCTTCGTTTTATCTTTGTCATATGTTCTTTCTCTTTGAGAACAGTGATTTTGAAGGCATCTGTACAATGCCAATTCTTCGACTGGCCAATTTTAGTGCTGTTTCTAACTGTTACAGAGTTGAAGTCTCCTCTAGTTATCAGTGTCTATTAAGTTTCTTAGTGGCCCTTCCACCTTTGTAAGATCCAGAAATCTTCACTCTTAATTTCTTCCAGAGTCCAATTTCCAAACTTTCAGGTTTTACTGCTAAATTCTGGAATTAAACAAAGCTCATTGATTTTTTTTTTTTAACAGCATAAAGTTTTATTTCATTTTGTTTTACTTAAGAACAACTGTTTCCATCACCAGAATAATTTTATTTGTAGGCAGAAAACACCACTGTGTGATTTTGAGCTTGATGGAAAACTAGATATGAATCCGACTTCTGCCATCTATTAATTTTTGTCACATTTAGACAAAGACATTCACGCCTGTTTTCACCCCTACATTGATTGTTAAACACTTTCTCTACATAGATTCTATTTTAAGAATTATTAACAATATGTAACTGGGAGCTGGGTGTACAGCACGTATGCATCATATGCTTAAACGGTTTCCGGGCTCACTGTTATCTCTTTTACACCACAGCGCCTCTACTCCTGGTTAACTGTTTTTTTGAACTCATTTTACAATTGACTAAAATGCATTGTGAGGTGATGTGTCCAGACAGGGTACATGGTTGCTATATTTTCAAAGCTTTTGCATATCTGAGACTTGTTTTTTCCTTGACCTCATTTGCAGATGCCAACTGAGCAGGATATAGTATAATTGAATCCAAATATTTTTGTCTTAAAATGCTTTCAATGTCCCTCCACTGCTTGCTGTCTTGTAAGGTTGCAGAGAAGAACCATGTGACAAGGCAGGCTTTCCTTCCTTTGTCAGCAACTGCATGCCCAGGACCTGATGTCGACCTAACCAACAGGACAGCACTCGGTTCATGTCTGCTATTCAGATCACTCCAACCCCTTCGCCAGGCTAGAGAAAGATAACAGAAGTCTGGTAAGAATATCCCTCATGGATTTGAATTCTCCTCTCCCTAAAGAAACATGCAAATTAGTCAACACCATTTTAAATGACTCTGATTGTTACCACAGTCACTAAGATTCGGTTTAAAAGGGGTTGAGGCTGGGGCTGACACAATCTCACCAATATACATGATCATCACTCTACTAGAACTTTCTGAGTTTGTTAAATTGGGGAGTGAGTGCCAGTTTAAAAAAACACAGAAGGTTGACATAAGAAAATACTTTATTTGATGCCTTTAGAATTGCAATTCAGGGGACACACATTTGGGTAAAACTGAAAGAATGTTTCAGGGCAGAGAAGGGGTCAAGAGCCTATAAAGCCAAAAGGCACGAGGCTGTGCTCTGATGTGAGAAAGGAAATATTTATCCTTAAGGGGTGACGGCCACAAGTGGCTGTAGGGTGAGGGTTCAGTACGTATCTTGAGTTTCTGGCAGACGTTCTGGATGCGATTATGCGGACAAAGAGTGGTCAAAAATCAGATTCCATCCAGGCTAGGATGTGCGTAAGTCACACGTCCTCAGTGGCCTCCTGCCTCCATTTTAGAGAACCCTCTTAGCAATGCTGACTCCAGTTTGATTTCCCTTTCACATTTCCTCCTTTTTTTTTTTTTTTTTTTTTGCGGTACGCAGGCCTCTCACTGCTGTGGCCTCTCCCGTTGCAGAGCACAGGCTCCGGACGCGCAGGCTCAGCGGCCATGGCTCACGGGCACAGCCGCTCCGTGGCATGTGGGATCTTCCCGGACCGGGGCACGAACCCGCGTCCCCTGCATCGGCAGGAGGACTCTCAACCACTGCGCCACCAGGGAAGCCCTTCCTCCTTTTGATCAAGATCTTTCTTTGGAAAGCACTGATGATCAACCATGTAGTTATTTGGCCTTGGCATTGAATTTCTTGGTGCTGGGAAGGCTCATTCCCAGAGATTCATGTCCCATGGAGGAGGGGAAGAGGTGATTTAGGGAGAGGTGTGCTTTCAGAGTTTATGGGCACATTTGAGCAACAAGGAACCGTCTAGAAAGTGAGTCTTAAGTGGCATTCTAAAAAGGAGAAATTTATGTCTCTTCATTAGAAGGAATCTTATAGGTGTGGTCAACAATCTCCAGATGCCAAGTTATCATTATTCCAGTGGAGGGCTTTAGAGTACAGCAGTGAGAGAGAAGCACAAATGGTTTAAAAACAGCAAAGAGAATAAATAAGAACAATGATTAGTATAATGAATTGCAAGTTGGATGGCAATAAAACACCAAGTCCAGAGGGGAGCCAGCCGAAAATATCTAGATGTCAGGATCGAAGCACCTTTTGTAGTTTGAAATGTCTCTGATGATGTCATCGGGTGTTTAGGTAAACTTTCTGAGTAGATCATATAGCAACAGGCATGAAGATTGTCAATACATTAGCAGTTACGGTGATTTCTCTGAATTTTATATCAAGTTGTCCAACTTTAGCTTGCATGGCTTTGGAAAAAGGGCAGTCATAGTTCTCAATGATTCCAAGTCAAAAGGATGGGACTAACACCGGAAATGCTAGTTTGGAGAGTCATAGCTAGATATAGGAGGAAACTAGAAGAATTCAGGATCTAGTCCAGTTTATCGGGTAAATGCCAAAACCTCAGAGACAAATAATAATGCTAGATTCTAATATCCACAAAGGTATATTATGGAAACAATTTGTCACTCTAAAGTCACCCTCATCTCTACCAAAGATAGCCAAATTCATATTAATTTGTTTTCAAAATAAGACTGGTTTTAATGAATTTGCCTGGATTATTTACATAAGTGTATCAAGAATAACAGTTGATCGTATAGGCTCTTTTAAATGTGCTTTGCTGGAACTTTTCACAAGAAACCTCAGCTTGAATTTTCAAAGGCCTCTAGAGGCCAGGAAAGCCAAGCCAAGAACTTACCATTGGACTTTGCCTGCAATACTTACAGATTTGGGTGAACTCTTCCGGAGGTCCATAAAATATCTTGTGGTTTCTGCACCTGCCAGGAAGTGACTTTCCTTACTCACATGTTTAGGCCACTGGGAACCCTGTAAGCAAGGTCCCAGGCTGTTTTCTCAAGGATCTTTATTGGCTCCATAAAGTCAATCTTAGTTCCTTAAAGCTGTCTGGTCATATCTGAGTCTATGCATGTCTCTCTCAAATAAGACATTCCAGTCAAAGCCTTGGTAATATAACTGATATTTCCAACGTGTCCTGTTATGAGGAGAACAGATTCTTAGTGATCTTATGCAATAATTATACTGTTATGAAAATAAGAGAACTCGCTAAGAATTTCTGAAGTCTGGAGGGATCAGGTAGGAAGAAAAAGATACATGTTTCATCTTTGTTTACAAAGGTACACTTTATCAAATTGTTGCAAGTCATAGATAGCTTAAGAGAACACGTTTCCTTAAACCTGGAAGAGCAAAACATAGAAGAACCGGCAATGTTTAAAATAAAAAGTCATAAAAATTATACTCATCCTCATCAGTCTATTCAGTTCCATGGAAAAAATTCTTGATCTTTTATCTCTTGTGAGGAGTTTTATGAAACCATCAGTTTTTTCATTAGAGTTCTGTTAATTTTTATCCAATTCAATGGTATGGTCTGAAAGTTTAACAGAAACCTATACTCTTTAGTAACTGTCATGAATCTCTCTGAAGATGAAACATTTGTAAAAGCATCAGAGCAAAACAATAACTCTGTTAATGAGAAAGACTTTAAAATGGCATGATTGAATATCTGATTACAATGCAATTGACAAGGGAATTAGGTTTTTTCTGTTATGTGAAACATTTTCAGTAGAATCATGACTGATAACCTATACCAAGGCATATCAGATTTCCAGGGATTTCACATAGTTTTTGAAACACTGATTATATGTATACAGACACATCATAAAGAAGCCTTAGTATTACTTCTTTTCCGACAATGCTTTCCATGTAGTTTAACATATCAAGTAAACTTCATTAGTCTAACATCTACCTTTTTATAAGAAGAGAGAACAAAATTTTTTAATGTCTGAAACATTTATATTAACATATTTCCATACAAATAACCCAAAGAAAGTTCAGTACTAGTTGCCTTCCTTGTCTGCTTACTTGTTCTCTCACACTGCAGGCTCCCATCAGTCATCAATCCTACACACATCAGTGTACACATGTCAATCCCAATCGCTCAGTTCAGCACAGCACCATCCCCACCCCACCGTGGTTTTCCCCCCTTGGTGTCCATACGTTTGTTCTCTATATCTGTGTCTCAACTTCTGCCCTGCAAACTGGTTCATCTGTACCATTTTTTCTAAGTTCCACATACATGCATTAATATACGATATTTGTTTTTCTCTTTCTGACTTACTTCACTCTGTGTGACAGTCTCTAGATCCATCCACGAGACAACAAATTTTTGATATATTTCATGGGCTCTCTGAAATATTTCATATCTCAAAGGTAGTTCTTTTTTTTTTTTTTTTTTTTTGTTGTACGTGGGCCTCTCACTGTTGTGACCTCTCCTGTTGCAGAGCACAGGCTCCGGATGCACAGGCTAAACAGCCATGGCTCATGGGCCCAGCTGCTCCATGGCATGCGGGATCTTCCCGGACCGGGGCACGAACCCGTGTCCCCTGCATTGGCAGGCGGACTCTCAACCACTGTGCCACCAGGAAAGCCCTCAAAGGTAGTTCTAAGTCAAAAAGACTTCATTTAGAATTTAATTTCAGGAAGTTTGTCAAAAATATCAAAAGTTTTTAAAACACTTGGTCAAATAGAATCATGGGTCACTATGAAATAATGCTTAGTTATCCATTTAACCAAGATAACAAAGACTTCATAGGCAAATATAGAAGGTTATATAGTTCTGATCAAAACTTAGCTCTTTTAATATCAAGAGAATTAGTTTACTTCAGTAATTAAAGTCCTGATAAAGACAACATAGAAATAAGTGGTTATTTTGACAAAACATAAGATCTACATTTTATAATCTTTTATTATAAAGATCTGAACAAAAGGAAAAAAAAAAACTTTGCCCTTTTAATAAAGAGAAAAAACAAATTTTAATTTTGTATCAGCTTACTTTTGATATTAGAACTCATCCATTTAATTAAATTTATTCCAATTTTAGTCAGTCATGACCACACAAAAAATGCTTTCTAAACACTTCTTTTTTTTTCACAGAACTTTTACAACTTTTTATGTCCATTTTACTTGTTCCTTGTTTTCTTTCCCATCTAGAAATAACCAGCTTTTCTTTTCCCTTAACATTTCCATTTCTTATACCTTTAGAAAATTCCCTTGTATACAAAGATATTTTCCTTATTAATTGTAGTAGTTTTAATTAAATATATTCATTAAAACTTTTAACCCTTAGAATACAATTTCTAGTGAAAACCAAACAATAAGCAATTATGAACTATTTGTTATACCAGCTTTTTTTTTAATGTGGCACAAAATGTGGCTAACAGACCCAAGCATTAGTTTTTTCGTAATAAGACAAAAGTAGGCAAACTTAGACTTGTTTAGCAGTTAAACTTAGACTTGTCTAATGATCTAGACATTCAACGAATTCCCATCATTTAATTTAACTTAGCAGGCCTGAGAATTGGGGGCCAATGGTGTAAGTCGTAATCAAGTCCTGAGTCTGAAAGCTCCAGAAACAGGAACTGCAATGTACAAGAGCAGAAATCCCAGCTTAAACAGAGAGAGAACTTGCCCTTCTTCCATCTTTTCCTTCTATTCAGGTCCTCAGTGGATTAGAGGACAACTACCCATGTTAGTGAGGGTGATGATTACTCAGTCTACTGATTCAAATGCTAATCTCTTCTGGAAATGCCCTAACAGACACAGCCCAAAATAATGTTTTACCAGCTATCTAGGTATCCCTTGTCCTTGTCAAGGTGACACACAAAATTAACCATCACTGTGGGTTATTTCAGAGATCTTCTATATAAAACCAAGGGGTATTTTCAATAGAAGTATTAGAAATAATTCAAGACAGGAATAGTATCCGCCTGAGCTGTGGTAGGAAAAAAAAAATAGTTCGGACACAAGAAGTCTTAATCCAAGCTTTACTAGAAAAACGTGGGGTGTGAGATCATACTAACTATGTGATCTGCAAAGTGTCACATTAAAAATTTACTTTAAAGGGAACTTGAGTTTGTAATAACCCAATGCCCCTGCCAGAAACAAAAACAAATCCTCACTGGAAGAACAGTCTTTAAATCCAGTCCTAGGAGAATTCTCATGGCTAATACCAAAATATAATCTCTCTCTCACACACACAAAATCACAAAACACTTTAAGACGTCAGCTTCCATGAATCAAAGTCAGCAGAAACAGCAACCACAGAATGAAACCTGCACAGAATGAGGAATAAGAAATTATGAAATACAGAATTTTTAGTGCATGTTAAATACATGTTAATTACATTTAAAGAACTAAGGCATTGACAGTATAAAGAAGGAATGGGAAACTATTAAAACTGAGCAGACAGATTAAAACGAAATACAGCAAACAAGATATTTGAAAATGAAAAGGTAATATTTTAATTTAGAAACTTGAGTGTGGATTAAACAGCATTTTATGCTCACTTGAATATATCATCAGTGAACTGGAACATAAATATCAAGAAATTACAGGTAACTCAGACAGACTAGTGTGAAAGAGAGATTAAGAGACCTGGAAAATATCAACAGAAAGAGGAATTCTAATATACCTCTAACTGGAGTTCCAGGAAGCAAGGGAAAAGAAAGTGGGAGAGAAGTGATATTCCAAAGAGAGACTAACCAAGAATTTCCCAGAATTAATGAATGATAATGATCCCCCCCATATCTCAATCAATCTAAAGTAAACTAAATAAAAATAAGTCTGTGCTTAGACAAAGCATAGTAATACTTCAGGAAAACAAAGACAAAGGAAAGATCTCAAAGGAAATCAGAAATAAGAGAAACATTACCTACAAAAAGGTAATGAATGGCAACTGAATCTAAAGAAACACTGGATGCCAGAAGTTAGTAGAAAATATTTTTCATGTGCTAAGAAAAAATTACTGTCAGCTTGACATTGTGTTCCTGAAGAATAGACTTTCTAAGAATTAGAGGACAATATGTTTTTACATAAACACATTATCTACACCAGGACTAGGGAAATAAATATTTCCAGGGTTGGTCACGTTCTGACCAGCCAGAGCAGAAAGTCTTTACTGAGCAATTAGGACACTCAGTTGAATCCCTAGAAGAGATCAAGCACTCCTTTTTTTCTTCCATTTTCTCCCTTTTTGAATGGAAATGTCTAAAACCCTTATCCTATTTCGTCCCATTATTGTATTTTAAAGCAGATCACTTATTTCTTGAGTTTCACTAATTTACAGTTGGAGAAGAATTTTGCCCCAGGATGGATTATATGCATATCTTTATCCTAAATGTTAGATAATTTAAATGATAAAATTTAGAACTATTAACTGATTGATAAGACATAGATGAGATTTTGGACTCTGTGTTAATGTTGCCATGAATTGAGACTTCTGGGGATGTTGGGATGATCTGAAGGTATTTTGCATGTGGGACAAACACAAATCTTTAGAGGACAGAAGGCAGACCATTGTAGAAATAATAATACCCCTACCCAAAGACGTTCACATCCTGATCCTTCAAATCCTTAAGTGTGTTTTGGTACATTGAAAAATTGTACGATAATAAACGTGTGTTGTTTGAAGCCACTGAATGTGTTGTATTTATTACAGCAGAAACAGGAAACTAATGAAATGGAAATTTAAAAATTAAAAACTGAAATTAAGAACTTAATAAATGAGTTTAACAGCCAACTCTTCTCATCAAAGAAGGGATCAGTGAACTGGAATATAACTCAGTAGAAAATACCCAGACGGAAGCACAGAAAGCAAGAAGGATGACACATAAGAAAAGCATTGCTGCCAGAGATGAAAAGGTTAAAAAGAGGATATCATTAATTACATTTTAAATAAAAATGAAAATTAGTATGGTCCATCTTAGAAAAGTATGAATTACAAATCAACTCAAGAAGAAATCATTTTAGAACTTGAACCAGTAATTTTAAATATCTCTCTAAGGATTCCTCAAAGTCCAATCAGTTTTAGACAAGTGCTTCAACCATTGTAAACAGAGAAAAATTCACTTCTTTCCCAACCTTTTCCAGATTATAAAATAAGAAGAAACACTTGACCTTTCCCTTTATGAGATTGCTAGAATATTGTTACCAAGTTCCCAGATCGATAGTATAAGAAATTAAATTACAGGCTAATGCTAATGATAAATCAAATGCAAATATCTTCAACAAAATATTAGTAAACTCCATCCAGTACAGGCTCACCTCATTTCCCTTTATTGCACTTCACAGATATTGTGTTTCTTTACAAATTAAAAATGTGTGGTGACCACGTGTTGAACAAGGTACCATTTTTCTTCAAACAGCGTTTGCTTACTTTGTGACTCTCATGTCACATGTTGGTAATTCTAGCAATATTTCAAGCTCTTTCATTATTATTATATTTGTCATGGTGATATGTGATCAGTGATATTTGATGCTACTGATGTGACCTGCTGAAGGCTCAGATGATAGCACTTTTTAGTAATAAGCTATTTTTAAAGTGAGTACTTTTTTAGATTTGATGCTATTGCACACTTAATGGACTGCAATATAATGTAAACGTAACTTTTATGTACACTGGGAAACCAAAAAATTCACGTGACTTACTTTATTGTGATATTCTCTTTATTGCAGTGGTCAGAAACCAAACCTGCAGTGTCTCTGGAGTATGCCTGTAACATATAAAACATGCAATCTACTGTGACAAATGGGGGTTATTCCCAGAACACGAGTTTGGTGTAACATTAAACTAATTTACCATATTAACAGATGAATGTTGAAAACTGTCCAATTGTAAAATGCAGTAAAATAATTTTACAAAATCAATATTCTTTCATGATAACAAAGAAACTCTTTGCAAACTGAGATAGGAAAGGAACTGTCTAACCAGATAAATACTATGTGTTGGGGAAAAAACCTCAACATTAATCATGATTACAGGCTTTAATATTTAAAGCCTTATTGTTGAAGCTGGAAGGAAGAAAATATGGGTCTGATGGAGACCAGCTTCAGGGAAGAACCAAGGATGCAGCACCTCGGGTACCGGGTTGGCCCCATTTGACACTGGGGGATCTTTCTCCAGCTTGGAGCCCAAGGAGGGTGCAGGGGCTGAGAGGCAGAGCACAGGAGGGATGAAATAAGGAGAAATGGAGCGGCAGCTCATACAACCTGACAGAGGTTAGGACTCACACACTCTGCATCTGAGTTTCCTCACCAGCCAAAGTGGGACAGTGATGTTTTCGTCTGTGAAGATTTAGCAAAATTTATTTAAAGTGTGTTGCACATGAAAATAGACACATCATCAGAAGCCATTATTCTTTGTATGATATGAGGTTGAATCATGTGAAGTTGTGGATATCCTAGTGTTTTTGATGTTCAAAAATGGCATTTCACATGGTTGAACTTGGAAGTTCCTGTTGAGGTGTGTGTAGGCTACCCTTGTAGCTAGTATGCACTAACTAGTGACGACAAAGAGACCAAGGGCTGATTGTCCTGAAACTAACACTTCCACGTATACGTATCTTGTATTCTAATATTCAGTTGTTTCTTTTCTTCTCCACAGTTCACTATTTCTAATATTGGGATATGTTTTACAAGCAAGGTTTACGTGAAGTGTCATTTTCCCTTTATAACCAGAAAATCCATAACTGAATCGTTGATGTGTCTTACAATTCATGATGTCTAAGATTTAATTTCAAGCTAAACATCATGGTTTTGAAAATGATGCCAGAGGGAAAAAAATGAGATGATCTACTAATATTTCTTGGCATTTGATCATTGTACACTTGGCCCCCAAATACCCCCAAACATATTCTCCAGGCCCTTTGGGGAAGCACTACAGAAGGCGGACCTGGCCTCTGCTGTGCACATCCTTCTCCCACAGCTTCTGAGCACCAGCCATTCATCACCTGAGGGACCCAGGAAATTATTCACAGACCAGCAGAATCTGAACGTCTAATATTCAATATTTCAAAAACTAAGTGCAAGATAATGCCTTCTTTCTATGAAGTCCATGGAGATTGCTCTGAAATAAATGAGGTTTTATGTCTTCATTATACACGAAAGCTATTTAATTACATATACCTGGAAAATAGATCAGTCATTTACCAGAATATAGCTAGGCTCGCCTTCCTTGTCCTGAGAAGCAGGAGCAGAGTCTGGACAAGCCTTGTTCACACTGGTCGCGCCAGCATTCACCTGGGACAGGTCTACCGGCAGATGGATCTGACCCCCAGGTCTGTCTGTTCCATGGGACCATCTGGAACACCCTTTAATAGGATGGCCACATGTCCCAGTTTGCTGAAGACAGTCTCATACTCCTGTTCAGTTTAGCATTTTGCCAGGTGTTTCATTCTTAAATGAAGCATCATTAACAATTGCATTAAAATAAGCCAGGTGGGCTGGTAACCTTCCACCTGCACTTCTGGCTTCTGCTGTGTTCCTGTCGAGCACCAGAGCTAGGACAGTGATTAAATATGAAAACCTCATCATGGGACTTCATAGGTGAGAGGAGTGTGAAATGTTTTTGAAATGGGGTTGGGGAATGGTAGCAGAAAAGCCCTGCTGTCAGGTGTGTAGACAGCAGTCTGAACGCTCCTGGTACAGTTTGTCTTTTGCTGTATGTTATAAACCTATATTTTGTTTTTTGGAAGACATTTATTTCGCAATAACGTTCACCATTGAGACATTCAAAAATAAGGCACTCATAGAATAAAAATTAAGAAATGACTTTCTGCTTCTCCAGGAATTTCATGGTGTGCATGCATCTTCAGTAAGATATTTGGTATTGTTCTCCATGTAAACTCCAGAAGACACAGATGTCCCAAGAGAGCATCTGCATCTTCTTCAGAAGTCGGTCATTATGTTAAGATGTGTGTCCTCAAAGAGGCAAGCAGATCCCGGGTAGTGCCAAAGCAGAATTCCATTTCACTCTGAGAGGCATTGCTGTTCAATCTGATCAGCTGACGCCTTTCCTAGTTTAATCTTGTTCATTTTTGATTCCAACCTCTCTTGTGTACGTCTGAAAAGCAGAGCAACAACTATTAATACGTTGGGTGGGTTATCACAAAAGAACATTGTAAATAGTTAAATGAGAGTCTTACCTCCGCGTCGTCAGATTCTGGAAATAGTACGTCAGTTGATCTATTTTTTCAAATGAGGTTTTATTTAATACACATAATAAAATTAAAGCCTTATTGTGTCAAAATTCTTTTCACCTTACTGTGAAGACTATTGTAAATTATGTTAAAAATTTAAACATTTAAAAGAAAATCATTTGGTTTTGTACAGAAATTTCATGAAGTCTGATGAAGTGTAGAGTTATGCGGAAAAAATATTTTACTAGACTGAGAAACTATGGAGCTTTGACAATTCCTAACCTCATTCAAATTGTGAAGTTATATGTGCCAAAGATTTACAAATATTTTTTATTCATACACACTTCAAGTTAACTGAAGCCTTTTTTGGTAACAAAACTGATTTGGAATGTGAAAACGATACTAGCGCTTCCACTGTAGTCCATACTCAACTGGGTCTTAAAAATATTGGGGCCTTGAAGTATTGTATATCAAGCTAAGTGCCCCACAGCGGTGTTAGCATTTTTGTAAAGAAATCCTCTACGTTTCAGTTACACTTTGTTCCAAACTCTTTGATTTTAGAAACCTTTAATGAAGTAATTCTACATATGAAGTTCCAAAAATAACTTGAGATTTAAAGCTTTTGGCAATTTGCAATTATTTAGCTATTTTTCTGTCTTAAAATGAGCAAGAAACTGATTATATTAAACACTGAGAGTTTAACGGGCAATAACGTTTAAATCTGACATTCTATAATTGCATTTTGGAATCTATGAGCATGTGAGGAGAAGTTTTTGGTGAAACTCTTGTTTCCTCAACATTTTATTGTGGAAAGTTTTGAGCATACAGAAAAGTTGTAAGAATTTTACAGAGAACACCCATACACCCATCACCTCTGTCATACCACTAACAATTTATTACGGTTGCTTTTCACGTATCTGCCCATCTTTCTATTCATTCATCAATACATTGTATTTTATGGATTCCTTTTAATGTAAGTTGTAGACATCAGTACATTTTATTCTTAAATATTTCTGAATGCAGACCATTAACTCGACATTATATATGTTCATAATTCTTTTCAATTAGAATTTGTGATCTGTTAAGTACACAGTTTTTAGGGTAATATTTGACGAATTCTGGAAAATACACTGGCTAAGCAAAAAAGGTACAGAATAATTCATTTCCCCATTTCTTCTTTCCACTCCACCTCCATTCCAAGAGGCAACCATTTCTTTGATTTATTTCACCATAGATTAGTCCAATCTGTTCTAGAACCTCATAAAAATGTAATCATATGGTATAGACTTTTTTGGGGAAAGGTTTCTTTCACTCAGCATAATGATTTTGGGATTCATCCATGTGGTTGTGTATAACACTAGTATTTTTTTTTCTTTTCCATTGCTGAATATACAACAGTCTGTTTATGTTATGAATATACCATTGTTTGTGTATCAATTACCCTGTTGATGGACACATGGGCTGTTTCCAGTTTGGTGCTATTATGAATAAAACTGCTAGGAACATTCTTGAGTAAGTCTTTTTATACACATATGATTTCACTTCATGGGCATATGTTTGTTTTGGAAGAAACTGCCCAATATTTTCCAGAGTGGCTGTAGCATTCTAAAATGTCACCAGAAATGTAGGAAAGTTCTGACAGATTCACATCCTCACCAACATTTGGTGTTGTCGATAGTTTTAGCTTCAGCTATTTTGTTAATTGTGAATGAATGATAAACCTTATTTTGGTTTAAGCTTACATTCCCTGATAGCTAATGATTTTGAACACTTTTTCCTGTGTTTATTGACCATTTGTATATCTTTCTTAAAATCATTGGCTCATTTTTAGTTGGACTGTTTGACTTCTCATCATTGAATTTTAGTTCTTTTGACAGCCTTGATAAAAAATATTTTCTTCCAATATGCAGTTTACTCATTCACTTTCTTAAGACTGTCTTTCAATGAGAAGAAGCATACATTTGATGAAACAAATTATTTTTGATTCTTTTATGTGTATTGCCTTCAGCGTATAAAGAAAACTTCACATAACTTCAAGTCATGAAGTTATTCTTTTGTGTTTTCTTCTAGAACCTTTATAGTTTTTTATTTTTGTATATGTTGTGAGGCTCCAAAATTGAGGTTTACTTTTTTCCTAAAGATAACTTGTTCCAGCACCATTTGTTGAAATGACTTCCTTTCTACATTGTATTACTTTGATGTTATTTGTCAAAAATTAATGGACAATGTTTGGGGGCTTTCTATTATATTTCAGTAATCAGTCTTCCTATTCTTATTCCAGTACCATATGTTCTTAATCACTATAGCTTTCGAGCAGGTTTTGAAGTCAGGCAGTGTAAGTTTACCAAGTACTCTTTTTTTTTTTTTAAGATTTCTTTTAGTATTCTAGATGTTACATATTTCTTTATAAAGTATCAAACCAAGATGGCAAATACTACAAAAAATTCCTTGTAGAATTGTTTTAGGGATTGCATGGAATCTAAAAATCAATTTTGGGGGAAGTGATAGCTAACACATAGATTGAGTCTTCACGCCTCCCCAAAAGGGAGGAAAGGGTATATCCTCCCTTTTATTATAGATTTGGGGCTTTTCGGGTTTTCTATTTTATCTTGAGTCAATTCTGATACATTTTGTTTCAATAAATTTACCCAATTTGTCAAATATATTGGCAAAAAAGTCTTCACAATATTCCCTTATTTCCTTTAAGTATGCATAGGATCTTCAGTTATGTCCCCTCTTTTACTCACATTATCCCTAATTTGTATTCTTTTTTTTTTCATGAATCATTTAGAAGCTTATCAAATTTTTGAATCCACAAACAAGTGGATTCATTCATTTCTTTGCTGTTTTTCTTTTCTCTATGTTATTGATTTCAGTTCTTATCTTTATTATTTCCTCCTTCTTACTTTGAGTTAACTTTCCTTCTATTTTTAGCTGCTAAAGATAGACCTTCATATTATTGAATTTGCACCATTATTTCCTAATATGAGCATTTAAGTTTCCTTTAAAGCACTGCTTTAATACATCCTGAAGGTTTTCAATATGTTATATTAACATTCTGGTAAAAATAACCGTCTCTTTCCTTTATGATTTCATTTTTGGTCCGTGATTATTTAGGAATGTATTCTTTAATTTCTCTATATAAGGTTTTTTTCTAGATATTACATTGTTGTTGATCACTAACTTAATTCCACTTTAGTTTGAGAACATATTCCATAGTATTTTACCTTTACTCATACCTGTCTTATGGTCTAGCATATGGTCTCTCTTGGTGATCATGCCATGTATGTGCTTGAAAAGAAGTTTTGAAGTCATTGTGTGTAATGTTCTATCAGCATCAATTTGGTGAAGGTGATTGATAGTGTTGTTCAGATCTTCCATGTCAATCTTAATGTTTGGTTTACCTGGTCTATTAATCGTTGAGAGAGAGACATTAAAATCTCCAACTATTATTGTGTATTTGTCTATTTTCCCTTTAAACTTGTGAGTTTTCAAATTTGTAATTTTAAGCTCTACTTAAAGGCATATCCACTGTATGATTGTTATGTCTTCCTGAAGAATTTGTCCTTCTATCATTATGAAATCTTCTTCATCTCTCTTAATCCTCTTCATCTTGAGGTATATTTTATTTGACAATAAAAGCCATTCCAGTCCTCTTATATTAACTGTTTGCAAAACATATATTTTCCCATCCATTTACATCCACTGTCCTATCTTCATTATTATATTTCAAGAACACCTCCTATAGAATGTGTGTAGTTGGGTCTTGCATTTTTATTTATTTTGAAAAATCCCTGAACTTTTTTGGAGTGTTTAGTCAATTTACATGAATGCAGTCACTGATGATTTAGTCCATCAACTTGCTGTTTACTCCACCTGTTTTTTCCCCTCTGTTTAGCCTTTCATATTTTATTTTGAGTTAAAAGGATACAGATACAGATATAGGTATTTGGGTATATCTATTATGGTTGCTCTAGGTTATTATTTATACCCTTAATTTTTTTTACAGTCAAAATTGTGTCACTTCATATATAAGAATCTTGAGATTTGTAGTTCTATCTACCTTCTGGTCTTTTGTGCTACAGTTATTATATGTATTATATCTAAATATGTTATAAATTGCATAATGCAGTACTCTAAGTTTTGCTTTAAACCATCATATGTATGTTAAAGAAATAAAGAAGAAAATAGAGTCTAATATATTTATACACATATTTTCTCTTTAGTCTTTTCTAAAGAATCAAGTTTCCATTCTGTAGTATTTCCGTTTAGTCTAAAGAATTCAGTATAGAGTACACCTGTGAAACTACATAGGTTGATATATTTACATATTTCAATAAAAAGTTAGACATGAGAATATACACATTTGGAAAAAATTGAGTTTACCAGGTAACTCAGTACATGTAGAGAAAAGATTTTTTCAATACAAAATATTATGGTATAAAAAGAAGGGTCATTTGAATTTTTCATCACTTTCAAGTGTATTATCTATAAAATTTATCTTAGAAAAAATTATAGACCTGTTTCAAAAATATTAAAATCAAAACCACATTAAAAATACATTCTTCAGGGACTTCCCTGGTGGTCCAGTGGCTAAGACTCCATGCTCCCAGTGCAGGGGGCCCGGGTTCAATCCCTGGTAAGGGAACTAGATCCCACACGCAGCAACGAAGATCTCGCATGCTGTAACTAAGACCTGACGCAGCCAAATAAGTAAATAAATAAATAAATGTCTAAGAAAATACATTCTTCAGAAAAATACTAGTAACGTATGTTTGACACAGATACAGCTAAGAAGTAGACCAAAGCACAGGGATACTTATCAACCTGCTGTTTTATTTTAAAATTAAGATAATCAACATGAAGAAACTTTTAAAATTGTGCTTCAATAATCACAAATACATGCTGTTTTTTGGAAAGAATTTTATTTTTGAAAATGATTTTTGAATAGAATTATTTTATAGGTGTATCAAAATAATAACAAAACCAATTGATTTGTGTGTGTATATATGTGTGCGTATATTCATATATCTGTGTCATATATACGTATTTATATGTGATACATACATAAATGTATATATAGTGTATACACATATACATATTTTTCTTTTTAAGAGTCATGTATATATAATTAAAAAAATTATTTGTCTTTCTCCCTACCATTTATTCTTAAATGTGTCCTAGTTTTACTGACAAATGATACGATCTCCTTACCTTTAAATTTCCAGCAATCACAGGTAGGAAAAGATTTTTCACAATTGCTTGCATAGACAAGTAGTATCTATTCCACCAAAAAGGGGCAAATTCTGCTTCTGTTTAGGCCAAGGCTCTGGACCAGGGCTAAGCAGAGCAGAACAGAGCGGTGGGTGCCGTCCTAACTCCCTGGGCTTTCCCGGACCACCAAGATTGGGTCCCGCACTTTGTGAGATGTGTTCCCCAGGTGTAGATCTCAGGCAGGCCCAGCACTGCAAGCAAACCCGCTGGAGAATGTTTTCACTGGGAACTGACTTCCTCTTGCCCAACCTTGGAGAAGATGCTCAGGAGAAAGCTGTCATCACTGTTACCTGCACCTGACAAGTCATAAGATCCAGAGAGAGGGAAGGCTCAAAGGCACTGATAAAACCCTCCACAGGATTGGCAAAGAGCAGCTCTACTGGACCCAATAGTCTTGGGCCTGTGGGCTGTTGCTAGTTTTATTATTGGTGCTTCTTTTTCCTTTTTGTTCTGGTGTATGCAGGGGGTAGGAAGAGGTTGAAGGGCAAGGAAGTTTGCCCCTGCTCTGTGTAGTCTGCTTGTTACCACTTTTCTGCAGCTAAGTTCTTATGTCTCTCTTTTAATTTGAAATGTCAAAGTGTATTTTTTTAAAAAAGGAATAGACTATTTTCATCAGTTTTCTGTTTGCAGAAAAATTAAGCAGAAAGTACAGAGTTCCCATAAATCCCCCTCACACACGGTTTCCCTGTTGTTAACATCTTGCATGAATGTGGTATGTTTGTGACAACGGATGAGCCAGCGTTGATATATTATTAGTAACTAATGTCCACAGCTGACATTAGACACTGGACAACCAGGAGCTCTGAGTTTGGGGGATGCGAGAGGTGAAGGGGGAGGGTCCCCGCAGCCCAGGATCCAGGCACAGACGCTGAAAGGCGCGGCCACAGTGGGAAGGTCCACATGGACCCTGCCCCGCCCTCCACTGCATAAAGAAGATATGGTACATATATACAATGGAATATTACTCAGCCATATAAAAGAACTAAATAATGCCATTTGCAGCCACATGGATGGACCTAGAGATTATCATACTAAGTGAAGTAAGTCAGACAGAGAAAGACAGATACCATATGATATCACTTATATGTGGAAACTAGAAAATGATACAAATGAACTTATTTAAAAACCAGAAACAGTCCCACAGACATAGAAAACAAACTTATGGTCACCAAAGGGGAAAGGTGGGGGGAGGGATATATTAGGAATTTGGGATTAACAGCTATACAACAGTACCATATATAAAATAAACAACAAGGGCCTACTGTATAGCACAGGGAACTATACTTAATATTGTGTAATAACCTATAAGGGAAAGGAATCTGAAAAATAATATATATGTGTTTGTGTGTATAACTGAATCACTTCACTGTATACCTGAAACTAATACAACATTGTAAATCAACTACACTTCAATAAAAAATAAATAAATAAATAAATAAAATTTTAAAATTAAAAAAAAAAAAGAATAAACTACAGCTGAGCAGGTCTCAATTCTTCCTGCCTTGAAAACACAGTGGGTCCAGAAGCCTCTTTCATTCACTGTCAGTTGTCACTGTCCCTTAAAAACCTTCACCGCACATCCCATCAGCTACCTGCACCTTCTTTTCCAGACAGGCCTCTCCCTAAGAAGACACCACAAGGACTCTTAGGTCCTTTCTGGGAGGGTCTACTGGTCATCACATTGCATGTCTAAGGGCTGCAGAGGGAGCCTGACAGCTACACAGGCCCCTGATTTGGTTGATGCTGTCCCTGTCAGATAGATAGATAAAATGCATCCAAGCACCCAGCTTTTCCGTGGCATCAGCGAAGAATCTGAAGTCAGAACTCCTGAAACACTCCCATCCCCCTCCCAGCCCCCCTGCTGCCCCCTGACCCTACCAGTAACCCTGAAGACTCAGGGCCAACGAGCAGACACATTGCCAGGCATCAGACCACATCTGTGTTTGTGGCGCTGGCTTTTAAAAACATATATATATATGATTTTATATATATATATATATATATATATATGTTTTTATATATGTACATATGTTTATATATGTGTATATATATATATACATATATATATAATAAATAAAGCATGGATAGCGGAGCGTTGCTGATTCTGTGAATATTTGCTGGAGACATTAGTAAGTTTGGCATCACTGGAGTGAGAGTGAAATGCTGTTTTCCCTTTACTGTAATGAGTGTTGATAGTGGTGACAATCCCCAGTCCTGTGTTTATGTGACGTGGAGTGTATAAGAACTCCCAGAACGTCACAGTTTGCTCATCTGTACAGCTCACGGAGCAGAGGGTGGGAGGAGGCATTGCTGGCACTCATCCGAGAGGCTGGCGGGAAAATGAGACAGGTTGGGGGCTCAGGACACCGGTTCTCTCTTCCTGCTCAGTTCCTATTTACACCCATGCTCTCGGGTGAGGTGAGGCGTTGGTCTTCTCAGAACCTCTGTGTGGTCTTCTATAAAACGGAAGGGTGGGATGCTTAGGACAACCTCTCCTGGGCATGGTATTCTTATGTGAGAGACTCACTGAATAAATCAGAATGGACGTGCACCTGTTATCTTAATTATCTGGAAGTCTCAGGCTGAAGGGTCTGACAGATGAAAGAATTGAATAAATGCATCAGACACCATTGTCATGACCGTTTCCTGATCTGGAAAATGGGTCTTTTAATGAGCTTTTCGGGAAGATTTTTTTCCAGGAATTTAGACCATCATACCAGTAGAGAGGAAATCAAGCTTTTTATTAATTAAAAGCAATGGGATGAAACCTACCACAGAATTCCTTCTGCTTCTTGTGCAAAAGATGGGGGTGCAGGAGGCCAACCCCTAGCTGGGGTCCTCAGTGGGTCTGGGCCACCTAACTTTGGAGGTATTCTGAGATTCAATGAGATGAAATCCTCACAGCACCTAATTTAGTGCCAGACACATGGTAGACATGAAATTGCAGACAGCTAAAGCTAGGTTCATGCCCAGGTCCCACACCAACTAGCCTGCTGACTTTGCTGTCCCGTGAAACAGAATGGATTCTGTCCAGTTGCCTGGGCTGCCATTACAGCGAGGGCCCAGAGCATGGTGAGAAGATTTGGGATGAAGTTCTGAGCTCTGGTAGCTGTAGGCTTGGTTCTGGGCTTGTCTGGCTGTGAGACCCCCATGCAGTAGCTACACCTCTCAGACCTCTGTTTTTGCATCTGTCAAACGGCAGCTCAGAGAAAGGTGGCAGGGCTTGGATCTGACTTCAGAGCCTCCACACCCACCTCCTGGCTGTGGAGTAATGGTTTTTCACAACCATGAAGACTTATCCATGACCATGGTGGCTTTCTGCCTTTCCCCCGTGTGCCCTCAGGAACACGAGGATATCACAGCAGGGTATGGAAACGATGCTTCTTCAAGCTAAGTATCTGAAACATTTCCACTCTCTAGCTCTTGCTTTTGTAGAATAGTTGCATCCATTTCTTCTCATTATTAAAAAAATATAGAAAACAGTCAATGAAACCCATGAACTGGGGCCTGGGGTATGGATTCAGAGCCCATGACCCCAAGGAGGTAAACAGGGCCATTCCCAGTCCTGAGGATTCTCTGCTCCTCCATCCAGGGCTGGACTGCAGAGCTCTGGCCCACCCTGGCTGTGCACTCTGACCCCAACAGTAAGCAGCTTCCTAGAAGCCTTTCTACCAAAGCAGCATTGAGGCCTGGGGGCTTCTGGGTTCTAAGGAAATGGGGCCGTGGGTTTCCTCAGGCTACTGTCCCTCCTACCAGACTCATAACCACCTCCAAGATCTCTATTTTGGAATGTGTGGAAGTGAGGTTCTCCTACCCCAAATGCTGCTTTCACCATGTTCTGAATGAGTTTTAAATTTGATTTTCACAGCCATCAAGGTTTTGCAATATTATGAGAATTACCATTAAGTGTGAGATGCAGCTCGGGAGATGATAATATTAATATTAAAAATATTCGTCTGTGCATACTCACTTCTTTGCCCTTCATAATCCTTCCTGACAGGAAACCTAGGCAAGATAGATTATTATTATTTTATTATTATTACTCCCATTTTTCTATTCAGAAAACCGAGGCTCAGCGCTCTTTCCTCCGGGGGGGAAGAGGGCATTTTTCTCCTGGAGGTGGAGCTATAGGGCTCAGACCTTTTACTGCATTGAGTGGTGCCTCCCACCCCCACAAATATGTCCAAGTCCTAACTCCCAATGCCCGTGAATGCGACCGTATCCGGAAATGGGGTCTTTGCAGATGTATTAAGTGAAGGCTCTTGCGATGAGATCACCCTGGATTAGGGTGGCCCTGGATCCAGTGATTAGTGACTTGTAAGAAGGAGAGAGACACAGGGGGAGGCCACGTGGAGACAAGAGGCAGAGAATGGAGTGATTTGTCTGCCCTCCAAGGAATGCCAAATGTCGCCAGGAGCCCCTTGGAGCTGGGAGAGAGGCGTGGATGGATGCCCCTCGGAGCCTCCAGGAGGGGCCACCCCTGTCGACCTCTTGTTCTCAGACTTCTGGCCCCCAGGACCAGAAGAGAGAATAAAGTTCTGTGGCTTTACACCCCTCAGCTTGTGTTAATCTGTCATGGGGCCCCAGGACCCTAA
Source organism: Leucopleurus acutus (assembly GCF_964270905.1). Lineage (NCBI taxonomy): Eukaryota > Metazoa > Chordata > Mammalia > Artiodactyla > Delphinidae > Leucopleurus > Leucopleurus acutus. The sequence goes on from NC_139152.1 coordinate 101,723,947, forward strand.
CACATCCTCCTCCACAGCCGGGAGTCTCCCTGCCCCGCATCCCCACCTCCTGTTGGAATTGCCTGTTGGCTGGAATCCTCTGGAGAAGAGTCTGGCTGGCTCACAGTGGGAGCGCAGGGGCTGCTTCCTCTGCACTGAGTTAATGGACACTCAGCACTGAGGACAGGCCAGAGGTGAGGTCCTGTCCCCGGCTCCTGCCCACGGACTGATCCTGATGGGCTCCTTTGCTGCCTGGCCCCCTCCCCTTGGCCAGATCTGCAGCCTCCTTCTTGCTACAGCAGAGCTGCTTCAAGTCGAGGACCGATGGCAGTGGCGGGTGGCCACCCCACCCTGAGCCCGTTGTAGCCTGAGTGGCTCATGTCCCTGGTGGTCCAGCAGTCAGTGACGTCCACAGGGCTTCCCTCACCTGTGAGTGGAGATACCGAGGCAGGAAGAAATGAAATCTCTTGTGTAAGGCCACTCTCTGGGAAGCAGCAGAGCAGGGCTCAGCCCAGGGGTGCCCTGCTGACACCTGCCCCTGGACCAGTCACATCCTGTCACCTCAGAGTTCAGAGCCATGTTCACGTGACCTGCTGGGGCTGGAGCACGTGCCAAGCTCTGTCGGGAGTGAGTGGGAACTTTCCCGACCCCTCGCTCAGGAGTGAGAGCTCTCTACAGCATCATCGCCAATTACAAGAACGTCTCCCTTTATTTAATCCCAAATACCTTCCTTTGTCAACTTGTCGTCGTACACTTGTGGGCAAACACGCATCCACTGAACCTTCTCGTTGCTGTGACTTGGATTGTGATCAGAGAAAGATGATGGAGACAAAATAAGAAAGGGTACCTTTCAGCAAATGAGATATTTAAAAGGCAGTGTGTCCTCAGTCTGAAAGTTTGACATTTGAAAGCCACCTTCGATTTTTCTAAAGGAAAGAAAGAAAGGTCTGCTCTAGCCTATGGAGAAAATGTATGAAAGTGTGAGGGTTTTGCCTAGAGAAAGTAACATTTTCATTTCCTCTCTTTGAGAAGTTGAATTGCAAGAGAAAAAGCAAGATTCAGTCTGAAGAGACCCCCGAGCGTCAGGAAAGAGGGCAAGATGATGGGGGTCCAGGTGGCACCCCAAGACCCCTGCCCCCCAAGGGCTGCTTGGACCCTAAGATGTTGGGTCCACAGGGTCAAGGAGAAGGGGGGACTCGTAGACATTATTCTGAAGGTTTCAAAGTTTTGATCTAAGTGGGGTTTTTTATGCTCTGAGACACAGGAGGCCCTGTCAGACCTGGTGGGCAGTGGGACTCCCCAGGTGGCCGGGAAAGGAGGCACGTGTGTCCAGGGCTGGACTCTCTTTCTGTCTCTCTCTCCCTCTGTCTCTCTGTAGCTATGGGGTGAGCACGTGGGGATAATTCATGAGATGTCTGGGGGAGGCTGGAGGGAGGGATGGAGGAAGGGTGCCCTCAAGGCCAGGCTGCCCAGTGTGGCTCCCCAGCTGTGATGGGTGCATACGGCTGGACCACCCCAGCGGCAGTGATGTTTCCTCCTCACACATGATTCCAACCATCTCTGCCAGGGCTGCGGGGCAGACCCCACCCCACGGGACCTGCACCCCAGGTGGGCAAGCAAGACGGGCGGGTGGTCCTTGCTGCGATAGAGACAGCAGTGGGCCAAGGAAGCAGGATGGGTCCCGAGGAAGTGCAGCCAGGGCTTCACTGCACAGATGAGCAGGTTCGTGTTGGGAGGTGGGGTGATGCGTCTGAGGCTGGTCCAGGGAGACAGGCCTCAACACGGGCAGCCTGGGGTCAGGCCTGCATGGGGCTTGGTACGAGGGCCCACGTCCTGCCCACAAACCCTGGCTCACACCCCAGGGCCTTGATGAACCCATCATGCCTTGGGGGCAGCCAGTAAAGCTGGTGGTCCGAACTCTGGATAAATCCTAAGTGCCTGGAGCTCCGCCAGCCAAGATGCCTGGGCTGCAGTGAGAAGGGGGTCAGGGAGATGTCCCCACGTGAGGACCTGCCCAAGGGTCACCTTCAGAGATCCAGGCAGGCGCAGAGCAGAGCTGGCTGAGTCACTGGCCCTGGACAGGCTGTTTGCCTGAAATGAAATATTATACAGTCTTTGTGAATTGGAGACTCACAGTCAGGAATTTTCATAAGCAGCCCAGGACCAGGAGAGCTTCCTGGGATCATGGCGCAGATTTTGTGTTTGTTCTTTGTTTTCTGTTTGCTCTGGTTTTGTTTCTACTTTTAGCATCTCTAGAGGTCCTGCCCAGGGACAAGCCCAGGCACAATGAGAGTGCAGGGGCTGTGCAGGCTCCTCTCATGGCCTGAGCCCAGCCTGGCCGCAGACTCTGCACACTTGGATTGTGGAAGCTTTACAAAGCTTCCAGTACTTTCTGTGGACAAGAGGACAAGCTGTGCCTTTGCCTCCTCCATGACAAGGAGGCAGCTATGCGCAAGGGTGAGATGTGGCTTCACCGTGGACACACTGGCTTCAGACTTAGGAGCGGGGCTGCCTGACCTTGAGCCCTCCTTAGCCCCTCCCCTCCCCTGCGAGTGACCACCAGGATTGGATGGCACACATGCTCATCACCTGCACAGCAGCCGTGATCGACCAGAAGCAGCCTATGTCATTGTCACACTCAAGGACAGAGAGCTCCCTGAGTCCCCAACCAAAGGAGTGGAAACATGTTCTCAGCTTGGAAAAAAATCTCTGGTCCAGTGACGCCTTGCTCTGGGGAACTCTGTTCACAAACGTTTATTTAGTGCCAGATGCGCGTGTGAGAAGCTGAATAATTAGATGGGGTCAGACATCGGAAAAGGGCCTCTTGCTTCCCGCTCTGGACCACAGTTTTCGCATTGGCACGTGGGGATGCTGTCAGTGCCTCCCTCCCAGGCAGGTGGGGAGGAAAGCAGAAGCTGATCCAGCTTAGTGCTTGGACGGTACCTGTAACTTTTATTTTGGTATATTGTTAGAGCTGGTCTATTTTATCATTGTTGTTAATCTCTTACAGTGCCTAATTAATAAATTAAACTTTATCATAAGTATACACATATAGGAAAAAACATAGTATAAATAGGGTTGGGTACCATCTGATTTTTCTGGCATCCACTGGGGGTCTTGGAATGTATCTGCCAAGAGCAGAGGGGACCACTGTTCACTCTTGCTAGAGGGATGTGTGAAGGAAAGAAAAACACTAACTGTGCCCTCAGACATGCAACTATTTCCTTGGTTGGGGAGCCTCTTCCTTTCCTCTGCATTTATCATTAGAATGTGGAATTTTCATCCTTTGCCTGAAAACTTTGCTATGTCTCTGCCCAAAACAGCTCTGGTGGCAGGAAGCGGGTCGTCCTGAAGTCACACCCCCCCCCCCACGTCTGCGGGGACTGCGGACACGGGGTCTCTCCACCTCCTGCTTCCGTTTCCTCATCATTAGATTTCTCTCACAGTCCAACACACACACAGAATCAACAAGAAGAATCCCTGTCTTTATAAAATGATATAAAATACAAACGCGCCTGTCACCCAGTTTGTGTTCATGGACAATGCAGTAACTCTTTGCTGGGAAGTTTCTATTTCTCCAGGACAACGGTTCACACTGAACTCACTCTCCACGGGGTTTTATGAATTACAGTAGAGGACAGGAAAAAAAAATCCATGTGTCTCTGGAATCCCAGAAAACCAGAGCTAAGAGGGACTTTAATGATTTTGGAGTTTGAAAATCTTTAATGTGCTTGGGAGACCACTAAGACATCGTGATGTATTAAGCTTGAGAAACTAAGTTATTAACTTATACGAAAGCTGATGCCTTCTATCATAGATTCTAACAGAGACAGGCAGTGCCGGGCACAGAGGTTTCGGCAAATTCGTGGAGGACACCTGTGGGCTGAGATGATCCTGCCCTTGCCTGTCTAACCTCCTGCGTGGGGACATGCCACTCCCTGGGTGTGGAAGGTAGAAGCTGCAGGCGGAGGCAAGGGGGTCCCTCAGAAGTCAGACTGGGCACTACTGTTCCAGCCCAAAGCCCACAACGGTGATTAGGAAACTGGTGGGGGAGTGCACAGATGCTCCTGCTAGACTCAGGAAGAGGGACCCCCTTTCCTACTTTAGTCCTGGCCCCTGTGAGTCACTGCCATTTATTCTTATGAGCACCCCTGTGCTTAAGGCCTCCCTCTGGGCCCTGAGGGGGGAGCTGGTACAAGGGGGAATTGTGCCTCCTGGATGTGCGTCCTCTCAGCTTCCCAACTGATGAGTCTGACCACCGCCCACCCCCCAAGATCACTGCACTGACCTCATCACCACGGTGGGACGTGAGAGCACATTTCATACACTCTTTTCAACGACTGATATAGTTTGGGTGAAAACACATACGTCTTTGAGGCTTAACGTTGCACATCCTTTACTACGGAGATGCGATTATTTACAAAAACCAGTGTGCACACACATACAGACTCTCTCTCTCTCTCGGGGTGGGGAGGTGCTGCTCTTCCCCTCCCTCAGCATCTGCGATTAACCTGGACTCTTAGAGAGTGGGATTGCATGCCTTGTCTCAAACTCCACCTCCCAACCTGCAGGAGAACTTCTGACAGAGCAACTGGACACACACTGACCCGGGCAGGAGCCGGGTGACCTGTGTTCAATTAGATCACCAAGATGTGAGGGTACTTGGACCTGACCTCTCCTGGTAGCCAACTACCCCGGCTGCAACACTTCAGAGTCCTCAGAAATAGAAAGAGGGACCCTCGTAGATCATTAGAGGGGACTGGTGTAAGCTGAGTGCCCACGCTGGAAAAGACAATAAACACACACATACACACATACATGCATAACACACACACATACATGCATACACACATACACATGCATGCATGTGCACACGCACATACACATACATGCACACACACATGCATATACACATGTACACACGTACACAGAATTAAAATATTCTCACTGATGGCAGCAGGCGCAAGTGCCCCGTCCCAGATCCCACCTTCTTTGATGTGACTTTGCAACTCCTCCCATCAACAGGGGGTCACGGTCCCACCCTCTGAGTCTGGGCTGGCCGAGGCACATTCTTGGAAGGGCACAGAAGTGCTTAGTGCCAGTTCTGTGCCAACCTGAAGAGGCCCCCCAGGCCCTCGTTGCCTGTCCTGAAAGGCTGACTCCATGGTGGGAGCAGACCGGGCAGTCTGGCTGGGGATGAGACACCGCCTGGGAGGGTCTGGATGCCCCAGCTCAACCCCCATCACAGAGAACGTTCCTGCGGGGTCCATGGAGCCAATCCCTAGACCAAAAGCTCCCCTGGGTATGTGCATGCACCCCACTGAAACTAGCTGAGCCCTGCCCATGGCTGCAGACCCCCACCCATGCTGGCCGGACTGTGGACTCATGCACAGGGGTGAACCACTGCGGGGCCTTGAGAAAGCATGTTACTCAGGGACAGGTAAGGGAAACGCCAGCAGCGTGTCAACTGGAAACCATGACACAGGACAACTTCACGGTGTTCATCCCAGGAGCCTGGAGCCTGGGCCGTTGGGTCCGGGACTGAGCTTTCTGGAAGGATATGGCTGAGAAAGTTTTGAGCTTGGAAGATAACGAGCAACAGCTTGCTTGTGAAGCAGCCACAAGGGCTGGGAATGGAGGAAGCAGACGGGGCTGCTGAGAACAGGTAAGAGCTGAGATGCACACAGCAGGTAGGTAAGCACTTTACACAATCAGCACCTAATCTTTAAAACATGCCTACAGGTAGGGACTATTCTCATCCCTTTTTGCAGGAGAGAAAGACAGAGACACTGAGGTGAACACGAGCTGCCCAAGGTACTAGAGCCCATCCCCTTCCAGGGTCAGAGCTCCCTCCCGGCCTCTGTCTGTTAAATGATTCAGAGCGCGCAACAGAGGCTCAAGACAGGTGGACCAGATGGACGTTGGCCCTTGAGGGATATTTGAGGAAGTGGGTACGAGAAGGAGCCTCTGCCTTGGATTTGGAAGGGAGGAGGGAAAGCCATGGGCATCACTCCAGGTTGTGTCCCAGGTGGGCTGAGTGTGACAAGGTTTTGAGATGCAGCTCAGCTGGCCTGACAGCAGGGCTGGAGCGCGGGGGGCTGGGCATCACTGGAGGAAGCTTGAGCCCCCTTGGCTGGGATGGGAGACCCCCCTCTGAGCCCTTTCCTGCTCCCAGCTCCTAGGCATTCTGCTGGGGTCTCCTTGACATTTGGAAGTCTCTGGGTCCAGAACGCCGCCTCCTGGATTTCTCGTTGTCATCGAGTGGTTTAGAGAGCTATGGGGTCACCCAGCCTTGAGGAATTTCTGAAGAAAAAGAGGGTGTTTGCAAATGAGGGCATGACCCCCATCACCAGAGAGAAGACCAAGGGACAAAGAGGTTCATGAATTTTCTCTGAGGTCTCACTGAGAGTCAACTGTTTACCTGGACAAGAAAATGTAACTCTAACGATTTTATGAGGGACGCACTCGGCGTCTACCCTCCTGCTCCTCACGCGGCTGTGGCATGCCCCCCACATTCACCAGCCAGTCCTGCGCCCATTCCTTCTACCAACGACCCCAGAAGAAGCTCCCGGTATAACGTTAAGATTGATGACACTCCCTCGTAAGTGCCAGGTCATTTGATCCTGAGACCATGCCCATGCAACAGGAATGTTTACGACGTGCATTTTGCAGACAACTGGCCTGGACAGAGCTGTTTCTGCACACAGGGTTCTCCAGAGGCTGGGAGTCAAAGTGGTGCTGCCTTGGGAATCTGGCTGGTCACTCTGAGGGACGGGTGGGATGGGGCCCAAGCTGGCTGCCTGGGGCTCGGCTCCAGATGCCTGGAGGGGAGCAACTGAGTGGTGAGAAGATGCGTCATGGTCTGGATGGGGGCTGGTGAGGAGGCCCCAGGGAAGCAGAGAGGCCCGGAGGCATCTCCGTGGATGTGCGCCTTTCACTGTGGCACACGACTGGGGATCTCCAGGGAGCCACCCACTTCCCTCCTGAAGCCACAGCCTCCCACCCCGTGGCCTGGCCAGCTCTGACCCATCTAGGAGGTCTCTGCCCCTGTCACTGCCTCCTTGAGGCTCCTGGTCTGAGGGGAGCCCCTAAAGCCTGGCGGGAGGCCCTTCCCAGAGCCCTAGGACTGTGCTCTCATTTCCGGACAGCTCGCTGCCTGTCATGTAGCTTCCTACCTCTGGCCTCTGGGGGCAGGGCTTCCTGCATCTTGTTCCTCAAGTGCTCCCCGTGGCATCACCAAGTTCCTGGGAAACATCATCACTCAGTGAGCGTCTGCTGAGTGGGAGAATGTTGGAAGGATTGAGTGAATGTGTTCCCTGTCTGGGCCTCGGGGTTGGACATATACTAGGTGCTCAATAAACACTTGATTGATGAGTGAAGGGAGTTCTCAGCTGTATGACTTGGGCACTTTCTTTGTTTCTTTAGTAAAAAAAATAATCACTTCTGCAGAGAATATGAAAGGATGATCCTGAGGCCCCCATTAGTTTCTGTGATGGGCTGAACTGTGGCCCCCAAACATACCAGGTCCTCACCCCTAGAACCTGCAACTGTTCCTCTACATGGTAAAAGGGACTTGCACTTGTGACTAAATTAAGGATGTTGAGATGGGGAGATGGGAGCTGGTTTGGGCATATCCAGACACCCCGTAAATGCAATCACAAGGGTCCTTAACCGAGGGAGGTGGAAGAAGATTTGATCACAGAGAAGAAGACAACAGGACAAGTGAAGCCAGATGCTCCTAGAGGAAGGGGCCGCGAGCCCAGGCACGTGGACTTAGAAGATGGAAAAGGCACCACAACGATTCTCCCCTAGAGCCCGCGGAAAGAGTGCAGCGCTGCCAGCTCCGTGTGAGCTGGAGCGCAGGCTTCAGACTGTCCCACTGGAGGAGAATGTGTGTGTGTGAAGCCACCAGTTTGTGGACATTTGTCACAGAAGCTGAAGGAAACTCAGACAACCTTTATCCGTCCTTGACCCTGAAACAGTCTGTGCTGGGATCGAGGCTGGGGGCTCACATGCTCCTGGGTGACCCCCTCTCCTGGTCCGAGAAGAACTGCTGAGGATGCCAGCTCCTCTCCCAGGAGCCAGGTGGGTCTCACACACCCCAAGGCCCTGCTGGCCCCCCACCCCGGCACCATGGCCAAGTTCTCAGAGTCTGCAGCGGAGGACTCCAAGGGCAGAGCAACATTCTCCCAGACTCACGCCACGCCTGGGGTGGAGGGAGGGGGTTCCCATCCCAAGGCTGCACAGCCTCCCTCGGTGGGGGGCAACCTCTTGCCACCACAGCTACTGACAACGAAAGCTTTGGGTTCCTTTGAGAATGAAGCCATAGAGAGATCGTGTCCTGTCTCAGGAATTAGCCTTAACTATGTCCTTCTCCTTGGGGCCATTAAACTTTCTATTCACCAGAATATTCTTCACATATGTCATCACAAACACAGATTGGCAGAGTTAGACACACTCCAAAATGTGTCGTCTTCCAACTTGTTCTATGAGGAAAGCAACCATTCCTTTAGGTTCATAGTGAAGCCATGTTTTCCACTCTAAGAAGGAAAGGGCATCTTTGAAAATCAACACTCATCCTAATATCCATCTGCAGTGATTTGACTGGGAATGTCAAGTTTAGTTATTGGTCCACGTGTCTGAGAAGCTGCCCCACCTGGGATGCTCGCCCAGCTCCTGGGAGGACTGGGGAATCTTGGAAGTGGGGGTCTCCCCTCCCAGATGGAGAGCTGGGTGGTAAATCTCACACACGACTGTCCCCTAGCATCAGACATCAGAATGCCTGGATTCCTCTCCTGGGTCCCTGACCTCCCCGTTGTAGCTGCCAACTTGATCTGTCCACTATTAAAAATGCAGCAGATGGTACATAAAATATGAAGCCACTTCCAAAATGATATACACTCCAACTCTGGGAGGCAAGTAAAGTCTGATTAATCATCTGGAACAGAAGCCCCGACCTCCAGCTCATTGAAAATGTGATTATTTCTGTCCATGTTTGAATATTTTCTGGAATAGCAAGAAAGCGCTCATTCAGGGCCTGACAGCTCTGGCTGAGCGAGAACGAGAAGCGATTACCCTTGGCTGGCAGCTCTCTCCAGGGCTGCCCATTAAGCCCTGATTTCCTCCCCATTTCTTTTTCTTTTTGTTAACCACCATCAATGCCACGGCAGCGTTCAGATTCTCCATTTCTTGCGAAGAGGCCATGCGCGTCCTCCAGTTGTGTATTTGCTGTCTGTATGAGTGTCCTGTGGCTACTGTAACAGATTGCCACAAGCCTGGTGGCCTGAAACGACAGAAATCAATTCTTTCACAGTCCTGGAGGTGAGAAGTCCAACATCAAGCTGTCTACGGGGCCACATTCCTTCTGAAGGCTCCTGGGGAGTGTCCTTCCTGCTTCTTCCAGATCCTGGTGGCTCCTGGCTTGTGGCCGCATCACTCCAATCTCTGCTCCATCTCCACAGGGCCTAATATTCCTCCCCTACCGTGTGACAGTTGCCATTGAATTTTGGGCCCTCTCGAGTCCAGGATGATCTCATCTTGAGATCCTTCACCGTATCTGCAAAGAGCCTTTTTCCAAATAAGTTCACCATCACAGATTCAGGGCTTTGGATGTAGAAGATCTTCTGAGGGGCCACCATTCAGCACACTACCCCCCCCCCAGTATTATCTCATTGATTTGCTGGCTTGTAGGGATTCATTTTAGGGGAGAAAATCACCATCATGTTAAAAAGTGGATCTGCTTTGCCTCTACGCAGAAAATCATGAAGATTCTCAGAGACGAGGGGCCGCGTGACTCCCCAACACGCCTGTGCTTCTTTCTGGTCCCCAACGCCAGCCGTCACCGCTCTGCTTAGCCAGCTCACGGTCATAACGAAGGACCTGCGAGGTGTCTCACAGCTGGTTCCTCTTGAGGCCTCTCTCCTGAGCCTGTAGACGGCCGTCTTCTCCCTGTGTCCTCACATGGTCATCCCTCAGTACATGTTCATGTCCTGATCCCCTCTTCTTAGAAGGACCCCAGCCAGATTGGATTAAGGCCCACCCGTACGACCTCACTTTACCTTCCTCACCTCTTCAGTGGCCTCACCTGTCTCCAGTAAGGCCACACTAGGGATTAGGGCTTCAATGTGCAAATTCTGTGGGGGACGGAATTCAGTCCATAACAGCCTCTAAAACTGACGGGCAGTTTTGCAAGCACCCACCCTTGACTCAGTTGCCCTAAGGTGAGTCAAGGGCCCGGGTCGGAGGGAGGAAGAGAGGGAGGAAGTTGGCCTTTTGCTGGCTGTGTCGACAGAGCACCCCAGGGCTTGAATCTTGGATGTGAAAGCCATGCCCTTTCAAGGCAAGGGTGTCGAATCTCCAGGGAGGGTCAAGGAGGAGGGGGCCATCCTCTGGTCCAGGTGCAGCTGTTGGACTCATGGGGAGGCAGGGACATACGTGGTCATGTCACCAACAGTCTGGTACAGGCCGGGCTCTGATAAGCACTGTGCCAGACAGGTATAAAACTCCCAAACATCTGCTGCTGTCCCTGCCCCAGCCTCACCTCAATCTAAACAATAGCCTGAATGGGGGCTGCCCCATTCAGGAAAGCAAAACAAATTAGCATGCCTGGTTAAAGTTCAAGTTCAGATAAAAGCATCATTAGTTTTCTTGTAGAAATAAGTCTATATTAGTCTGCTCAGGGAACAAGTACCACAGATGGGGCAGCTTAAGCAACGGACAGTTATCGTCTCACAGCTTGGAGGCTGGACGTCCAAGGTCAAGGTGCTGAGAGGCAGGGTTAATTACAACGTGTCTGCCCTTGGCTGGCAGCCAGCCACCTGCTCCCCATGTCCTCACATGACGTCACCTTTGCACAGGTGCGGGGACAGGGCAATGTCCCTGGTACTTCTTCTTAAAAGGACATGAATCCTGCCAGGTCAGGACCCGCCCTTCTGACCTCACTAAACCTTCGTTACTTCTTTAAATTTTATGCAACACCATTCAGTCCACAGTGAAGTCCCAAATACTCCATGGGGCAAAATTATACTAAAAATGTTCATTGTTCAACTGAAATTCAAATGTAGCTGGTCATCCTATATTTTATCTGGCAACATTAGCCTAAATCCAACCTTCCTCTGAAAGGCCAGGCAGGTGTTGCTGGCCAGAGGGGCAGACCTCTTAGGCGGGCTCACTCATCCCACAGAGGTTTCATCCCAGGCACAGAAGACATGGCCCTTTGAACAGCCAGCGCTCGGGTGGGTCCAGCCTGGGCCTGGAGGCAGGTGACCTCAGGGTGGGCCCTGGTACGAGTTCCAGCTCCACTGTGAATTTCGTGTTTTTTCCATCTGTTCTGAGAGAACACGCTTTTGCAGGTCTGATGAGAGCTGTGTATATTATGCACAAATCCGGTGAAATAAACAGCGGGTCTCCCATTTTAGGAGACAGAGAGGCCCCTTAACCTGCCCGGACCCTGACCCCGGGATACGGCCAGCAGCTCAGCCTGCCTGACAGATGGACAGTAGAGTGCACCATGTTAACTGCCCTTTCCCCTAAGTTCCAAAATTATTTTAAGTCCTAATCGTGTTACAATCTTGATTCATTCTTCAGTTCTAAAACAATTAACAATTTTAGAAGAATACATTTCCAGGTTAAAGGTATCCAAACCCAATGGAGTTGTTCACGTGTGAAATAAAATTTGCACGCGCTAAGCAAAAACATCACACATGTTGCTCACAGGCTACTTTCCTGTTTTAAGTTTCAAATGCAAATGGGAACTTCAGGTGGTCCCACAGAACGATGGAGCTGAAGCACCTCATGTTCCAGGTCTCATGTTCCGGGTCTTTCTCTTTACGCTGTGCACTGCTGCTTATTCTAGATCTTCTGCTCAGATGAAAGTCTATGTCCTGATGTGGGTGACAGGGTGCAGGCTGTGCTCCGAGGAACAATTCCACACTGTCCAGAACTTTCACTCACAATGAACCCACATCAATGAGTCCAAATGTGCCAGGGCCAGTGCTGTAACCGGGATTTTTAAAAGTCAAAATCCATGTAGAATGTGGCACTTGTTAAAGGTGGAGTAATAAAAACCAGCTAATTTGAAGTTTTTTGTAAGTGTGTGGGTATACGTGTGTGTTCGTGTGTATATGTGAGTGTGAGAGTATGTATATGTGTATATGGCATGTGTGTGTATATGTATGTGTGTATGGTGTGTGTGTTTACAATTAAAACGCCACAGTAAACAGAGTAATCACTTAGCACCTAGAACAAAAAGGTATTATTTGGGGGGGGTGAAGGATATTTTATCCTGTTCAGAATTAGAGGTGAAAGGTAACCATAAAAGCCTACTGACTCTTCTCCTTTCTATTCCTGTTTTTAAATTTTCTGCAGACAATGCATCCGTTTACTGCCTGTCCTGAACTGAACAGCCCCACCGGGGGCCATGCTCCTCTATTGCCTGCCATGGGGCAAGTCTCTGGATCTGTAGGGTCTCGGACTGGGAATGTCAAAGATGCTAACAGCATTGGCGTTTGACTTTCTGGCGTGGAAAGCACGACCCCCGAGTCTAACCCTGACGATACACACAGGGTTCCATCCACACCTCATTCCTGATATCAGCCTGCTGAGTGTTCCCTTCCTACCCACCGAACAGTCTACTTAGATTGTCAACTAACGCAGGCCCTGCTCCCGGGGGAAGGGTCACCATCCCCCTTTGTGGATGAAGACACTGAGGCTCAGGCATGAGTTTCTAAAGCCGTGTGGCTGTCAGCAGTGGACCCAGCTTGGCGCCCAGGCCCGCTGCCCACCAGGTCCAGTCTGTTCACACTGGCCGACCACCCCTCCCTGTGACCAAGCAGGGTCCCCTCTTGGGGCCCTCATCTGTGGGCTTGCCCAGGTGCTTGAAGATTTCTCTGCAAAGTTAACACCTTCTTTGTGTTTTCAGGAAGAGAGGAAGAAGGTGCAGGGCTGATTCTCCATGGCCATTCCTGCCAGCGCAGCTGCATTTCCCAATTACCCCGACGCCGGCACAGGGACCACAGTGCCATGACGCAGTGGCAGCGGAGGTGGTCAGAAGAGGGCAGCCAGAGGGCCGGGCCTGCACGAGGCAGCGCGGGGGCCGTCCACCCCTCCTAATCAGATCAGCCTGGCAGCCCTGATCTGCCAGAGATGTCTGGCCACGTCTCCGATCAGCTTGGTGACAATATGCTGTCCTGTTCCCCAAAGAGACTTGGCCAGAGAGCGATGGCTGGCACAGGACACTAACCCAGTGCTGTCGGGCTGAAAGGAGGCCTAGGCTGGATTCCCAAAGCCCTTCGACGCCAAGCTCAGGGGTCTGTCCTGGATCAGGCGGCACCAGGGACCTTGCCACTGCCAGATGACACAGGCCACCTGGCTCTCATGATTCCAGGGCCGGAAGCCACTTTGAACTTCATCTGGTGACAGGGGCAGGGCAGGCCCAGAGCTGGTCTGAGGGCGCTGGCAGGGTTCCTAGGAAGGCCAGCCTGGTCCATACGCAGCCTCGTGCACATCCCAAAACTTCGGCTGGCGAGAGGCTCGCCCCAGCCAGCCTGGGGCAGCCCTTGCTCTGCTAGAAGGGGGGTGGGTGTGAGCTGGGTGTGTACTGGGTGTGCACTGGGCGTGCCTCGTGTGTGCTCTGCAGAGGAAGAGCCTCCCCCTCTCCCAGTGCTTCTTGGCCTTCTCTTCCTTCCATGAGATAAATGACTGGGGGAGGGGGTGCCCTGAGGACGAAGGTTTTGGATTTACCTCCAACTGGGAAGAAAGAGGAGAAACACTGAGCTGCGGACAGGAGTCACGAGGGCAGTGTGCACTCTTTCCAGGGAGGGACGGCAACCCAGACCCCACCTGGAGAAGATGCGTGGCCCAGACTCCCTTGCTGCTCTGCTCGCGTGCTCTGCAATCCAGGGTCTAGTCATTACCTAAGTGGCACTTCCTTTGTTTTCATTATTTGTAAAGCAGAGGGAATTTTTAAATATCTGTCAACCAGAGGAGCATGTCCCAGCCCCGCCCTCTGGGTGCCCTGCTCATGCTCCTGTTAGGAGAGGACCCCGAGATCTCCCGATCGGGGCTGCAGGGGTTGCAGGAAGCCCAGTCACATTTGAGTTTCTGGTGAACATGCATCATTTTCTAGGGTACATTTGACCTAGAGACACAAAGGCATCCTGTGCTGTATTTGTTCACCCGGGCAGCCCGGTCCCGGTCTCCCTATTGCGGGAGCCATGAAGAGGGGAAGGAATTCCAGCTGCGTCCCTGGGAAGGGAAGAGCCGGCAGGCCTGGAGGGAAGGAAGGAAGTCAGCAGAGACGGGCTGCCAGCAGGGTGGACCCCTGTGTGCATACCGGGTCCCGGGGCCAGAGTGGAGGATGCTATACTCAACCTACAGGCTCCTGTGTCTTCAGCCCAACCAGTCGGAGCTGGAATTTAATTCCTTTCATGTACCAATGAGCTACATGCAGCAGACCAGAGGAAAACTGGGGCTGCCTGGCTCTGGAACGCTAGACTCCTGTCCTGGAAGAGGAAGGGGGTGTGGGAGCTGGGCAGGTAGAGGTTCTCCTATGACAACGAGGGGCCCTTCTTGCTTATCCTGCTTACAAACTAGACCCGGAGGCCAGGGTTAAATATGAGTCACATATAAACCTACTGTGCACCCTTTGCACCACTGTCTCCTGTCCAAAAAGATGCTTCGTCAAATCCAGGTCTTCAAAAATAAAGTTATTTTATTTTTATAAATAAATTTACCAACAGCTGGTACTTCATCACCACCAAACAGGTTCCTCGTGGACTAGTTAGCTTTCTAGCCATGGAAGTGTTCAAGAGGGGTCTTGGGTGAATGAGCAGAAAAACTACATCACCAAAAGGATTGGAGTCAAAGCCCTCTAGGGTCTCTTCCAGCTTCTAGATTCATTCACTCAACCATCCATCCACCCATCCCTCCATCCCTCCATCCACCCATCCCTCCATCCCTCCATCCAAGATTTATTGTAAACTCTTCTGTGCCTGGCTAGTATATTTGGGAAAACAAATTTATTAGTCCCGGCCTTGGAGAAGCCGTCTAGTGGGAGGTGGGGAAATAAATGGGTGAATAGACAGTGACAGACAAGACTCACTGTCTTATAAATGTCGCAAATTCAAGGATCATGCCTGGATTTCTGATCAGAGCCTTCATCATAATTACCTGTTGACTAGGTGAACCAATGTGGTAGGAGTGTCATGGCCCAGACAGGGAGTGAGGCTTTGGTACTGACCAGTCTGGGTTCCGAGTCCAGCTCTGTGTAGCCCTGCACAAATCCCTAGTGTCCTTCCTGACCTTCAGTGTCCTCATCTGTAGGCTGGAAATTAGCACATATACTTTGCCGTTTAATGTTAAGCAATAGAATGGTATGTGTGACGTTGCCACTCGATCACTGGAGGTGTTGGAATGACAGTGGTGATGATCACAACAGCAAAGCTTGGGACCTACAAGAACCAGCAGGATGGAGAGGGTGCAAGACACTGTCTGGAGAAAAGTGGGCTCTGAGCAGCAGGTGGACAGATCAGGGACAGGATCCGGTCGGAGGTGGAGGCGGCCATCACAATCGTGTCTGGAGTTAAGCACTTGGAACCGGGGAGATAACCTAGGATATGGGTAGGTTGGGAGCAGATACGGGAGGGAAGGAAAATGCTTAAGCAAGGACTGGGAGCAAAACCCACATTCTCATCCTGTTTCTATGTTTCTACGGAAGTGTGCTGGCTCAGCCTGAGGCCAAGGAACAGGGACCCACCAAGAATTCAGAAGGCCCCTCAGCTTGACACCCCATGGCTTCCCTATGGCATGGATGGTCAACACAGACCACATCCCAAACCAGCTCCTGGAGGCTGCATGGAGGATCTCCGGGGAGATTAAGACTCAATGGGAAAGAAGCTGAGATTGATTAGTGATGTCTGCCATGGGCAGCAGTGGACAAAGTCACAGTGTGTGTGCTCTGCTTTGTCCCTAACTTAGAATATATGATTGTGATCCTCATGGATCAGCCCCTCCCAGTCAGACTCACAGTAACTCGTCCCACATGGGCTGAAGCAAAATAAAATCATTCCTCCAGGGATGAAACCCCTGTCCTTTCCTATCTGGAAAACTCACCCACAATTCAAGTGCCTGCATGACTGACATGATGCTGAGGAAGCTGCTGGAAGATGCAGGATCAGAACATGGTATAGAGGTGGGTTCTTGTACTGGGTAGCATTTCATGGAGGCCCAGAGAGGGCGGGAGGCCTGCCACAGCACACTGCAGAGAACAACCCAGACAGCAGAAGCTCCCACACCTCTAGGATTGGACCAAGCTGGAAACCTCCACCCAGCACCACAGCCCTGCCTCTCTCTGTTGGCCTCTGCAGTCCCACCTGCATTTCTTTTCAGACCCCTGCGCCCCAGGGATCTCAGCGCCCTCAGGTCATGCTTCTGTGGGCCGAGGAGACATCTTCCTCCTCTAAACAGAAGACGATTCAGTTACTTAACTTTTCAGGAAGCTATTTTTCATCTCATATTTAAGTTACGTCTCCCCATCTCCACATTTTTATTACACTGCCTATAAGATTCTGTCTCAGGGACTTCCCTGGTGGTGCAGTGGTTAAGAATCCACCTGCCAATGCAGGGGACATGGGTTCGAGCCCTAGTCTGGGAAGATCCCACATGCGGCAGAGCAATTAAGCCCGTGCACCACAGCTACTAAGCCTGCGCTCTAGAGCCTGTGTACCACAGCTACTGAAGCCCACGTGCCTAGACCCCATGATCCGCAACAAGAGCTGCCACCGCAACGAGAAGCCCACGCACTGCATTGAAGAGTAGCCCCCACTCGCCTCAACTAGAGAAAGAGTGCAGCACCAAGACACAACACAGCCAAATATAAATAAATAAACTAATTAATTAAAAAAAAAGACAGAGAAAGCAGATTGCTCCGTCTCCTAAAAAAAAAAAAAAAAAGATTCTGTCTCACCATCTATTTCCTTAATCAGACTGAGTCCTTCAAGGACAAAGATGGTTACCTGCTGGTGGATTCCCGGGCCCATCGTGGATCCCGGTGGGGGCAGCGGGGCTGCACACAGGGTTACTTTGTTGACCAATCCTGCACAGTAGAAGCATCCAGGATTCACCGGTGAAGACTCTGGGTTCCAGCTTCCCTCGCCTCTCCCTGCACTCCCCTGACAAAACCTGGGCTCTCTGTACAAACACCACAGAGGAGAGTGTGGCTCTCAGCGGGCTCCCAACACCTGGGAGGTTCCCTTCAGGAGGGGCAGCTGATCCGGCCCTGAGGCAAGAGCAGGCTGGGAACCTCATCCTGACAGCTGGCTCCCTGCCTGAACACCCCCACTACTGTGCTGCCAGTGGCTGGACTCCTCTGCTGGGTTTTCTGACCCAGTGGAGAAGGAGAGCAAGGACAGGGTTTCTGCTTTTCCGCTTTAGGAGCAGCAGTTAAAAGCTTGTCATGTTAATATACTGCAGAGACAAAGCATAGTTATTAGCTGAAGGGAAGAAGACACCTCTAGTCTAATAATAAGTGTATTAACTTGGATCTATGTGGTGTTGCCTCCTTTCCAGAGTTCCAGGTGCTTTTATAGAGGTGACCTCATCTGTCCTCATGGGACAGGAAAGGGCAGGTGGAAAGGTCTCTCTCTGGGAGCAGTTGGGGAGCCACAGCTCAGAGAGGTCAAGTGATTCCTTCAAGGTCGTACAACCCATCAGCAGAAAGAGTGGGACCCCATCATCACGCCTGCATGCGGCCTGGGGTCTCTGCCCCGAATATTAACATGCTCCTTTCTGTGGTGTCTTGGAGCCAGCCAGGTCAGGAGGGCCATCCCGTCCCACTCCACCAGCCAAATCCTGTCCTACGGGTAGAAGATGACAGTCTCAGTCTGTACGTTCTAAACGGGCACTGGTCGGGGCAATGATCTCATGCAGCTGTTTGAACTGGTGCAGAGGGTGATGAAGGTAAGTGTTCTTTGTAAAGAGCTCATCCCTAATACGTCCACAAACTGGGGCCGAGGGTTGGGACCTGGAACACAGAGGCATGAATGCTGATGTGTGTGCCTGCTTCCAGATCCCCACTCGATGCCCACCCTAAACAAGCAGTCAGGCCGTCTGTTTCCTATGGAGGCCACAACGAATGGTTCAAAACATTTATTTTCCCACAGTTCTGGAGGCTGGAAGTCCAAAACCAAGGTGTCAGCAGGACATCCCTCTGGAGGCTCTCAGGGAGAATCTGCTCCTGCCTCTTCCAGCTTCTGGTGGCCACAGCTCCCTCTGCTTGTTGGAGCATCGCTCCAACCTCTGCCTCCCTCTTCACAAGGCCTTCCGCTCTGTGACTCCTCCTCGCATCTTCCCTCTGCATGTATCTCTCTCTTTGTCTCTTCTCTTCTTATGAGGACCCCAGCGATTGGACTAGAACCCACCCTAATGAGCTCATCATAACTTGACTACATCTGCAAAGACCCTATGTCCAAATAAGGTCACATTCATAGGTACTGGGCTTGAACATGTCTTAACCCATAACACAGGGGGTGAGGGGAGTGGTGAAGAAAATCATCCTCCAATAATGACCTAGTAACGGTCCAGACATGGTCCCTGGCATGCCTGTGAGTCCATCAGTGCATCCCAGGACGGCAACCTTGAGCCGAGTTTTCAGATGAGACAGAGGCTCAGAGCATCCATGACTCTTCATGGTCACCCAAACTCGGGGGCAGAACAGGTCCACGAGCCTGGTGTCTGGACCACAGATCTGGGCCCCACACTTTCTCTTCCTCCATCAAATGTCCCATCAGAGCCAATGTGATCAGAATGGGAGCAAAGGAAACTGAGAGAAATGGTCGTTTGTCCCCACTCCAGCCTCAGCCTGTCCCCTGGGGAAGAAGGTGCCTACGACAGCTGCTGGCTGGGACCTGGGGCTCCAACGCACTGTGTCCCTTTGTGTTTAGTCCCTGCCCCTGTCTCTCCCCAGAGAAGGGCTGGGGAGTTTGGTGGAACTCAACAGACTGTCATCCGACTGAAGACCCACATGTTATTTAATCCTGAAATAGGACTGTGAAGGGTTTGCATTGCTTTCCCACTTTCAGGTGAGGGAACTGAACGGCTCAGAGACACAGGTGCCTAACGTCCCACAGGCATACAAGGCCTGGTGCTCTGGAGCCCCTGACTCTGCAGCCCCGCTATTTCCTCTTCCCCAGGCAGCTCCCCATCACGTTCTTCAAGCCCCCAGGATTATTGAAGTGTGAGCCAGGTGTTCAGAGAGCATCCCGGAGAAGACAAAGCTTTGTCACAGCCCCATTTTCAGTTTCATGCACACACACACACGCACACACACACACACACGCACACACACACACACGCACACACGCACAGAACAAAACTCAAGTCTGTCCTCTCAATGTCCATCAAGACTTGGGGGAAGAAATGTCCATCAACAGAGGAATGGATAAAGAAGATGTGGTCCATATATACAATGGAATATTACTCAGCCATATAAAAGAATGAAATAATGCCATTTACAGCAACATGGATGGAACTAGAGATTACCATACTGAGTGAAATAAGTCAGACAGAGAAAGACACATATCGTTTATTAATACATATACGTGCAATCTAGAAAAAATGGTAGAGATGAACCTATTTGCAAAGCAGAAATAGAGACACAGACATAGAGAACAACCATATGGATACCAAGGGGGGAAGAGGTGGTGGGATGAACTGGGAGATTGGGATTGACATATATAAACTACTATGTATAAAAGAGGCAACTAATGAGAACCTACTGTATAGCACAGGGAACGCTACTCAGTGCTCTGTGGTGGCCAAAATGGGAAGGAAATCCAAAAAAAGGGGATATATGTGTATGTAGGGCTGATTCACTTTGCTGTACAGCAGAAACTGACACAGCAGTGTAAAGCGACCCTACTCCAATTTAAAAAAAAGGCTTGGGGGGAGGAACTCTTGGCCCAATGAGCCCATGCCTCGCAGGGTACCCTAAAGATGTCCCTCCATCAATACAAACCCACAGGAGCACCAGGCTGCTCTGTTATCTAGCAGCACAGCACAAAGCGAGGCAAGATGCCCACGTGAGGACGAGCGAGCAATCTATGCTGAGTCCGCTCAGTGGACCAGCACGTGCTCATAGGAAAGAGCAAAGAACTCTCTGGGCCAGCGTGGTACTGTGGCCAGGATAGTTGTGGTTTGTGGAAGAGCAGGGTGCAAAGAATATACATCACAGGTAGAGTGTACACGATACAAATAGTATATCTAGTGCGGATCCTTCCTTCTGGGCAAGAAATTAGAACACGTGTGTATTTGCTCAAATGAAAAAGATAAAGAAGAAGCAGATGAACATGGGGCCTCACAGGGGGTGGGAGTGACGGGAGGGAAGGAGGGGGTGGGAGATGCTCCGAAGGACGTATATGAATCGGGATTGGCCTTTGGAAGGATGTAAATGTTCACATTTGAAATCAGGTGCACAGCGTTTTACATCATTCCAAAGTTGATTCATCCAGAAGTAATTTACAAAGCAAACTCTACAGTGGCGTTTCCACACACAGAAAGAGCTGCTAAGCAAACTTGAAGGTGAGGAGCAGGCTCGTCGTGGCTGGCAGGGCTGGGGTCGTGACGCCAAGCCTCCTTCACGCACCTGGGAGGGTGGACCACCGGAGGCCCTGCACTGCTGTGTGGAGGAGCTGGGGTCTCTTAGTGCGAAAATAAACATACAGACTTGGAATGTGGGAAGGTGAGCGAGGCCCTGAGAATTTGTACATGCGTTGGGGGGTGTTCATAAGAGCTCCTGTTTTTAAAAACAATCTAAAAAAATTCCTGGTTCTGTCCTTTGAAAGGGACTGGAAGCAAGGAGTAGACCTAGCGCCCAGGTCTTGTTTTCTAAATTCAATCCCTCATGAACAAGAGCCAGAGTTCCCTGGAGACGTAGGTGACTCCAGGCATGGGATGGGGAAGTTCAAGGTGAGCATGGAAACCAGTGGAGCCAGAAAACCAGGAAGGATTCAAAGACTAATGAACACATTCATGAAAGACACCGGGTCCTAGAGACAGGGATTCACTTGGACCAAATTTGGGACAAGTTGACCATCAAAAGAATAACTGACCATGAAATACTAAAAAACACTAAGAATATGGAAGTCCATAAGACTCAAAAGAAGGGAATGCCAAAGAATAAATTCAGAAAAGGGAAGGATTCAGGAAATAGGTGATCTGGGTGGGGGTCATCCGTGGGTGCTAAACCACTGGTGAACTCTTGTTGGGGAACAGGATACTCACAGGGTCTCCATGTGTCCCCCAGAGACTGTTTGTTTCTTACAAAGAAGAAAAGTGCACCTTGAAGGGAGGGGGCAGGTGGTCATTACCTTAGCCAGGTGACCAGGCTTAGCATCAGCAGATGTGGAAGGAAGGATCACGGTGAGCCTCCTGGTGCAGGTGTGATGCCAGGAAGCACACAGCATCCCCACGTAGAGCTCCTGCCGGAAGGTGATCCTATAGCTAATGACAGGAGGACAGCATCGGACAACTCCAGATTATGTGGACCAATTTACAAGAAAAGTGGGCCAGACATTTTGGAAATGTCACTGTCACGAAAACACAAAAGGCAGGTAGATGTACCTGACTGAAGTCTCTATTATGGGCTGAACTGTGTCTCCCCGGCAAAGATCTGCTAAAGTCTTAACACCCGGTACCTGCAAATATGACCTGACTTAGAAACAGGGTCTTTACCGAGGTAATCATGTTAAAATGAGGTTATGAGCACGGCCCTGACCCAGTCACTGGGTCCTTATAAGAGGAAGCACCATGAAAAAAAAAACCTTTAGGGGCTTCCCTGGGGGCACAGTGGTTGAGAGTCCGCCTGCCGACGCAGGGGACACGGGTTCGTGCCCCGGTCCGGGAAGATCCCACATGCCGCGGAGTGGCTGGGCCCGTGAACCATGGCCGCTGAGCCTGTGCGTCCGGAGCCTGTGCTCCGCAATGGGAGAGGCCACAGCAGTGAGAGGCCCGCGTACTGCAAAAAAAAAAAAAAAAGAGGAAGCACCATGAAGACAGACACAGGGAGAAGGCCATGGGACACGTGACATGTGATGACAGAGGCAGAGACTGGAGTGATGTGTCCATAAACCAAGGACACCAAGGATGCGGGCACCACTGTGGGTTGGAGAGAGGCCTGGGATGGATTCCCTCAGGGCTCTGGAAGGAATGCGCCCTGCCCACGCCTGCCTTCAGGCTTCTGGTCTCTGGGCTGTGAAAGTCCATTCCCGTTGGTCTGAGCTGCCGAGGGTATGGTTATTTGTTGTAGCACCTGCAGGAAACTGCACTGACCAGGGAGCAAAGAAGCCCCGTGCAAGATGCTCGACTGAATTCCGTATTTTTATAGGAACGAAAGAACGGAAGAGCAGACAGCTGTTGGTGACATTCTGGCGGAGAATTGGGAAAATTTGAAGCAGGGCTGCGCGTCAGAGGGTTGCACTCATGTACAGCTCCTGGGGGAGGTGACAGCAAGCCTCTGGCAGGGACACTCTGCTCCTGGCAGCCCCTGCCCCATGAAGGGACGTGATGTCTGCAACCTGTTTTCAAAAGTTTCAGCAAACAGAGGAGAGGGAGAAATGAAGAGAATGCAACCGGACGTCAACAACCGAGGACCAGGAAAAGGAGTTAGGGGTGCTCATGGGACTGTCAGCCTTGCTTTCAAAGTCAAAGTTTTGTAAAATCATTTGGGGAAAAAGAGGTAAGGGGGAGGCAGAGGTCCTATGGGTGTCTGGCATCTGGAGGCCTCCTGGGGATCATGGGAGGTGCCCGACCTCCTCTGGACTGGCCGTGATGGCTCATGGCCCACAGCTGGCCCCAGACTCATCTGGGACCACTTCCGACTTGTCCCGATCGAATGGTAAGGAACGCAGGGCCTGTGCTCTGGCCCACACATCTGGGAGGGGGTGTGTGACACACACACACACACACACACACACACACAACCCCACAACCACATGCACAGAGCTAAGCCAGCACACAGCTGCAGCTGCTCCGTGCTCTGAAAATTACACTGTCACAGCTGCTGTGGGCAGGAGCCCCCTGCCTCATGAAGGCGGGCAGCAAAGTCCGCTCCTCCAGGAAGCCAGCTGAGCCCCTTTTCCCCAAATCCCCTTCTGTCTTCCCTTTATCCTCGCGTCC
The DNA here is from genome assembly GCF_964270905.1 of Leucopleurus acutus. Taxonomy (NCBI): domain Eukaryota; kingdom Metazoa; phylum Chordata; class Mammalia; order Artiodactyla; family Delphinidae; genus Leucopleurus; species Leucopleurus acutus. Next base: position 101,747,095 of record NC_139152.1, read on the forward strand.
CTTAGAGCACGGTCAAAGCTGAGCCTCGGCACCGACACCAGGTGTTGTCCTTGGCTGTGTGCACCTGGGTCTCATCTGTCAGGAGCTCCAGATGCCCAGCCTCTGGCCCTTTGCCATCTTCCCTGAGGTTGCCAGGATGGAGGCCCTACAGGCTTGATTTCCCTGAGACAAGTAAAAGGGGGTGTTTCCTGGAGCCCCATCTTGGAATTGAGATGGAGTCAGCAAAGGGAAGCCTGTTCCCATACTGGGAACATTCTGGAAGAGTCAGGGCCTGTGGAAGGACGTGGAAGGCTTGGCAAGGTCAGCCTGAGCCCCCGCCCCCACCAATGCCCTCATCCTGTCTGCGTGAGGACGTGTATGTGAGGAGATTTAAATGCATCTCCACCAGTGCTGGTGCAGAGATGAAGCCAGAGTGGCCCTGGAGTCTGGGATGGGCGTGCCCAACGGCTCTGCTCACCACCACCCTGCCCTGGGGCCCGGAGGCTGACCTGTGCACACACGTCCGCAGGCTCTCAGCCCTCTGCTCCCCAGAGGGGTCTAGCTGAAGGGAGGACAGGGAAGATACAGAGGATGGAAGGATGAAGCCGGGGGTGACAGGCCCGCGCCCTCCTGTGGGTGGTCCCTGTGTGTCCCCTGTGCCCCTGCTATCGGCCCTCCTCCGTGGCAGCCCCTCTCTGCAAGGGGGGAAAGCGCCTCTCCCTCGGCCTCCTGGGGCACTTGGGAGGGAAGCGCCCCTCTGCTGCTGGACCGGAGTGCTCACCCTCCTCCACTGGCTCCCCTAACCCTTCTGCACCCTGTCAGCAGAGGGGACATTAAACACCTTGAGCCGTCATTCGTTTCTAGCCAGCGCTCTGATTGATATCACGCCTTGAGGACAATTCTTTCCTGAGACGTTCATTCAACAAAGGTGTTGAAATCTGTGTGGCCAGTGGATTTGGACGGGCATGTTGGCCAAAGATATGGGACCACCTTGCCTGTCTCAGAGGCGGGAGGCCACTCTGTCTTCCTGAAGCCATGCAGTTCAGAGGAAGCAACTTCTGGCTTCCTGACACCTGGAGACCAGCGCTTCTGTTCCTCAGGCAGTGCCAAGGCTGTGCTGGGTCCCCCGCAGGCTTTGGGGGCCTGTCTTATCCTCAGGGGACCCCTAGGAAGCAGCTTTGTCTGCCGTCTTCCACAGACCAGGCGAAGAGAGTTAATGTCCCGCTTTACAAAGTACCATTTGGATGTAAGTGGCAAGTCGCTTTGCTGAGAGCTTCCACAACACCCCAGCCCTGTGTCTGTTGCCCCAGGAAGCTCTCTGCTGCTTCCCTTCCCCGGGGACGGACAGCAGGGCCCTAGAAGGCCTGTCTCTGTGCTGCACTGACCAAGAGATGCAGGGCTGCTGGGAACATCCTCTACTCCTTATTAAGGTCACTGAAGTCTTTTTCTCCTCCAAGGTTCACAGTTGATGAAAAATGCATTTAATTCTCCCATGGCTGTGCGTTCATTTCACCTCGCCTGAGATGGCCAGTGGAAATTAATGTGCAACTAGGTGTCTGATAGTTTATCAATAAAAGCCCTGGTCTCTATACCTTTGAATTCCACAAAGAAAATCAGCCATTGTCAAGAGGGCAGCACCCTCCCAATTCCAGATTCAGCAACGGAATCAAACGCTATTGATCCCATTCCTGCACACCTTTAATTAGCCCCCGATTCGAGTCCGGGGAGCCCTGCAGTGCGTCACAAGGCAGCAGGACTCGTGTGCTTCTTTTTAATTTCCAGCAATGAGCCGATGGTTATGAGGATGGCCATTTTACGTATTTACACTGATTGCCTTTTCATTGACTCCACTTTCCATTATGAAACACACATGGAAATTTGTCCCAGACCAGCTTAATTGAGTTCAAGTTGTGTCATTGGACATCTAGGGATGTTAAAAGCACGCTCTGCCTCAGCTAAGTTATTATTTGGCCCTAAACCAAATGGACCTCGATTGTTCAAAGAGAAGGCATCAGATAAACACACGTGGGGAAAAACGCTAAACAAAGCATCTTCATCGTGTTGACTCTCTCCGTGCTGAAATAGACGGTGGAGACGAGCCTGGCATTAGATACACCATCTTTCCTATGTAGCACAGGAAACGTTTTAAGGCTCATCTTAAAATACGGGTGCTTCACAACTGTTAGACGTGTCTGTCACGGACCAGGCATTCTGCTCTGTAACGTGTGATGTGAATTGCCCCAGTCACACAACGGCCCTCGGAGACACGTGTTAGCATCTGCGTGTGAAAGACAGAGGAACAGGTTCAGAATGGCAGGAGGACGGGCCCAGGTCAGCACAGCTGCCAGGGGGCGGTGCTGGGGATCCAGGTCTAAAGCCAAAACCCATGTCCTTTTCATGATCTTATCCTGACACCCCTGCCCCAAGGTCTTTTCAGGTCAAGCTGCCCATTGGTCGTTGTTTACAAAGTTTCACAGTTCAATTTTACTACCATGTATCTTGCTGAATACTTTTGCCCCAAGTCAAAGGTGGAGCGAGCTGAGGTTGAACTGGAGGAAAGTTCCGATTCGGCAGGTCAGAGTCAACTCTAAGGCAGGACTCAAGTTCACTGCATTTGACTCAAAAGAAAAAGGGGCAAAGCCAGACAGAGATGCCAAACAGGGCACAGAAGAGGCCATACAAGGAGTTCTTCCTCCAGCGAGACCTTCGGGAGGCCTCCGCCCACGGCTGGAGACTGGCTACTGCACTTTGAGGTCTCTTCAGCATCTAAAGGGCTGCAGGCTCCGTGAAGCTGCCTTTCAGGTGGCCATGGCTGGGCATCTGCCTTGCAGACACCCTCCAGCCTCAGCTGGTACCTCTATCCCTGGGTCTACCCTCCCCCAGCCGTCTCCAGACCAGGACACAGGCTCTTCACCCATCACACGGGTACCTCCTCGTGCTACTGGGGTCTGGGGGCTCCAGCTCAGACCTCAGCGTCCACGACATCACGCACGGGCTGGTGGGAGGGATGGATGAGAGGGGGGAGTGGGCAGGCCAGGTGGTGATATATGAGGGGTGTGGCCTGGGGCGTTGGCTCTGCAACCAATCAGACTCAGGACGGTGGGCTGGAGATGTTTCCTCAAGAAAGGATGCCTGAGCTGCGCCTAAAGAAGTCGCTGCGGGGAGGGCTGAGACCTGAGGGACAGGATCTCAGGCAGGTGGGGAGCACACGTCAATGTCCAGGGGCACTAGGCAGCCTGAGATGCGGAAGGGCAGTTTTTTTCCAGATGATCATGGAGACTCATTAGAAGATTCATTTATTCATTCAGTTAGTAAAACCCTCCCATCCTGGAAGGATTAAGTTCCCTGTCCTGAGAGGGGAGACATTTACAGAGTGATGGGATCCAAAGTAAAGAATGAGGGGCCTGAGACCCTCCCCTTAAGTTTATTTCCTTTGACCCCCCCAGAGCACCTTGCCCTGCCCCACCCACCCCGGCAGCCTTCCCAGTTTCTTAGTGTGTGTTTTCCCACATAAGAATTTTGACTAAATGTGGGCCATTGTTTTAAAACTATGAACTTCACCACATGTGAATGGGGACGCCTTATCTATGGTATCCTGTCTCCTCTTTCTTAAGAACTTCCGTGGTGTTATCTGTGCATCTAGCCTGTCATCACGTGCTGGGCAGTGGAGGGGGCAGAGGCATGGTTTGTGCAGGTTTCCACGTGGAGGGGGGAAGCCTGCACAGCAGTAACAAGGGGGCGCTCTCCATACAGCAGCCACATGAGTGGGTCACACCCTGCAGGCACTGAGCAAAGGAAGCCAGACACAGAGGGATGCGGTGTGACCCCACTCCTACGTGACCCAAACCCAGCATGGGTGCTCACAGAGGGATGGCAGGTACGCGCCGGGTTTGGATCTCATGAGAGTGGCCGAGTAGCTCCTACCTGTATGGGGATGTGGGAGCCCAGAAGCAGTAGCACCTTGGTGACAGGAGGGGCTGCGAGAGGCTTCCCAGAGCAGGTGAGGCTGAGCTGGGCTTTGGATAGTGCATGCGTGAAGCTGAGGGTTAGGATTAGGGCTAGAGATGGATGCCTTGGGCTGAGAGCAGAGTGTGGGTTTCCTGGAGAACAGAGCAGGGCTGGCTGGGGAGGGGAGGGGAGGTCAGGAAGCTTGTGGAGGCAAGCAGAGGGGGCGTGTGCACACTAAGAAGCTCGCTTAAACTGCACAGTTTACATGCAAATCCACAAAGCAGGGGATCCCACACACACAGCCCCTCCCAACACATCTGCTTCAGGGTGTGTGATCTGTCGCCAAGTGCCCAACTTTCTGGACCTAGATTTCTCCTGGACAGGAGTCTCTCATCACCCTCACTGCCCCAAGAGCTGTCCTCTGTCCTGATTCTAGCTCCATCAGTCCTCCAGAGCGGCCAACACAGGTAAGGCAGCGGTCTGATGTGGCCCTCGCCCCAGGTTTGGCCACGGCCGCTGCACGGCTGTGTCCAGGGACCCCTGCGGGGTCAGGATTGGGGACCTGCCTTCCGCGCAGTCGGTCCTGGGTACACTGCCCTCCTGGGAGAGAGGCTGTGCACACTGAGCTGGCAGCTTTCTGAGGGGGAGGGCACGGGTTCCTGCAACATCCCCGAGGCTGAGGATATACGGAAGCCTATGCTACCGCTTTCGTTCCTAAGCTCCTAAATCATCTCCAAAGGCCCATAATTAAACCACAAATCAGATAATCTAAGGGCTCTGGATTTGTTTCGTTTTGTTTTATCACACATCACACGTCTGGAGCGGTACGCGGCAAAGTTCTCCCACTCAGATGTCGCCCAGGATGACTCACGGTCCTTTCCCGACCAGCAGCAGCGGATTGCCAGCCACAGCAGACCCAGGTCAGATGCTGGGGCTCTGGGTACCACTCCTGCCTCAGTTTCCTCTTCTGTAAAAGGGGAGTAAAAATGGCCCCTAGCGCTCAGGGCTGCTGAGTGTGGATGCGGTAAACACTCGGTTATTCTTCTCGGCACCCAAAACAGCGTGTTCTCAGTCTGTGCGCTTTTGTGTTTGTGGAGACCAGGGATGGAGCCCCGCCAAGACCTGTGAGTCCCGTGACCTCCCTGGGCTCAGTCCTCTCGTTGGCAAACTGTGGGTCCTTCCTTCCCAGGGTGCCTGTTCCACACCTGTAGGAACAGGAAATCATGCCAGCAAGGCAGCCCAGAGCACCACGCCCAGGCCCACTCACTCAGGGCACAGGTGAAGGGATCGGGTCAGGTACCAGCCCGTGGACCCTTCTGTGGGCAAAGCCGGCAGAACAGGTGACGAGGTGTGGGTGGAAAGCTTTGAGATCCATGACCCGCACAGCCATGCCCATAGCGGGAAGGTAGGAGAGAGAGAAAGTCTGCAGCACCTGGCATTCTCCTGGGCTGGAAGCCTGGAAATCCCACGGCCGCCTTCTTCAGCATGATGCCCAGCAAATCCTGCAAGACCGGGACCCCTCCTTCCCACGTGGCCGCCCACACACACCACCTGGTTCTCCATCTCAGAGTCTCTCTGACCCCTCGTGATCCCACATTAGGCCTGCTTTCCCAGTTCCTTCCATGCAGGAGCTGGAAGTTTCTTTCTTGGGATATTGGCCGACCCTGCCTGCCAGGGGTTTAGATCTGTTTTCTCACCATGTTTCTAATATTTCGGAGTCTTCTTTTATGTTGCAGTGGCCTGTTTTTGTTAGATTAATTTTTATTTACAAATTAAATAAAAAGCAATTTATTTAAAAAGTAATTTATGAAAAGTATTTTATTATAATGCATCACCCTTACATTCATTTACAATTTTCTTTCCTGTAGCGACTGTGTGCACAGGCTGTGCTAGGAGCTGGAAACACCCAGCCCTGCCCTGGAGGCCTGACATCGTCTGGTGGGGAGGCGGACCATTCAACTGACGCTGGAAACGCAGCCAGCCGTGTGATGGGCTGGAATTTGTCCACATACGAAATGTTGTTTCAAGAGTGTCAGGAGCTTCACCTTGCCTTGCAATGCTGGTAGCATGTTCTGCATTAGTAAGATTAGTAACACACTGGTTTAAGAAATAAACTCCAAACATCAGTGGCATAAGGTAACAGAGATTTCTTTTTTCACATGGAGACCTTCCACATGGTGATTCAGGGACCAGGCTCCTTGCATCTGTGGCTGTGTGGTACCCTAAGGTCTCAGTCACCTCTGCTTTTAGCCGCAGTAAAAAGAAATAGAGAGAAAGAGAGGTGCTTCTCAACTCTGTCAGCCAGGAATGTCAATATATTTGGGAGAACTAGTCACATGGCCTTAACTAGTCACAAAGGGGATTAGGGAATGTAGTCGTGCTAGCTGTGTCCACCATGGCAGACACAACAGTCGTCCTCAGACGGGGCCTGCCTTCATTCTGGGGTAAACATTGTCTATCAAGAGATTCAAAGCAAGTGCCCACCCACTGTCCTTGGGAATCCACTCTATCAGGAGATGAGCCCAAATGCAGATCCTTCAAATCGAGATGTTAAGCATTTTGTTTAATAGTATATAAGTTATGTTCCATGTGAGGCATCTCAAAGGGCATCTCTCCCTTGACCGGTCTGCATCTTCTCTGGCCGAGCTAGCAAACTGGAAGACACAGGGTTGGGCTCAGAGAAGAGAAGGAATGGACAAGGAGAGCTTCTACCCCAGGGCTGAGCACTGTCCCCTGACAGTGGTCAGAAGCCAGAACAAGGGACCAAGAAGACCAGGAGTTGACACCTGTGAAGGGGCAGAGCTGCAAGAAACAAATGTAAGGTTTTCTCTCCTACACAGTAGTCCTTCCACCATATGGTCAAGCCGGTTGACACTTCCTCCTAGATGTCACGGCAATCTGGAATGATGCTTTATCTCCACTGCCACGAGCCTGGTCCAAGCCAACATCCCACCTGGACTCGCGCAGCCGCCTCCCAGCGGCCTCCCTGTTTCTGACTCACCACAAGGTAGACACCACACAGCAAGTAGAATGATAGTTTAAAATATAGGTTAGGTCATGCATTCTCTTACAAATAGCTTCTAATCATTCACTGAGATATCGTTAATAATACTGAAAATCTGGAATTGGTCCAAATGCCTATCAACAGGGACTTGTTAAATCAATGTTGGTCCATGCACACAGTAGGGGCAGTGCAGGGGTACAAGGAATGAAGAGAGAATTCTCTATACTATTAGGGAGTTATTGCCAAGATATAGTATTATATTTTTAAAAAAACACAAAATAACAATGGTCTAAAACTTTTTTTTTCTGTTGAAATGGAAAGAAGTGGAATAAAACAATGAAACAATAAATCAAATATGAATTAAAATGGTTACCTATGGGGAAGGGGGGGTAAAGAAGGAGAAAAGAGAGACATCTCTGAAAACACCTTTTATCAAATACTTGGTTTTGAAACCACATAAATCTTTAAATACTTCTAAAAGATTAAATCACAGAGAAAATAAAACCATAAAAGTTTGAAAACAGCCTGAAATAACCTGTATTTCAAGTCGGTGGCCTACACACACAGGAAAAATAATTATTATAATTGACTTTAAATTCAGTATTTTGACTGTACCTCCCTAGAGGAATATATCATAATACAAAAGAACACATTCAGAAGTCTTGTTGGTAGAAGCCATATTGTTACATTGAAACTATCTCTTGTATATTTGTATGATAGAAACAAGTAGTAATTACACTGTTGTCATTGGAGTCAAGATTTCCAGCAGAATAGAGAACAGATGCAGGTATAACACAAAAGAAGTTAAAGAAAAACCCAGCAGTCTTAAATCTGAACTGGAAATGGGGTAAACTAATAGTTTTTTTCTCTTTAAAGATATATTTGATATGTATTTCCCAGGTTAGTCTAGTAAAAATGCCCAGAAGCATTGACAGTCCAGAGCAATGAGCACTCTCGCACCTGGATTATGTTCTCTAAACGCAGCTTCCTAGGAATTCCCTGGTGGTCCAGTGGTTAAGACTCCACACTTCCACTGCAGGGGACGTGGGTTCGATCCCTGGTCAGGGAACTAAAAACCCGTGTGCCATGCAGCATAGCCAAAATATAAAAACAAAATAAAAATTAAAAAATAAAAATAAAGGCTTCCCTGGTGGCGCAGTGGTTGGGAGTCCGCCTGCCGATGCAGGGGACGCGGGTTCGTGCCCCGGTCCGGGAGGATCCCACATGCCGCGGAGCGGCTGGGTCCGTGAGCCATGGCCGCTGAGCCTGCGCGTCCGGAGCCTGTGCTCCGCAACGGGAGAGGCCACGACAGTGAGAGGCCCGTGTACCCAAAAAAAAAAAATGAAAATAAGCTTTAAAAAAATAAATAAACACAGTTTCCCACTGGGAAGAATCTGGGTTTTTCTGAAAAATGGCTGAGTCCAGTTCTCAGGCAGGAACTTTGCAAGACGAGCCTGGGGAATACCCTACACCAGAAGTTGATGAAGTTACCAGTCGTGACTATGGTTGTGTCAAAGGGACATGGGGCTGAAGGAGATAATTTGAACATCAAAAGAACATGGCCGATATTGACTGAAAGCGCTCATAATTGACAAGGACACTCAAAAACAGAATAGAAGTCATCATTGTTGGTTGCTAATGTAACCACTCATTCCTTGAAAATTGGAGAAAGGGAGGAGAGAAGAATCACAATTGACTTTGCTCTTTTTGTATGAAGTATGTTCCAGGGTAAATAAAAAGTTGATGGAAAAACTGTTTTATAGAAATATGTCAGGGCAGGCTTCCCTGGTGGCGCAGTGGTTAGGTATCTGCCTGTCAATGCAGGGGACACGGGTTCGAGGCCCGGTCTGGGAAGATCCCACATGCCGTGGAGCAACTAAGCCCGTGCGCCACAACTACTGAGCCTGCGCTCTAGAGCTCGCGAGCCACAACTACTGAGCCCGTGTACCACAACTACTGAAGCCCACATGCCTAGAGCCCCTGCTCTGCAACAAGAGAAGTCACCGCAATGAGAAGCCCGTGCACTGCAAGGAAGAGTAGCCTCTACTAATCGCAACTAGAGAAAGCCCGCATGCAGTAACGAAGACCCAATGAAGCCAAAAATAAATAAATAAATTTATAAAAAAAAGAAAGAAATACTTCAGGTTATAGATTCAGAAAGAATCATTGCATTACAAAGTCATCATTTTGCAACTAACAAAGAACACGTGGCTCTAGTTACAGTCATTGATGGGTGCTACACCTGTAGCCAGGAGTTGAGGGGGCAGTTATGATGGAGGGATCAGGCTGGCAGCACCTGACGCACCCGTAACCTTGACCTAAGTAAGTGGCGCAACCCACATAATCAAGCCAAAATCTAACTAAGTCTCTGGATCTAACTACCATTTATTGGAAACTCAAGAGTTCTAGAAACGTTCTAAATAACATCAAAAAAAGGAATGGTACACTGAACTGAAATATTCTTCAGGTCTGATGACCTGACCTGATGCTTCCACACCCAATCTTAACATCACCCACCCCCGAAAATGAGAGGAGGAACCGTTAGAGATGAAACGAGGCTGAACAGACCTAATAGCCGAATGCAGGCATCAGCTGATGTGGACTCAAGCAAAACACATATAAAAAGACACTTTGAGACACTGAGGATGTTTGGATATGGTCAAGTGAACTTAATCAGTTGCCTGAGGTCGTCTTTCAGCAAATGGCAGAGTTAGGGCTCAAATCTGGGACACGGATATCCTAGTTGTTTTCACCATCCCATGACTCCTCCTTGGGTATCATATGAATTAATATAAAAAAATCTGCTGAAGAAGCCGGCATCTAACAAGAACTGACACAGAGTTTGATGAATGAATGAATGAATGAACGAATGAACGGTCCAGCGAGGGAGGCTGAGCCGTTCGCACGAGAGAGCTCCTAGCCATGCAGCTGGGGACCACTCTCAGCAAGAACCACCCCCCTGGGTTCCTTCGAAGCCAAGAGAGACTCGAAGTGACCCAGATACTTGAACATCACTCCCGTTTCCTGAAGCCATGCGGAGCTGACTTTTCTTCTGGAAACAGAATAACCCTCCTAATGAGAATGGAAATGCAGACCTCATTTCCATGGTTAATTAGGAAGTGGAGCTCTCAGTGTCCGGGGGCATCTCCTGGTTTCTCCTGAAGCCGCTCACTCTGCTCCTCCAAGTCTGCGTGCAAGATCCCAAGCTGGATGCTGACTGTGGGGGAGCAGGTACCCAGAGAAGAGAAAAGGCGGCCTTGGGGAAGAGTCTTTTCCCCCTGAGTACACACAGCACCATTGCGGTGATCTGGGACATGGCTCTTCCAGGAGAGAACAGCTAAGAGCTCTGAATTCAGTGGTTCCGTGAGCAGGATAGAACCAGCAGGCTTTAGCCAAAAGGGATGTTGTTTTTGTTTTTGTTTTTGTTTTTGTTTTTCCTGGAGGCAAACACTTCCTCTTCAACAGATAGGAAAGCGCTGGCCCAGCCTCTGCCCCGTGGGAATTTAAGATACCCTGAGCATTCTCTTGAAATGAAGGCAGGCTCTCTGAACTACCTGTAAGGCTCTTGTCTGGGGACCCCCAGCACCTGGGACAATTCGGGTACAGGGGCAACTGCAGCTGGAGACTAGCCATGGGGGAGATGGCGCTGAGATCCCACTGTCTTGCTGGGTCTCTGGGGTCCACTCCTGCAGGCTCTGTGGTCCAGGCCGCAGACCATCTTGACCCGGCACAGAGCCTACTCCGGGGACCCGGCCTGGGGGACGATCTGGAACCCATGTTGCAGTGAGCGGTTTGGTGCGTGACTGAGGAGACTCCACGGAGGATAAACTCAGGCTGAGAACATCCTCAGGGTTAGAGAATGACGCTGCAGCTTTCAGGCTGCTTCTCCCAGACCCACCAGGGCTCCAGGTGGGTCAGCAGCAGACAGCTTGCACTTGGTGATGGAAAGAGGGGTGAAGAGGCCCCAGTGTCTCCTCCAGGATTGGAGGGATGAGAGATGCTGCATCCCTGTGCCCCTGGAGCGTGTGGAAGGCAGAGTGTACCAGGAGGAAACATCTGGCCAGAGGGCCCTGACGCCTGCCTGCCTACCCGTGACCAGCCTGGGGGAGCCACAACCCCACTTGGAGCTGCAGAGCGGGCTCCTGGTCCTGCCCCTTGTGTTTGCCAGAGACCCCTGCCTGCTCCCTGGTCAGCAGAATCGGCCCCTTCCCCTCCTCCACTGCGGCCCCCCCAGGGGCTCCTCCCAGCAGCTGGCTCCACACCAGCGGGCCCCCTGCTCCCGCCCCTGCCCCCCGCCCCCTGCTTTCTTCTTCCAAGTCTCACTGTCCTCACTGGATCCCACTTGAAGTTAGGGCTTCAGGCCAGACTGCCCCAGACCCCAGGGAACCAGGGTCTCTGAAGTCTTCCTGCTGCATCTCCACTGCCTCCCAGCCCTCTCTGGCCCTGGGACTATTTCAAAATGAGACCAAAAGGGCCTGTCCTTCCAATCTCACAGATGGTGACTGAAGTCCAGCACCGTCCCAGGCACTGGGGGAATAAAGACGGACACCCATCTGCAGTGAAAGGTGCAGGCGTGGGGCGCCCTTCATCATAGGTGCAAAGGTCCGGAGCAGGACACAGTCAGCGCTCTCTGGGAAGATCAGAAAGGGCTCCCAGGGGAGGTGGAATTTTTGAGTAGGATTGTGAACTGCAGAAGGTAGGAGTCCATCAGGTGAAAAAGGAAGGGCCCTTGACTCCCGGAGCCCTGGGTTCAAATCCTGACAGGCTCTGTTAGGAAAAGGCTTACTTGCACAGGCCTTTGTGACTGGCTCCCTTGATTACAGGGTTCAGGGAGGGTGTTTCATCCTTTCAAATGAACACAGCCTGAGGGCCCGTGAGTGCCAGCTGCCCAGGGGAGTGGAGTGCAGCTGAGTGCTGACCTCCGCCAGTGGCCCCAGGTCCACATCAAAGTGCCCACAGGTCGACTGGAGCAGCTCTGCTCCACCCCCTGCAAAACCTGGGGCTCAACTGATGACATCAGCTCATCTCTTCTTGCCTTTTATGTAAGATGTGAAAAAATAACTCCCCAATTCAACCTCGAAATGAACAGTCATATAAACAAAAATAACAAAATATGGTTTTAATCCATTGCAAGGGCCAAGCAACTAAAACATCGGTGACACTGAAAGGGACGAGGAGCTTTGGGAACTTAGTTTTTCGTGGAAACACAAACTGGAAAGTGCTTTGGGGAGCAATTGGAGAGCACACATCAGTATGTAAGGCTTGCGAAACATCTCACGCTGTGGAGTCCGTCCACAAAGACAGACAGCTCGGAGATTAATGCGTAACCGCATTCATGCCAATGCTGTTTCTAATAGAAAACACTGAAAAAAGAAACGTGAGTGATGGAAATGGCTGAGTGAGGAAATGGAAGAGGGAAGTGGGTCTACGCCCAGCAACCTGTGGGCATGTCCGCCCGCAGCTGTGCAGGAAAAGGGTTTTGCTGTGATACCACTGCAGGAAAAAATGCCTGAGAGTGTTAATATGTGAAGACCAGAGAAAGCACACATTGACTTGTGAACGACGATGGCTTCCAGGAATGTGTATAAGGAGGGGTGTGAATGATATTCTGAATGATTTTTAATCAACCCTTACTACTTTTGCAATAAAAAAAAACTGGAAAAACAAAAGAAAAAACCTTCCGTGTGCTAAGGTAAACACTGTCTGCTGGTTCAGATACCCGAGCAAATGAGTAGTTTCTCTTCATCTAATTTGCTTAAAACGTGAATGACTTCAGAAATGCTGGCACTCTGATGGTGAGTTCTGAGCGCCGGGGAATGCGGACCGCGCTTTTCACTTATTAACTCGCTTGGTCCTCAGAGCATCTCTGCGAGGTCTGTGCTGTCACAATTCCCACTTTCAAAGTGGGAAAACCGAGGTGCAGAGGACAGAGAACTTGCCAGGTCCCCAAAGCTGGCGAGAGGCACAGCTGTGCTTTGAACACCAAGCTCCGAGCTCTTGCCGCCCAGCCAGGGGGTGCTTCCGAAAGCCCCCATTTCTCCCAGCTTCAGGCCACCGCCACCCAGAGAAGAAGTCCTCTCCCACCCATCTTCTCTCTCTGGGCACTTGCTACAGTATCCCTGAAGGCTGGGGCACCTAGTGAGTCCCCTTCCCTCTTGGGGTTTGAATTCCATGAGAGGTGGAGACAAATCTGGCTAAAATTTTACTAACAAAACTCCAGTGACTTCAAACTGCGGAGCCTCTGGTCACAAGTCGCAGTGGGCAAGCTTCAGCCCCGAGGCCAGCTGCCTTGGTCCCCAGACTGAAGACAGCCAGCTCTGGGAAGGGCCACACTGACTGTCCATACAGCACAGACCCCGGCGGGGCAGCGCCGGCCGTGGCGGCCCCCAGTGGAAATCCACTCTGCTCGAGTCCACGCTGGCCGGCCCAGCTTTGCACCCAGAAGGCTCCCATCGAACCCCGGTTCTCGATGTCCCCGCCGGCATTCAGGGACGTTTCAAGGAGCCCTGAGGATGAAAAGGTGAGTAAGGACCTCCTTGGGGCCATGAGAACCCCTCCAATGACTGTGTTTCCAGAGAACAATTAAAATCCAGATTGAAATCTCCTTTTCCTTGGCAGTTAAAGCCCAAGGAAGTGAAAACCTGCCCTGTTTCCCTCTGGGTTCTGACTCCCTCCGCGGGAGCCCAGCACAGGGTCAGGACACAGGGCAGGGGGAGATCCCAGAGCCCCGCCCCGGGACCGCCTCTTCCCCCCCAAGCCCCTGCCTCCTGGGGACCAAGACTTTGCGGGGGGTCTCAGGCCGGCTGAACCCCAGCAGGGCCTCTACCTCAGAGACCCAGGGAGGCGCTGCCCACTGCTCTTCTGCGGAGCCCTGTGCCCTCCAGCTTTGGGGCCATCCTGGTGTCCCGTAAGGACACTACTTCACCTGTGCACCCCCCGCAACCCTCTGTCCAGCAGGAGTGTGTCCCGCATGTCACGGACCCTCCCCTGTCTCTTCCGCCCTTGAGCCAACGTCTCTGCTGCCATCAGTAATGCTGAGTGCGGATCCCAGTGCCCTTCCCCCCTCTCCTTCCTCCTCCCTCCCCCTCCCCCTCCTCGCCTCCCCTCCCTCCTCCCCCTCCCCCTCCCTCTTCTGCCTCCCTCTCCTCCTCCCCTCCTCCCCCTCCCCCTCCCTCCTTCCCCTCCTCCCTCCTCCTCCTCCTCCCCCTAGTCCCTCCTCCCCTCCCTCCTCCCCTCCTCCCCTCCTCCCCTCCTCCCTCTCCCTCCTCCTCCCTCCCCCCTCCTCTTCCCCCTCGTCCCCCTCCTCCTCTCCCTCGTCCCCCTCCTCCTCCCCCTCCTCCTCCTCCTTCCATCCTGGTGTTTCTAGGACCCCCCAACTCTGTATCCACACAGCCTACACAAGTCATTGAGGAAATGCATACATGGGGTCAGGAGGGAGACCTTGGTTCACCTCCCTGTGTCAATAGGAACTTTCCCCACCTGGAGGTGTTGGAAAGCCTCCCCTTCCTCTCAGTCCTGCTTCTCCAGGAGAGGGAGTGACAGGTCAGAATGTGAGCATTTGGTCGGAGCCCTTGGCTCTCCCACTGGCCTCCCCTGACCTGGCCCTGCCCTGGGAAGGACACCCCGCTTTCCAGATGTTCCTCTCACTTGAGGAAAAGCTGTGGCCAAGCACACGCCCCCAGCCCCAACCTGTAGACACAGGGAGATGGTGATGCTGTCGTCCTGAATCACACCCTTTCCGTTACCCAGAGAGAGGAGGGGTGTACCTGCTCCACGTTTCACACCCCAAACCCCGACACACACGCTGCTCCCCCTCTGTGTGTCTTAAATAACCTTTGTTTGGGTCTCAAAGGAAGAACTCAAGAGGCTAAGTTCCGAAACGGTTATAGGCCCAGCAGTTGACAAGGGGTTTCCTGGGCGCCTCCCAGCCCCTCGGCCCCGGCCGTCCCGTCTGTGGGATGAGGGTCTGGACCAGCCCCATCCGCCGAGAGGGGCCCCCGGGTCCCTGACAGACGGCGTCCAGCCTCTCCCTGTCACAGCTGGCAGCTCAGCTCCGGCGCCAGGACGCGGCCCGCTCTGTAGCCAACAGCTCTTGTCAGGAGGTCTGTCCTCAAATCCGGCCAAACTTCTGTCTCCCTGCTGCAGGCTGGGCTGCTGAGGGAAGGCTCCTCTCCCAGGAGAGGCCCTGAGTGGCTCAGTGCAGCCTTCCACTGCTCAGCAGCCTACACCCTCTGTCTGCCCCGCAGGCCGCAGGTCCCTGCAGGGCCCGTGGCCTTGGCTCTCAGTCCTGGGTGACTTCCTCCAGCCTGAGTCCCCGGGAAGGGGCGGGGACACCTGGGCACGGCTGTGACTCTGCAGCCAGCATCCCTGGGCTGGGCCTTGCTGTTGGGCTGGGGTCCAGGGGGTTGGGGGCAGCCTGTCTACAGCTCAAGCCTGAAGCCGGAACTGTAGGAACCACACCTCAGCCAGGCCCTCCCTCCCTCCCTCCCACAGCTGCTCCCTCACTTGTGGTTGATTTTTTTTTCAACCAGCAAGCCAGACTTCACACTTAACCTTGCTAAATTCCATCTTGTTCACTTCAGTCCATTGTTTCAGCTTGTCAGGACGCTTTTTGTACCCGGAGTATTTCTTCCACCACATTACCTGTCCCTCTGAGCTTTGATCTGCAAATTTGACAAGCAGGCCTGTTACGCTTTTATCCTGGTCATTGATAGAAACGCTGGACGGGGCCAGAGCAGGACGGGGCATGTCACTGGAGGCCTCCCTCCGCCTTGACATTGATCCATTTATCAATACACTCGGGCACCACCGTGCCGGCAGCTCTACCGCTACCCGGCAGAAGAGGCCAGTCGCCCAACGCACGCGACAGAGCAGGCAACCCACCTGGCCTGGCTGCCGGCACCCACCGCAGTCTCAGGGTGCCACTGGCTGCATCTTCCTATGATGCACCCTGTAAACACCCAGGTGGCCACATCTTTCCTGGCCTCTCCTCCACACTCTGTCCTCAGCCAGCAATGCTCCCTCATCACCGGGACCCCCTGGAATTCTTTTTTTTTTTTTAATTGAAGTACAGTTGATTTATAATATTTTGTTAGTTTCAGGTGTACAGCAAAGTGATTCAGTTATACATACACATATATGTATATATCTATATATTTTTTTCTGTTCTTTTCCATTACAGTGTATTATAAGATATAGTTCCCTGTGCTATACAGTAAATCCTTGCTGTTTATCTATTTTGTATGTGATCGTTTGCATCTGTTAATCCCATAGTCCCAATTTATCCCTCCCCCTTCCCCTTTGGTAACCATAAGTGTGTTGTCTATGTCTGTGAGTCTGTTTCTCTTTTGCGAATAAGTTCATTTGTACCATTTGTTAGGTTCCACCTGTAAGTGACATCACATGCTATCTGTCTTTCTCTGTCTGACTGACTCCACTTAGTATGATGATGTCTAGGTCCCCCCTGGAACTTTTAAAGGCCCAGCTCGTGTGCTGCCCTTCTGAGGAGCCACCCCCGATGCCTCCAGCAGATCCGGGGGGACTTCCCTTGTCTGTCCTTGCCTCGGCTGTACTTCCAGAAGCCCCCGGCTCAAGGCTGGAACACCTACTGGGTGGTGCACACAGCATCTGGGCAGGACTCTCACGGCTAACTCATCTTGACTCCTCCCCACATCCTGGGCTGGGCCCATGGTCGTCATTCTAGGATATCAATGGACCGAGTGACCATGTATTTGCACTCTTTTATGATTTGGCCAGGCAAGGACCAATAGACTACGGCTTGTGTGGCCAAATGCAGGCTGATGCCTGTTTTTGTATGGTCTGTGGGTTAATGATTTTTCTTTTAACATCTTTAAAAGATTGGAAAAAATGATGAATGATCATATTTCATGATACATGACAATGATATGAAATGCAAATTTCAGTGTCTATAACTAGAGTCCTACTGTGGCTGCCTTCCCACTGCAGCTGGTGGAGGCCACAGCCACAGGGCCGCAGGGCCAAAACCACATGCTCACTGGCCCTTTAGAGAAAACATTTGCTGCCTCTCTTGGAGAGAAATGGGCCCTAGTAGGGCACACATACATCCACAGACGACCAGCACTTATTTATCCAAGGAGATGTGACTTGTAGCCAGTTTGTGCCGGACCAGGAGCTAAGTGCAGGCAACCTGAGGAAATCACACTTAACTGGGGGAAAGAGACAAACAAGGAAACACAAAATAATCCCATACTGTGAAAAAGTGGCGTGAATCACAGGGAGAGAGAATGTCTTAGAGCAAAGGGGCTGGGGGTTGGGGGGTAGCGTGGCTACAGGAGACTCTGGCGAGGGGAGCCGCCCTGCAGGAGCTGAGGGCTGCCTGGAGGAGGGAGCAGGGGAGAGGCGGGGTGGCTTGCGGAGGTCCTGCCACAGGCCGGAGCAGCCAGGCTGGATGCCAGGGAGGCCCCGCCGGACAAGGAGCCCTGAAGGCATCAGGGTTCAAACAGGGAAGCCGCGTGACCCAACTTGCATTCTGAGAAGTAACAAGCAGACACACAAATTAGCGCCGAGGACTGGACACGTGACAAGGAGAGGAAAGCAGGCTGGTCTGGTCCCAAGTGACCCCTCGTATTTTCCTGTGGACGTGGAGGCTGGAATCCACGATTCCCCCGCCCAAATCGCTGCTGCCTGGCCTGCTGGCGCCCCTCCACCCTCCACTCATCCTGCTTCCACTGGTCAGCCTGCTCCGGCCCGTCCTGAGTGGGGACTCAGGGTGGACAGGGACCAAACAACCCTTACATAGGAGGGGACAGCTCTAGGTGGGAGCGGCCCTCGTGTGTTCACACGCACACACACGGCCTGCGGTTTCAGTGTCACTGCACGTAGGGAGGTCGGGACACAATGTCCCCGCCCAGGGCAGCACCCCAAGGAGGTGACAAAGGAGGGACTTAAACCCGGGAGATCTCCAGCCCAAAGCCTACAGCTCCCAGGATGAACAAACGCTCACAAATGCACTCCAAGTGCCGGGGTCCCACACCCCTCCCCTGCAGGCAGAAGCATGACATCCTGGCTCTTTTCAGCCCTGGCCTCGCATAGGACCGGGAGGCCCTGGGCAGACTGAAACGGGGGCCCTGTGGTGAGGCAGGGCCCTTGGACGGGCAGGGCCACCCCACTTGGCCCGTGGGCCCCTGGTCTTCCCAAGGGCTCAGGCTGGCTCTGCTCTGACAGGCATTGGGTCAGTGTCCAGTTCCCCACTGGGCTGGAAGCTGGGCTGGGGCAGGAGCCAGGTCCTGCCCTGGGGAAAGTAAAGCAGAACATGAGAAACACAGAGAACACAGGCTGGGAATGCCAGGGTCCCTGATGATGGGACTGGAAAGCAGAAGGTCAAGGGTCCCCACCTGGCGCCGTCTCTCCCATCCCACCCTGACAACGGCTGAGACTGCCCACCTTATGCTCAGCAAACCCTTCCTGGGGATAACGGCAGCGACAACCAGAGCACGGGCCTGCTGGACGCCAGATGCCTCACCCCACAGTTCCAGGAGGATAAGGGATATTTCTCTTTGCTTTATGGGTCTCTCTCTAGTGTCCGGAACACAGAGCAGGCACTCTGGAAAGATTACAGAATAAATACGCTGACCTAACCCTTGATTACAGGAACGACGGGAAGGAAACTCAGAGTCATGGCTGCAGGGTCTGCTTACACGGCAAATGCCACTTGTCCATTTGGAAACTGACTTACTTCAGGAGATTCACAGCAGACACTACGTATTCTGCTTTCAAACCACATCATCGGACCCCTGACGTTCCCAGCCTGTGTTCTCTGTGTCTCTCAGGTACTGTGCTACTTTCTGCATCACGATGTCTTTGCTTGTCAAGCTGGCTTGGGTGGTGTCTGGTTCATCGCTGTTAACGCAGAATCCTGTCCAGTCCCAGGACTCCCTGCCTTGCCAGACCCCCAGTGAAGGGTGCACTGTCCCTATGGTCACCTCTAAGGTCTCCGCACAGCTCCCAGATCTGACCCGTTACCTGTCCTCCCTTCCCCATGCACAGGTCCTGCATGTCCAGCTGCAGGTCATCTCTCTTGATTGGCCCATGGCACGCCAGGCTTATTCAGTACACGGTGTCCTTACAGCTTCCCTTTTCAACTGACGAGGACCTTTCAAAACTGCAGGCATCCCTTGCGTTTTTCTTCTGCCTAAGATGCCAAGCCTTTATTGACTGGTCTTTCCACATTTTCCCTGACAGCAACCCAGACTGAGGCATAGTCATTCCTGGATGAGTCAAATCCCTTCCAAATCAGCCTACTCCCCAATTCTCTCTGCTCCTGTAGATCCTGCATTTGGCTTCTGAATTAATCCACCCAAGGCGAAACCTCCACTGTTCGTTGTCTCTCAGGAGAACCAGAGAGATAGCAGGGAAATGTGGAGGACAGAGAAGCACTCTGGGTGATGGGGCACGGGCCTCGGAAAATCCACTCTTCAGTAAAAGCAATGAGAATGCTGGAAAAATTTACCAAGATCAACCTTTTCAGAACTCTGTACATTACACAAAGTCTTGCAACAACTCAAGAAATTTTTCTTTTCAGGAAAAATGGCTGAATCTTAGTAAAAATAGTAAACTTTGTGGCCTTTTGACTTACACCATTCCCACCTCCCTTCCCCTACTCTGTGGCAACTTTAAAAGCCAATAGCTTTAATGCCCCCGCAATCACGGTCCATTAGTCAGATGGCTCCAGAGAAACAGGGCCAGCAGTACCAGGAGGACACACACACACACAGGTACATATAACCTAGTATGTATTTTCTATATATAAATACAGAAAATAGATTTACTATGAGAAATTGGCTTATATGATTACGTAGGCTGAGAAATCCCAATATCTGCAGGTGGCAAGGTGGAACAGGAGAGTTGATGGTGGAGCTCCAGGTCCAGCCCAAGTCCAAAGGCCTGAGAACCAGAAGAGCCTACAGTGCGCATGACAGTCTGAGATCCAGCAGCTCGTAAACCAAGAAGAGCCAACTTTTCAGTTCAGGCTCGAAAGCAGGAAAAGACTGATGTTCCAGCCCAACCAGACAGGCAGCAGGAGTTCCCACCTACTCAGCCTTTTTGTTCTATGCAGGTCTCCAACTGACTGGATGAGGCCCCCCAACTTGGGGAGGGCGACCTGCTTTACTCAGCCTAACAATTCAGATGTTAATCTTATCCAGAAACACTCCCAGACATGCCCAGAGTCATGTCTGACCAAGTGTTTGGGCACCTCATGGCCCAGCCAACTTGACATATAAAATTAACCATCACATATGGTGAAAATCGGTAGCCTCAGGACCATGGTAGGTATAACAACTAGCAGCCTGACAGCCATTTGCAGGGACTGAATGAGTCTGGAGCTCCCCCCAAATCTCCAAAGCTAGAGAACTATCACTATGGGACCTGTTTGACAGTGAACTGGAAACAACCACTCAAAGATATAGTCTTTATTTGATTTGACTCAGAACTCACTCTGTGCAAACAAGCTATATCCCCGTGATGTTTGTCAGAAACCATCAGCAGTGATTGCTTCATGCTGCAGCTGCCTGAAGCAGTGACACCAGCTGCAGAAAACGGAAACTGGCTTAAAAATCTTAAGAGGAAAATTGGAGGAACACAATGTCCACAAGGGGCTTTGAAACACTTTGAAATATTTCTGGGGATGTAGAAGGCCACACACATGTGCAGGGCTGTGCACAAGCCCAGGAAAGACCTGAGAAGGGCTCAGTCTCTCACCTGGACTGACCTTGAGGCTCTGTGAATGCAGGAAGTGAAGGCTGAGGCCCAGCTGTAAACTGCCTGCCAAAGAATTGAAAGTTCAGCCCAAAGACACACAGAGCCCCTCAGCAAAGCCTGAGAGGCTTACTGATGAAGGCATTAAAGGAAATCTATGTCCAGTCATTAGCAGAAAACTGAACTAACCAAGGAGAGACCTTAGTTGCCACACACAGCAAAGAACACAAATTTTACAGAAATAGTTTGAGAAAGTAACTTAATAAACAGTGGAAACAACAATAAGCATGGGGGTTGAAGGGCAATCTGGTTTCCAGAATTGTTACATTATATTATTTAAAATGTACAGTTCTCAGAAAAAAATTATGAGACACACACAAAAATCAATATATTATTGTTATTGCATATATAATATATTCTTGTGTATATTACACATAGTATATATTCTTTGTATATTGTGTATATACAATTAAATTGTCTATAATATTATTCACCCATTAAAAATTAGGAAATCTTACCTTTTACAAAAACACGGATGGACCTTGAAGGCATTTTGCATTATGCTAAGTAAAATAAATCAGACAGAGAAAGACAAATACTGTATGATCTCACTCTTATGTACGTTTAAAAAAAAAACAAATTTAGAAAAAAAGATCAGACTTGTGGTTACCAGATGTGGATGGTGGAGGAGGGAAAATTGGAGGAAGGTGGTCAAAAGGTACAGGCTTCCAGTTATAAGATAAATGAGTAGTAGGGATGTAATGTACAATATGGAGACCAGAGCTAACACTGCTGTATGATCTATATGAAAGTTAAGAGAGTAAATCCTATAAGTTCTCATCATAAATAGAATGTTGTTTTCTTTTTTTCTTTCTTCTCTTTTTTACATTATAAGATGGATGTTAGCTAAACCTATTGTGGTAATCATTTTACAATAAATGTAAAACAAACCATCATGCTGTATGCCTTAAACCTATACAATGACCTATGTCTGTTATTTCTCCAGAAAACTGAAAAAAACAATTTAGAGGCACACAAAGAAACCTGAATATATGTACAAAAGTGGGGTGGGGATGCAGTTAATAGAAACTCTCACTAAGGAGCCCAGACATTAGGCTTAGTAGACAGACTTTAAACCAGATATCATAAATAAAACAGACACAGCTATCACAAGAAAACTACAGACCAATATTTCTTATGAATATAAGGGCAAATATTCTCAATGAAATACTAGCAGACCTAATCCAATAACATATAAAAAGGATTATATACCATGACCAAATGGGATTTCAGTGTTAGTTAAACATCCCCAAAACAATCAATATAATAGACCGTATCAGTAGAATAAAGAACAAAACAACACGACGTGTCAGTATATGAAGAAAAAACATTTGACAAATTCCAACACATTTTCATGATAAAAAGCATTTAAGAATCTAGGAATAGGAAGAAATTTCCTCATCTTGATAAAAGATATATACAAAAATCTCACAGTTAATGTCATACTCAATGGTAAAAGACCGCTTAAGATCAGGAATAAGACAATGATGTCTGTTCTCACTACTTTTATTAGACATTTTACTGGAGGCCTAGTCAGGGCGATTAGGCAAGACAAAGCAATAAGAAGCATCCAAATTGGGATGGAAAAAGGAAAACTGTCTCTGTTCACAGATATCATAATCATGCATATTGAAAATCCTAAGGAACCCTCACACACACAAAACTATTAAAACCAATAAACAAGTTCAGCAAGGCTTCAGGGTACATTTGAACTCAATTGTATCTCCATACACTTGCAGTAAACAATCCAAAAAATTACTAAAAACAAATCCATTTGCAAAAAGAGTTAAATACTTAAGAATATATTTAACAAAGGAAGTGCAGAGCTTGTTTACTGAAAACCACAAAACATTGCTGAAAAAATTAAGAAAGATCTAAACAAATGGAAAAAAAACCTATATTTATGGACCAGAAGACTTAAGATGGTTAAGATGATAATATTCCCCAAATTGACCTACAGATTTAACATAATCCTTATCAAATTCCCAAATGTTGTTTTATTTGGAGAAACTTACAAGCTGATCATAAAATTCATATGGATATGCAATGGATCCAGGAGAGTCAAAACAACCTTGAAAAAGAAGAAAAAAGTTAAAAGACTTACATTTTTTAAATTTAAAACCTCCTTCAAAGCTACAGTAATCAATGTAATGTGGTACTAGCATAGGGATAGAAATATAGATAAATTGAATAGAATTGAAAGTCCAGAAACAAACCTTTGTTTGGAACAAGTAGTGTTCACATGTGAAAGAATGATGTTGGACTCACTACCTCACACCATATACAAAAGTTAATTCACCATTGACTCTAGAATATGACTCTTCTAAATAAGATTATTGGCTCTTACTAGAGATAAAACTGTAACACTCTTAGAAGAAAACATCACAATAAAACTTTGTGACCTTGGTTTAGGCAATTGTTTCTTAGATATCACACCAGATTGGACTTCATCAAAATTTAAAACTTTTGTGTTTCAAAAGTTCATTAAAAGAAAACTTATGTAATGGGAGAAAATATTTGTGACTCATATATCAGATAAAATACTTGTATTCAAATACATAAACAACTCTTACAAGTGAACAATAAAAATAAATAGATTTAAAGGTGGGCAAAGAATTTGAATAGATATTTTTCCACAGAAGATATATAAATGGTGGATGAGCACATGAAAAGATGCTCAACATCATTAATCATTAGAGAAATCCAAACGACAATGAGAGACCACTTCACACCTAATGGGTTGGCTAAAATTAAGAAAAAAATTAAAAAAGACAAGCAATAGCAAGTTTTGGCAAGGATGTGAAGAAATTGCAATACTTGTACATTGCTGGTGAGATTTTAAAATGGTAATGCCACTTTAGGAAAGAGTTTGCCTATTTCTCAAGATATATGGTAACGCAGAGTTACCATATGACTCAGCAATGCCACTACTTGGTAAATATCACCCCAAATTGAAGCATATGTTCACACAGAAACTTGTGTATGAATGATCATAGCAGCATTCTTCCTAACAACCAAAATGTGCAAAACAACCAAATGCACATCAATCGGATAAAGAATAAATTAAAAGTATCATATATATAGAATACAATATTTTTCAGCCATAAGAAAGAATGAAGTACTGACACATGCCTCAACATGCAAGAACCTTGGACACATGATGCTAATTGAAAGAAGCCAATCACCAAAGATTCTGCTTACATAGAATGTCTAGCATAGGTAAATCCATAGAGATAGGAGGTGGATTAGTGATTTCCAGGAGTTGCAGGAGGGAACAGAGGACCGCCAGTGGGTACAGGGTACAGAATTTCTTTTCAGGGTGATGAAAATGTTCTCTAATAACCAGCGGTGATCATACACAGCTCTATGCATATACTAAAACCCACTGGACTGTACACATCAAAAGAGTGATTTTTATGATATGTGAATTATAACGGAATTGTTATAAATTACATTATAAAATGAAATTAGATCTTCAGCATGCTATAAACTACACAAATAAAATTTGCATGTATGGGTCAGGGGAAACTTGAAAGAAAATGTTACTTTACCAGTGAGGCTGTCGAAGATCACCTGCTTTGTTTTCTCTGTGGTATCTGTCATCCTCTGACATCCATATATAGTAAAACCCAATCACGTGTGCAATCCAATAGCTCCAGTTGTGTGATTGAGGTTACCGGATAGCTGGTGAGTCCATACAGGTAGCCATCTTGGTGTCTGGGGGTCCAACTGCACAATTCACATCCTTCCCAGACCCTGCCCAAGTTTGGTGGCACCTGCAGTATCAGTGGAGATGACCTTGGACCCCGTGGTGTGTTTTTGGGGTTCTCCGAAACAGAACCAATATGATGTATTAAAAGAAATCGGCTCACAGGGTTATAGGAGATGGGTAGCTCCCAAGACCTTCAGACTGTGTAGGCAAGGCGGACACCCAGGGTGGCTGACGTGTAGTTCCAGTCTGAGTCCAAAGGACTGAGAATCAGGTAAAGCAATGGTGTGGTTCTGGGCTAAAGGTGGGAAAAAAGCTGACGGCCAAGTTCAAAGGCCATGGGCAGAAAGAATTCCCTCTTCATTGGGGGAGGGTCAGCCTTTTCTGTTCTCTTCAGGCCTTGAAGCCCACCCACAACAGGAGGGGCCACTGATTCAAATGTTAATCTCAACCAAAATCACCATCACAGAAACACCCAGAACTGTATTTGACCTGATACCTGGGCGCCCTGTAGTCCAGAGAAGCTGACAAACACAACTAACCCTCACACGGGGTCACCAACTCTACCAGCCCAGTGGCTACAGTCCTAGGAGGATCTGGGTTAGTTGGCAGGTGTCTCAGCTGCTCAAAGCAGGAAGCTCAGACCCAGAGAATCCCCCCACCCTGTGCCCGCACCTGGCTGGTCATTTCTCCCTGTCTATGGAGCTAAGAAATCCAGTCCCCTTCCACTTGGGAATGGAAGCTGGGTGGGAGGCTAGAGCCAGTTTCCACCCCTATTACTTGTATCTTGTGTGAAGGCTGGATTTGCTAGGGAGGGGTCTTACATATTTACTTGCCTTGGCTTATATCATTTTCCCCAACATCTAAGTTCTGTGGGGGAAGGCTCCATCCTTTTTCTTTTTCTTTTTTTTTTTAAACTATTTTACTTACTTTATTTTCTTATTTTCTTTCTTTACTTATTTTACTGTTTCTTCTGCCTGGAGTAGGGAGTGGTATACGTTGATGTTTAATAATATTTTGAGTAAGTAAAAATAAACGAAATTACATATGGATAATTTAACCATAAATAGAAGAAACCAGGTAGCTATGGTTGAGTTTTTGTTTTCCATTGTGATCAGTATTCAAGATGCCTTTCCTGCTAACACCCATCAAAGCCCAACTTCATAACCTCTGAGAAACTCAGGTCTCCCCACGACGTCTGTCAATTCCAGGCCTCATTCTCTATTCTGGGTTCTGGAATCTAAGAGGGCTTCCCCAACCCTGATTCATTGAACCTACTCTGCCCCCACGTGTCAAGAGTGTGCTGGCAGCGGAGGGTGACTGGGGGCCACGGAGGGCACAGGATAATGGCGCCTCAGTTCCCGCTGTTTCATACTTCTCATATCCAGATCTTCACGCCTACATGAGCTCCCTAGAAAGCTCAAATTCTTCTCCTTCTGCCCAGAACAGTACAGCTATCCCACCTCCCATCCCCACCCCAACCCAGCATGGTCTCAGCAGAGAAAAGGCCTTAGGTAACAAGATCCACCCTCTGTGGGAGGCATTTAGACTTAGTCTTCCTATGTTTTCCTACCACCATATATTTGGTGCATTCTGGTATTTCCCAGTTCACTCACAATGGATGCATGTTACTTTGTTTTTAGGAAGCAATCAGAACTATTTTTTAAATCCCTAAAACAGCGCTCTGCTATTTCAGTAATTTGCCCAGGTTTAGTGAATGGTGGGGGAAGGAGCCAACTGGCCCCCAGCCCGAGGCTGCACCCAACAGAGCCCAGAGCACCCCCCAACGCTGACTTTCCCTTCCGCCCGGGCATTTCCCATGGGCCTCTGTCTCCTTCATGAAGTCACCATTTTCTTAGCCAGTCCAGGTTTAATATTTCTGCCCTCCTCTACTCCTCCCTGCAGAATGCCCTACACGTCAAACCCATCACCAAAGTCCCCAACTGAGACATTCCAAGGTCTCCTCTGCCCCACAGTCTCCATCCCGGCTCTCTCATTTAGGTCCAGGTGACACCCCTAGGATTGGAACGTCACTGCTTTCAGACTCTCCCGTCCATCCTGCCTATCACCGTGGACGTCCTGTCTTCCTCCAAAACCTGCGACTGATCCCTTTTCCCCTGAAATAACCTCCAACTCCCTCCCCCGCACCACCACCCTGCCCGGTCATCCCAAGTCCTCTACTTGTCCCATTCATTTCTGCTGGGTCCTCTGACCCCAATCCAGGAACTTCCATTGAAGTCTGGCATGCTCTCGTGCCCGGACGCCCCTGCTGGTGATGGACATTGGTCTCCTGCCTGGAATGCTCCTCTCACACTTCTCCACGTTCTAAAACGTAAGCCGTTTTTAAGACCAAGGTGAATCGTCAGAGCTTCCACAAGCATCTTTCAGTCCTCCACCCAGAAGGAACTCTCTGCGCTCCACTCTGTAGTTTATGTCTGGCATAGTGGCCCTGCCCTTGGCCCCGGAGTAGTTGTTTCTGGGCTGTCCCGCTGGCAGGTCCCCCTCACCTGCCTGGTCTGGGCCTGGCACACACCAGGGTGTGAGGATCAGGGCGGTGGGGTCACGGCTGCCCTCTGGAGGGGCTCACAGGTATGCTGGCTGGGCTGCCCACAAGCCCTTCTTTCCTCCCCTGGACTGAAGGGCAGAACCGGGGGCTGTAACTCCTGTTACAAGACGCAAGCCTGCATCTTGTCTGCTCCTGAAGCCTCTGAGGCCCTACTAGGGGTGTCCCCCCGAGTCTCTCCAGGACCTCCCTCCCGCTTTGGCTTGTTCGCATCTGCAACTTCATCAGAGATTCTGCCCTATTATTCCTCATCCCCTGGGTCTCAGCACACTTCTGGGAACTGCATAGGTGCTTAATAAATGCTCTCTAATAAAAGGGATTAGATAATTTATGGCCAAAGATAGAGAAAAATTGCCAATGAGAATTACAGACCAATAATGCAAATAGCTCCGAGTTCATCTTGAAATTTCTGTCTTGGCCTGATTCTCAACAAGGGGAACGTAAAATCTAAGGTTAGCCTAGTTAGCCGGACGGCACTGAACTGAGGAGCTTCCATTGGCAGCCGGGGAGGCCTGATTACACAGATTAGAGATGCGTTTCTAGTGGGCCCTTTAATCCCCCGGGAGGGAAAGTAGGAAAGGGAGCCCGTGAATCCTTCGATATTTCCGTGTCTTTCTTTCCCACCTTCACATGGCACGGCTGGGAATCTGCCCTTTTCATACAAGTTTAGTTTCAATATTTGGACGTGGGCTTTTCCTCCTTGGATGGGGAAGCCAGGTCTCCCTTTTGAAAGGTGCTCCTCGGACCCTGCAGATAAGCTGCCTGATGGCTCAGGTGATTTTCCACATGATGGGAAAACACACATGTCACCACCTGCACGTTGTCTGGAAGCTTCTCAAGGAGGGTCAGTCATCTAACTCGGGTCTGTGTCTAAACACAGGATGATGTGCAGATTGACCATTTTCTCCCCGAAGCAGTAACTCTGTCTTTCTCTCTCATTTATATAAAGTCCCTGTTGCCCAGGCACCTGCTCGAGTTCCCTTCCTGGGATGACCCCCACCTGCGGTGTTCTCAAAGCTCCCAGCCTGGCTTGGAGGTACAGCCTCTGACTACCCCCTGCACACAGTAAGCTCATTGGCTGTGGCAACTGGGAGCACTGACATTTGGTGCCAGCGTGATTCATGAATAAACAAAAATACACTGGCAATCCATGGGAGCTCTGGACAGCAGGACCTCAGGATCCATTTCAGAGTCCCAAGAACTTTGGATGGTGCCTGGTCATCCCATTACTCGGGGAAGTTTGTTTATGGAAGGAAGGGAAGGAGGGGGAGGGAAGAGGAGAGAAGGAAGGTGGGAGGGAAGGAACAGGGGAGGAAAGAAACAAGAGAAGGAGGGAAGGAGGGGGACGGAAGAAGGAGAAAAGGGAGGTGGGAGGGAGAGAGGGAGCCTTGTAGGGCATCTATTCCAGTAACTGAAGACAGGATGGCATTTCACGGAGCCATGAGAAGCCATGGACCTCCACTTTCCCAAATACACAGTAATTGATGAAAAGCATACAGTATCAATTGTGTAAAAATAATTATATGTTCTTAATAATATACACTCATTATATACACACTTGTGTACATAAACGTGGCACCTGGGTGGCACCTGTGTCAAGTGCTTGTGACTAGAGCAGCTCCCCAGGAAGCAGCCCTGCAGCCACGGGGGTCTGGAGTGAGGGGCTGGGGTGTAGCCCGCTCCCTTGTCTACACAGATTTTAGGAAGACCTAGCCCTTTATTACAGAGAATCAATATTTGTACAGTTGGTTCATCATAAAGTTGTATAGTTGTGAGGTGACACATTTTCCTAACTGGTCCCCAACAGCAAAAGTTACACGATGATCGAGGGAAATAAGAGGGAGCTATCGAGTGCTTAGGACATGCAGGGCTGTGGTGGGCACCGCCCAGGTGTCCCACGCAGCTATGAGAGATGGGATCTGCCACTACCCTCACTTCACAGAGGAGGAGGTGAGGGAGGCATAGGGGGTTGAGAATTTACCCCCCGGGTCCACTGCTCCAAGTGGGATCAGACATTCCACCCTGGCGTCCACCCCCAGTCCGTGCCCTTAGCAGCTGGACCTACACTCTCTAGCACCTTCTTCCTGAGTCACTTCAGCTGTGATCCTTGGGGTCTAAAGCCCTGGAAAGATATGTTCTAGAAGCCAGAGGCTTCTTTCCACCTCCTTGGTGTTTGTGTGTACGATGGGCATTCATAGGATTTAACATTGCAAAGTTCAAAATTTAACATTTTTTTTATCCCCAGACTTCATTTTCTCTGTAAAGACACTGATGTTCTGAGGCCCTAAGAATTTGTCCACAACTGCAGAGCTGTTCAGGATAAGAGCTGATGGCCAGGGCCCAGTCACCAGCCATCCCGTGCCACGCTGCTGCGAGGCGCCTCGTCCAGCGATCCTTGGCCTTTGCAGGTCCTTTCTGACCCCCCGCTGCCCTCTCTCCCCTACTTTATCTGCTCAGGTCAGTCCCAGACTAGATGAGGCTCCAGTTCTCAATTCAGAAGTCACTTTCCATTTCTGGTTTTGAAGGGCATATTATATTTTAATTTTAGAGTGACCTTTTTCTAAAATAATAAGAAAGAGAAACCAAAACCCAAAGTGGGGAAGCATGCAGAGCCCTGAATCAAGATTGAGACACAACAGGCAACCACAGTGGAAGTCAGAGGAGGGTAGGAGCATTGCGAGAGGACAACTATGACCCCAGAATGCAGGTGGCTCCACAGCAGCTCCAAAGTGGCAGGTGGAGAGAGGGACCAGTTCTGAGTCAGGTTCCGCCCCCTCAAGTGGCAGCATCAGCTACCAGGAGTGCCACCAGCCTCACTGCTGGCTCTGAGCAGACACAGGGGAGCACCTCTCATGGATAAAACTGTGAGGGGCCCCTGGGGTGGCCACTGGATGGGCCTGGCCTGGCTGGGGAAGCTGGTGGAGCCCTGTAACCTGCTCCCCCAACGTGGGCCCGGGACAGACAGTGAGGGCTTCCATTTTTGCTCCACCTGGAAGCTCAGGTCCAGAACCCAGGAGGAAGCCATGGAAACACTGATGCTTCTTCCTGTGAGAAGCTGAGAAAAAGCACTAGAGGCCAGCTAACTTCCAGGGAGCAGAAGTGTAGTCATCTAGACAGCGTCCTCCCACTGCCTCTCCTCCCTGGGGCACCCAGGGGGCAGTCAGCCTTCCCTGGCAGGTCACCTGTGTCCCACCCTGGTGTTCACTCACCACCTCATCCTCTGAGCTTCCTGAGCTAACACGGACAGGGCCTGACCTCTCCTCTGGGGGAAAATGAGCTGAAGTAACAAGGTGTTTGAGCACAACTATTTCAGAGAAAAAAAAGAGAAAAGGGATTTCAGATGCCATTAGAAATAAAAATGTAAGAACAGATCAAAAATTAAAATTCATCTAATAAATGTATTTCCTGCACCCAGGGTTACTGTTGAAAAATCTATTAATCTCATTCTTGTTTCTTTGTAAGTGATCTTTTCTTTATTTTTGTAAGCTTTTAAAGTTTCCTGTTTGTTCTTTTTGTACGTGAATATTACTATAGTATGTGAATGTATAAGACGATAATGGGGTAGTGTGTTCAAAGCATTAAAGGAAAGTACTTCAAACTTGGAAAATATTATTTTTCTCCAAATAGGTTGTCATTCAAATATGAGGGCATGGTAAGATATTCTCAAGAATACAAGAGCTCAGAAGCTTTGCAGCACAAAGAACCATAATGAAAACAGGTTGTTTTTTTTTTTTAATAAAAAAGGAGATGTTAAAGGAAATATCTGAAATAAAGATAGTCAAATATCTTGGGAAACTTGGATGTTCTTATCAAAATAGGAGAGAACTAAGACTAAGTAAAAAGAGAAAATATGTCTAGAATAACTTGGAATTAAGGTATAGATACAATCAACATGATAGGGGTTTTGGCAAAGCCCCAACAGTAGACGTAAGGGCTTGCTGAAGTTTGTGTCTGTGGTGTAAGAAAAAATAATAAATCTTGGTCTCTCCGTCCGTCACCCAGCTACTTAAAACCCTTGGAGTCTCTGGGTGATGAGTCTCTTTTGTATGCTAATGAGATAACTGGTGGTGGGAGCACCCTAAAGGCTCAGGATGGAAGCTGGTCCCCAGAAAGACCGAGGCACGGTTAGAGGGTTGGATTTTTCAATCCAAACCACAGCCCCAAGGAGGGGAGAGGGGCTGGAGATGGAATTCAATCACCAAAGGCCAATGACTTCATCACGTTTATCTGTGTAATGAAATCTCCATAAAAAAGCCCTAAAATACGGGGTTCAGCTTCCGGGTCGGTGACCCTGTGGAGACACCGGGAGGGTGGTGTCCCAGAGAGGGCGTGGACACTCCACCCATCCTGCCCCAATTCCTTTCCCTGTGCTTCTCCTCCGTGTGGCTGTTCCTGAGTTGCATCCTTTATAATAACCTGGTGAAAGAAAGTACCATGTTTTCCTGAGTTCTGTGGGATGGGGACAGACACAAATCTGTATCGGCTGAACAGAGCTGTGGGCAGCCTGGGCTCTTGTTTTCAGTTGGCATCTGATGTGGGGCAGTCTTGTGGGACTGAGCCCTTAACCTCTGGGCTCTGCAGCAGCTCTAGGTGGTTAGTGTCAGAAATGAATTGAATTGTAGGACACACAGCTGGTGACAGAGTGTTGAAGTGGTGTTGGAAAAGACACCATGGATTTGGCATCAGGAGGAAAAAAACCTCAGTCTCTTACTAGGAAATTCTAAATATATTAATTTTTAAAAGAGGAACAAAGAAAAATATATAAATAATGGACAGATTTTGATTAACTATGATCAATGGAAATGATCAAATATGTCAACAATCATAATAAATGTAAGTAAACTCATTGCACCAATTATGAAATGATAAATTGTCTTAAGACCAGAAATCCGTATGCATGCCATTAATATTATCAGACCTAAAATATGACTGAGGTCTGAGAATAAAAAGAAGAACACTTCCTGGCAAATATTAACCCAACAAGTTTGGCACGGCAACATTAATATATAACAAAGTAAACCTTGATGGAAAAAAATGTGTTATTGGGAATGCCTTTACTATACAGTTTTGGACAGCCTTACTTCACCAAGGAAACTCATATTATTATCTTACTAGATGTAGGAAAAGCTACAACATCCATTCGTGTTAAAGAAAAAAAAAAACACAAGGAAAAAAATAAACTCAGCAAAATAGGAATAGAAGGGAACTTCTCTAATCAAATAAAGTGCATCTGCAAAAATAACTTAAATACTATACTTAAGGTTTTCCACTGAAATACAAATTGAGAATGGGACAAATTGAGAATAGAATGACATCTATTCAACATTGTAATAGTGGCCATAGCTAGAGCAATATGGTAAGGAAAAAAAAATAAAATCCACTTGAATTGAAAAGGAAGAAATAGAACTATTATTTTAGATGACATGATTATGTATTTGGAACAGACTCTAAACTATTAGGACTAAGAAGTTAATTTTACAAAAATGCTGGATAAGAATAAATATACACAATTCAATATATTTTGCATATCAGGAAAAAATAAATATAAAATAATTTAAATGATATTTTTAGAAAACTAGTTCTTCACTACAGATAGTTTGAGAAGCACTGCTGCATACTAAAACCTTTAATTTTTTGAGAATAATTGAAAGCCTGCATAGAGAAGTACTCCATGTCTGTTAATTAGAAGACTCAGTAATGTAAACATGACAGTCTTTATGAATCACTCAATAGGTTTAATGTAACCTCAATAAAAATTCCAGGAGTTTTTTTTCTTTTTGAGTGTATAGAAATTGATACATTGAATCTGAAGTTTATATGGAAATTCAAAAGAACAAGAGTAACTATGGCAACTGGAAGGAAAGGGACAAAGCTGGGTCACTTGCAATTCTACATGAAAAATTTTATTATAAAACTGTATTAATTGAGACAGTGTGGTATAGGTGCAAGGGTAGGTAAACAGATGAATGGAACAAAACAGAGTCCAGAAACAAATTCACACATTTACAATCCCCTGACAAAAGTCATACTGCAGTGAAGTAGAAAAGGATAAGATTTTTAGTAAATAATGCTTGGCCAACTGGATATCCATGAGGAAGTGAAAATCACAGTGTTACCTCACACCATATGCAAATGTCAATCAGAGGTGATTTTTTTTAACACTAATATAAAAGGTTAAAACAAAGTTTTTGGAGGAAAACATAGGAGGACATCTGTATGGCCTTGGAGCAGGTAATGATCTTAATCTTGATATAAAAATTGATAAACATATAGGAGAAAGAATGGCTATATTTGACCTTGTTAAAATTGGAACATCTGTTCACCAGAGGACACCATTAGAAGTGAAAGCGAAGAAACAGACTGGGAGAAAATTCCTGTAAAACATATAACACATGGGCTTGTGTCTAGAACATAATGAAAAATACATACAAATTAACAATATAAAGGCAGGCATCTCAAAATCAAATTAGGCCAAAGATTGAAGAGACACTTCATAAAAAGAAGCATTCAAATGGTCAATAAAGTATATGAAAATCCACTGCTCTTCATTAGTCATCCTGAAAATGCAAATTAAAGCACAATCCATTGCCAATATGTATCTACCAAAATGCTCAAAATACAGAAGACAGACAATGGCAGGTCTTGACAAAGATGTGGAGTAAATGAATGGAATGTGGTCCTATTGCTTTGTGCAGCCATTTGGAAGAACTCTCTGCAGCTCCACAAATCTATGTCTTATGCAAAGCAATCCGATTCCTAGGTTCATACCGAACAGAATGTATGCACAGACTCTTCACAAGGCATAGGAAGTGTTTGTACCAGCACTATTCACTAGAGTCTCCAGATAGAAGTTTCCCAAGTAGATTACATGCATCAGCCTTAGGATGCTCATATGTATGACATCCTTGCAGCAGGAGACTCAATAGTCAACAATGATGCCCAGAAATATGAATGCTCCTTTTACTGAGTGGAAACATCAAGGCACAAGACAGTGTGTGTAGTATGACTCCATTTATACAAAGGACACAAAAGGCAAAACTATGGGGTTAGACCTGGCTGCCCTTGAGGATGGGATAGTAACTGGTGGGGGGAACGAGGCAGGTTGTGGGACCTGCAGCCTTCTGTTTCCTGGTCTTGATGCTAGTTACATGTGTTTGCTCATCTACACACCTGTGAAAACCCATCAAGTGGTACATTTATGGGATATGCCCCTCCTGTAGGTATGTTATACATCAGAGAGGAGCTTACTTAAAAATATGAACCCTCATGGATGGTTTAAAAAACACTTTTCTAAATAAGAAAATGACAAGATATCCTTATCTGAAAAATAATGTGTATTACAATAAGCAAACAAAAAAACAGAAATAGGTAGAAAGAAATTATCCTACAGAGGGACATCTTAGAAACAGTCCCTTTAAAATCAAGAATGAAACATAGAAGTCAGCTATCAGAACTTCTGTTAACTCTGAAGTGAAAGTCCTGATCAGCACAAATACCAATAAACAACACCAAAAATAAGGACATACGATGGAAAGAAAATACTAAAATCATTATTAATTTCAGAGTGAAGTAATTGTTAGCACAGAAATCTAATCTATAGAAGGATTTTTATGGGAAAGATTAACAAGGAACATTAGATGAAAACTAAGGAAATATGAATCTATTATCTTTGGTTAATAATAAAGCATCAATATTGGTTTATCAATTGTAAAAATTGTACCATGCTAATGTATTTAATGATGTCAAAAACCAAACTTTAAAACTTCTCATAGAAAATAGAGATACCTTTTATACCTTGGAATAAGGAATGATTTATTAAATGACACACAAAATATATTAACTAAAAACTTTAAATGAAAATGTTTGAGTATATTTAAATTTAAAATTTTTGTTTATCAAAATAAACTTAAGGAAAGTCAGAAAGTAAGTTACAATTTGGGAGACAAAATGTGGAAAACATAGAAATAAACCAATTCATATCAAGAATGTATAACTGGGAGATTGGGATTGATATATATACACTAATATGTATGAAATAGATAACTAAAAAGAACCTCCTGTATAAAAAATAAATAAAATAAAATTCAAAAAATAAAGACTGTATAAAGAAGTTCTTTATTTCAATAGCGGAAACAAAACAAAACATGCAGCAGTGATCAACATTAACGAATAGATATTTTATTCAAGAGCAAACACAGAGAGCCAATAAATATATGAAGACTTTACCATCATTACCTAACAGGGAAATGCAACTGAAGACCACATTCTACACGTGTTTGATTGAGAATATTTTTTAAATCCGAAAAAATTGTTGCAGAGTCTCTTGTGCACAGAGTTTGGCATCATATTTTGAAGCTGCACATTCATATACTCTCTGGCCTTCCAATCCTACTTCGGGGTGTTTATCCAAGTGACATTCTCGCATGCCTACACCAGGTGTGCTCAAAATTGTCCCTGAGGGGGCTTCCCTGGTGGCGCAGTGGTTGAGAATCTGCCTGCCAATGCAGGGCACACGGGTTCGAGCCCTGGTCTGGGAAGATCCCACATGTCGCGGAGCAACTGGGCCCGTGAGCCACAACTGCTGAGCCTGCGCGTCTGGAGCCTGTGCTCCGCAACAAGGGAGGCCGCGACAGTGAGAGGCCCGCGCACCGCGATGAAGAGTGGCCCCCGCTTGCCACAACTAGAGAAAGCCCTCGCACAGAAACGAAGACCCAACACAGCCAAAAATAAATAAATAAATTTATTAAAAAAAAAAATTGTCCCTGAGATCTCTGTTCACGACAGCCAAGCTGGACACAGATTGGTGAGTGTTGCCAGGAGGGGGACAGGGAAATGGCTCGTAACAGTCAAAACGCATACATCACAGTCACGGGAGAAATGCTGATGAGCATTGGAAATACGATAAGCAAAGCACTCAGGCCAGGATGATTACATACAGCATGAGGTGCTTTTAAGTAAGGTTAAAAACAATAAAAATGGAGCCCATGTGCCTATTAGTAACCTTAAAAATAAAGGGATGCAACTTTTCTGTAAATGTAACTGTTCTAAAATTAAAAGTTTATTTTTTAAAAATGGGGCCACACAACTTAGGGATAAACCAACCCTCCCCAGAAAAGTGTGTGCAGACTGATGGCATGAGTGTCAGTGGCCCCCCTTTGGCCTTAAGGACACAGAGTATGACAGAGCTGATCAGCAGTCACCCTGTGAGGCTGGGGGAGGGGAGGCAGGCGCAGAACTTGCAGAAAAGAAGGGGAGAGAAGAAAAGGCTGGAACCAAGTGCTGACGCATACAGCCCTACTCCCAAGGCACATCTCCAGGGAGATTCCCGTAGCTGGGACATACTCTGCGTGAACCTTGCCGCTTTAAGTCTTCCAAGAAAAATTCTCTCATTAAAAAGGAGAAACAATCAACAAGGAACAAGCATTTGATGTGTGCAAAGACTGAAAAATGAAAGGAAGAAGGAGTAAAAAACTATAGACAGGAAAAGACAGACTGAAAATATTCACCAAAAAGCAACTGCATGAAGAGTGTAAACATTTTAACCAAGCACATCACCATGAAGAGAAGAAAAATGACAGTAAACAAAATGAAACGATTCTTCTAAAGAAACAGAGTACAAAGGGGGAGAAAAGCTATTATAGCCAGAGATGCTACAACAGGAGAAGAAAGATGGGCTGGGAGAGCTCAGAATAGAAGTTGAAGAGAAAAATAGAAACACGACAAAAATGCAGAGTGGGATGGATGCCACATACAGGAGACCAGACAGGCCTGAGGTTACCTGTTTCCAACCCCTCCGTACCACCGTCCCGTCCAGGCCTGGCTTAGATCTCTGCACAGATGCTAGAAACCCTCCCTGGAATAAACTCTCTCCCCCATCCCTGTAGCCCCTGTGATGACTGTTGGATCCAACTCCCCTTCCTTTGCTCTGGGCAGAGACATGGGCACCTGGGCCCAAAGTTGACACCTACCTCTATGTTCATGAACCTCAGGCTGACATCCACCCTCCCCCAGACGTCTGCATCCCAGGAAATCCCCTGGGCTGGATGCTCAGCTCTGCGTTCAGCCTGGTCAGTCCACCCTCCCAGGCTCAGGCGGTCAAATTTCATAACTTCTTTTTCCTTAAATATCCATTATTATAGGAACACCCCACCCCATCTTACGACCTCATTTCTTATTTCACACACAAAACCCAGAAATAATCGTAAGAGACCGTCTCCCCATCACCAGGAAGCCAAGCGCCCCTCCCCTGTGGCCCTGTGTCCAGGAGCTAGCCACACCCCCACTGTCTGCAGGTCTATAGCCAACGCCCCCGTCAACTGTGCACCTGACACTGACTCTTGTCCCCTTCCGAGGACTTTGTATGGTTGTCTCCACTCTCCAGCGTCACTAGTTTTCCCTTCTCTTGTGGATATTTCCATATCCGTACAAATGTGCTCTAAAGTCACTCTTCTAAAAAGTTATTTCACGTCACATTTCTTTCCAGGTACTGGCCCGTTTGTTTGCTCCTCTTTATAGCAAAGTCCTTTACAAGAGTCATCGCTCTGCTTTCTCTCCTCAGTCTCTTTCGAACTCTCGATTCAATCACATTTTAAATAACAGCCTCTGTGTTGCCGCATCCGACACCGACCCACCTTGAGCTGGCAGAACTCGACCGCGCCCACCATGCCCTCCCTAACACGTTCCCTGCTCTTGGGTCCAGTGCGCCCCAGCCATCTGGTCTCCCTCCTGCCTCCCTGGCCACCCCTCCAGGTCTCCTCATGGACCCTGGACCCTCCTCATCACAGCCTTTCACTCTGGCTTCTATGGGGTCCCATCCCTTGGCCCCTTTCTTCTCTGCCTTCCCGGGAGACCTCTGGGATCCAGTCCTGGGTTTCTATCACCGTTTCCTCCCTCATCTTTAAGCTCAGGAATTGTGCACACAAATGTTCACTCTGCATCTGTACTTGTTGTCTAGTGAGTTTCTAAACTTTAGCACGTTCAAGTCTAAAACTCTTGTCTCTGCACCTTTCAAATTCCTCTCATTCTTTCTTATTCATTGAGCTTCCAAAATTTACCAAACTGTGGAGGCAAAAGCCTTAAAATCACCCATGACTCCCCTCGCCTTTCTACCCCATATCCAATCCACATCCATCGCCACCCAGAGGGAAACTCAAGCCACGTCCTGACCCTGAATAGCTCTCACACTTCTTACCGCAGTAGCTGATGCCTCCCTTTTTGCATCCCCATTTTGGCCTATTGTCTACACAGTGTCAATATATCATATTGCCCTCCTACTTGAAACCTAGTTAGGGGTTCCTTGTATTTAGAATAAAGACCTTAGCCCTCCCCTGGCCAACAGACATCCATTTTTTTTGGATGGGCTGGGATACCAATGTTTCAATTTTAACAAAAATACCATTTAAGTTGAAGGATTTATATCTTGAGATCGAGATCAAAGACTTAATCATCCAATGTAGGCAAAACGGTGGAACAAAGTGTAGTCTACAAGTCTGGGGATGGGGAAGCAAGTATATAGCTATATTGCAAGCAGCAGCACAAAGCTTCTATTTGAATAAAGTCTCTTTCCGAAGTCCAAAATTTTCTGAAGAAATGGAATACAAACAAGACAGACTGAAATAGGTATGGGACTGTGGAGAATTCCATGTATACATGACAGCGATAAGAGAAGATAAAGATGAACAGGAAGTATCCTGCCATCAATAAAAAGATAAAGATATCATGGTATCAATAACAAGATACCAGTCCTTGAAAAAAATAGCTCATCAAAATAATACCAAGATTATCAAATGATGAATGGGGTATTTGAAGATTAAAAAGTCCAAAAATAAAGTACAACCAGAGTTACCTTATAACTATCTCCTCACCCTTATCTTGAATCAGAAAGAGGTTTTCAGTGGATGAAAATATCTTCATGAAAAAAAAAAACCAAGAAAAGAAACTCAATATTCAACCATCATGAAACCAACAACAAATAGTGTTTCTTATGATTGCCTTTTAAAGAAATGGATAGATTTTCATATTTGTGATTACTTTTATCCTAAAGTGTTTATTTTATTTCTAATACTTTAATCGTATTATTTTTTCTCCCAATAATTTATGGAACAGCAATGTGTACTTAACTACATTTTTAAAGATTTTATATTTCAGTTGATTTTTTTAAAATATGTTTTATCATTTTTGGTATGTATGTCATTTAGTTTCAATTTCTCTTTTAAGTGAATGTTGAACACTTAAAATTAAATGTCTGCATTTTGGCCCTGTGTAAAATACCCCAATGGCAGTATTGTTACTTCATTACAGCCTAGGCATCATCGCTAATCCCTCCCCCCACTCCCCTCTAGCCCCGCCAGCCAGCTGGCTGGACTTCACTGTGCATAGTGGTCGCTTTCTTGGCCAAAGGCACTAGCTCTGTGTAGTGCCTGGAGTGTGTTACTGGGAAACTCAAATGTCCTCTCAGTTCAGGTTTTTCTGCACGTCATCATCTCAGAGATGCTTTCTTGACCATCCTTTCCGGAGAGATTCCCTGTCACTCTCCGTGCCTGTACCCTGTTTCATTTGTCTTAATGGAATTAATTGATCTGAGTTTAAATAATGTATTTGTTGCTCGTGATCTGCCTCCCTTGTTAAAATTAATCACCATAAAAGCAGGGATATTGTCAGGGTTGTGATAGAACAGTACCTGGCATGGAATGACATTCAATATGCATTCCTTAAATAAATGAATGAGCACCGCCCAAAACAGGGGTGTGGGGAGGAGGAAAAATGAAATGTAAAAACCAGAGCTCGGAAGTGGAAGGAAAAATCAGAGATGTGGGAAGCAGAAAGAAACGAATTCCAACATTACTGATAAGGGGTGTCCCTTAAAAAGGAATCCCAACAATGTCTTTGAAAATGTAAAAAAGTAATTCAAAATGTTATTTCAGACATCAAAGGAATCTTTAATCCACCCATTAAAAGGGCACCTCATAATCTGGGAAAAAACTGATGTCAAGCAAATCATCACTGAATCCTATCACAATAAAATTCATTGCATTTTAGAATAAATAATTTTTGAACATGCATGCTAAAAGATTAAGCCATCTAAAAGGGGAGAGACATCTCTTTGCTTAAGACTTCTCAACTATAATACTCAACACAATGAAAAAAGATTCCCCAAAGAAAGAGAAAGAGACCAAGAACCTACTACCCAGCTACACCCTTTTTGAAAATAGAAACAACAGACACCCGTTCTTAACACCCAGGACCCATGGCCACTTGATATATAACAG
Source organism: Leucopleurus acutus (assembly GCF_964270905.1). Taxonomy (NCBI): domain Eukaryota; kingdom Metazoa; phylum Chordata; class Mammalia; order Artiodactyla; family Delphinidae; genus Leucopleurus; species Leucopleurus acutus. The sequence goes on from NC_139152.1 coordinate 101,787,363, forward strand.
AGTAAACTTTGCAGGTTAGTGGGTAAAGAAGAGCTCTTCAATGAATTGTGCTAGGTCACCAGTAACTCTAAGAAAATAATAAAGTAAACAGATCTCTACTTTGATGTAAGTACAAAGGTGATTTAAACACTCAAATCTAAATGACAAACTTTGAACATCTGAAAGAAAATATAAGAGGATGCCAGGGAGAGGCTTTTAAAAATAAGAACACTGCAAACACACACCTAAAATTAATACTTTGCAAGTTAATTAAAAATAATAAAAGCAGTGCAAATCATACAAGAAGAGAACTTCTGTTTTGGAAAGTTACCATGAAGGGAGGGAAAATTCAATCTACAAAACATATTGGCAATTCATGTGATTTATAAAGAACTAAAATTCAAAATATGAAACGAAAAAGTTTTCAACAATCAGTAGTTTAAAAAAATCCAATTGGCAAAATATATGAATAAGCATTTTATAGCAGAGGAAAAGGACAATTAATACATGAATCAACAATATGCCTGATTAATAACCAGGGAAATGAGAATTTAAAATGACATATATATTTTAAGCCAAAAAGATTGACATAATTTTTAAAACTTTGACATTTGGAGGCAAATATGTAAAATAATAACATTGCTTAAATACTGCTTGTTATGAACACTTTGGTAGTGAAAACAATTAGGCTTTATCTTGCAAAAAGTAAACATATGCATAAACTATGACTCCGCAAAACCATTCTAATTATATACACCTCAACCAAAAAGGAAATAATCAGAACACAAAAATTTATATGAGCACAGCAGGAAACATACAAAGTATTCAGAGAAGCTTTACTTGTAACAGCATAAAACTTGGAAACAACCCAAATGTCCATAGGGCAATGAATGAATTGCGATAAAAAGATTCTGCACTATATAACAAAAACATAGAATAGAGTTATGTCCATCTATATGTATGAATCTTAGACCTTCACCGTTGAGTGACAAAAGCAAATTGCAGAAGATTGCAGAAACACTGGTACCATTTGTATAAAGTGCACAAGCAAGAAAAACTAAACAATCTGTAGCTTAGGGATACCTATTAGTTTGGTAAAATAATAAAGGAAATCAGAAGATTAGTGAAACCCAGACCAGATTATTTGGTACCTTGGTGGGATGGAGCTGGGATGAGGGAGAAGCACATGGGAAACATTAGCTCTGTCATTCTGTTTCCTAAGCAGGGAGGTGAGTGCGCAGGTGCTGGTTTATTATAGACATATAATGTATCTTCTTTTGCATATATTGAGGTATATCTTTAGCTCCTAGAACACTGCTTGTTACATAATATATACTCATAAATATATGTTGGGTGAATGAGTGATTACACATTTTCTCAGGATGACCACCAAAAAAGCAAAGGAGTAATTCACAGGAGACCTGTGATCCCAGAAATCGGGGATCCACCAAAAGAGCGAGTTAAAGACATCTCAGAGGACTCTGTGAGCCCACGTGAGGGAGGGGGAGACATACAGGGGCCAGAAGTGAAATGGATAGAGAAACTGGTGTATCTGCCTGTGGCATCATGGGATGGGTTTGCAGCTCTCTGGTGAAGGATTCTTGGTCGTATTTAAATCAGCAAATGAGGCATTATTGGCTCCAGGGAAAATAGCAATGGTTACCATAGGGAAAGCGGTCATGGAACACCACAATATTGACATGATCATTATGCAGTAGGTACTGAAGGCTGATTCCACCAACACGGTGACACCACCAATGGTGCTGGGCAGACAGGAGGAAAGGGAGTACATGCCTGGGGTGGGAGATGGGGGAGAAGGAGATTGTTAGAGCCTCATCTTCTGACTCTTGCTACAGCGGGCTTGGGAGTATACAGTAGGAAATGTCTACATTTGTCTACATATGTCTACATTTGTCTACATATAATTACACTGCTCTGTCTTACAAACTAAGACAGAGCAGTGTAATTATATAATTTAGAATCTTGGAGACAAGTAAAAGATGAAAGAGCTATAAGAGATGAAACTAGGTGCCTCTGGGGAAGACTCAGGAGAAAGAAAAGGAAGGAAGGAAGGAAGGAAGGAAGGAAAGAAAAAAAGAAAGAAAGAAAGAAAGAAAGAAAGAAAGAGAAAGGAAGGACGGAAGGAAGGAAGGAAGGAAGGAAGGAAGGAAGGAAGGAAAGAAGAAAGGAAGAAAGAAAGGAAGAAAGAAAGAAAGAGGGAAGGAAGGAAGGAAGGAAGGGGGAGGGAAGGAGGGTGGGGGGAATAAGAAAGGGAAAGGGATGGGGCCGTTTGCTACTTTGGGTCATAAGTCTTATTATAACAGTATCTTATTAACCATATACACTCATTTCTTTAAAAAGTTAAAATTAAACATAAAATACTTAGTTCTGTAACTTAGGAAAACAAAAGCAAAAAGGGAAAAATAAAATTTCCGAAATATCACCAGAGGGGGGAAAATATATATTTTTTCATCCAGAAATATATATATTTTATCATCCAGAAAGTTATTTTATTGCTATGAAAATCTTTTTTTTTTTTTTTTTGGTTCGCGGGCCTCTCACTGTTGTGGCCTCTCCCGCTGCGGAGCACAGGCTCCGGACGCGCAGGCTCAGAGGCATGGCTCACGGGCCCAGCTGCTTCGCGGCACGTGGGATTTTCCCGGACCGGGGCACGAACCAGTGTCCCCTGCATCGGCAGGCGGACTCTCAACCACTGCGCCACCAGGGAAGCCCGGAAATCTTATTCTTTTGCAAACTAGCTGGCAGGCTCTCATTTACTTCACTCTATAAGGGTGTGATTTTATCTGAATTTACTATAAAATTAATGATGACCTTTAATGAAACAGTGTTCAGACCCTGGTACAACCTGATTACCTAATTGCAAATGTGTTTCCTAACATCGTAACAGCACTCTATGGCTTACGAAATCCTTTCTAACACCATTTCATTTTATCCTCGAAAGCTACTTTTTAAATTATTTTCATGTTGCCCATATTTGGATTTCTCTCAACACCAAAAAAAAAAAAACAAAAAAAAAAACATGATATCCTCAGACAAGCTTTTGATGTGAATACAGGAACAGAAAGCTTTGCTATTTATATTACTTCCCTTGAGTTTGTTTCATCTTCCATTTTTTTTCCAAAAGATATTTCTGACTCTTGAACAATGTAAGTCTCAGCATTTTTCTCCCAGGAACTTTCTTCCCAAGACCACGCTCCCTTGTTCTATTTCTCCCTCCACGCTAATAAAATGCCATACGCTTTCCACAGCTGGATCACTGTCCCCTGTAACTCTAGTTGCCGCCAAAAGCCTTCTTGGAGGCACAGAGGGTTCCTTTCCTCTGACTCAGTCTCTCTTGCTATTTAAACGGTCCAGGAGTACAGAGGGAAAATATAAACCAGTCTCACTATCAATATATATATATGTGCGAAAGTATTACTTTTGTATGTGGATTTTAAAAAAATCTTTTGTCTATCTTGTCCTATTCTGAGTCCCAAAATCTTTATTAATGGAATATTCTATTTCCACCCTTCATTTTCCAATATGAGCAGGTGGATTTTGGAGTTCACTTTCAAATTGTACAGTCTGTTTAAAGATGAAGTCCAGACTCAACACTGACCAGGTCTCTCCATCTTTGATTCAGGAACTGGTCACGTGCTCACTTATAAATGAGCCCAGAGTACTGTGGGGCTATCCAGAGGTCCCCATGGTGAGGATGAGACAAACTCTGCTGATAAAAACCACAAATAATGTATACCCAGGAAATTATCACCAGAAACTGTCTGTTCAGATTCACTGTTTCCAGACATGAATTCCTAAAGCTCCCATGTCACATTTCTTTGCTCATAAATTTATTTTCACCTCCAAGCATTCTGGTATCTCTTTTCCTGTCAGAGTTGTTGCTAACATTTTCACCAGCCCATCTTCTATTTTTATATTTCCAAAATTTAATATCTCTATTCTCTTATTTCTGTAATTTTGTTCATGATTTTCTAAGTCTTTTGTATATGTATGTGGGCGTGTTACATCATTTTGATGTGTCAAAAATTCATATTTAAAAAGTATAGACAAATGAAATTAAATATTCTATTTATACTAGGGATATCAAATTATAAAAGCGTGTAAGAATAAACCCAAATAGAAATGTGCAATATTGTGCAAAGAAGACTATTAAACAGTACTAAGGGATTCACCCAGAAAATCTTCGAACAAATGGAGGATCATAGAATGGTCTTGGCAAACCAGCCTAGTTGTCTGAGAAATATATGATTTCCCTGAGAAATATATGAGTTTAAAGTGATCTCACCAATGTATACTATCCCAATTATGGTTGCATACTTTCTTATATCTCCAGTGGTGTGAGTGTGTATACAGTATATATATATATACACACACACACATTATATATATAATATATATGTAATATCAAGTTGAAGTATCCATATATACTAGCAAGAATATCCAAGGGAGATATGTTTAAAAAAAGAGTCAGAATTTGCACTATTTACCAGATACCATAACATAAACTTACACTAATTATTACACTAAATAAAACAATGTGGTACTGGAATATAAATAGATCAATCAATTAAGCAAAATTAATAACATAGAAATTCACCCAAGTGCATATAGTAAATTAATATGAGATAAAAGCGTCATTTCAAAACCGTAGGAAAAAATGGAAAATTTGATATATGTGTGGCCACGAGCATGGCTACTTGTAAAGAAAAAATAATCCTGTGAGATTTTTACCTTATGACTCACATCACATAAATTCTACGTGGATTGCTTAAAGGTAAAAAAGAAAGAAGGATAGAAGGGAGGGAAGGGAGGAAGGAAGAAGGAGGGAAGGAAGGACGGAAGGGAAGAAGGATGAAAGGGAGGGAGGGTGGGAGGAGGCAGGAAGTGTGGCTGGTGCGGTTCTGCCCAGACCCTGTTGCCGGGCTCTTCTTGCCTCCCTGGCTGCTGCAGATGTGGGCGCCAAGGGCTCCCACTGACTCTTCCCCAGAGGGTCCCCCTGTCTGTGGGGACACTAGGTACCTGGAGCCACCTGCAGCCAATGACACTTGGGAGGGACAGTTCATCCTCTTTGACGCCCCCCACCCCGGGGGAAGGGGAACATGGTGCTGTCTGCGCTCCGGAGCCCCCATGGGGCCGGGCAGAGGCCAGGCTCCTGAAACCAGGAATCTGCTGCCCTCTCTGGCACGGTTCTGCCCCTCACTCTCTGGCACGAAGTCGCCAGACCAAATGCCCGCCCTCAGTTCATCACTGGCCAGTGATCTCCAGATCAAGTTCTGCTTCTAAGTGATCTGGCCCAGCACAGGTATCTGAAAAGCATAGGATATTTTTTGAAAAAAATTTAGAGTAAGGAAGCCTTTTCTAAGAGATTATCACTAAAACTGTAAACTAAAAGAAAAAAATAATGGATTCTACTAAAATTATAAATATTTAAGCAGCATGATAAAAAAAAACATAACGTAAAGAAAGCCAATAGACGGAAATAAAACAAAAAATGTGTAGATATATGTCTCTGTATAGATACAGATTTATATCTATATTTATTATAAAGAGATAATTTTCTTAAAATTTCAAGATAGTTATCAAATCACTAAGAAAAATACTAACAGCTCAATAGTTAAAAGATATGAATGAAGATTTGGCCTAAGAAGGAAATGCAAATGTCACTTAAACAAATGAAGGGCTTCTCAATCCACTACAAAAAACTAGAAAACAATAAAAAACTACAGTAAGACATTGTTTTGAATCTGTCAGTTTGGAAAACCAAAAAACTAAAACCCCCCAAACCTCACTGGGATCTCTGTAAATTGTCAGGGTGCTGGTAGACAGTCACACTTATAAATCACTGAGAAGAGCGTAAAACTTTCCAACCACTTTGACGGTCTGGCAACAGTTGTGAAATTACTAAGGTATCCACCTTTGACTCAGCAGCTCTGCTTCCAGGGATTTATTGTACAGACATTCGTATGCATGTGCCAGATAATATATGGCCAGGGATATTCATGGCAGCGCAATTGACAGCAGCAAAAGAATAGGGATAAAAGGGAATGTCTGTGAACAGAGGGGACTGTTTAAATAGATTGTAATACGGCCCTACAATGAAATGCTCTGCAGTCATTAACTTATTTAAAAGAGAGAAAGAAAGAAAAAAAAAGTACCATATTTATTGAAAAGGAAGCTCTCTCCAGTAAGTTTTAGGTGACAGAGGGGGGTGCAGGACAGTGCACCCATCCTAGAGTCTGTGTTGAAACTGAGAGCATGCCCATGAGAGCGCTTTGCGCACATCATAGATGTCGGCAGGAAGGATGCCCTGTGAGCATCCTGTTGCTGACTGTCTCCACAGAGCGGAGTTTGGAGGCTGGAGCAGGGCTGGCGGGGATCTGCATGTGACACAAGTGAATTCCTCTGAGTGAGGGATCAGGCCCTCTTTCTCCTCAGGGGGAGGAAAGCCTTTCCCATGTTGCCTGCTCAGCCCCCCTCCAGAGCCCCCACTGGTCAGCTCCAGCTCCCTCCCGCTCACCCCTGCTCTCCCTCAGCTGTGGTTCCTGGCATCCTGCCGTCCACTGCTCCTCTGATGACGGCCACAGCGCAGGTCCAGTGCCCACTTAGTTGGCCAGGCTCCACAATGTGTTTTACTAGCAACATCATCGTCTCCATTTAGTCCTTTATCACCAACCCCCTTGTAGAGATGGGCAAAATCCAGCTCAAAGACCCGAAGTCACAGGAGAATAAACGTCCTACATCAGGGTTCCACCCGGTCGTCCTGGGGCACCAGTGCCAGGCAGGTGCATAAGGTGGCCCTCCAGCTGGTGCCCTTAGGGCAGTGGGCTGGCTTTTAGCTGACCAGCCTAGTGGGAGCAGACTGCAGCCATTTCTACATCTACAGTCAGTCCCCTGTCACAATGAGAAAGCCCCAGGCCTGGGGGGTCCCCCAGTTCTGGTCAGGAAAGGAGAATGGGGGGAAGCTACCAGCTCAGAGAACAGCATGGGCCAGACCACAGAAACCAGGGTCGGGCATCCACCCTAAGGGCTGGAGATAGAGAGAAAGCTGAGGGTGGGGACCTGGGACTGTCCAGGACCTGCATCTCGGAGGGTGGGCGTGCGGGAGAGTATAGAGCCTCGAGCTGATGGACAGGGTGTGTACAGGTAGCTGACTTTACCCACCAGCTGCCTCAGGCCCGGGTGGCCCGGAAGGGGGTGCATGGACAGCTGTGAGGCCTTCCTGGGGCCTGGGCCTGTGCTCCGGGAATTCTCATGGTGAGTTAAGGCCAGGAAAGCTATGGTGCAGAGTGACCAAGGCATGGAAGACAACAGCCTGAAGCCGGGGTGTCTCACCCAGGGTCTCCATGATCCCCAAAATACATCAGCCACACTTTGGCACATGTGTGCACATTCCATCCCAATTGTGGGTGGGGGAGGTCCGCTCCAGGACCAGGGACCCTGAACGGGCAAGGAGAGTGAGGGCCAACATGGTCCCTAGGGAATCCTGGTGCTGTGTCAGCCATGTGTCCCAGGGGATGGCCACTCCTCAAGAGACCAGAACAGGCATGCAGGTGAGTCAGAGGGTGGCTTTGAGGCTGTGGGTCTGAGCCAGAGCTGCTGCTCAGCTGCTGTGTGACCTTGGCAGGGTCAGGCCCACCCATGCTGGGAGCTGGGCACCCTGTTGAGGCTCTGGCCCAGCTGGCATCTAAGGGAGGCTTACCCAGTGGGTGAAGAGCCTGGCCCGGAGGTCAGCACACAGGCTGCTCCCTGGCTGCCCTGCGGTGAGCATCTGAGCGGGGGCTGGCCTTCCTCCCCTGGATGGCAGCATCCGTCAGTAAAGCCACGGTATGGACTTCTGACAAAGCATCTTTCCCACTGACCTGCTGCTCTGCATAGCCAACTTGATTTATTTTCAGACTGGACACATTTCCACCCAGGACGGGGTCCTGGCTGCTTCTGGGAGGGCTCAGGCTGAGGACACTTGCTCTGGAGCACACGTCGGAGTCCACGAGGCTTCTCTTGGGCCGTTCCTCTGCCTGTCTGAGCCTCAGGCCACCACAGATGGGCATCTCACCCAGCCTGGTCGTTGCCCTCTCCAGCCCCAAACAGTCGTCCTTCAGGGGCAGCTGGAGCTCTCTGGGATGTTTGTGGCCATGCTAGCGGCGCCCTGGCTGGGAGCCCCGCCATGCATGGGGGCACGCCCACCTGGAAGCTGTGCACAGGCTAGCACTGCCGCAGCACCGAGACTCTGCCCTTGCACTTGCACTGCTTTCAGCCACTGCTGCAGAGACAGCGCATCCCCAGCCAGGGACCGGCAGAAGCTGCAGCTGCTGTGTGTGGTCACAGGGGCCTCCAAACCAATGAGGGAGACGGACGTGCCTCGGAAGACCCGGAGGAATTGCGGGGTCCCGGCAGTGGCACAGGCAGTGACCACTCCTCCTAACTCCTGCCCCCGCGGGGATACATGCCCCCGTGTGTCCTTCAGTTCAGAGACCTGCCTACAAGGCGGTGGGGACACGTGTCGGCAGGGAGCGCCCTGCTTCCAACCTCCCACTGCTTACCCAGCTGGACATCCTTCAGTTTGTGGAAGAGAGAGCACAGAGCACGCGTGGCCTCATTTCAACCAAAGAGCAAAACCAAAAACAAAGGCAAAAGGGAGGTTGTTTTACCCCCGCATCTAAACGGACACAGGGCCTCATCAGGAGGGCGGTGCAGCCTGGAAATCAGGGTGGGGGCGGGGTCCGGGCCGCAGCAGGGTCAGCCTGGGCTTCAGGAGAGTCCACGGCTCCTGCCTGGGGGAGCAGGGACTGCGCCCCCTCCAGGCCCATGCCAGCCCCAGGCTCAGCCCTCTGAGCACCCCTGACCTGAGACCCTCAGACGGTGGCACCATTCTTGCATGCACAGCCCCTGGCCCAGACTGAGGGCTCTGGGCCATCGCCAGGTGGACAAGGTCCACCCCCCGCCCCGTACCCCAGGGTGAAAGGAGCTTAGAGATCAAAGCCTGAGTCTCTGGATGGAGGATAGAGGCGCTCAGCGGAGGGCAGTGATCTGCTCGGAGTACCCCCTCTCCTTGAGCCTGCAGCCCCTCACCCCTGGGTCTCAGTCCAGCATCAGGCTTTCCGGGCGTCTCCCTGCCTCTCAGATCCCAGGGCATGGTCCCTCCTTACTCCAGGCGCTGGGCACAGCTGCAGCTCAGCTCCATCCACAGGGACTGGAATACGGGGAGGAGGGAAGTCCCAGGCCTGGGGGACCCACAGCAGGGTCCTTCACCTGCTGGGGCCACGGGGTGAGGGTGCTAGTTTAGGAGGGAGATGTGCACACACATCTTCCCACCATGCTAGGGTCACAGACCCGGCCCACGTCTGAAACCAGGCAGATCTGGTGCCCCGTGTGCAGTTCTCCAACAGCACCGTCCTGTCCTGCAGATGCCTCGATGGGGCTGAGAGCAGGAGCCTGTCCACTGAGGCCTCGCCCTCCCAGCCTGACGCCCTTTGAACATCTACACCTGCCATTCTCATGAGAAGAGAGGGCCATGGCTGGAGCGAGGACCCGTCCGGCAGGGCTTCTGCTTCCTGGGCCAGGTGTAGCCGTGAGCCTCGTGGAAATATGCTGGGAGGCGTCGGCGTGGCTGGAGCGATGGCTGCCAGACCCACAGGGTGTGAGCCGCCAGGCCGCCATCTCCCTGCAACCTAGAGGTGCTGAGTCGTGAGATTCAATCCTTTCATCTCCCAAGAAAGGAAAAGGAGCCTCGATTCCCGGCAACCATGGAAAGGCCCCAGCTTTGCTTGTCTGCGTGGGGATTGCACGTGGTTGGTGGTGATAGCTACAGAGCTGCCCGGGCTGGCATCTCAGGGTCAGCCCTTCCCTCCAGCCACCCCTCCGAGCATCTTCGGTTCCTGGAGCTCTGTCCACGACAGCTGGCCTACTCCGTCTTCAGCTACTGCTCTTGGTGTCCAGTGGCCGGTGCAAACCTCAGCTGTGTCCACCGCATCCTGGAGGTACTCCGCCTCCCTCCCAGCACGGGACCCCCAGGGCTTCCTGTCCCCCTACCTGCCCTCGCCGTCCTGTGTCTGCCGTGTGACCCTCCCTGGCCACTGGCAGATGCCTCGGAAAGCAGCCGGCACACGCAGGACCAGAGGTAGAGGGCCCCCCACCCACGTCCCCGCCTGGCGCTGCTCCCCGAGCCCCCAGGACCTCAGCCGGCTTTGCGAAGAGGCCGTGGTCTGGGTACTGCCAGCTCAGAGTTCCTGGAGGGACAGATTCTTCCCCTGACAACGTCACTGAAGTCAGCAGCAGCCTTTCCTCCCGTAGCTGATCTCTCACAATTATAAGACTGCACAGTCTGCCTTTACCTTGTTAGGCTGTTTCTATTCTCGGCGCGCACTCAGAAAGCCACCGTGGGGCTGTCAGCTGTGGGTTGTCCCCGATGAGGATCCCGTGGGGACCGTGAGCCTCCACAGAGCTGCCTTCACCCCGGCGCTCACACTGTCATCCCCGTCGGCCTGGAGATAACCTCCCGCATCCCTCCTGCCCTGGCTGGTCCTCCGAGTCCTGCGGGGCCTGTCGGAGCCCCTGGGGCTGGTCCAGCATCCCTCGCAGGAGACCCTGGGGGCAGAGATCTGATTCTGAGGCCCAAGTGCCAGCTTTGAGGATGTGCTGGACAGCACTTTCCAGGAGATCCTGGGAGAGCCGGCCGCCCAGATCTCGGGACCTACAAGCCACATGTGGTGTTTCACCCTGAAACTGTCAGAGCTAAAGAGATTTCAGGATTCTGCTCCAACACTCTGCTTTCAGGCTCCAGCCTGAAGGCGCAGTAAGGAGGGTGGACGATGAAGAGGGTGGATGGACTCGGCCCAGCTCAGCCGCGCTTCACTAATCCAGAGCCTGTCGCTGCTTCCTTGGTCCTTAGCACACACATCTGGAGGAGCTTTGCCCTATGGAAGGTTCTGGAAGGCTGGATGAGGGCTTCTAACTGTGACTCTGACATGCGCGGAGGGGGAAGGAGGAACGTGCATTTCCGGAGGGCCCCGGGCTGTTCCCTGCAGGGTCCAGGATGCCAGCATCACCTAGGACTCTGCTCATATCTTTCTTTCTTTCTTTTTCTTTTTTTTTTTTAGGCATTTGCATTTGTGACCTGTTCTAGTGAACTAATGTAACAATGATGAATTATGACCATCTCTCTAAAAACTCCAGGCTCTTTATTTTTTTATTTTTATTTTTTTAGTTTCACGTTGTTTTTTTTTTTTTAACATCTTTATTGGAGTATAATTGCTTTACAATGGTATGTTAGTTTCAGCTTCACAACAAAATGAATCAGTTATATATATACATATATTCCCATATCTCTTCCCGCTTGCGTCTCCCTCCCTCCCACCCTCCCTATCCCACCCCTCCAGGCGGTCACAAAGCACCGAGCTGATCTCCCTGTGCTATGCGGCTGCTTCCCACTAGCTATCTACCTTACGTTTGGTAGTGTATATATGTCCATTCCTCTTTATCGCTTTGTCACCGTTTACCCTTCCCCCTCCCCATAGCCTCAAGTCCATTCTCTAGTAAGTCTGTGTCTTTATTCCTGTTTCACCCCTAGGTTTTTCATGACATTTTTTTTTAAATTCCATATATATGTGTTAGCATACGGTATTTGTCTCTCTCTTTCTGACTTACTTCACTCTGTATGACAGACTCTAGGTCTATCCACCTCATTACAAATAGTTCAATTTCATCTCTTTTTATGGCTGAGTAATATTCCATTGTATATATGTGCCACATCTTCTTCATCCATTCATCCGATGATGGACACTTAGGTTGTTTCCATCTCTGGGCTATTGTAAATAGAGCTGCAATGAACATTTTGGTACATGACTCTTTTTGAATTATGGTTTTCTCAGGGTATATGCCCAGTAGTGGGATTGCTGGGTCATATGGTAGTTCTATTTGTAGCTTTTTAAGGAACCTCCATACTGTTCTCCACAGTGGCTGTATCAATTTACATTCCCACCAACAGTGTAAGAGGGTTCCCTTTTCTCCACACCCTCTCCAGCATTTATTGTTTCTACATTTTTTGATGATGGCCATTCTGACTGGTGTGAGATGATACCTCATTGTAGTTTTGATTTGCATTTCTCTCATGATTAGTGATGTTGAGCATTCTTTCATGTGTGTGTTGGCACTCTGTATATCTTCTTTGGAGAAATGTCTATTTAGGTCTTCTGCCCATTTTTGGATTGGGTTGTTTGTTTTTTTGTTATTAAGCTGCATGAGCTGCTTATAAATTTTGGAGATCAATCCTTTGTCAGTTGCTTCATTTGCAAATATTTTCTCCCATTCTGAGGGTTGTCTTTTGGTCTTCTTTATGGTTTCCTTTGCTGCGCAAAAGCTTTTAAGTTTCATTAGGTCCCATTTGTTTACTCTTGTTTTTATTTCCATTTCTCTAGGAGGTGGGTCAAAAAGGACCTTGCTGTGATTTATGTCATAGAGTGTTCTGCCTATGTTTTCCTCTAAGAGTTTGATAGTTTCTGGCCTTACATTTAGGTCTTTAATCCATTTTGAGCTTATTTTTGTGTATGGTGTTAGGGAGTGATCTAATTTCATACTTTTACATGTAGCTGTCCAGTTTTCCCAGCACCACTTATTGAATAGGCTGTCCTTTCTCCACTGTACATTTCTGCCTCCTTTGTCAAAGATAAGGTGACCATATGTGCGTGGGTTTATCTCTGGGCTTTCTATCCTGTTCCATTGATCTATCTTTCTGTTTTTGTGCCAGTACCATACCGTCTTGATAACTGTAGCTTTGTAGTATAGTCTGAAGTCTGGGAGCCTGATTCCTCCAGTTCCTTCTTTCGTTCTCAAGATTGCTCTGGCTATTCGGGGTCTTTTGTGTTTCCATACAAATTGCAAAATTTTTTGTTCTAGTTCTGTGAAAAATGCCAGTGGTAGTTTGATAGGGATTGCATTGAATCTATAGATTGCTTTCGGTAGTAGAGTCATTTTCACAATGTTGATTCTTCCAATCCAAGAACATGGTATATCTCTCCATCTATTTGTATCATCTTTAATTTCTTTCATCAGTGTCTTATAATTTTCTGCATACAGATCTTTTGTCTCCTTAGGTAGGTTTATTCCTAGATATTTTATTCTTTTTGTTGCAATGGTAAATGGGAGTGTTTTCTTGATTTCACTTTCAGATTTTTCATCATTAGTATATAGGAATGCCAGAGATTTCTGTGCATTAATTTTGTATCCTGCCACTTTACCAAATTCATTGATTAGCTCTAGTAGTTTTCTGGTAGCATCTTTAGGGTTCTCTATATATAGGATCATGTCATCTGCAAACAGTGACAGCTTTACTTCTTCTTTTCCGATTTGGATTCCTTTTATTTCCTTTTCTTCTCTGATTGCTGTGGCTAAAACTTCCAAAACTATGTTGAATAAGAGTGGTGAGAGTGGGCAACCTTGTCTTGTTCCTGATCTTAGTGGAAATGCTTTCAGTTTTTCACCATTGAGGATGATGTTTGCTGTGGGCTTGTCATATATGGCCTTTATTATGTTGAGGAAAGTTCCCTCTATGCCTACTTTCTGCAGGGTTTTTATCATAAATGGGTGTTGAATTTTGTCAAAAGCTTTCTCTGCATCTATTGAGATGATCATATGGTTTTTCTCCTTCAGTTTGTTAATATGGTTTATCACATTGATAGATTTGCGTATATTGAAGAATCCTTGCATTCCTGGATTTCTTTTTTTTTTTTAAATGAAATCTTGTGGGGTTTTTGGTTTGGTTGGTTTTGTTTTTTTTAATATTTATTTATTTGCTTATTTGGTTGCGCCGGGTCTTAGTTGTGGCACGTGGGCTTCTCAGTTGTGGCATGCGAACTCTTAGCTGTGGCACGCATGTGGGATCTAGCTCCCTACCAGGGATGGAACCCGGGCCCCCTGCATTGGGAGTGCAGTCTTAACCACTGCGCCACCGGGGACATCCCTCTGCTCATTTCTCAAAATCAAGAACACCCAGTGTTCTCGTCCAGTTGAGCTCAGAGCTTGAGGGTGGGCTTTGGGCAGAGCTGGGGCACAGATACCTCTGGGGGTCATTGGTGAGTGACAGTGGTGACCGTGGCTGTTGTGTGTTGCACATTCACTGCCCAGGGTGTTCTGCACGTGCATGACCTTAAATCCAGTGACATTATGAGGAAAGGCTGCTCATTTCCACTCAGCCATAAGTAAGCTAAATCTCGGGAAGGTGAAATCAGACGATGCACATAAGATACTCACAGTGCCGCCTACACATCGTAAGCTCTAAAAAGGTCTCCATTAGCAAAATCATCTCCATCGTCATCTCCATCCCCTGGAGTCCTGCGTCTCCCAGGGTCCAATGGAACATCCAAAGCAAGATTCTCAGCCTGTAAAATGTGACGGCTCTCCCGACACAACCCCAACTCTTCTGGAGGGTAGCGAGTGTTTGGTGGGGCCAGCTCCCTGGGCGGGGGTGGTCCCTCAGGGGCAGCTTACTCACGCACTGTCCATGCCCTTCACCCCACTTCCTGCTGGGTTCTGTCCAAAGGCTGTGTTACCTCTTCCAAACATTTATTTCTTTTACCCCTGAGGAAAGCTCACACCTTTGCTGAGAACTACATTTATTTTTATCTGTTATTTATTCTCCTGACTCATGAAATTGCACCCTTCAAGATGCCAGTACAAAATGTTAAATAAAAATTAGTAAAAATGCATAAAATGGATGAAAGTTGTTAGGCTTCTTTTATCTCCTGAAATATGAATTTAAATACTTTCACTTTATGATCCTGAGAGAAAAAATTAAATAAAAAAGTAAGCACAGGGTCTTCCCTGGTGGCGCAGTGGTTGAGAGTCCGCCTGCTGATGCAGGGGATGCGGGTTCGTGCCCCGGTCCAGGAAGATCCCACATGCCGCGGAGCGGCTGGGCCCGTGAGCCATGGCCACTGAGCCTGCACGTCTGGAGCGTGTGCTCCGCAATGGGAGAGGCCACAACAGTGAGAGGCCTACGCACTGCAAAAAAAAAAAAAGGTGGTTGGATGGATTAAAGAATGGAGAGGAGATTTGGGGAAGAGAAAGTAGGATCTGAAAATCATGGATATGCAGAGAATGGCACATCTGGGAGGAAGAAGGTGAGGCCAGCTGAGACTGGATAGGTGGGCTGGGAGAGGATCTGAAGTCTTGAGAGCTTTCAACTCCATCAGAAGACTGTCAAGATTTATCGAGGGAGGCAAAGAGGGACTCGGCAGAATCTTTAGACGGAGGAGAGAGCTTGCCTGAGGCCCTACTTCCTCTGCATGCCCCACAGTGTCAGGCTCACCTGTGCCCACAGAGCTGGTGCTGAAATCACAGGGTTCACTCTAGAGCCCAGAGGACAGAAAAAGGGAGGGTTGAGTTAAGGTGTTTCTTGGGAAGCTACCTTTGGGGGAACAAGCAGTGGGGAAGGGGCGATGTCTTCACTCCGAGCCTCTCTGCGAAGAGAAACTCTCCTGCAAATGGTTCGGGTGCAGGATGGCAGGAGATAGCGATTTCTGAGCCCAAATCCAGGATCTCTTATGCTGATCCCAACCCCCATGTGAAGGCGAAATCATCTGGACTCTATGCTATTTCTGTCTCAGACTGAGCCCTATTTGAAGAGAGACAAATTGTGATAAATGATGTGCAGTTGTGTTCTCATGGGGCTGATTGCCAAGACCAAGTGAGTTTCCTTGAAGGTCTCCCCAAAATGGAGCTGTATTTCTCAGGAGTAAGGAGGCAGGTGCTTCTCTGCCTCAACCCCTGCCTCTCCGATCCCGACCCCCTCAACCCCTTCCCCACTTTGGGGCAGGAGTGATGAAAACTGGAGCCACTGTGGTCTTCATCATCACTGCCCATACTAATTGACTCACCCCAAGTGGAGAAGGGCTGGCAGATGACACTCTAATAAGGAAACAGGTGCTTCTGTTTTAATGGGGCCGTCACAGCCACCTGCAGAGCCCAGGGCTGGAGTGCTTCCCTAAGAGGAATAGAGCAGCCCAACTCTGAATTTGTAAATCGTTACAGAAATTGGGCTTCAAGTACGTCCCCAGAGGCTTGGGGCTTTTCTTTGCTGTGCTCCTAATAAGGAACATTCCTCCAAAGCAGTTTATATACATTAAATTTTTTTAATCTTAGAATCATGTGCGTTCTTCTGCCCCTCTGCTAGGTGAAAAATATGTTGTTAATTGTGCACTTCTGTGCCATCCACTGGGAAGTCAACACAGGGACAGGCACTTCATGATCTTTACAGAAGACTCAACACAGCTTAGGTTCCAAATTGGCAAAGGTCACAAGCAAAAGGTTCAACCAACCCAGCGCTGATGAACAAACCCATTCAGAGGCATTAAAAACCAAATGAAGTGTCATTGCTTTGAATGTGGTCCAAGAAGGGAAGCGAAGTCTTTTCCTCAGAGGTGTGTAGAGTAGAATGTTTTCAAATGAACACACTAGGAAGAATTTTCTACACTAAAATAATAAAAGTTGGACAAGCCTGATGACATGCGTGTCTGAGGACACACCTCAACCTCCAAGACATCCCAAGGTTCTCCATGTCCACTCAGTGTCCAGAGGCTCTGAGTTCTGCTGTGTCCTATGTGCCATGTGTGGTAGGTACATGAATGAACAAACAATCAGACAATTCTCACTCTGGAGACTTATTCTTACTTGTCTCAAGCCAGAGTGGATATGAGGAATGGTTTTGAAAATATGCAGAATTCCTTGCATGCATCAGAAGGCTTCTGCTTGAAATATTGGTTTTTATCTTATTTGGAAATAATTATTCAGATAAATATTAATCTTGGATGACAAAGAAGTCAAGAAGCACGTAGAATACCAATAAGAAGGCAGATCATTTTGAACACGTGGGAGGATTTGTACAGAATCAGAAACACATGCATGGTTACTCTTCAATGGACACCCCCAATCTTTGTGCCCGAGTGCCCTAGCCAGACTGCTATCCTGACCGTGGGAACATTTTGTTCTCTCATTAAATGTTTTCTGAGCACTTGGGCTGCTCTGTTCTTGTAATTCTGCCTTGTGCAGAAGATACAGTCAATAAAACACAAGGCTGGCCCTTAAACTCGCTTGTAGACACAGGGGACAAATAAGTAACTAGACAAGTGACGTGCAGAGCAGTTGGTGTGGAGAGAGCTACGAGCACCCAGATGGGCATTCACAACTGTGCTCATCTGCTCGGGCCACTGTGAAAACACACCAGACGCTTATTGCTCACAGTTCTGGAGCCTGGAAGACCAAGAACAAGGTGCCAGCAGGGTTGGCTTCTGATGAGAACTCTCCCCTTGGGTAGCAGGTGGCTACCTTCTCTCTGTGTCTCACATGGTATTTCCCTGGTACTTGTGCCCAGAGAGAGAGAGAGAGAGAAGTTCTCTAATGTCTTTTCTTATAAGGGCACCAATCCTGTGGGATCAGGACCCAACCCTCATGACCTCAATGAACATTAATTACTTTTTGAAGACCCCTTCTCCAAATATAGTCACACAGGGGTTTGGGGTTTCAACATGTGAAATTTGGAGACACAATCATTGTCTGTAACAACAACCCAGGCAGGGAGGAGCAAAGGGTGTTTGTGGGGGTAGGTTTTATAGAGGACAGTAGGGTCTCTAGGACAAAAGGCCAAGTGCAAAGACCTGGAGAGTGGAAAGAATGTCGGTGATGGAGGAAACCAGACTGAATCATGTGTGTGAGTGTGTGCATGTGAGTGCTTGCCTGTGTGCACACGTGATCATTCTTGCAAGCACCCGGGTGCATGCGTGCATGTGTGTATGTGTACCTGTGCCTTTGTGGTGGAGGAGAGTGGGGCCTGGGGACCATTCCCAGAGTTGGGAGTTGAGGTTGGGAAGATCAGAACTGAAGAGCCACAAATGCCATACAAAGGAGGCTGGAGTTAATCTCGAAGGTAGTGATGCTCCCTTAAAGCAATTTTCTGAGAGAAGCCTGTCAAAGGAACATGCATCTGAGGAAGAGACTGCAGGATGGTGAATAGTGGAAGTAAGCGATGCGGAAAGCCAGGAGGACCAGTCCCTCAACAAGCCAGCAGGAAATTCTCATGGGTCGTTGTGAGAAGTCGTGAGATCAGCCACATGAAGAGTGAGGGCACCGGACATCCAATGACATGAGCAATAGTGTGCCAGTCACCTGTCTGCAGGTTCTTGACCTCCACAGGGTTTGGGTTCTTCAAGGGAAGGGCCAGGATACCTTTCCTCTCTGAAATCCCTATGTCTGGCACAAGGCACGTGTCCCACCATTCAGTTTTACAACTGTTCCATCTTCCTGATGAATCATACCTGTATGGCTAGGGATGTCTTAAAATTCTATTTTAATGATTAATTAATGCACTGTAGCTCCAAAAATTACACATCATGATTATTCTCTATAATCAATATTTGTTTAGGTTTACTAATATGTTTACCATTTTTTTGCTCAACAATCCTTTAAACATCTTTTCCCTTGCCTCTGAAATAAGTATATTAGACATTTCTTTAGGGAGATAAACTCTCTCACTGTTAATGATCTAGAAGTGTCTTTTACCCTCATTGCTGAATAATGGTTTCACAGGTGAAAATGCGAGTGTAACTCTTTAGAAACAGAATTCCACTCTCCTTTGGTTTCCATTGTTGCTGTTGGAATATAAGCTGTTGTTTCAAGCCATTTCCTTTCAGGTAATCTGGAGGCTTCTACAATCTTCTCCTTTTCCTCTGAATTAGGGTTCTCCATTGGTGTGTCTTGATATTAATTCATTTCTATTTATTTGCATTAGGATTTATTAAACTGTCAGGATATGATGATTTATGGTCTTAATCTGAAAAATTCTTTGCCATTATGTTCAATTTTGCTTTTTTCCATTTTTTCTTTCTCCCTTCTTTTCTCCCTTCCTTTCTTCCTTTCTTTCCTTCCTTCCCTTTTTTTCTAGGAGTCATATTTAAATGTAGATGGTTTTTCTCACTCTATCCTCTACTTATTTCCCATATCTGGGAAATTTCAGTCATATTTCCCATATTTCCCATATCTGTCATATTTCCCATATCTGAGTCTCTCTGTGTTGAATATGGGGTGGTTTATTGAGACCTACCTTGCATTCTACCTGTCTTCTGCTCAAGTACTTCAAATCTCCCATTTATCCCATCCACTGAGAATTAAATTCAATTGATGAGATGCTTCACTGTGAAAGTTCTATTTGCTTTTCAGCTATGCCTGATCTTTTTGATTTTCTCATTGTTTTTAACATTTTTACTCAAAACTTTATTTTCTTTAAACATATCTGTTTAATATTCTTTTAAAATATTAAGCCTTGTATATATAAGTCCTCTTCCCCCCACCCATACCCTTCACTCTTGATGTGTTTTACCTGATTTTAGTTATTTCTATTCTTAAACTGAGTGTTTTTGTTCTTTGAAATCCCATTGAAGTCATGGATGGTAGTTTCTGAGGGGAGTGGGTACCACCAGGGAGGGCATGTGTTTGCTTCAACTAAGCACCTGGGAGTGACAGCAACTGAGAATGATGTTAACAAATGCATCCACTTGGGACCGAGCTTCTCATTCTCAGTGGTAGCTCCTGTTTTATCCCTGGTACCCAAGGAAAATTACCTTCTGGTCTCCATTGGCATGAGGGGTGGGAGGAGTATATTCTTCGCTCGTCCACTTTCTCTATGAGGGAGTGGCATTTATTTAAGAGTCTCAGTTCAAGCCCCCCCTCTCCTGGGGCCATCCCCATGTCTCCCTCACAACTGAGGTCTCCAGGGTCCAGGGTCATAGAACCCCTTTGAGGCAGTACAGCCATCAGCACAGCATGGATTTGTGCCATGAGGACTCCCTGTGCTTTCATGGAAGCTTGACTACACACTTAAAATGCTGTTTTAACATGTAGTTCAGCATGTTTAACCTTGAGTCGTAGGAGGTTCTCCAGGGTGGGAAACCCACCATGTGTCCCACAAAACAGTCCCCCTGTGTATTTCAGCCACATCTCAGCCACGGCTCTCTCCATGTCTGTCTACCCTCCCTATTGTCAGCCACTCAAGTACAGGGACCGTAGCTTCCCCAGCTCTGAGTCTCCTGCACCCGGCACAGGATCCTCCCCGGGGAATGATTTCATATCACGAGCATCTTCTCATCCATCATGTATTGCACCTCACAGCTCTTCTACGCTCCAGGCGTAGCAGATGTTTTCTCACTTTATCATGTGGGTAAAACCTGAGACTCAGAGATTTTTAAGTGACTTGCTTGTGATCACACAGCTCATAACTGGCTTGCTGACATCTCACATTTTTTGTCACGAGACCCTGATCACTGTCTGCATGCTCTGCCTTCATGACAAAGCTTTATCTGTGTCCATGCAGTGTGGCGTGTTTATTTGGCTGCCTATGATGGGTTCACAATACATTGCAGACATTAGTTTTACAGCCAGAGGGGCTGTTCATTCCTCAGCACTTTTAGAGCAGAGTTGCTACCACATTTTCCTTTAGAGGGAAAGTTCTTTGGAACGTCCTGAAAAGTTTTTGCAGGATTTGACTGAGGAGTATAATTTGATGCGTGCCGCAGAGGATAAAATAGACCATCGTATTCAGGGGCTTTGAACAGAGGACAGGCAATTGCTGCTCCCTCATTGTCTCCAGGTCTCTGTTCAGTTTCACCCTTCCCGTCAGACCTTCCCTGATGGTCTCTTTAAAACAGCAATCCAACCTTCACCCGGGTGCTCCCCACACCACTTACCATGCTCTATTTTAATCTATAGCTTCTACCGTCATCGGACATGCTGTATGTTTTGTCTGTCTCCCCCATTCGAATGTCAGTGCCACAGTGGTAGAGACACTGGCTGGATGCTTTATTAAAGTGTTTCCAACGCTGAAAAGAATGACGGTGATATAATTTACAAGTATGTGGCTCATTCTTTCCATTATTTCAATTGAGACTGGTATCAGCCTTCTGAGATAAGCAAGGGAGAAGTGCAGTAAGCCCCCTACATACGAACCTTCAAGTTGTGGACTTTCAAAGGTGTGAACGTGCGTTCGCATGTCCAATCACGTAAGTCAGTTCACAGGTCTGGCGTACATTGTCACGTACGTGCATCCTCTACAAGTGGCTGTGCTTCTGTGTACTTTACTGTACGGGACTCTATAGAGTCCAGCAGTACAGCCTCTTTATTTCAAGTCCAGTAGTACAGCCTCTTTATGTCTGGAAGCAAGCGTAAAAGCAGCAGTGATGTAGCCGGTACCGCTAAGAAGCGCCAAGCAATAATAATGGAACAAAAGTGAAAATAATTGAGAGAGTGGAGCAACAAGGGGAAGAAGAAGTAAGTGAAGAACTGAAGAGATTCACGATGCAGGGAATGGCAAGGGGATTTTCTTGATTTGAGGAGGCGCTGTTAGCTTTTGAGGCACAGGACCTAAACACAGAACTGTACACGAAGGTTGCAGCAGCTGTTCAAAATGCGATTCAGTGCTACCACGTCATCTATGATGAGAAAAAAAAAAGAGCTACTACCCAGACATCAGTGGATCATTTTTTCAAGAAGGTAGATAGAATTGAATCCAGCAAGGAACCAGAACCTCTTCCACCAGCGTCAGGCATGAGTGAAATTGCAGCTGGCCCTCGGTCTCCTACTGCTGAAGATCCTTCAGCTCTACCATCTCCCACCTCCTCTCCTCTCTCTCCTCAAGTCAGTAACTCTTCACTTCCCTGTTCACTTGATGCCAGCCCCTGGATGCCAGCTGTTGTACTGTACTACTGTACTTTTCAAGGCACTATACTGTAAGATTAAAAATGTTTTCTTTTTTTGGTGTGTGTTTGTTTTTTATGTATTATTTGTGTGAAAAGTATCATAAACCTATTACGGTACAACACTATACAGCCGATTGTGTTAGTGGGTACCTAGGCTAAATTTGTTGGACTTATGAACAAATTGGGCTTACAAATGTGCTCTCAGAACAGAACTTGTTTGTATGTAGGGGACTTACTGTAAATGATGGGAATGCAAGGATGCTCAGAGAAGCCTCTGTAACTGAGAGCTCGGGACTCATGACCAAGATGGTGGCCAAACTTCACAGCAGCCAGTGACGTTTCCCAGAGTTCCCCTGCTGCCCAAGGACAGGGAAGCCAATTAGTCACTGAGTGGCTTTGGGTAATATACTGTCTTTCCTTACCTAAATGTTCCCATCTGTAACCTCTCAGGTGGTTTCCGGATCTGAGTCATTGTGAGTCATCTGGGGGGCTTCTAGACCGGTGACACGTTTTTATCAAATCCTGAACATATTTTTTATGCATTATCTCCTGTACGTACACCTGGTCTCACTCTTACTCCAGATCACTTCTTCTACCCACAGTTTATACCCCACAATGTCACACACACACAGTACTCATGTGAAGCCACCTGGTAGAAGCCCTAGATTTTCTACACCACATGGTGAGGTTAAAAATAACAGTACTCACATCTCATGGTTGCCTGGTTCTGAATAGGCACTGATTGTCTAGTTTGAGCATCACAAGAACGTGAAGAGTCCCATCCAAAGGATGAGAAACCTTCTAAAAGTTGTGGGAGGACCCTCGTTAGTCAGGACCCTCTCTGATGTCCAGAGTTTCAGCACTGTGTTCCCCAAATCAAGGCCAGTTACTAATGCCACTTGTGCATTGATGGCCACCCCATGGATGTGGACAGGTTTCCGTAGCCCAAGGGCCCAAACTAAGTACCACACGACACGCAACACAAAGGTGGTCCTTGTGTTTGTTTTTCATTCTGGCAACCCAACAGAGTTAATACTTTCACAATATTTGGTTTTAAGAGTACTATGGGGATTCAAAACTGTCAAAATTACCAGCCAGAATGTATCAGTATTCCTTATTTGTTCTCACCCTCCAGAATCCACATGTTCAACCTTACAGGTTTTCTCAAAACACAAACCATTTAAAATTCCCAGCCGGTAAAGGAGCCAAGAAATGACATGTCTAAAAATGAGCTGCACTATAAAAAAGAACAGAATAATGCCATTTGCAGCAACATGGATAGACCTAGAGATTGTCATACGGAGTGAGGTAAGTCAGACAGAGAAGGACAAATATTATATGATATCACTTATATGTGGAATCTAAAATATGACGCAAATGAACTTATCTACAAAACAGACTCACAGACATAGAGAACAGACTTGTAGTTGCCAAGGGGGAGGGGGGCGGGAGGGATGGACTGGGAGTTTGGGGTTAATGAATGCAAACTATTATATATAGAATGGATAAACAACAAGGTCCTACTGTAAAGCACAGGAGACTATATTCACTACCCTGTGATGAACCATAATGGAAAAGAATATAAAAAAAGAATGTATATATATGTGTGTGTGTGTGTGTATAACTGAATCACTTTGCTGTATAGGAGAAATTAACACAACATTGTAAATCAACTATATTTCAATAAAAAAGAAATAGATACATCTCAAAAAATGAGCTACACACACAAGTACACATGTGCACACATGTACACACATGTACACACACATACCCACACACACTCAAGTGGGTTTGGGTTTGGAGCCATGGGGTTTAGGACAGCGGGTCAGTGAGATTTATGAATTGTGACCCAGTAAGGGGCAGACCGTTGGTTTATGAATTTCAGCTTTTGTGTCAGGCTGTCATGATGGAGGAGTTCACAGCATGCCCAGCTGGGCTCACATTCTCAATATTTAAGTATCATTCATAAGTTTATGAAACTGTCTGAAAATGTTCATCTCCCTGTTGATTCTAAAGATTTATTCTTCCTGGAACTTTTATTTATGTAGCTAAGTCCTGGAACTGAGACTCAGAGCAGGATTTTATTCTATTTTTGCGGGGGTGAAAGTACCTGTTAAACAAGTAGGTGTTTTCTGCGGCTCTGGGCACTGGGCTGAAGCATCTGGCTGGGCTGGGAGACATTCAAACCAGTGGTTTTCAACAATTTCACAGCAAGTACGGCTCTTTTGTCATTTCCTTCCTATTAATTCAGGTTTTTAAATAAAATAGTTCTGACAAAACCTGACTACTGCGTGCTGTTTCACAAGTTCCCTGTGTTTTCTTGGTCAGGGTTGTACACCTCCAGGCTGGGCCTCATGCCTCCAAAATTCTATATGCTCTTTTCTTGTCTGTTTGGACTATTGGTGAACTTTGACCTCCCTAACACTCTGTGAGCTTGATTTTATCCTGGCATTTCCAGTACGTCCTTGTACGATGCCCGCCTGCTACGTGCACTCAGAAATAGCTATTGAATGAATGGGTAAAGAAGATGTGTGTGTAGGTGTATGTGTGTGTGTGTATATATATACACACACACACACACACCCCTACACACACACAATGGAGTACTACTCAGCCATAAAAAGAATGAAATAATGACATTTGCAGCAACATAGATGGACTTAGAGATTATCTTACTAAGTGAAGTAAGTCAGACCGAGAAAGACAAATACCATAAGATATCACTTATATGTGGAATCTAAAATGACACAATGAACTTATCTATGACACAATGAACTTATCTATGAAACAGAAGCAGTCTCACAGACATGGAGAACAGACATATGGTTGCCAAGGGGGAGGAGGGGTGGGGGAGGGATAGACTGGGACATTGGGGTTAGCAGATGCAAACTATTATATACAGAATAAACAATAGGGTCCTACTGTATAGTGCAGGGAACTGTATTCAATATCCTGTAATAACCTACAGTGGAAAAGAATATGAAAAAGAATATATGTGTGTATATATATATGTATATATGTGAATCACTTTACTGTACAGCAGAAATTAACACAACATTGTAAATTAACTATACTTCAATTTAGAAAGAGAGAAATATCTATTGAGCTGCAGCACATACTAGAACTCAACAAGCCTGGGAGACAATTAGGGTGGCTGTGCTGAGTCTGATCCTTCAGCCACAGTAACTGACATCAGTGGAGTGGCTACAAGACACCACTCTTTCTGGAGGATGTAGATGATTGCGGTTCCACGCCCTCAAGTCCCTGAGATCCTTACCTCTTCTGGTCCTTGACGGACCACTTGAGTTAGGAGTGGAGGCCTTTGGGAGCCAGAAGACACTTGTCCTGGGGCTGATGCTGAAGTGATGGTGGTCCCAAGGGGGTGGATGTACTGACAAGCTGTCGAAGGCTGCAAAAAGTGGATGAAAGCGGGGCGAGAGACAGGGCAGAGAGTGAAATGTTGGGAACAGGCTCTCAACCTGCAGGTGTGAAAATATATTCTTTGCAGAACATTGTTCAGAAATAGCCCCGATAGGATATTTGCATTGATTGGTCTGTAGGAATTGAATATAGCACTGTGTGTGTATGTGTGGGTGTGTGGACCTGAGCTATGTGTCTGCATGCTTGAGGCACCACACTGCTATTCACAGGCGTACACACACACACCAAAGAAGAAACTCGTATGGGTCAAATGATTTGTACTGTTTACAGTCGTGCTCACGATGCAGAGGATTTGTGCCGAAGGTCTGTTTGCTTTGCTGCAGCTTTGGTCCCAGGAGTGCTGCAGAAACAGGCTTCCTCCACCAGTGGGGACAAGCAGACAGGAGGCAGCAGAGGTGGAAGGAAGGAGGAGGGTGCTCAGGGAGGCTGCGTGGACGCTCGGGGCCGGTGGCCCAGGCTGTGCTGTTTCCGTGATTGCATTTCCTCGCTGGGATCATGTGGCTGCCCCCCTTCCCAGTGCTCAGGGCATGGTTGGTCTCCCAAGGGACTCAGGAGAAAAGCTGCCAGTTCTCCTGTTGGACCATTTAGGAAATGAGCTGGGATCTTTTGGGGGACAGATTCTGGGCCACCGAACTTCTCCCCCATCCTCAAGATGCCTGCTGTCTCCAGTCTTGTCAGTTTCCATGTCCACAAGCCTGGTATACCAAGAAGAGGTGGTCAGCTCAACAGTGCAGCCTGTAGGGATGG